>NC_134874.1:36150858-36750858 GCF_049852395.1 Peromyscus maniculatus bairdii | reverse complement strand
TTACTTTATTCCTCTATACAGCTTCAGTTCCATCCTGACTCTCAGTTCCTCTCTGTACCTACTTTTTCTGTCCCCTCATAGCCCTAGTAATAACTAAGCACTTATGCTTTTGATCTCATCTCCATCCCCTGTTCCTTCATCCTCCATCTTTTCTTCCTCTTCTCCTCTCCTGACCTGATTCACCTACAATCTATAAGAAACTTTTCCTTGCTCCTCGCTCCTCAGTCAGCCATTTTACCTTACCATCTACAGAATCTCTGTGTTCCTCTCTTCTCTCTGGCCATGTGATTCTGTCTACCTTCTACTGAAAAACTTCCTTGTTCTTTCTCTCCCAGCCATGCAAGGTTATATCTGCCATGCAGCATTCTCTCCTTGGAATCCTGCCTCATCCTTCACCTCACCTGGATATGCAAAAACCTTTGTTCTCAGTCAATAGCTCTGGAATGCCATTAAACCTGAAGGCAAGGGATAGTCTGAGCTATTCTGTCCCTGATAGTCTTTCATAGCTTTATTTTGGGCTGGCCCTAGCTAAAGGAGAAATTTGCAAAAGGCAGATATTCAAATTAAATGCTAAAAAGGGGGTGCCAGGAGCTCAGAGGCAACAGTCTCCGCCTATATGACTTTATCCAAGTACTGGCCCAAGCAGGGTGCTCAGACATACACATTCTATGTATGGTGCTCATACATAATTTTATAGGAATTATGAACACAAGAAATTCATAGCAAGGCAAAGCTGAATATTAAAGCTGTATAACACCAAATATTCCGTGATAAATGTCTTAACTTTTGAAGTGGTTGATCAAAGTATAGCTTATTATAACAGATTCTTGTGGCTTGCCTCAAGTCTTATCTGTGAAGCAGGATTTTCTGAAGTACTGATTGTCCTGCCTTGTGTTGGCAAAGTTCAACAGTCCTTTCTTTTGTGTCTTACTTGTCCCATTTGTACAGCAACTGTCAGTAGTCCAGGCAAGGGCATTTTCTTGCCCAGTGGCTCTAATTTTTGCCACAAAAAGGTAAACTTCATATGGAGTTTCTTCAATGCCATTCATCTCCTATGAAGTAGATTGCTTCTGCCAGGAGCAGACATGTCTCATTGTCAAAAAAAAAAAAAAAAAAAAAGAAAAGAAGAAGAAGAAGAAGAAGAAGAAGAAGAAGAAGAACCTATGCTATTAAAACATCTTAAATGCCATGTTCTGTAGATCTCTCAAGTGTTTCAAGACTACCTGTCTATCTAAAATATCTCTGTTTGACCTTGAACATACCAAACATTACTACGAGTTCGATTGTAATAGATGACTAACTACTAACTTGCATTTCCTTATTATCCTAAACAGTTTGTAATAAAAATTTCAAGGACTAGAAATTTGTATTATGTTGTTAAATGAGTTATGGGTACAATACCTTAAACAAGAGTAGAAATGTATGTATAGTATGTTCTAACCACAATAATCTCCAATTTTTATCACTGTATAAGCCAATGCAAAATATTTAATACTTGTACTTCCTTTTAAAAAGTAGTTTCAATAATCTACCTTTTTATCTTATCATATCAATAAACCCTTTTTTAATTTTTAGAATAGATTTAATAATCTACCCTTTATCCTATCATTTCTATAACTCCCCTTTTTCTTTTTTCTAAACAAGAAACCTGAATCTTCTCTCCTTTGTTCAGCTTTTTTAAAACTCATTACCATTAACAACTTGTAACCAAACACTGACAAATACCCATAACACATTGAAAGACCAAAAACCACCCACTCCACCTCTTGGGAATGTGGGCATCATGTTCTGAAAAATTACCTCCTGCTGTCTGGAGGTGATGACATCTTTAAGAGACTCTGAATAAAAATTGGATTAATTATCAAGTCATGGGAGAGCTAGCTGTATAATTTGTTGTCCAATCTCTGCATAATTGGAAAATGCAGGGCTTATCTCAAGTCCTGGGTAGAATAGTCTGTGAGGCTGGATCATTTTAGTTAGCCATCTTAAAATTCTCCTGAGCAGTTTGTAGTCTAAAGCCGATTTTGGGGTGATGTTTGTCAGCTTAGTGGTGCTATCATAGTCCTGGTGCAAATGTCATTGTGGGGACCCATCATCCTTTCGAAAACTTCAAAGGTCATTGTTAGGCATGGTCATGGTTCATTGCCAAAAACTTAAACATTTTAATTGTCATATGCAGCAGATCTCAAAGAGGTTAAAGGATCAATATTTGTTATGTACATCCAGAGTACAAAAACTTAATTCCTAGTTACAAGTAAGATAGAGACTCAAACCCGAAATAATGTGCAGGAGGCTTGAGGAAGCCTTTTTCTAGAATTAGTTAGTTGACAAAGAATAAATCTTAAAAGTTTGGGGATAATATTTATACTTTAGGAAAAGCTTTAAGGACTTAACATAAAACTAAAGGAGTATGAGATTAGCAGCAACAGAATAGTCCTTAATTTTTGTTTTTCTTTTGTCCTATATCAGGTGGCTTTTCTGACATGAGACAGAGCTTTGCAATTTTACTTTAACAAGTATGCTTATGTTTAGAGAATGAGAGAGCCACAGTTCAACTACAAAGCCAGCCTTAAATTCCAGTTGGACTGGGACTACAAAATACCATTTGTATGACATGTTTGTAGAGAACAGCAAAAACAAACATTTAGGAAGTTTTATGAAATTTTATCCTGTTGGATATGTGATACACCAATAGGTCAATTTACTCTTTTTCTTGGGACATTTTTTCTGGATGATTTGTCTTTTATCTTCACATGTCTCATTTTTCAAGTGGTCTTCAGATTTCTTCACTGGATGTCTTCATTCTCCTGAAAAGACAACAACAAATCCCTTCCCCAACCCTAATTTTGGGGAGATTTCCTTTTGGCAAGTTATATCTGATCAAATGAGAAGCATTTATTAGTCATATAAATTAGTTTAGATTGAAGGGTCACGCTGTTTGATGAACTATCACCTCTTCTAAATCAAGAGGTCTCCCTTGTTGAAATGTAATCTTTATCATATTTGCTTTATGGTTTCTCCTGAAAGTTTTCTTTTTTTCTTCTATAGCTGTTCTGTCATCCAGAGCAGTATGGCCTTTTTTTTTACACTAGGCATTAGGTTCTTTAATTGCTCTGGGAAGAAGTTTCCTCTATGATGACAGGAAACAACTGAACCAAATTTGACATGGGGGCCTGGAAGAGACCCCTTGAGGCATTTCCTGAGGGCAAAGGGTTAATTTGCCTGTCTGTTGTTGATCTACATTTATTTGTCCAGTGTCTGCCTTTGCCAAACTTTCCACATACTGCAGATGTAAGGGGTGTTCTTTTGGAGTTATTCCCAGAAACATCAATGTTTCTAGGAATGCTCTGTTTACAATCTTTTGTTAGGTGATTTTATTTACTGTAGTTGAAATAGCTGACATTCAGATACTTTGCTCTCCCTTTATGCTGATGGGCTTGGTTCTTCCTCAACTGAATGTATCATGTTTTGCTGTTCCCCTATGGGAGCACTTACCCTTTTGGAGGAGGGGATCATGGATAGGTAGAGGGAAAGGCTGTGGGGAGGGAACAGGAAGAAGGATGATATGGAATCTGTGTATGTAAAATGAACAAAAATTTTTCTTTTAAAAGAAACATCTTACATTTAGATTTTTCTCCAACCTCCTGGAAATCACCTCTCCTATCAAAGCATCATCATGATAAAGAGTCAGTATAGATTGTTTCTTGTACCAATTCCTCCAAGGGTGCTGATCTTTCCTCTAATAGCCTAATCACCCTTTTGCATTGTGCAGTAGCATTTCAAAAGCTAGAGGTTCAATTACTATGTGTCTAGCTTCTGAATTTGGTATAATTCTATTTACTGTTGAAGTTAACACTTGAAAGAAATCAGTGAAGATTTCTTCTTTTTTGTTTTTGATTTTTGAGACAGAGTTTCATTGTGTAGCCTTGGTTGTCCTGGAACTCACTCTGTAGACCAGGATGGCCTTTACCTCACACATATCCACATGCCTCTGGCTCCCAAGTGCTGGGATTAAAAGTGTGTGCCACCACTGCCTGGCAAGTGAAGGTTTCTTTTGGGACCTGTATAAGTTTAGTAAATGACTCAGTTCTCTTTCCTACTTCTGCAGTTCTGTCCCAAGCAATCAAGGCTGCTGAGTGACATAAAACCAGGGTGTGGTCATCATATAGTGATTTCCTTTGTACATTATCATAATATCCCTCTCCAAGATCTTCGTCTTGGGGGATTTCCATATCTCTAGCCTTACTTTGTTTTTCAGTGTTCTTAGCCTCATCTTTCCAACTGGTCCTCCACTTTCACTGAGGACCAGGGTTCAAGACTGCCATAAACATGTCTCTCCAGTCTTGAGGGATAAGTTGACCATGAGTTTAACATCTGCTTCACAAAAGGTGAATGCATGCTGTATAAGACTATCACTTCCTTGAATCTCCTCAAATCTAACAGGCATTGCACATGAGTCCTTTAAGCTCTTAAACAGTTTTGGGGATATCAATCATTTGGCAATTCCTGTAAGGTTATTGGATAAATTAAAGTTGGTTGTTTGAAAAACTTAGAGCGTTCCTTTCTAACCTTATAATGCAACACTAAGATTAATTCTCCTTTAGATTCTTCTGTCAGGTTCCACAAGTTTGACAACAGATGTAGAATGAATTCTAATTGGTTTTAATAATAAAAACCTGGAGCCAGATATCAGAGTAAATGCTAAAAGATCAGAGAGACAAAGAAACATTCCCCAAGCCACTTCTTACCTCACCAACTCCTCAGCCTGAAAGGGGGGGACTGAGCTTCATGTATGCCTGCCTTATAGTCCTCTCTCCACCCAGTCACATCACTTCCTGTTTCCTTCTCCCTCTTGCTGGGATTAAAGATGTGTGCCTCCCAAGTACTGGGTCAAAGGCATGAGATTCCAAGTGCTGGGACTAAAGGTGTGTGCCACCACTGTCTGGCCTGTATGGTTAACTAATGTCTAGCTCCACACTCTGACATCCAGGCAAGCTTGCTTGCTTGCATGCTTTATTTATTTATTTATTTATTTATTTATTTATTTATTTATTTATTTATTTATTTATGTTAGATCACAAGCAAAAGATTACCACACATGCATGTACACACAAACACAGATACGTAATACACTATAAATCTTTAAAACAATAAAATGTCATGCCTTCCTAGCATAAATAAATAAAATATTGAACAAGTATTTGTAAATACAAACTACATCAACCTAACAAAAATATTTTTAAAAATATAAAGAATATATTTTTTATTAATATTTTCCATTTATTTTACATAGGGACCTCAGTTCCCCTCCCTCCTCTCCTCATATTCCCTCCCCTACCTTCCTTCTACACACCCACATACATTCCTCCTCTGTCTCCATTTGGAGAGGGACATGCTCCATGGAGAAAATATCCTTTTTTTCATGTACTAGAGATTTTATATATAAGTCCTATATTTGTATCATTTCCACCTTTCTCTCTTCTCTCTTCACTCTTCCAATTACCCCACCCCCTCTCAATTTCATGACTTCATCCTACTAAGCCAACTTAGTGTTGCTTGGGTGCACATCAATTTAGTGATGACCACTTGTGGGTATGTCAACTCACAGCCCACAAGCCATATGAAATCGAGAATAACTCTGAATTCTGCCCAACAAAAAAACCATACACTTGTTTAAATATTATAAGTTTGGGGCTTTGGGGAAAAATACAGTTTCTTGTAACTCAGTTTGTGGTTCTAGGGCATGAATTTTATAGATGATGTTGTTTATACAATGTCCAAAAGTTGGCCTCAAATGCATTATTTGAGACTTTTACCCATTAATTAGCACATCCAACTTTTTTCTTTTGACATCTCCCACCCCAAAACTTTTCAAAAATGACCAGTTATTTTATTGTTTTTATAATTCTTTTTTTTTTATGGATAAGAAATTGCATGATTTATTATGAATGAGCAAATGGGTAATAACTAATATCAGTATAGAACACTTGGGAGACATTGGAATTAATCAATGCAGGTAATGTGGTAATATGCCTTAAACTGATGTATAACCCGGATCAGTAATTTTTGTTATCCAGGCAATCATACTCCAAAGGTGGTCAGAAAGCGTTTAATTAAAAAGTCACCTTCTGGGAGGGGATGTTTCATTTCATTTGTCTTCTTTTTTTTTTTTTTTTTTGGTTTTTATTATTATTATTATTATTATTATTATTATTATTATTATTATTTTATAACACCATTCAGTTCAACATAATAGCCACAGAATCCCCTGTTTTCCCCTCTCACCCACCCCTCCCCCCGGCCCACCCCCCCATTCCCACCTCCTCCAGATCAAGGTCTCCCCCGAGGACCGGGGTTGACCTGGTAGACTCAGTCCAGGTAGGTCCATTCCCCCCTCCCAGACCGAGCCAAGTGTCCCTGCATAAGTCCCAGGATTCAAACAGTCAACTCATGCAACGAGCCCAGGACCTGGCACCAATGCACAGCTGCCTCCCAAACAGATCAAGCCAAATGACTGTCTCACCCGTTCAGGTGGCCTGATCCAGTTGGGGGCCCCTCAGCCTTTGGTTCATAGATCCTGTGCTTCCATTCATTTGGTTATTTGTCCCGGTGCTTTATCCAACCTTGGCTTCAACAATTCTCGCTCATATAAATCCTCTTCTTACTCACTAATTAGACTCCCAGTGCTCCACCAGGGGACCAGTCGTGGATGTCTGCCTTCAGATTCCTCAGTCCTTGGATGGGGTTTATGGCACCACTATTTGGGTGTCTGGCCATCCCATCACCAGAGTAGGTCAGTTCCTGCCGTCTCGCGACCATTGCCAGCAGTCTTTTGAGGGGGTATCTTTGTGGATCTTCGTGGGCCTCCCTAGCTCTCTGCTTCCTCCCCTTCTCACCTTCTCATGTGGTCTTCATTTACCATGGTCTCCTATTCCTTGTTCTCCCTCTCTTTTCTTGATCCAGCTAGGATCTCCCACTCTTTCCCTCGACTGTCGCCCTTCATTGTTCCCACTCATGACCAGGCTATTCATGTAGATCTTGTCCATTTCTCCGTGTCTTTTTTTGGGGTCCCGTTTTCCAGGTAGCCTCACTGGTGATGTGAGTAGCAGTCTAGTCATCCTTGTTCCACATCTAGCATCTTCCTATGAGTGAGTACATACCATATTTGTCTTTCTGAGTCTGGGTTACCTCACTCAGGATGATTTTTTCTAGATCCATCCATTTGCCTGCAAACCGTGTGATGTCGTTGTTTTTCTCTGCTGAGTAGTATTCCATTGTGTATATGTGCCACAATTTATTTATCCATTCTTCAGTTGAAGGGCATCTAGGTTGTTTCCAGGTTTTGGCTATTACAAACAATGCTGATATGAACATAGCTGAGCAAGTGCTCTTGTGGTATGATTGAGCATTTCTTGGGTATATGCCCAGGAGTGGTATAGCTGGATCTTGGGGGAGATTGATTCCCAATTTTCTAAGAAAGCGCCATATTGATTTCCAAAGTGGTTGTACAAGCTTGCATTCCCACCAGCAGTGGAGGAGAGTTCCCCTAGTTCCACATCCTCTCCAGCATAAAGTGTCTTCAGTGTTTTTGATCTTAGCCACTCTGACAGGCGTAAGGTGGTATCTCAGAGTTGTCTTGATTTGCATTTCCCTGATGATTAGGGAAGTTGAGCAATTCCTTAAATGTCTTTCAGCCATTTGGAATTCCTCTGTTGAGAATTCTCTGTTTAGTTCTAAAGCCCATTTCTCAATTGGACTGTTGGTCCTTTTGATGTCTAATTTCTTGAGTTCCTTATATATTCTGGATATCAGTCCTCTGTCAGATGTGGGGTTGGTGAAGATCTTTTCCCATTCTGTAAGCTGTCGCTTTGCCTTGTTGACCGTATCCTTTGCTCTACAAAAGCTTCTCAGTTTCAAGAGGTCCCATTGATTGATTGTTTGTCTCAGTGTCTGCGCTACTGGTGTTATATTTAGGAAGTGATCTCCTATGCCAAGGCATTCAAGACTATTTCCTACTTTTTCTTCTAGCAGGTTCAGAGTAGCTGGATTTATGTTGAGGTCTTTGATCCACTTGGACTTAAGTTTTGTGCACGGTGACAGATATGGATCTATTTGCAGCCTTCTACACGCTGATATCCAGTTATGCCAGCACCATTTGTTGAAGATGCTTTCTTTTTTCCATTGTACACTTTTGGCTTCTTTGTCAAAAATTATATGTCCATAGGTGTGTGGGTTAATGTCAGGGTCTTCAATTCGATTCCATTGGTCCACATGTCGGTTTTTATGCCAATACCAGGCTGTTTTTATTACTGTAGCTCTATAGTAGAGCTTGAAGTCGGGGATTGTGATGCCTCCAGAAGTTGTTTTATTGTACAGGTTTCTTTTAGCTATCCTGGGTTTTTTGTTTTTCCATATGAAGTTGAGTATTGTTCTTTCCAGATCTGTGAAGAATTGTGTTGGTATTTTGATGGGGATTGCATTGAATCTGTAAATTGCTTTGGGTAAGATTGCCATTTTTACTATGTTAACCCTGCCTATCCATGAGCATGGAAGATCTTTCCATTTTCTGAGATCTTCTTCAATTTCTTTTTTCAGGGACTTAAAGTTCTTGTCATATAGGTCCTTCACTTGCTTGGTTAGTGTTACCCCAAGGTATTTTATATCATTTTTGGCTATTGTAAAGGGTGATGTATCTCTAATTGCCTTCTCAGCTTCTTTGTCCATTGTATATAGGAGGGCTACTGATTTTTTTGAGTTGATTTTGTATCCTGATATGTTGCTGAAGGTGTTTATAAGCTTTATCAATTCCTGGGTGGAATCTTTGGGGTCACTCAAGTATACTATCATGTCGTCTGCAAATAGGGAAAGCTTGACTTCTTCCTTTCCAATTTGAATCCCCTTAATCTCCTTATGTTGTCTTATTGCTCTGGCTAGAACTTCAAGTACTATATTGAATAAGTATGGGGAGAGTGGACAGCCTTGTCTCGTTCCTGATTTTAGTGGAATTGCTTTGAGTTTCTCTCCATTTAATTTGATGTTGGCTGTTGGTTTGCTATATATTGCCTTTATTATGTTTAGGTATGTTCCCTGTATTCCTGATCACTCCAAGACTTTTATCATGAAGGGGTGTTGGATTTTGTCAAATGCCTTTTCTGCATCTAGTGAGATGATCATGTGGTTTTTTTCTTTGAGTTTGTTTATATGGTGTATTACATTGATGGACTTTCGTATGTTGAACCACCCTTGCATCCCTGGGATGAAGCCTACTTGATCATGGTGGATAATTGTTCTGATGTGTTCTTGGAGTCTGTTTGCCAGTATTTTATTGAGTATTTTTGCATCAATGTTCATGAGGGAGATCGGTCTGTAGTTCTCTTTCTTTGTTGCATCCTTGTTTGGTTTAGGAATCAGGGTAATTGTAGCCTCATAGAAGGAGTTTGGTAATGTTCCTTCGGTTTCTATTATGTGGAACAATTTAGAGAGTATTGGTATTAACTCTTCTTTGAAGATCTGGTAGAATTCTGCGCTGAAACCATCTGGTCCTGGGCTTTTTTTGGTTGGGAGACCTTTAATGACTGTTTCTATTTCCTTAGGGGTTATTGGACTATTTAAATAGTTTATCTGGTCTTGATTAAACTTAGGTATGTGGTATCTATCCAGAAAAATGTCCATTTCTTTTAGGTTTTCCAGTTTTGTGGAGTAGAGGTTTTTGAAATATGACCTTATAATTCTCTGGATTTCCTCAATGTCTGTTGTTATGTCCCCCTTTTCATTTCTGATTTTGTTGATTTGGATTCTCTCTCTCTGTCTTTTGGTTAGTTTGGATAAGGGCTTGTCTATCTTGTTGATTTTCTCAAAGAACCAACTCTTTGTTTCATTAATTTTTTGTATTATTCTCTTAGTTTCTAATTTATTAATTTCACCTCTCACTTTGATAATTTCCTGGCGTCTATTCTTCCTGGGAGACTTTGCTTCTTCTTGTTCTAGAGCTTTCAGATGTGCTGTTAATTCACTAGTGTGCAATTTCTCCAACTTCTTTATGTGGGCATTTAGTGCTATGAATTTCCCTCTTAGCACTGCTTTCATAGTGTCCCATAAGTTTGGGTATGTGGTGTCTTCATTTTCATTGATCTCTAGGAAGTCTTTAATTTCTTTCTTTATTTCTTCCTTAACCCATTGGTGATTCAGTTGAGCATTATTCAGTTTCCATGAGGTTGTAGGTTTTCTGTAGTTTTTGTTGTTGTTGAAATCTAGCTTTAAACCATGGTGATCTGATAGAACACAGGAGGTTATTCTGATTGTTTTGTATCTGTTGAGATTTGCTTTGTGGCCAAGTATGTGGTCGATTTTAGAGAAAGTTCCATGGGGTGCTGAGAAGAAAGTATATTCTTTCTTGTTAGTATGGAATGTTCTGTAGATATCTATTAGGTCCAATTGGGTCATGACATCGGTTAAGTCCTTTATTTCTCTGTTAAGTTTCGATTTGGGAGATCTGTCCAGTGGTGAAAGTGGGGTGTTGAGATCTCCCACTATTAATGTGTGGGGTTTTATATGTGGTTTAAGCTTTAGTAATGTTTCTTTTACATATGTGGGTGCCCTTATGTTTGGGGCATATATGTTCAGAATTGAAACTTCATCTTGGTCGATCTTTCCTGTGATGAGGATGTAATGTCCTTCTTGATCTCTTTTGATTGATTTTAGTTTGAAGTTTATTTTGTTGGATATCAGGATGGCTACCCCTGCTTGTTTCTTAAGACCATTTGATTGAAAAGTCTTTTCCCAGCCTTTTATTCTTAGGTAGTGTCTATCTTTGAATTTGAGATGTGTTTCTTGTATGCAGCAAAAGGATGGGTCCTGCTTTCGTATCCATTCTCTAAGTCTATGTCTTTTTATAGGTGAATTAAGTCCGTTGATATTAAGGGATATTAATGATCAGTGATTCTTCATTTCTGTTATTTTTGGTGGTAGTGTGTGTGTACTTCTCTTCTTTGGGGTTTACTGTTGTGGCTTTATCTATTGCCTGTGTTTTCAAGTGTGTATCTGACTTCCCTCGGTTGGAATTTTCCTTCTAGTGCTTTCTGTAGGGCTGGGTTTGTGGATAGGTATTGTTTAAATCTGGCTTTGTCTTCGAATGTCTTGTTCCTTCCGTCTATGATGATTGAAAGTTTTGCTGGGTATATTAGTCTGGGCTGACATCCATGGTCTCTTAGTGTCTGCATTACATCTGTCCAGGTCCTTCTGGCTTTCAAAGTCTCCATTGAGAAATCGGGTGTTATTCTGATGGGTTTACCTTTATAGGTCACTTGGCCTTTTTCCTTGGCTGCTCTTAATATTCTTTCTTTATTCTGTACATTTAGTTGTTTAATTATTATGTGTCGAGGGGACTTTTTTTGGGGGTCTAGTCTGTTTGGTGTTCTATAGGCTTCTTGTATCTTCATAGGCATTTCCTTCTTTAAGTTGGGAAAGTTTTCTTCTATAATTTTGTTGAATATATTTTCTGTGCCTTTGAGTTGGTATTCTTCACCTTCTTCTATCCCTATAATTCGTAAGTTTGGTCTTTTTATGGTGTCCCAGATTTCTTGGACATTTTGGTTCATGACTTTGTTGGCTTTAGTGTTTCCTTCGACTGATGGAACTATTTCTTCTACTGTATGTTCAATGCCAGAAATCCTCTCTTCCATCTCTTGCATTCTGTTGGTTATACTTGCATCCGAAGTTCCTGATCTTTTACTCAGGTTTTCTATTTCCAGCATTCCCTCTGTTTGTGTCTTTTTCATTTTTTCAATTTCCCTTTTCAGATCTTGGACTGTTTCCTTTGTTTGTTTCATTGCTTTTTCATGATTTTCTTTCAGTGCTTTATTGTTTTCTTCCAGGATTTTAATGTTTTCTTCGAGGACTTTATTGTTTTCTTGGAGGGCTTTATTGTTTTCTTCTAATTTGTTTGCCCTTTCCTCTAGTTGTTTACAGCGTTCTTCCAATTTTCTTGTCTTTTCCTCTACACAAGCCTCTACCTTCTTCATGAAGTTACTCATAAGGCTACTTTCTTCTGCTTCTTCCAATTTTTGGTGTTCAGGTCTAGATGTTGGAGGCGAGCTAGGTTCTGGTGATGCTGTATTGCTCTTCATTTTGCTGTATGTACTTCTGCTTTGACGTCTGCCCATCTCCTTGTGATTCCTTCTTGGTCTTATCAGTGGACTTGTTTCACAAAGAGCTGACAGACTCAGGAAGACTCTCTCTCTTGTCCAAAAGGGAGTTCTCTTGTCCAACTCTTTGGTCCAGAAGGGAAGTCAGGGGCAAGCTCTGGTCCAGAATGGCAGTCGGGGACAGGCTGGGAGCTGGGGGCCGGTCTCTAAGTCTCAGGAAGTGGGTGGGGTCTTGGGCAGATGGGCGTGGGGGCAGGGCGCGGAGACTGCAGGGGCTGCCGGGGGCTTGGAAATGGGGATCCCTCCCGGTGGGGCTAGAAGGGGAGCTGCCCGGTGGCCAGAACCTGGTGCCAAGTTGGGCAGGCCTCTCAGGAGTGGCTGGTGGCCAGGGATGGGGTCCTGGCTGGACCCAGGCACTCACCTCTGGTCCAGAAGGGAAGTCGTCAGGGGCAGGCTGGGCATAATTCTTTTTTTAAATTAAGACACTTTTAGAATTCATTTTACATGTCAAAAGTCCCCCTCTTCCCTCTCTTGTCCCTCCAGCCCACCCCCAAACCCACCTCCCCATTCCTTCCTAGAAGGGAGAAAGGCCTCCCTTGGGGAGTCAACAGAACCTGGTACATTTAGTAGAGGGAAGCCCAATCCCTTTCCCCTGCCTCAAGGCTGTGTGAGGTAGTGGGTTCAAAAAAGCCTGCTCATGCACCAGGTATTGATTCTCATCCTACTGCCAGGGGCCTCTTAAGCAGAAGAAGCTACACCGTGTTGCTATGCAGAAGGACTGGTCCAGTCCCATATAGGCTCCACAGCTTTGGTCTAAGTTTCATGAGTTCCCACTAGTTTGGTTTGGTTGTTTCTGTCGGTTTCCCCATCATGATCTTGATGCCCTTCCTTATACAATCCCTTTCCTCTCCCTTTGACTATACTCCTGGAGCTCAGGCTGGTTTTTGGCTATAGATCTCTGCATCTGCTCCCATCAATTACTAATGAAAAGCTCTATGATGACACTTGGCTATTCACTGATCTGATTACTGAGGTAAGCCAGTTCAGGCACCCTCTCCACTATTGTTTGTAGTCTAAACGTGGGTCATTCTTGGGTATTTATGGGAACTTCTCTACCACTCAGTTTCTCCCGATCCCCATGATGTCTCCCTCTATCAAGGTATCTCTGTCATTGCTCTCCCACTCAATCCCTGTTCCAGCTCCACCATCCCATTCCCTTATGTTCTCAACTCCCATCCCCTACCTTCCATTGCCCACCCCTCACCCTCAGTTTACTTATGGAGATATCATGTATTTCCCCTTCCCTGTGTAATCTATGCATCCCTCTTTGGGTCCTCCTTGTTAGCCAACTTCTCTGAAGCTGTGAGTTGTAGTCTGTTTATCCTTTACTTTACATGTAGCATCCACTTATGAGTGAGTACCTATCATGTTTGTCCTTCTGAGTCTCAGCTACCTCACTTAAGATATTTTCTAGTTCCATCCATTTGCCTGCAAATTTCATGGTGTCATCGTTTTTTTTTGTTTTTACTGCCAATTAGTACTCCACTGTGTATATGTACCACATTTTCTTAATCCATTCTTCGGCTGAGTGGCATCTAGGTTGTTTCCAGGTTCTGGCTATTATGAATAATGATGCTATGAACATAGATGAGCATGTGTCCTTGTGGTATGATTGAGCATTCTTTGGATATGTGCCCAATAGTGGTATAGCTGGGTAATCTTAAGGAAGATTGATTATCAATTTTCTGAGAAACCACCATGTAAACGAATTTCCAAATGAATTTCTTATTAATAGAAAACATGGAGCCAGATATAGGGATGAAATCCTGAGAGAGATCAGAGGAATAGAAACGGCCACATGCTAACCTCTCCTTGCCAACTCCAAAGTTTCCAAAAGGTGAGATACTTCCTTTATACCCATGCCTGTATGCCTTGCTATTCTGTCATCTGTTTGCTCTCTCTGTACAGCCACATCACTTCCTCTTCCTGCCTAGCTCTGTCACTTCCTGTCTGTCTGTACAGACCTCCAGACCTCCATGGTTAACTAGTGTTAAAATTTAAGGCATATGCCACCATGCCTGGCTCTGTTCCCAGTGTGGCCTTGCACTCACAGAGATCCAGACAGTTTCCTGCCTTCCAAGTGATAGAATTAAAAGTGTGTGCTAACATTGCATGCATTTTGTATTTACTTATAATGGCTGTTTTTTCTCTGATCTCCAGGTAAGCTTTATTCATGAGAGCACAAATAAAATATAACCACATTTCCCATTTTTTGTCTAATAAAAATAAAAAATAAAAAAGTTGTAACTAATATAAGAAAAACTATATACAATAAGTACAATACAAGCAATAAATACATCAATAATGTTAGTTCATCTGCATTTGACAAATTCAGAGAAAATATTCCATTATCTATCCTATTTTTCTGAATCTAAAATGTATCTAATTCACTTTCTATCCTATCCTATATTACCAACAGAAAACTCTTATGATATCCTTCCAACTTACACACTTAACACCTCTTAGTGAGTTTCTTCTCTGAATGTCTTAACAAGGAAAACTATACCCATAACTATCTAATCTTCAACTCCCTCAGGGACGTGAGAAGGAAATAATATTACCTAGTAAAATGGGAAGCACAAACAAGTGACTTCCCAAAAATGTGAGTTATGACAAAAACAGCAAGCTTCCTGGACAATCACCCGAGGTTCTTCTCTAAAGTTAGGGCATCATCTTTGGCTGACAGGCTTAGCATATTTGACAAACACATTTGTGAAGTAGGATGTACACAAGGCTTACAGCTTGACCTCACATTCAGTGTGGGTATTCCATGTACCAGATAAACTTGAATTCTGCCAGTGTCCTGACATGATTCAGGATTTAAATTCTGTAAATTGCTGGTGTTTTTCAAGTTTGACTTCCTATTCTTCTCAGTTTGTGGGTGGCTTCATCTTCTTTATTAAATGCCGGTCCACCATTGAGTGGCTAGACTCTGTCAGCCTAGTTACTCCTCCAAAAATAACAGCTCCAGCTACTGTTCCACTGCACACCAGGAGCCATCGGCCCACTGCTTGTTCAGCTGCCTTCGAAAGGAGGCGAACTGTACCTTTTCCGGATTGCAAAGTTACTTCAGCAATGATGTTATATTGTTCTGTACCCTGGCCTCAGAGGACACCTGTTGCCAAAGCTGCAACCACATTGTCTGGGCAAGTATCGGCAGTCCTTTTGTGTGTGTGTGTGTGTGTGTGTGTGTGTGTGTGTGTGTGTGTGTGTGTGTCCTGTTTGTCCATTATGGACAGCATACTGTTAGCCATCAATGTGAAGGCACTTTCTTGCCTAGTGGTTAACTTTTGCCACAGTGAAAGTAAATTCCATGTGGAGGTTCGTCAATGCCCATATCTTCTCAGAAGCAGATTGTTGCTGCCAGGAGCAGACATGTCTCATAGTTATAAAAAGGAAGAAAATCTATGTTATTAATACATCTTAAATGTCATATTCTGTAGATCTCTGAAGGGTTTGAAGATGACCTGTCTATCTAAAATATATTTCTGCTTGACCCTGAAAACATACTTAATATGACTACAAGTTTGATTGTAATGACTAACTACTAACTTTCATTTTTTAATATCCTAATAGTTGATAATAACAACTTTCAAGGATTAACAAATTGCATTTCATTATTAAATGAAATGTATAGTACAATACTTTGAACAAGATTAGAAATACGCGTACAGTATTTTCTAACAAAAATCAATCTCAAATTTGTATCAATACACATAATTTGTATACAATATACAAAAATCCAATCCAATGTAAAATATTTAAAACTAGTAGTTGCCTTTTAAAAGTAGTTTTAATAATCTACCTTTTTATCTACATCATATTTATGAACCAACATGACTTCATCTTAGGCCCTGTATATAGTAGAGTCTCAGTAAATATTTTACCTTATCCAAATTTGAAGCATGCTTTCAACATCTAATTGACACAGCATGGAGAAAAAGTTAGTCAAAGCACATGACCTTAAATAAAGCTTATATGTATCTGCAAAGCATCATCATCCTAGAAAGTTCATTAAATTTCTTTAGGGGTTGTTAGTCCACTGATTGATTTTCAATATTTTTCTTCCACTGTTGCATATACCTATGAAATTAGATAGACAATCACTTATTCAACCAACAAAACCCATTGTTCTAAAGGTTGTACCATGGGATGTGATCTTAACGGAAGTGTGACTTTCCCTCAAGGACTTCTGCTGTGTTCTTCAAGAAGGTAATACCTAAGAACACTGGAATCTATAATTTACTTCATGAATGAAACTCAGATGAAGATGAGGCTTAAATGACTGGCCTTGATACATGGTTAAGGATCTAGTACACCATTCAGATTTCTCCATGTCAATACAGAGTACCGTAGAATGTAAAGGAAATGACTATATCAGTTGACAGAATGAGAAATTCACCTTCTCTAGTCCTCAACGACCATTTCCTTCCACATCTGAGAGGTTCTGAAAAATCCATTAATACCAACAGAATAGCATACAATTCTGATTTTTGAACTGAATTATACGGACTTTGAACCACTTTACTTAAATTTTCTGATTTTTAACCTGCCTTTTCTTCTTTTTGGCATCGGTATAAAATGTATGAACTCCAGAGAGGGGTTTTTCCCATACAATTCGAGGCAAGATCCAATCAGATCTCTTTATAAGATCAATTCTATCACTTTTGGGATATTTGCTGTACTTTCTCCCAAAAATTACTGCAAGCTCATTGCCAAGGTTCACTTTCTGTCCATAATTTTTCAATGTCCTCCTTAGTTAAAGGTACGACAATTTCTGCTGGGTCTATTCCTGCCAATTGACGAAGTCTTAATTTTCCTTTCCAAATCAAGTCAGAGATTTTTTCCACATGTTTTTAATTTTTTATTTGGTTTATTTGGTAAAAATATCCATTTCAATATAATATCTTCCCTCTGCATTAATATTCCAGTAGGAGAATGCCTAGAAGGTAAAATAACCAAAATGCAATCCAACTTTGGATGAATATGATCCATATGCCCTTCATGTACTTTCTTTTCTATCAAGGCCAATTCTTTCTCAGCTTCAGGTGATAATTCTCTTGGACTATTTAAGTCCTTGTCACCTTCTAGGGTTTTGAACAAATTATTCAGTTCATCATTTTTTACTCCAACAATATTTCGTAGATGAGAAATATCTCCAAATAATCTTTGAAAGTCATTAAGAGCCTGTAGTCTATCTCTCCTAATTTGCACCTTTTGGGATCTAATTTTTTGTAGCTCTATTTTATATCCTAAATAATTAATAGAATCTCCTCTTTGTATCTTTTCAGGAGCAATTTGTAATCCCCAGTAAGGCAAAATTTTCTTTACTTCTTCAAACATTCTTTCTAAAGTATCTGCATTTGAGTCAGCTAGTTATATATCATCCATATAATGGTAAATTATAGATTTAGGAAATTTTTTACGCATCACTTCCAATGGCTGTTGTACAAAATATTGGCACAGGGTTGGGCTATTCAACATTCCCTGTGGGAGGACCCTCCATTGAAATCTTTTAACCAGTTGAGAATTATTATAAGTAGGCACTGTAAAAGCAAATTTTCTCTGTCTTTTTCTTGTAAGGGTATTGAAAAGAAACAGTCTTTTAAATCAATAACTATGAGAGTCCATCCTTTTGGTAACAGTGTAGGCAAAGGCATCTCAGATTGTAGAGAGCCCATTGGCTGAATTACTTTGTTAATTGCTCTAAGGTCTGTTACCATTCTCCATTTACCAGATTTCTTTTTAATAACAAATACAGGAGAATTCCAAGGGCTGGTTGATTCTTCAATATGCTGAGCATTTAACTGTTCTTCTACCAGCTCTTCTAAAGCCTGGAGTTTCTTTGTTGTTAAACGCCATACAGGCTCTCTGTTAACCATTTTAAAGGTAGAGCTGTTGGTGTCTTTGGAAGATCCTCAGTTGTTGTTCCCTGTTCTTGTATAATATGGATGGCTGGTGACCACTCATTACAACAATATCTACTAATATTTCTCTCAGAAACATGTGCTAGTTTATGATTTGTTTCTGAGATTGGGGGGGATGTTAATCTGAGTATTCCATTGTTGCAACAAGTCTCGACCCCACAGGTTCATAGCTATGTTAGCCACGTATGGTTTTAATTTTTCTCTCTGTCCTTCTGGACCTATACATTCGAGCCATCTCGCACTATGTTTCACCTGAGATAATGTCCCAATTCCTAACAGTTGAACGTTTACCTCCTGAAGAGGCCAAGTTGGATGCCAAAATTCTGGTGCAATTATTGTAATGTCTGCACCTGTGTCTACCAGACCAGACAACAAAACACCATTTATTTTTTATCTTTAATTTTGGTCTTTGTTCATTATTAGAAGGTTGCCAAAAATTTTTCTTTATGTTTTCCCCTGAATTTTCTATTCTCTCTGTTTCATCATCCTGACCAGCATGATTTATTCCAATAGGCATTTGGTTATTTAATCGCTCTTAGCAGGGGTTTCCTCTATGGCTGCAGGAAAGGTTTGAACTGGATTTGCTATGGGGGCCTGCATGAGCCCCCTCTGGGAGTTTCCCCAAGACTGAGGCAAAGGATTACCCTGTCTGTCCTTTGTTGATTTACATTTGTTGGTCCAGTGTTTTCCCTTACCACACCTTCTGCATACTCCAGAAGGAAGGGGCATTCTGTTGCCATTGTTCCTTGAAGAAACATTGTTTCTAGGAATGGCCTGTTTATAGTCCCTTTTTCAAATGTCCTTGCTTTCAACATCCAAAACATCTAACATTCCTCAAAACTTTTGAAATTGCTTTTCCTACCCATATTACATCATGCTCATGAGCCTCAACATTAACTGTGTCTCTAATCCAATCTTCCAAAGGTGCAGATCTTGCCTTTAACAGCCTGATTATTCTTTTGCATTCTACATTCGCATTCTCAAAGGCCAAAGGTTCAATTATTGCCTTACTAGCTTCTGAATCCGAGACCATTCTCTTTACTGCTGAAGCCAGTCTTTGTAAAAAATCTGTAAAAGATTCTTTTGGGCCTTGCATAACCTTTGTAAATGACTCAGATTTTTTTCTGGTTCCTCACCTCTGTCCCATGCATTCAAGGCTGCCGTTTGACATAAAATTTGGGTTTGGACATCATATAAATATTGTGTTTGTACTGAAGCATATTGGCCTTCTCCAATAAGCTGATCCTGGCAAACATGTATCCCTTTATCCCTCCATTGTTTTTCTATGTTTTTAGCCTCATCCTTGAACTAAGTTAGAAATTGAAGCCTCTGGCTGGGTTCAAGAACAGCTTGTGCCAGTTCCTGCCAGTCCTGTGGTACAATCCTATTACATGTTGACCAAGAGTTTAACATTTTCTTTACATATGGGGAATGCATGCCATAAGATACTATTGCCTCCTTAGACCTTTTTAAATCCAACCTTTCAATTGGAGCCCAAATATTTTGTGTAGTCATTTGATCAGGCAACTGCTCTATGGTTACAGGATAAATTAAGGGTGACTGTATGAAAACAGGCTTTCTTTCTGTAACCTTATGATCCAAACTTGAAACAACTTCACTGTTAATTTCTTCTGTCTGAATTTTTACCGGTTTAACAAGTTTATCTAAAGCTGTTATCCTGGCACTTAAATTGACTATCTTTTTAAATAGTAAAATGAGGATAAGCATAGTGATAAACTGCATAATTCCAACAATACTAATATTCTCATATAGTTGTTCCATTGTCAGACTGCCTAAAATTTCAAACAAAACCCAATTTTCTTCCAATGTACACATAAAACCCATTTTTTATAATGTGGAAAATATTTCTCTTTTAAATAGTTTCCTTTAAGAATCCTATACGATAAAGCAACCCTTGGAGGCATCACCATCCCGGACCTCAAACTCTACTATAGAGCTATAGTAATAAAAACAGCTTGGTACTGGTATAAAAACCGACATACGGACCAATGGAATCGAATTGAAGACCCTGACATTAATCCATGCACATATGAACACCTGGTTTTTGACAAAGGAGCCAAAACTATACAATGGAACAAAGAAAGTATCTTCAACAAATGGTGCTGGCATAACTGGATGTCAATATGTAAAAGATTACAAATAGATGCATATCTGTCACCATGCACAAAACTCAAGTCCAAGTGGATCAAAGACCTAAAAATAAATCCAGTTACACTAAACTTAATAGAAAAGAAAATAGGAAGCACTCTTGAACGCATTGGCACCGGAGACCATTTCCTAAATAAAACACCAACAGCACAGACCCTGAGCACAACCATTAATAAATGGGACCTCTCGAAACTGAGAAGCTTTTGCAGGGCAAAAGACACAGTCAATAAGACAAAAAGACAGCCAACAGATTGGGAAAAGATCTTCACCAACCCCACATCTGACAGAGGATTCATCTCCACAATATATAAAGAACTCAAGAAACTAGACATCAAAGCACTGAACAGTCCAATTAAAAAATGGGCCCAAGAGCTAAACAGAGAATTCACAAAACAAGAACTACAAATGGCTGAAAGACATTTAAAGAAATGCTCAAAATCCTTAATCATCAGAGAAATGCAAATCAAAACGACTCTGAGATACCACCTTATACCTGTTAGAATGGCTAAGATCAAAAACACCAATGACAACCAATGTTGGAGAGGATGTGGAGCAAAGGGAACACTCCTCCACTGTTGGTGGGAATGTAAACTTGTACGACCACTGTGGAAATCAGTATGGCGGTTTCTCAGAAAATTAGGAATCGAACTACCTCAAGACCCAGCCATCCCACTCTTGGGCATCTACCCAAGGAATGCTGATTTATACCATAAAGATACATGCTCAGCTATGTTCATAGCAGCACTATTTGTAATAGCAAGAACATGGAAACAACCTAGATGCCCATCAACGGAAGAATGGATGAAAAAAATGTGGTACATATACACAATGGAGTACTACTCAGCATAGAAAAACAATGACAGCATGAAATTTGCAGGCAAATGGATGGAACTAGAAAAAATCATCCTGAGTGAGGTAACCCAAACCCAGAAAGACAGTTATGGTATGTACTCACTCATTGGTGGATTCTAGATATAAAATAAAGAACAATCAGACCACAACCCATAGAACTAGAGGCTATATATATAGCATGGAGGTCCCTAGGACGACTGTGGCATATAATAAATTTCAGTTTTACTCAATTATTGAAAAAAAATAGCAAAATGAATGGAAACACATGAACTATGAACCAAAGGTTGAGGGGCTCCCAGCTGGATCAGGCCCTCTGAATAGGTGAGACAGTTGATTGGCTTGATCAGTTTGGGAGGCATCTAGGCAGTGGGACCAAGTCCTGTGCTCATTCCATGAGTTGGCTGTCTGAAACCTGGAACTTATTCTGGGACACTTGGCTTAGTCTGGGAGGAAGGGACTGGACCTCCCTGGACTGAGTCTACCAAGTTGATCACAGTCCTCGGGGGAGGACTTGTCCTGGAGGAGGTGGGAATGGAGGGTGGGCTGGGGGTAAGGGGAGGGCGTGGGAGGGGGGAGAATAGGGGAACCCATGGCTGATATGTAGAACTGAATGATATTGTAAAATAAAAAATATATATCAAAAAATAAAATAAAATAAAAAAAAACACAAGGAAAAAAATAAACAATGAAAACCAAAAAAAAAATAGTTTCCTTTAAAATATCTGATATTTTATGACTTACCAAATTTGCATAGAACAGTAGAAATCCGAGGAAATTTCAAAACAGCCACCTAGTGTCAGAGGTGTAAATCCAGGGAGAGAGAGAGAGAGAGAGAGAGAGAGAGAGAGAGAGAGAGAGAGAGAGAGAGAGAAGCACACAAGAAAGCATAGCTGGCTAAAGCTTAAATCCAGCCACGTGTTCCCTCTTGAGTCGAGTCAAGGCTTGGCTCTGGCTTCCTTAAGCTCCGACCACGTGCATTGGCTTTACAGGCGGGGCCATGTTCAGCAGGGCAGGCCTGAGTTGTTTGTAGCATAGGCTTTAAGCAAGCAGACTTTAAGCAAGCAGCTCACAGTTTGTCCAGCCTGAGGCCAAGCAGATCTGGTCCCGGGCTAGGAAGCTGACCGCCCAGGCTAGGTAGCCAACTGCCCTTGTGGGAAACCTCACCTGCCGCCAAGCCAAGTGGTTTTTATTGGATTCTTGTCATGTTGTGCGCCAGATGTAGATGTAACCAACCATCTTATTAAATAAGAAACACAGAACCAACGTAAAAGAGAAAGCCAAGAGGTCAGAGCTTAGAGCTAAAATCTTACCCTTCCTCCTGTGAGCTCCTAGCTTCCTGAAAGAGACCTATTTCCTGTGTGTAAGTCTTTTCATAGTCTTTTGTTCTGCCTTCTCATTGGTTATAAACCCAAACACGTGACTGCCTCATCACTGTCTGTATGTACAGCCCCCCAGGTCTTAAATGCATATGTCTCTAATGCTGGCTGTATCCCTGAACACACAGAGATTTACCTAGCTCTTCTACCAAGTGCTGGGATTAAAGGCGTGTGCCACCACCGCCACACTCTTGCTATGGCTCTAATATCTCTGACCCCCTGGGCAACTTTATTTATTAACATACAATCAAAATCACATTTCAGTACAACTAGAATACCACCACAAATATCATGGAGTGCTGGTGGAGGTAAGAGGTCAACTTGTGGGTATTGGTTCTAATCTTCCCTCTGTGGGTTATCAGGGATCAAACTCAGGTCATCAGACTCAGCAGCAAGCCCTTTTACTGACTAAGCCATCCCTCTGGCCCCAAAACCAGATATTTGAGACCTAAGAAGGAGAGACTGTTTTCATATAAAATGAAATATTATGCCTGAGTTTCTGTGTCAGGTGTCCCTGTTCCCTAAAACATCCATATGGCAGCATTAGGGAACAGCAGGGACATAGAAAAACTTGCCAAATACAAGATCTTGTTCCTTCCCTGATGTCTTGTTTTCTGCACACATACCTGGGATTTCCCACCTCCCTTCCTTAGTTTTGCTCATGTTATCCATGAGTCATCTGACCTATGCTTACTCCACCCCCACCTCCACACACCCCCTTAAGCTTGTGTGTTCCCAACATTGGCTTCTCTTGAGCTGAGAAGCCAGAGCCTCAGAGCTGTGGTTGCCTCACAGCTTAACCATAGCAGTAAGTTCAGCAGGCTGCCCAGGGAAATGGAAGTTCTTTGTCCTCCCAATCCTTTCACTTCACAGCACAGTTGATGATCTAAAGCTGGCATTGGAAATTACATGAAATAATATCAATTAGTGCTGGAGAGAGGCTCATGGGTTAAGAGTACTGATACCCACAGCTAAGTGTAGCTCTCAGCCCTCATCAAAGAAGATTCTTCCTGTAGCACATGGAGGCTACTCCAGAGATCCACAACAGAACAAATGCAGAGTAAGTGACCATAGGGTGCACAGCCTAGTTGGTTTTATATTCTATATTTATATTACATTTATAATGCAACCTCTACAGCAAAGGCTCAGAAACCATCTTCAAAGAGCAGGAAGACTGTAAGAGCCAGAGGACCACGACAACTGATACTACATTGTGCCATATAGACATGACATGGATGTGAAATCTCAACCATGAGGCTACCATAACAAGACTACAATATTGATAACATCAGCTAGCAGCCATTGTGGATGGGAGAAATTTTACAAGACCTCATCCCTAGGTGAAGACCTACAGGCAATCAATGGTGCTGAGAATCAGTCTTCTTCAGGTTGAGCCGCCTGATATGTTATCCAATCTAAATTGGTCAGCCCTGAACACATATACAAACCAGCTACTCTAAATGGAATTAGTAGGATGTGTGTGTGTGTGTGTGTGTGTGTGTGTGTGTGTGTGTGTGTGTGTGTGTGTATGTATGTGTGTGTTTGTATGGGTAAAACAATAATTATAGAGGAATAGGTCATGAATGTTAGAGGGAGTAGTGGGGACATAGAGTTGCAAGTTAGAAGAGGGAGTGGAAATGATGTGAATACAGTACTCATGTATTAAAAATAAAAAATTAAGTGAAAAACACATTCATGTATAATTGTTAAATCAAATAAAATATTTTAAAAGTATCTATCCATACTTTATTCTTTGATAATTTCATACATGGATATAATGAATTTTGGTCATTTCTCTCTCCAATTAATTACTTTCACCCTCTCCTACTAAAATTCTTCTTCCTCACTAGCTAATTCCCACTTTCATGGCTGTTTCTCTGAGTTTATTTAGAGATTCTTGCCTGAGTGTGGGTGGAATGCTATATGCTGGAGCATGGACAACTTAGTAGTCACTACAACAATGAAGAAAAATCCTCCTCCTCCCTCAGCTATCTTTAGCTTTAGGGAATGGTGGACCCTCTGAAACCCACCCCCCATGATGAGATGTGGATGGGCACAGAAAGGGTTTCTTCAGGTATCGACAGTTGCTGTGAGTTTGTGAATGCAACAGCTATGTCATGTCTGGAATATAGGGTCCATAGCATTCCTCTCCATTCTCTGGCTTTACAGTCTTTGTACCCATTCTCTTTGATGTTCCTCAGTCTTAGAGGAGGTTGATGCAGATTTCTAATTGAGAGTCAGATAGGTTCTGTCTCTTAATGGTATCACTCCTTCTTAACATTGGGAAACTGGGAGCCAAGCTTACCACACATAGGCTCATGGAAGAGGAAACCACAACCAAACCATGGAATTCTGTCCTTGGCCCTTATATTCTTGTCGATAATTCATGAGTACATTTCATTTCATGCCAATTGGCCAAAGTCTTGTCTTATTCCAACATTACTCAAAAGGCTAAGTTCAAAGTCTACTCTGAGGTTCAGGACAAATGGCCTGGCTGTCAGTCTGAAAACTGAAAAACAAGTTGTTACATACTTTAAGATACAAGTACAGGGCAGGTAAAACCTACCAAGGCAAGCATTAAATCCTAAATCTCCCAGAATGATGTTCTGTGCCCATTGCAGCAGGGTCACAAGGCCTTGGACAGCTCTTCCTTGGTGATGTTGCTTGTCAGAGGCTCTGCTGTTGCTGACTTGATTGAGCTGGCTTCCTACACCAGCTGCAGCTTTCCTAGGTGGGTACACCACATTACAGGTTGCTCTGCCTCTTCTTGGGCACCACTTTCATCTTAATTTGGATGCCTCTATCAGGCATCACCCTTTTGGGGCACTTCTTTATTGGCTCCAATTCTGCAGTGAACAATTGGCTCACCTCCCAGACTTGAAATGTTGGTGGAGACCCCCATGACTCCACTATTGGTGAAATTATTAAGGCCACTCTACATAGTTAAAAGGATATTTATTTAATGGTGTAACTTACAAATTAAGGGATAGGTAGGTCGCGGGGTCTGGGGAAGGTGTATCGTAGTCCAGCAGTGTTCTTTGGAGCTCTGCTCGGTCCACCTCCACCGTTCAGGGTCCCAGAACAGAGAGAGCACTGGCCCTTCCAGATCTCG
Organism: Peromyscus maniculatus bairdii; assembly: GCF_049852395.1. NCBI lineage: Eukaryota > Metazoa > Chordata > Mammalia > Rodentia > Cricetidae > Peromyscus > Peromyscus maniculatus. Next base: position 36,725,219 of record NC_134874.1, on the reverse strand, counting down.
AGTCTCCAGGCACCTCCCCTGGCCCTGCCTTGTAGGCGTGACAGTTGCCAGAGTCTCAATGGGTGTTTGAACTTTCAGATCAAAGCTGGAATGGCTACTCACTACACTCCACCACACTTTTGTTTTTCACAAATTTTATTAATAATTTTTAAAATTCATTGTATATACCAGCCACAGATTCCCCTCCTCTGTCTCCTCCCATGTCCCTCAAGCATTCCCCCCCCCCATTTCCCATTATCTTCTCTGATAAGATAAGGCCTCCCATGGGGAGTCAGTAGAGCCTGGTGTTTTCATTTAAGGCAGGTTCAAGCCCCTACTCCTGCATCAAGACTTTGCTAGGTGTAACACCATAGGTAATGGGTAATAAAAAGCCAGCTCATGAACCAGAGATAGATCCTGATCCTACTGCCAGGGGGTCCCTTAAGCAGATCAAGCTGTACAACTGTCTTACTTATCCAGAGGGCCTAATCCAGGCCAATGGAGGCTCCACAGCTCCTGGTCTAAAGTTCACGAGTTCTCACTAGCTTAGTTTGGTTGTCTCTGTAGGTTTCCCAATCATGATCTTGATGACCCTTGCTCATAGAATCCCTCTTCTTTCTCTGGGACTGGACTCCTGGAGCTCAGCTTGGTGCTTGGCTGTGGATCTCTGCATCTGCTTCCATCAGTTACTGGATGAAGGCTCTATGATGACAGTTAGGATATTCACCAATCTGATTACTAGGGTAAGTCAGTTCAGGCACCCTCTCCACTATTGCTAGTAGTCTAAGCTGTTGTCATCCTTGTAGATTCCTGGGAACTCATCTTGCACCATTTTTCACTATACCCATGATGTCTCCCTCTATCATGGTATCTCTTTCATTGCTCTCCCACTCCATCCCTGTTCCATCATGACCATCCCATTCTCATATTCCATGACCTACTGTCTATTGCCTCCACTCACTCCCAAATTACTAATGGAGATCTCATCTATTTTTCCTTTCCAGGGAGATGCATGTGTCCTTCTTAGGGTCCTCCTTGTTAGCTAGCTCTGCTGGAACTCTGGGTTGTAGTCTGGTTATTCTTTCCTTTATATCTAGTACCCACTTATGAGTAAGTTCCTACCATATTTATCTTTTAGAGTCTGGGTCACCTCACTCAGGATATTTTTACTTCCATCCATTTGCCTGCCTGCAAACCTCATGATGTCATTGTTTTCCACTGCTGAGTAATACTGCATTGTGTATATGTACTGCATTTTCTTAATCTGTTCTTTGGTTGAAGGGCAACTAGGGTGTTTCCAGGTTCTTTCTATTATGAATAATACTGCTATAAACATAGGTGAGCATGTGTCTTTTTGGTATGATTGAACATTGTTGGGTATATGCCCAAGAGTGATATAGCTGGGTCTTGAGGAAGATTGATTCCCAATTTTCTGAGAAACCACCATATTGATTTCAAATGTGGCTGTACAATTTGCACTCCTACCAACAGTGGAGGAGTGTTCCCTTTCTACACAACCTCTCCAGCATAAGCTGTCTTCAGTGTTTTTGATCTTAGCCATTCTGACAGGTATAAGATGATATCTCGGAGTTGTTTTGATTTGCATTTCCCTGATACCTAAGGATGTTGAGCAATTCCTGAAATGTCTTTCAACCATTTGAGATTCTTCTTTTGAGAATTCTCTGTAGCCCATTTTTGATTGGATTGTTTGGTATTTTGATGTCTAGTTTCTTGAGTTCTTTGTATTTTTTGGATATTAGCCCTCTGCCAGATGTGGTGTTGGCAAATAAGACAAAAAGACAGCCTTCACAATGGGAAATGATCTTCACTGGATCTATTGCATTTGCATTGTATGATTCTGAAAGACCAAACAGCATGGAGATGGCTTCATCTGCCACCCAAATCAGCTATGGTTAAACCTATAAGAACAATGGTTGCAGCTAAGTGTTGATCATCTGGGAAGCAGGGAGTTGAATCTCAAGGTCCCTTGGATAAGATAGGAAGCCAGACCTCAGTGATGCTCAAGAATGCTGTCTTCTTAGTCTCTACCACTTTCAAGGTCCCATTCTGTCTTAATATCATCAGACTTGTGTAGTAGGTAGCTGTTCCAGCTTTGACTTGGAAGTACTACACCCACTGAGGCTTTGGTAACTGTCACGCCTACAAGGCAGGGCTGAGACAGGAGCCCTTAAGACCTGAGATTCCCGATGTGCTGGCTCTCTTGGTTCCTGGATCCTAGATGCTCGTGGTAGACCAAGCAGAGCTTTCCAGAGAACACCGCTGGACTGTCTACACCTTTCCTAGACCCTGTAACCTATCCCTTTACTTGTAAGTTACCCCACAAAATAAACCTCCCTTTTAACTATGTGAAGTTGCCTTAATACTACAACCAATAGACTTGGCACTGGAAATGGATGGCTCATATCTCTAACCTCTGCACTTAAGAGGCAGGAGAATTAAGAGTTCAAGCTCACCCTAAGCTATATAGCAAATTTGAGGGCAGGCTGGACTTCATTAGAACTTGTTCAAAACCAAAAGCAAACAACCAAGAATTGGTACTCTGGTGGGTATAGTGTCCACTGATGTGTTGAGCCCTATCCAGACTCAAGCCTCCTGCTGACTATTCAGGGTCAGATTTTTAACATCAAAAGCACAGAACCCATAGGCTGGGTTCTGGGGGAAGTGCATGTGGTAAAGTACTTGCCTTGTATGTGTGGGTTAGATAACTCAAGTTCAGCAGAAAAATAATGGGCATGGTGGCTGACTTACTCAGGGTTTTTACTGCTGTGATAAAACACTATAAACAAAAAGCATGTTGTTGAGGAAAGGGCTTAACTGGTTTACACTCCTGCTTTGTAGTCCATCACTAAAGGAAGCCAGAGCAGGAACTCAAACGGCCAGGAGTCCTGAGGCAGGTTCTGATTCAGAGAACATGGAGGGGTGTTACTGCTGGATTGTTCCCCATGACTTGCTCACCCTGCTTTCTTAAAGAACTCAGGACCAACACCCCAGAAAGAGCATAATCCAGTTTTCCTCCATCAATGGCTAGTTCTGAAAATGCCTTACAGGCTTGTCTACAACCCATTCTCATGGAGGTATTTTCTTAATTGAGGTTCCCTTCTTCAGATGGCTTAACTTGTGTCAAGTTGACATAAAAGTATCCAGCACTGTGACATTTGCTTGTAATCTCAGATCCAGGAAGTGGTACAGGAGATCTCTGGGATTCACTGGCTACCTGTTCCCACCTACTTGTCCAGGTCAGTGAGAGACCTTATCAAAAAAATATCTGACTTTGTCCTCTGGCCTTTATACACACACTCTCTCATGTGCACATCCACCTGAATATGTTTGTTACATGTGTGCACTGACACACATAATCTCTCTCTCTCTCTCTCTCTCTCTCTCTCTCTCTCTCTCTCTCTCTCTCTCTCTCTCACACACACACACACACACAATGTCTATACACTAAAACATGGCCTGTGGTAATTAGGATATTGTCTTAAAATTAATAACTAAAATTAAAGTTCAGACACTGAATCTTTCAACCATAAACTGACATGCATAATGAGAAATTGGAATTCCTGTGGTTTGTGAGTATCCCCCAAACTCAACTGTTAGAAAACTTAACTTTCCAGGGAACATGGTGGAAACATTGAGAAGGTATGGGCCATGTGGATTCTGTTCTCTGGAGTGAGATCTTGAAGCAGGAGAGATGAAGCAGAAAGTGAATAGGACTAAGATGCAGTATATAAAAATAAAAATTAATATTATTTCAAAAGCAGGAAACTGCAAGAAAATACTTGATGAAGTGCCTGGTGTTAGAACCTTGGCAAATGAAAAACAAACAAAGCCCCCAACCCACCCATGCAGCCAAAAAGTGAATTAGTGTCACTGGATAAAATTAGTTGTCACTTATGTGCAAACTTAAGGTCCAAAATTCAGATTGCCAGAATCCCCCTAAAAAGGGTGCAGACATGACAACCATTTGGTAGAGCCAGACAAGATCCCTAACCCAAGCTTGGCTAATCAGACTAGTGAGCTCTGGGTTCATCCAGATACCCCAGATGGGGTAGCTTTGGAGAAAGACACCTGATAGCAACTCTGAACTCCACAGACATGCAACCACACATATGTGACCATGTGAGGGTGTACCCCACATGTACATGCAAAAACAAGATACCCCAACAATACAATGAAACATAAAAAAACCAGAATATTTCCCCCAAACAAACCAAGTACAGAAATAAAATGGAGGGAACCAGCTTCTGCACCCATGGTGATGTTTCCCTTCATGCCTGATGTTGAACTGTTCTCATAATATTGGGGGATCATTTGTTTTCACTACAGAGGTTTTTCTTGTCTTCTCTGTTTCCTCCCTCAATCTCAAGAGGAGCAGACACCATTTTCTCCCATGAGCCACAGCACGTACACCCTTGTGTCATTATGCACAGCAGTTCCCTTCCTTCTCCTTTCCCAGTCCCTCTTCTCCAGTGGAGGTTCAGCTATTTTCCCCAGGAATGGCGACTTGAAAGTCCTTCCGTCATTTCCCACAGGTGTCCCTCTCCTTCTCCCTTTGCGGTCTGTCCCCTCCCTCTGTGCTCTACTGAGTGCCTGACCCTGTGTCAGCATCACATCTTGGTGACAGTCACCAATCCTGTCTGCTCCTTATAAATAAGTCACCAGTCTCAAATAACTTGTGACATCAACACAAAATGAACCAGGACAGCAGTTGTCATTAAACTGGGCTGTTCTCATAGCCTTGGAGGCCATCTGTTTATCTTCTGGACCATTCCATAGCAGAGCATGTGGAGGGACATGCTGGTGACCCCTGCCACTCTCAGGCCAGTTCACATACTCTGGTGTGTGCCTTCCCTAAGCTTCTGGTTCCTCTGAAGACATCTTGCAGTGAGTTACATATCCAGGGTCTTCCACCATGCCCCCTTTTGAGACAGGGTCTCGCTATGCAGTTCTGGTTGTCCTGGATCTCACTCTGTAGACCTGGCTGGCCTCAAATTCAAAGAGATCCACTTGCCTCTGCCTCCAGAGTGCTGGTATTAAAGTGTGCAACATCATATCTGGCCCAATGTCTCTCTTTGTGCTTGTCTTGTTCACATGTCATCTTACTATTTATCCCCCACAGATGCTTCCAAGTTCAGGGCAAGAGAAGACTTAATTTGGAGAAACAGAAGAGGCTCAAGATTCTAGAGAGAACCACAAGATAAGACTAGCATACCAGGGCTTGTTCTAGGCTAGGAAGAACCCCTGGGAAAATCACTTTGGATGGCAGGTACAATAGCCAATTGTTTCATTTGGTACCTTTCCAACTGAATGCAAAAGTGGATGTAAGCTGGGTAAGATGACTATAGGCTATAATACCATCACAGTAGAGGATGAGGGAAGAGGGCTACAAGTTTGAGTCTAGCCTGGACAACATAGGGAGTTTCATGCTATTCTGGGCTATCACACTGGTTTCCTTTCTATTACTGTGATAAAACACAAAGGTAACTTCAGAAATAAATGGCTTTTATTCTGTTTATAGCTTACAACCTACCTCTGAAAGAAGTCAGGCCAGGAAATTCAGGCAAAAACTATAGAGAAATGCTGCTTGCTCGAGTTCTCACACTCATGCTAAGCTACTCGCCTTCTCATAGAGCCCATAATCATCTGCCTAGGGAGTGATGCTGCCCAAAGCTGTTTGAACTCTACTTCATTAATTAATAGTCAAGACAACCCTCCCAGGACATACCCACAGGCCAATGGGTTCTGGACAAACTCTTAACAGATTCCTTCCTCAGTGTCTCTAGCCTGTGCTAAGTAGATACTTACAGCTACTTTAGTAGCTTGAATGTAATTGGCCCACACAATATCTTAGGGAGTGGTACTATTAGGAGGTGTGGCTATGTTGGAGTAGCTATGGTCTTGTTGGAGAAAGTCTGTCACAGTGAAGGTAGGATTTGTGGTCACAGATATGGCCAAGCCACACTCAGTGAGACAGACCATTTCCTTGCCTGTAGGTTGAGATGTAGGAATCTCAGGTCCATCTTTAGCACCATGTCTACCTGCACACCATCATGTTGCACCATAATTATAATAATGGACTAAACCTCTGAAAATGTAAGCTACCCCAATAACGTGATTTTTCCATTCTAAGAGTTGTCACGGTCATGGTTTCTCTTCACAGCAATAGAAACCCCAACTAAGACAGCTACCTAGGAAATCTATGTTATAGCATAATTTTGTCATATTAAAAATGGTGTAGGTGGTGATGTGGCTCAGTGGTAAAGACAATTGCAGCCAAACTTAAAGACTTTATCTGTCCCTGGGGATCCTATTGTGAAGGTCAAGACTAACCCCTCAGCATTGTCTTCTGAACTCCACACGTACAATGGCATGATCATCCAATAAACAAGGAAATGTAGTTTAAAGAAAATAGAAGAAGTGAGTGGTTGCTGCTGACTTTCTATGGCTGATTATTTCTGTTTGATAATTGTCAAGGGAGCCCTTGTCTCATTTAATGGGCTAGAGCTCTGCCTCAAGAATTCAATTCATCCTGGCTAAATGATATTTCAGATACATTCATTTCCCCTACCCCTTGCTACATGGACATTAGTGGAGTTCAAGCAATACAGCAATGTAGAATAAATACTGGTTTTCTTCAGCAACATTGCCTCCCAATTATTCTGGCATGGACAGGTTGATTTTGTGAAATAAAGACATGTCAACAGCAAAAAGTCAACTGAGAGACTTTATTTTAAAATGATGGGTCATTTTTGAAATGTTTCAGGGAGGGAGATGTCTGGAGAAAGAAATTGGATGTGCTAAAGGTGACAAGTGTCAAATATGCATTTGAGGCCAGTTCTTTGACACTGTGTGACAACATCGTCACCTACAAAAGTCATGCCAAAGAACCAAATTGAGTTACAAGAAACTGTATTTTCCCAAATCCCAAACTTAGAATGTTTTAAACAAGTATCTGGTTTTGTGTTGGGCATTATTCAGAATTCAAGAATTACCCTTGACTTCATGTGGATTGTGGGCTGTGAGTTGGCACACCTGCAAGTGGTCATCCCTAAATTCATGTGCACCCAAGCAACACTAAGTGGGCTTAGCAGGATGAAGTCTTGAAGTTGAGAGGGGGTGGGGTATTTGGAGGAGTGGAGAGAGAAGAGAGAAAGCTGGAAATGATGTAAATACAGGACTCACATAGAAAATGTTTTTAAAAAAGTATTTTCTGCCATGGGGCATGTCCTTTTCCAAATGGAGGCAGAGGAGGAGTGGATTGGGGTGTGTAGAAGGGATGTGGGGGAGGAAATGGGAGGAGAGGAGGGAGGGGAAACTGTGTTTGGTATAAAAAAATAAATGGAAAACATTTAATAAGAAAGAATGTTTTCTTCATATTTTTAAAGGATATTTTTATTAGGTTGATGAGTCAGGCAGTTTGTTTGTATTTTCAAATAGTTGTTCACTATCATATTTATTTATGCTGGGAAGACATGACTTTTTATATTTTTAATGATTTATGTGTGTATGTGTGTGTGTGTGCGCGCGCGCACACACACACCCACACCCACACACACCCACCCACCCACCCACCCACCTCCCCCCCACACACACACACGCGTGCACGCACGCGTGCACGCTTGTATGTGCATACATGTGTGGTGATATTTTGTTTGTGCTCTAACAAATAAAACTTGCCTGGAGATCAGAGAGTGGAGTTAGCTATGAGGGCCAGGCAGTGGTGGCACATACCTTTAATCCCAGCACTTGGGATCTCATGCTGTTCACCCAGTACTTGGGAGGCACACATCTTTAATCCCAGCAAGAGGGAGAAGGAAACAGGAAGTGATATGTCTGGGTGGAGAGAGGACTATAAGGTGGGAAGAGAGGAAGCTCAGCCTCCCTTTCAGGCTGAGGAGTTGGCAAGATAAGAGTTTGCTGTGGCTTGCTCCTTTGTCTCTCTGATCTTTCAGCATTTACTCTGATATCTGGCTTCAGGTTTTTATTATTAAGACCAATTAGGATTTATGCTACATCTAGCCAGGTGGTGGTGGTACACTCCTTTAATCTACTCAGGAGGCAGAGGCAGATGGATCTCTTTGAGTTTGAGGCCAGCCTGGGCAACAGAGTGAGTCCAGGAAAGGCAGAAAGCTACACAGAGAAACTGTCTTGAAACCCCCCCACCCCCAAAAAGAAGAATTTATGTTACATCTAGTGTCCAAATTGTAGGACATGAATTTATGAGCAAAACCACTTGCCTGTGACTTTTCAGAAACACTCTCTCTCTCTCTCTCTCTCTCTCTCTCTCTCTCTCTCTCTCTCTCTCTCTCTCTCTGACACACACACACACACACACACACACACACACACACACACACACACACACTGGAGATGCAAGCAGCTGGAGTCACTACTCCTCCAGTCAAGTTTTTTCCTTTTCCTCAAGCCTCTGAGCAAGTTGAGATTTTTCTGTTGCAGCCTATATGCAGCGAAATCCATAAACTCCAAAAAAAAAAAAAAAAAAACAAATACAAAAACAAAAACCACCACCAACAAAAACAACCAAACAACCAAACAAAAACCCTCGCAGGAGTTAGCAGCTTTACACATTCATTCATACTTATGGCTGCTTCTTTGGCTTCTTCTCTCCCAGTTGTATGTGGGCTTTACCAGGAAGCCTTTCCTCAGGCTGCTGCCACACTAGGTAGCTGCCTTGAATACTGCTCATGCTTCTAGTGTTCTATGCAGAGCATTAGGCCCACACTTCATCATCATCTGAATCATCATTGTTGGCAGATTTGGTGAGACAAGTCAGAATTATTAAAGGGAGGAATTAATTAAAATGGACAAGTTTTTCCCATGTTAAAAATGGAAAACATTATTATAATGGAGGAAGTTAGGTATCTGTATGATAATAGGCTGGACAGTTTGAAAATGGAGCAATTAAATGAGAAGATAATTAATTTAGATAGGATTTATGTGTTGCACAAATTGCAATTGGTCTTAATAAAAACCTGGAGCTAGATATTAGGGTGAAAGTTGAAAGATCAGAGAAGCAGAGCAAGCCACCTCTTAACTCACCAACTCCTCAGCCTGCAAGAGCCTCAAAAGAGCCTGAGTTCCCATCTCCTATGACCTTATATTCCTTTCCCTGCCCAGCCATATCACTTCCTGTCTCAACCTTCCTAGTGCTGGGATTAAAGGTATGTGATCCAAAGTGCTACAGTTAAAGGTGTATGCCACCACTGCCTGGCTGTTTCTCTTTAGGCGGGTTAATCTCATGTAGCCCAGCATGGCCTCGGACTCACAGAAATCCAGAGAGATTTCTGCCTCTGCCTCCTGAGTGCTAGGATGAATGCAACCATTAGTATTAAGTATTTTACATTGGCTTGGATCTTATATATTGATAAAAAATTGGTATTATTTTTGGTAGAACATACTATAATACATTTGTACTCTTTTAAAATAAATATTTTTTTATATTTATTTTACAACACCATTCAGTTCAACATAATAGCCACAGATTCCCCTGTTCTCCCCTTCTCGCCCCCCTCCCCCTCCCCCCAGCCCACCCCCCATCCCCACCTCCTCCAGATCAAGGTCTCCCCCGAGGACCGGGATCGACCTGGTAGACTCAGTCCAGGCAGGTCCATTCCCCCCCTCCCAGACTGAGCCAAGTGTCCCTGCATAAGTCCCAGGATTCAAACAGCCAACTCATGCAATGAGCCCAGGACCCGGCACCAATGCACAGCTGCCTCCCAAACAGATCAAGCCAAATGACTGTCTCACCCTTTCAGGGGGTCTGATCCAGTTGGGGGCCCCTCAGCCTTTGGTTCGTAGATCCTGTGCTTCCATTCATTTGGTTATTTGTCCCTGTGCTTTATCCAACCTTGGCTTCAACAATTCTCACTCATATAAACCCTCTTCTTTCTCACTAATTAGACTCCCAGTGCTCCACCAGGGGCCCAGCCATGGATGTCTGCATCCAGATTCCTCAGTCCTTGGATGGGGTTTATGGCACAAGGATGCAAGGGTGGTTCAACATATGAAAGTCCATCAATGTAATACACCATATAAACAAACACAAAGAAAAAAACCACATGATCATCTCACTAGATGCAGAAAAGGCATTTGACAAAATCCAACACCCCTTCATGATAAAAGTCTTGGAGCGATCAGGAATACAGGGAACATACCTAAACATAATAAAGGCAATATATAGCAAACTAACAGCCAACATCAAATTAAATGGAGAGAAACTCAAAGCAATTCCACTAAAATCAGGAACGAGGCAAGGCTGTCCAATCTCCCCATACTTATTCAATATAGTACTTGAAGTTCTAGCCAGAGCAATAAGACAACATAAGGAGATTAAGGGGATTCAAATTGGAAAGGAAGAAATATTTTTATTTTATAATTAATTTAATTACATATCAGCCATGGATTCCCCTGTCCTCCTTCCTCCCTCCCCCCACCCCCAATTAACCCCCCATTGCTACCTCCTCCAAGGCAAGGTCTCCCATGGGGAGTCAGCCCAATCTGGTAGATTCTGTTGAGGCAGATCCAAGCTCCTGATGGGAGCCATAAGCCTAAGCGACCCTTGACACACATGCTGCTATATTTGGGTTTCTCTCCTCTTTTCTTAGATCTAGGCCTTGCTTAAGTCTCCATAGCACCAGAACCTCTTCTCACAGATACCAGAACCTCTTCTCAGATATCAGGTGAATGAGCTGCAGTTAAGCAATTAGGCAGTTAGACAAGGGTAGATAGATAACCTTCAGAGCAACATTTCCTGCTGGCCAAACAGCCCATAATGAAGTCCCTTCCTGCCTGCAACCCCCATTACTAAGTCCTTTCCTTCTTGCAACCCCCATAATTAAGTCTCTTCCTGCTCTCAACCCCCTTTGCCTACCTATATATGCCTTGAGAGTAAAATAAAATTTTGGAGCTTGATCAGACATCCTGTCTTGCTCTCATTCTTTGTGTCTCTTGTCCCTTTCATTCTCTGGTTCTCCCTTTAGGTCCGCGTTGAAGACCCTGCTGGCCGGGGCAAGCTCCTACTCCCTGCACCAAGCTGAGCAAAAGTGTCTCATCATAGGCCCTAGGTTCCAAAGAGCAAGCTCATGCACCAAGGACAGGTCCTGGTCCCATTGTCTGGGGGCTTCCTAAACAGTTCAAGCTAAACAACTGTCTCACTTATCAAGAGGGCCTGGTCCAGTTCCATGGGGGCTCCTCACCTATTGGTTCACAGTTCATGTGTTTCTGCTAGTTTGGCTATTTGTCCCTGTGCTTTTTAAAATCATTGTCTCCATTATCTCATGCTCATATAATGCTTCCTCTCTCTCACCGATTAGACTCCTGGAGCTCCAACTGGGGTTTGGCTGTGGATCTGTGCATCTGCTTCTATCAGTCACTGGGTGAGAGTTCTATCATGACAGTTAGGGTATTTGGCCCTCCAATCACCAGAGTAGGTCAGCTCAGGCACTCTCTCGACCATTGCCAGTAGTCTATAGTGGAGGTATCTTTGTGGATTTCTGGGGACCTCTCTAGTACTCTGTTTCTTCCTATTTCCATGGAGTTTTCATTTATTATGTTATCTCTTTCCTTGTTCTCCCACTCTTTTCCTGATCTAGCTGGGACCTCTCACTACCCTAAGCTCTCTTTCCCCTGACCATTGCCCTCTATTACCACACCTCACCCCAGTGCCCATGTAGATCTCATCCATTTCTCTGTTACTGGGTGATCCCTATGTCTTTCTTAGGGTCCTCTTTACTAGGTAGCCTCCCTGGAGTTGTGTGTTCCAGTCTGGTTATCCTTTGCTTTGTATCCAGTATCCACTTATGAGTGAGTACATGCCATGTTTGTCCTTCTGGGTTTGGGTTACATCACTCAGGAAGATATTTTCTAGTTCCATCCATATTCCTGCAAATTTCATAATGTCATTGGTTTTTCTCTGCTGAGTAGTACTCCGTTGTGTATATGTACCACATTTTCTTAATCGATTCTTCAGTTGATGGGCATCTAGGTTGTTTCCAGTTTCTGGCTATTATGAATAGTGCTCCTATGAACATAGTTGAGCATGTGTCTTTGTGGTATGATTGAGCATTCCTTGGGTATATGCCCAAGAGTGGTATGGCTGGGTCTTGAGGTAGATTGATTCCCAATTTTCTAAGAAAGCGCCATATTGATTTCCAAAGAGGCTGTACAAGTTTGCATTTCCACCAACAGTGGAGGAGTGTTCCCCTTGCTCCACATCCTCTCCAACATAAGTTGTCTTCATTGTTTTTGATCTTAGCCATTCTGACAGGTGTAAGATGGTATCTCAGAGTTGTTTTGATTTGCATTTCCCAGATGACTAAGGATGTTGAACAATTCCTTTAATGTTTTTCAGCCATTTGAGCTTCTTCTGTTGAGAATTCTCTGTTTAGCTCTATAGACCATTTTTTAATTGGACTGTTGGTTATTTTGATGTCTCATTTCTTGAGTTCTTTATATACTCTGGATATCAGCCCTCTGTCAGATGTGAGGTTGGTGAAGATACTTTCCCATTCTGTAGGCTGTCATTTTGTCTTATTGACTATGTCCTTTGCCCTACAAAAGCTTCTCAGTTTCAAGAGGTCCCATTTAGTAATTATTGTACTCAGTGTCTCTGCTACTGGTATTATATTTATTAAGTGATTTCCGGTGCCAATGCATTCAAGACTACTTCATACTTTCTCTTCTATCAGGTTCATAGCAACTGGATTTATGTCTTAGATCCACTTGGACTTAAGTTTTGTGCATGGTGACAGATATGGATCTTTTTGCAGTCTTCTACATGTTGGCATACAGTTATGCCAGCACCATTTGTTGAAGATGCTTCCTTTATTCCATTGTACAGTTTTGGCTTCTTTGTCGAAAATTATATGTTTCATAGGTGTGCGGATTAATGTCAGGGTCTTCAGTTAGGTTCCATTGGTCCACATGTCGGTTTTTATGCCAGTATCAAGCAGTTTTTATTACTGTAGCTCTATAGTAGAGCTTGAAGTCAGGAAAGGTGATGCCTTCAGAGGTTGTTTTATTGTACAGGATTTTTTTGGCTATACTGGGTTTTTTGTTTTTCCACATGAAGTTGAGTATTTTTCTTTCCAGGTCTGTGAAGACTTGTGTTGGAATTTTGATGGTGATTGCATTGGATCTGTAGATTGCTTTTGGTAAGATTGCCATTTTTACTATGTTAATCCTACTTATCCATGAGCATGGGAGATCTTTCCTTTTTTCTGACATATTCTTCAATTTATTTCTTGAAGGACTTACAGTTCTGGTCATACAGGTCCTTCACTTGCTTAGTCAGAGTTACCTCAAGGTATTTTATATTATTTTGTCTATTATAAAGGTCGATGTTTCTCTGATTTATTTCTCAGCCTGTTTGTCATTTGTATATATGAGAGATACTGATTTTTTTAGTTATTCTTGTATCCTGCTAGTGTACTGAAGGTGTTAATAAGCTGTATGAGTTCCTTGGTTGTATTTTGGGGTCACTTATGTACACTATCATGTCAGGTACAAATAGTGAAAGTTTGACTTCTTCCTTTCCAGTTTGCATCCCCTTGATCTCCTTTTGTTGTCTTATTTCTCTGGTTAGAACTTCTAGTACTAGATTGAATAAGTATGGGGAGATCAGAAAGCCTTGTCCTATTCCTAATTTTAGTGGAATCACTTTGAGGTTCTCTCCATTTAATTTGATGTTGGCTCTTGGCTTGCTGTAAGTTGTCTTTATTACGCTCCCTGTATTCCTGATCTCTCCAAGACCTTTATCATGAAGGAATGTTTCATTTTGTCAAAGGTCTTTTCAGCATCTAGAAATGATCATGAATTTTTTCTTTCAGTTTTTTTATGTGGTGTTTTACATTGACAGACTTTCATATGTTGAACCACCCTTGCATCTCTGGGATGAAACCTACTTTATCATGGTAGATAATTGTTTTGGTGTAGTCTTGGAGTCTGTTTGACAATATTTTATTGAGTATTTTTGCATCAATGTTCATGATGGAGATTAGTCTGTAGTTCTTTTTCTTTGTTGCATCTTTGTTTGGATCGGGAATCAGGGTAATTGTAACTCATAGAAGGAGTTTGGTAATGTTCCTTCTGTTTCTATTGTGTGGAACAAATTAAAGAGTATTGGTATTATCTCTTCTTTGAAGATCTGGTAGAATTCTGCATTGAAACAATCTGGTTCTGTGCTTTTTTTGGTTAGGAGACTTTTAATGACTGTTTCTATTTTCTTAGGGGTCATTAGTACATGTGTACATATGTGGTTCCTATCCAGAAAAATTGTCATTTCTTTTAGATTTTCCAATTTTGTGGAGTACAGGTTTTTGAAGTACGACCTGATGATTCTCTGGATTTCCTCATTGTTAGTTGTTATGTCTCCCTTTTCCTTTCTGATATTGTTAATTTGGATGCTATCTCTCTCTGCCTTTTGGTTAGTTTGGATAAGGGCTTGTCTATCTTGTTGATTTTCTCAAAGAACCAACTCTTTGTTTCATCGATTCTTTGTATTGTTCATTTTGTTTCTACAATGCTAATTTCAACTCTCAATTTGATTATTTCTTGGCGTCTATTCCTCCTGGATGACTTTGCTTCCTCTTGTTCTAGGGCTTTCAGGTGTGCTATTAAGTCACTAGTGTGAGATTTTTCAAACTTCTTTATGTGGTCATTTAGTGCATTGCATTTTCCTCTTAGTACTGCTTTCATAGTGTCCCATAAGTTTGGGTACATGGTATATTCATTTTCATTGATCTCTAGAAGTGTTTAATTTTTTTCTTTATTTCTTCCTTGACCCACTGGTGATTCAATTGAGCCTTATTCAGTTTCCATGAGATTGTAGGCTTTCTGTAATTTTTGTTGTTGTTGAAATCTAATTTTAAACCATGGTGGTCTGAGAGAACACAGGAGGTTATTCCAATTGTTTGTATTTGTTGAGATTTGCTTCGTGGCTGAGTATATGGTTGATTTTAGAGAAAGTTCCATAGGGTGGTGATAAGAAGATATATTCTTTTGTGTTAGGGTGTAATGTTCTGTAGATATCAATTAAGTCCATTTGAGTCATAATATCAGTTAAATCCCTTATTTCTCTGTTAAGTTTCGATTTGGGAGATCTGTCTAGTGGTGAGAGTGGGATGCTGAAGTCTCCCACTATTAATGTGTGGGGTTTTATATGTGATTTAAGCTTTTGTAGTGTTTCTTTTACATATGTGGGTGCCCTTGTGTTTGGAGCATAAATGTTCAGATTTGAAACTTTATCTTGTTGGATCTTTCCTGTGATGAGTATGTAATGTCCTTCTTGATGTCTTTTGACTGATTTTAGTTTGAAGTCTATTTTGCTGGATATTAGGATGGCTACACCAGCTTGTTTCTTAAGACCATTTGATTGGAAAGACTTTTCCCAGACTCTTATTCTGAGGTAGTATCTATCTTTGAAATTGAGTTGTGTTTCTTGTATGCAGCAGAAAGTTAAGTTCTGCTTTTGTATCCATTCTGTTAGCCTGTGCCTTTTTATAAGTGAGTTAAGTCCATTGATATTAAGGGATATTAATGACCAATGATTGTTAGTTCCTGTTATTTTTTGGTGGTAGTGTGTGTGTGTGTTTGTGTGTGTGTACTTCTTTTCTTTGGAATTTATTGCTGTGTGGTTATCTATTGCCTGTGTTTTCATGGGTGTATCTGACTTCTTTAGGTTGGAATTTTCCTTCTAGTGCTTTCTGTAGGGCTGGGATTATGGGTAATTATTGTTTAAATCAGGCTTTGTCTTGGAATGTCTTGTTCACTCCATCTATGGTGATTGAAAGTTTTGCTGGGTATATTAGTCTATTCTGGCATATATGGTCTCTTAGTGTCTGTATTACATGTGTCTAGGTCCTTCTGGCTTTCAAAGTCTCCATTGAGAAATAGGATGTTATTCTGATGGGTTTGTCTTTATTAGTCACTTGGCCTTTTTTTCTTTGCTGCTCTTAATATTCTTTCTTTATTCTGTAGGTTTTGTTTTTTAATTATTATGTGGCGAGGAGCCTTGTGGGGGGGTCTAGTCTGTTTGGTGTTCTATAGGCTTCTTTTATCTTCATAGGTATTTCCTTCTTTAAGTTGAGAAAGTTTTCTTCTATGATCTTGTTGAATAGATTTTTTTTGTGCCTTTGAGTTGGTATTCTTCTTCTTCTATCCCTATTATTCTTAGGTTTGGTCTTTTCATGGTGTCGCAGATATCTTGGACTTTGTGTTATTGCTTTTTTGGCTTCAGTATTTTCTTTGACCGATGAATCTATTTTCTCTATTATATACTGTACACCAGAGATTCTCTTTTCCATCTCTTGTATTCTGTTGGTTATGCTTGCATCTGTGTTTCCTGTTTGTTTACTCAAATTTTTTATTTCCAGCATTCCCTCTGTTTTTGTCTTTGTTTATTGTTTCTATTTCCCTTTTCAGGTCTTGAACTGTTTCCCCCACATTTAATTGATTTTTCCTTGTTTTCTTTAAGGGATTTATTGATTTCTTCCAATTTTTTTGTCTTTTCATCTATTTCTTTATAGATTTGTTCCAATTTTTTGTATGTCTTTTTCTCACTTTCTTTATTGATTTCTTCCACTTTTTTGCTTGTCTTTTCCTCAATTTTATTTATTCTTGAAAGGCCTCTAGGATCTCCATAATTCTATTCTTAAGGTCACTTTCTTCTGCTTCTTCTACTTTGTGATGTTCAGATCTTGCTGTTAGAGGAGGGCTAGGTTCTGGTGATGATGTATTGCTCTTTATGTTGTTGTATGTACTTCTGCCTTGATGTCTGCCATCTCCTTCTCTAATGGGTATAAAAGGTGCCTGTGTCTGATCGAGTTGCTGTTGATCCCCTCTCTGCTTGTTGTATCTGTATCTAAGGGGGCCCATCTGGGTCCTAACTTGGATTTTGGTTTCATTAGAGCAGGAAGATTCTGTATTTCAGGGAGCTTCTCTTGGGTCAACCCAAGCTAGTTGTTTCTGTGACTCACTGATACACTCTTGGCCTTATCAGGGCTCTTGGTCCAGTCAGAGCTGACAGATTCTGTGTTTCAGGAAGCCTCTCTTGGTCCAATGAGAGTTGTCAGATTCTACTTCTCAGAAAGCCACTCTTGATCTAATGAGGGCTGTTAGAATCCCTGTCTCCTGAGGTTACACTTAGTCCAATGACAGCTCTGAGTCCAATGAGTCCAAATAGCGTTGGGGGTTGGTTTCCAAGCCTCAGAAAGTGTCTGGTGTCTTGGGCAGATGGGTATTGGGACAGGGTATGTAGAATGCAGGGTCCACTGGGAAGGTCTTGGTGAAGGGGGACCTTTCTGCAGGAGTTCTGCCTACTGGCCCGCAACTGGTGCCAAGTTGGGCAGGTGTTCCCAGGGGAATGGCTGGGGCCCAGCACTGGGTCCTAGGGACAGGGTTCACTGGGTATGAACAGAGTCACTCACCTCCATGTCCAATGAGAGCTGAGGGTCACATTTTTACTCTTGTTCAAGTTATTGTACTTATACAACTCATTTAACAATGTAGTGTAAATTTTTAATCCTTCAAAGTTTTTATTACACACTATTTAGGACAATGAGGAAATTCAGTTTAGTAGTTAGTCAATTATTACAATGGAACTTTGTAGTCATATTAGATATGTTTTCAAGGTGAAACAAATATATTTTAGATAGACAAATAGTCTTCAAACACTTGAGAGATCTATAGATGGCATTTAAGATGTTTTAATAACATAGGTTCCTCTATTTTTCTTTTTGACAATGAGGCATGTCTGCTCCTGGCAGCAGAAATATACTTAATAGAAGATGGTGGGCATCAAAGAAACTCCATATGGAGTTTACTTTATTTGTGACCAAAGTTAGTCACTGGGCAAAAAAAATGCCCTTGCCTCTACTGCTGACAGTATTCTGTCCAATTGGAAAAAGCAAGACACAAACAAAAGGATTGTCGAACTTTGCCAAGAAAAGGTAGGGCAGTTAGCTCTTCAGAAAATCTGCTTCACAGATAAGGCTGTTAGATATTCTAGGCCTGTAGGCTCAAACCTTTAATCCCAGCCCTAGAGAGGAGGAAACAGAAAATGATATGGTTATGTGGAGAAAGGACTGTAAGGTGGGTGGAGAGAGCGCTCACTCCTCCTTTCAGGCTGAGGAGTTAGCGAGCTAAGAGGTTGCTGTGCCTTGAACCTTTGTCTCTCTGATCTTTCAGCATTTACTCTGACATCTGTCCCCAGGTTTTATTGTTAAGACCAATTAGAATTCACACCACATTCATCTGTGTTTGAATATGTGTGTGAGTATGTGTGAGTGCTTTGTATACGTGCATGAGTGTGAATGAGTTGTGTGTGAGTGAGTGTGTGTATAAGTGCTTGGGTTCTGTGAGTGTGTATGAATGTGTGTGTGTGATTGTTTGAGGAGTGTGGGTGTAGTGTGTGTCTGTGAGCACTGCCTGGAGAGGCCTTTTTGATTCTCTAGGAACTATGTTAAGTAGCTGTTAGGCACATGATGTAGGTGCTAAGAACCCAATTCAGGTCCTCTTTATCACCAGCAAGTGTTCTATGTGCTGAGCCATCTCTGTAGTTCCCTGTGTTCTTTACAAAAGTATTTACTTCATATTTACTTATTTATGTGTTATGTATATATGTGTGTAGGCTGTGGAGAGCAGGAGACAGCATGAGGGATTCCATTCTCCCATTCCATCCCATGGGTTCTAGGAATTGAACCAGGTTGTCAAGCTTGCAGTCAGGTGACTTTACCCCCTGAGCAATCTCGCCATCTTGTAATAATGTCTTTTAATGTTTTTCAATGACAGCTGATATCCTCAACATTTTCTGTGCTAGGCCTTCTTTAATTTTGGTTGAATACAGCTTGTCACAGAATGTCATCATTGGACCACTGTTACTGGATTTGGTTTGTTACTATTTAGCTTAGAATTTTGTGTGTGTGTCTGCCCATGCTGATTCTTGCATAAAAGGTACAGACATTCTCTTTGGTAACTTCTTCTTTGTGGATTTGATTTGGAGCAAGTAAGAGAATGTGCTGGTCATGGGGTCCTACTTTTGAAGTCTCTGATTTAAGGTGACACTGTGGAATATTTTGGCTTTTGTCCTAAAAAAAACTCTACTCCTGTAACATGGGGATTAGATATTTTTTAAAAAAAATATGTATATAAGTGTCTTGCCTGCATGTTTATCTGTGCTCCACATACATGCCTGATGCCTGTGGAATCCACAAGGTGGCAAAAATCAGGAAGTATGAGACCCTAAGCTTAATGGACATCTAACTGCCCTGCACATCACAGGACATGGCCAGAGTGCTTGGAATCCATGCTAACAGTCATCACTTGGTCAGTGTGTAAGATGTGTATATGTTCTAACCCATGTGAATGCCCTTTCTCTACAGGGGAAATAACAGAATACATGGTCTTAGGGTTATTTATAATTTTTTTATTAAATTACTTTGTGTGTGTGTATATGTGTGTGTGACTGTGCTATGGCACCCATGTGGATGTCAGAAGACATACTTCAGTAATTGATTCTCTCCTTCTACTATGTGGGTCCCAGGGGTCAAACTTACCATCATCACATTTTGGCAACAAACACTTATACCAGTCAAGCCATTTCACCCATCCAAAGTATTACCAATGTAGCCTGAAGTTTGTTGTTTGGAGTCTTTCCCCTTTGCTCTAAGGAACTGGATCTAGACATCATGCATGCAGCTCAAATGCTCTAACACTGAGTTATATTTTCCAGCAGCCTGTGTGCTCTTTACTTCCATAGAATGAAATTATATACAAAGAAAACATGGAGATGCCTTATTGTGTGTTAAAGGAATATATCCAAACACCTGGAGTGTCTCATCTACTGACTTCTTTATTGAAGTGACATGTCCTTTTTTAATACAGAGTCTCACACTGTAGCCCAGACTAGCTAACTTAAACTTGCCATGTAGATGACGTTGTCTTGAACTTCTAGTCCTTCAGTTTCTACCTCTGAAGTACAGGGATTAGAACAACCACCAGGCCCTGTTATGAGATGTTCATGATCCAGCCCCAGGCTTTGTATATACTAGGCAAGTACTCTTTCAACTGAGCTACATCCCCAACCCAGAGCACCATACTGTACTTATTTTTAATTGATGCATTTTGTTTACTGACAATGTTACATGCACTCTGACTAATTTACCTCACACTCTCTCTCTCTCTTATTTCATCCCCATTGTCATTGTCAGCCTCACTTCTTCCCTGCTAATTGACGAAGTCTCAATTTTCCTTTCAAAACCAAGTCAGAGAGTTTTTTCCACATAAGTTCTTAAATTTTTTAATCAATTTATTTGGTTAAAATATTCATTCCCATATACTATCTTCCTTCTGCATTAATATTCCTATAGGAGAATGCTTAGAAGGAAAAATAACCAAAATGCAATCCAGCTTTGGATCAATATGATCTACGTGCCCTTCATGTACTTTCTTTTCTTCCAAGGCCAATTCTTTTTCAGCTTCAGGTGATAATTCTCTTGGACTATTTAAGTCTTTTTCCCCTTCTAAGACAAAAAAAAATTGTTTTGAACAAACTATTCAGTTCATCAATTTTTACCCCAACAATAGTTCATAGATGAGAAATGTCTCCAAATAATCTTTGAAAGTCATTAAGAGTCCATAATCGATCTCTCCTAATTTGTACCTTTTGGGGTCTAATTTTTTGTAGACCTATTTTATATCCTAAATAATTAATAGAATCTCCTCTTTGTATCTTTTCTGGAGCAATTTGTAATCCCCAGCAAGGCAAAATTTTCTTTACTTCTTTATATATTCTTTCTAAAGTATCTGCATTTGAGTCAGCTGGTAAAATATCATCCATATAATGATAAATTATAAATTTAGGAAATTTTTTATGTATCACCTCCAATGGCTGTTGTACGAAATATTGGCACAGAGTTGGACTATTCAACATTACCTGTGGGAGGACCCTCCACTGATATCTCTTAACTGGCTGAGAATTATTACAAGTAGACACTGTGAAGGCAAATCTCTCTCTGTCTTTTTTTTGTAAGGGTATTGAAAAGAAATAGTTTTTTAAATCAATAAGTATAAAAGGCCATCCTTTGGTAACAGAATAAGCAAAGGAATTCTGGACTGTAGAGCATCTATTGACTGAATTACTTTGTTAATTGATCTAAGGTCTGTTAACATTCTCCATTTACTAGATTTCTTTTTAATAACAAATACAGGAGAATTCCAAGGGCAGGTTGATTCTTTGATATGGAGAGCATTTAACTGTTCTTCTACCAGCTCTTCTAATGCCTGGAGTTTCTCGGTTGTTAAAGGCCATTGTTGAACCCATACAAACTTGTCTGTTAACCATTTTAAAGGTAGAGCTATTGGTGTCTTTGGAATATCATCAGTTGTTGTGCTCTGTTCTTGTAAAATCTGGATGGCTGGTGACCACTCATTAGAAAAAATATCTACTAATATTTCTCTCAGAAACATGTGCTAGTTTATGATTTGTTTCTGAGGTTGGAGGGATCTGACCAAAATCTGAGTATTCCATTGTTATACTAGGTCTTGACCCCTTAGGTTCATAGCTATGTTAGCCACATATGGTTTTAATTTTCCTCTGTGTCCTTCTGGACCTATACATTCAAGCCATCTTGCACTCTGTTTCACTTGAGATAATGTTCTAATCCCTAAAAGCTGAACATTTTGTATCTAGAGTTTTCCCGCCTGGCCCACAGTCAGGACAAATCTCTGTCACCCACCAGTCCCACAGTCGCTCAGACCCAACCAAGTAAGCACAGAGACTTATATTGCTTACAAAATGTATGGCCATGGCAGGCTTCTTGCTAACTGTTCTTATATCTTAAAATAATCAATTTCTATAAATCTATACCTTGCCAGATGGCTCATGGCTTACTGGCATCTTCACATGCTTCTTGTCATGGTGGTGGCTGGCAGTGTCTTTCTCCTCAGCCTTCTAGTTCCTAGAACTCTCCTATCTCCTTGTCCTGCCTATACTTCCTGTCTGACCCTTGGACAATCAGTGTTTTATTTATACAGAATGATAGCCACAGCAACGTTTACCTCTTGAAGACGCCAAGTTGGATGCCAAAATTCTGGTGCAATTATGGTCATGTTAGCACCTGTGTTTACCAGACCAGACAACAAAACATTATTTATTCTTATTGTTAATTTTGGTCTTTGTTCATTTATAGAAGTTTGCCAACATTTTTCTTTATGGTTTCTCCTGACTTTGCTGTTCTCTCTGTCTCAACTGTTTTAGCACCCCAAGCAGACTGGTTTATTCCAATAGGCATTTGGTTATTTAATTGCTCTGACTAGGTATTTCCTCTATGTCTGCAGGAAAGATCTGAACTGGATTTGGTGTGGGGGCCTGCCTGAGGCCCCTCTGGGAGTTTTCAGACTGAGGCAAAGGATTATCTTGCCTGTCCCTTGTTGATTTACATTTGTTGGTCCAGTGTTTACCATTACCACACTTTCTCTATACTCCAGAAGGAAGGAGCATTCTGTTGCCATTGTTCCTTGATAAAACATTGTTTCTAGGAATGCCCTGTTTACAGTCCCTTTTCAAATGTCCTTGCTTTCCACATCAAAAACATCTGACATTACTCAAACCTCTTGAAATTGCTTCTCCTATCCACATATCATCATAGCGATGAGACTCAACATTAAAAGTGTCTCTAATCCAATCTTCCAAGGGTGCAGATCTTGCCTTTAACAGCTTGATTATTCTCTTGCATGCTGCATTTGCATTCTCAAAAGCCAAAGATTCAATTATTATCTGGCTAGCCTCTGAATTTGGAACCATTCTATTTTCTGCTGAAGTCAGTCTTTGTAAGAAACCCATGAAGGATTCTTTTGGGCCCTGTATATCTTTTGTGAATGACTCAGTTTTCTTTCTTGCTTCCTCAATTCTGTCCCATGCATTCAAGACTGCCATTCGATATAGAATTAGGGTTTGGTTATCATATAAATATTGTCTTTGTATTTCAGCATATTGGCTTTCTCCAACAAGCTGATCCTGGGAGATTTGTACACCTTTAGCCTTCCACTGATTTTCTTTTTTAGCTTCATCTCTGAACCACATACACCACTTCAACTGGGTCCCAGGTTCCAGAACAGAATTTACCAGCTCTCTCCAGTCCTGTGGAATAATCTTATTACAAATTGACCAGGAGTTTAACATTTGCTTTACAAAGGGGGAATGCATGCCATAAGATACTATTACCTCCTTAAACCTTCTTAAATCTAACATTTCAATTGGAGTCCAATTGTGCATTCACTTGACCAGGTAGCTGCTGTATGGTTACCAGATAAATTAAGGGTGATTGTTTGAAAAGAGGCTTTCTTTCTGTAACCTTATAATCCAATCCTGTAATAATTTCACCCTTAAATTCTTCTGTCTTAGTCTGAATTTCTCCATAATTCATTTTAAAAGGTTATTATAAAGCTTTTATCTTAGCACTTAAATTGACTGTCTTTTTAAATAGTAAAATAAGGATAGGAAAAGCAATAATGTGCATAATTGGTGTAATGTAGATCCCATCAACATTAATCTTCTCATATAATTGTTCCATTTTCAGACTGCCTAAAGTTTTATCAAACACAGTCCAATTTTCATCTAATGTACTCATAATACCCATTTTTTTTAATGTGGAAAATAATTTTCTCTCTTACGTAGTTTTTCCCTTTAAAATATCTGATATCTTAATTGACTTACCAAGTCTGCATAGAACAGTAGAAATCCGAGGGAATTTCAAAACAGCTACCTAGCATCTGAGATGGGAATCCAAAGAGAGGGGGGGGGGAACCATGTACCATATGCTCCAACTTGAGCCAATATGGGCCTGAGTTGTTTGTAGCACCGACTTTTTTTAAGCCTGAGCCCCTGCTTGAGTTGGCAATCCGGCTGCAAGTAGCTCCAGCTGCGGGTAACCACTTGTAGCTAAGGTCAGTCAGGCCAGGGGCCTAGGCCAAGCAGGGCCAAGCTTGGTCCTGGGGTGCTGGGGAGCCATGTTGGCACCAAATGAAATGTAATTCTAAGCAGTCTTCTTAAGTAAGAAACACAGAGCCAAATGCAGAGTTAAAAGCCCAGAGATTGAGCAGCAGCCATGAGCTAAGACTGCCTTCTTACCACCTGCTGTTACTGTTGTCCTTTCCCTGAGAAAGAGACCTACTTCCTGTGTGTCTAGTTTTATTGACTTTCTGTTCTGCCTTCTCATTGGTTCTAAACTCAACCACATGAATTCTTCGTAACTGCCTGACTATATAAACCTCCAAGTCTCTATGGTTAGTACTTGGATTAAAGGTGTGTGTCACGAAGCTGGCTATGTCCTTGAACACACAGACTCTGCCTGCCATGTGATTTGATTAAGGGCATGTGCTACCACTGCCAGACTTCTGCTAAATGGCTTGCTATTAGTTCTGATCCCCAGGCAAATTTATTCATTAACATACAAACAAAATCACATTTCAGCACAAATAAAATATCACCACATTGTTTTGCTGGGTTAAGTTGTCAAAAATGACAAAATGTCTTCCAGAGAGGGACAAAGGCATTTTGTAAAATTCTGTATGCAGATTGGACAATGTTTGCCTCAGTTTATTTATTTATTTATTTATTTATTTATTTATTTATTTATTTATTTATTTATTTATTTATTTATTTTGTTTTTCGAGACAGGGTTTCTCTGTGTAGCTTTGCGCCTTTCCTGGAACTCACTTGGTAGCCCAGGCTGGCCTCGAACTCACAAAGATCCACCTGCCTCTGCCTCCCGAGTGCTGGGATTAAAGGCGTGCGCCACCACTGCCCTGCTCAGTTTATTTATTTATGAATGAAGACCTCCTTTGTGAGAGAGCATTTTATGTCAATGTATTTGCTTGAACTTTTGATAAAAAGGAAGAACCTGTCATTTTCCTGAAATGACAACATTATTTATTGAATCTGCACAAAATATTAACACACATGAGGTCAAAACAGGCGGTGTACAAACTTTATGATCTGCCACAATGAAGAGGATACCAAAGTCCAGGTGGCTGGAGCCCTGTCCCCACCATCTTCCCAGGGTATAAACACCGCAGGCTGCGCACACTTCAGCACCCTTGGGCAGAAGGGAAGCCCTGCAGAGGGTAGCACACACAGCTGGAGGGAGAACACAGGGGGGGACAGTGCTGACAGACAAGCCACGATGGACCTGACTTCAGTTCTCTCCCTGGAAACCTGGGTCCTCCTGGCAATCAGTCTGGTGTTCCTATACCGGTGAGTAACCACCAAAGATCCTCTCCCACCGTGTCCTTTGGATTGGGGTAATACTCAGACCTATATTCTGTCTGCAAGGTCAAAAGTGGTATCAGAAGCAGGGGCTGGAGAGATGACTCAGTGGTTAAGAGCACTGACTGCTCTTCTCAGAGGACCCAGGTTTGAATCCTGCCATCCACATGTGGCTCACGATCATCTGTAACTACAGTTGCAGGGGATCTGATGCCCTCCACAGGCCCTATAATAAAACTTTAGAAAGAAATCAGAAGATGAATTTAACTCTTGTAAAAACATTTTAAATTACCTGTTTTTATTTATTGGAACTAGGGCAGCACATGAGTCTCTCTCTCTCTCTCTCTCTCTCTCTCTCTCTCTCTCTCTCTCTCTCTCTCTCTGTGTGTGTGTGTGTGTGTGTGTGTAGACAACATTGGGGAGTCAGTTCTCTCATATCATGTAGCTCCTGGGGGTCAAATTCAGATGATCAACATTGGCAGCCATTGCCTTTACCTGTGGAGTCATCTTAAAGGCCCCAAATGAAGTGACAACTGAGTTCTTTTTGCATTTTTTTTGGCATAAGGAGGGGTCAAACCAGAGCCTGTATGTGCTAGTCAAGCACTCTACTACTGAACTAAAGCCCAGTTATACTAACTCATTTTTTTTAATTTTTCTTATTTTTTTCATTTTTCTTTATTAAGAACTTTTCTACTCACTCTACATAGAACCCACAAATCCCACCTTCGTCCTCCTCCCACCCCCTCAGTCCTGTCTCCCAAGCCACCCGTCATCCCTCCCCCAAATCAAGGTCTCCCAGAGTGCAGTACGCTGAGCCTAGGCATGTTCAAGCCCCTCCCCACTGCACCAAGGCTGCATAAGGCATCACACCACTGCCACCGGATTCCCAAAATCTGTTCCATGCACCAGGGATAGATTCCAAACCCCTGCCTGGGTGCCCCCCAAACAGTTTGAGCCAAACACCAATCTTCCATATTCAGAGGGTCTAGTCCCATGGTGGCTCCACAGCCACTAGTCTTCAGTTCATGGGCTTCCACTAGTGTGGCCAGTCATGTATGGGCTCTGCACTCTTTCCCATCAAGATCTCGATGTCTCCCACCTGCAAAATCCTTCCTCTCTCTCATCGATTGGATTCCCAGAGCTCAGCCTGGTGCTTGGCCATGGATCTCTGCATCTGCTTCCATCAGTCACTGGACAAAGGCTCTATGATGACAGTTAGATTATTTGCTAGACCAGTCACCAGAGTAGACCAGTTCATGGACCCTCTGGACCATTGCCAGCAGTCCAAGGTGGGGTCATCCTTGTGGATTCCTGAGAGTCTCCCCAGCACCCTGCCTCTTCCTATTCCCACGATGTCCTCATTTATCATGGTATCTCCCTCCCTAACCTCCCACTCTGTGTCTATTCCAGCTCGGGACCCCCCTATTTCTCTATGTTTTCATCTCCCACTCCTTGTCTTCCACCACCGCCCCAACACCCAGTCCACTCATATAGATCTCACCCACTTCTCCTTTGCTGGCTCATCCATATGTCCCTCCTAGGGTCATTCCCTATTAGGTAGCCTCTGTGGAGCTGTGGGTTAGAGTCTGTCCATCCCTTCCCTCACATCTAGTATCCACTTATGAGTGAGTACATACTATGTTTGTCCTTCTGAGTCTGGGTTACCTCACTCAGGATATTTTCTAGTTCCATCCATTTGCCTGCAAACCTCATGATGTCAATGTTTTTCTCTGTTGAGTAGTTCTCCACTGTGTATATGTACCTCATTTTACTCATCCATTCTTCAGTTGAAGGGCATCTAGATTGTTTCCAGGTTCTGACTATTAAAAATAATGCTGCTGTGAACATAGTTGAGCATGTGCCCTTGTGGTATGTTTGAGCATTCATTGGGCATATGCCCAAGAGTGGTATAGCTGGGTCTTGAGGAAGACTTATTAGCAAATTTCTGAGAAACTGCCATACTGATTTCAAGAGTGGCTGTACAAGTTTGCACTCCCACCAACAGTGGAGGTGTGTTCCCCTTGCTCCACATCCTCTCCAACATAAGCTGTTTTCAGCGTTTTTGATCTTAGCCATTCTCACAGGTGTAAGATGGTATCTCAGAGCAGTTTTGATCTGCATTTCCCTGATGACTAAGGATGTTGAGCAATTCCTTAAATGTCTTTCAGCCATTTGAGCTTCTTCTGTTGAGAATTCTCTGTTAAGCTCTGTAGCCCATTTTTTAAATTGGATTGTTCAGTATTTTGAAGTCTAGCTTTTTGAGTTCTTTATATATTTTTGGAGATCAGCCCTCTGTCAGAAGTGGGGTTGGTGAAGATCTTTTCCCTTTCTGTAAGGTTGTCTTATTGACTGTGTCCTTTGCTCTACAACAGCTTCTCAGTTTCATGAGGTTCTATTTATTAATTGTTGCTCTGTGCTACTGGTGTTATATTTAGGAAATGGTCTCCTGTGCCAATGCATTCAAGACTACTTCCTACTCTCTCTTCTATCAAGTTCAGTGTAACTGGTTTTATGCTGAGGTCTTGAGTTTTGGACTTGAGTTTTGTGCATGGTGACAGATATGGATCTATTTGCAATCTTCTGCATGTTGATACGTAGTTATACCAGCACCATTTGTTGAAGATACTTCTGTTTTTCCATTGTACAGTTTTGGCTTCTTTGTTGAAAATCATATGTTCATAAGTGTGTAGATTAATGTCAGGGTCTTGCATCTTTGTGTGGCTTGGGTATCAGGGTCACTGTAGCCTAATAAAAAGAATTTTTTAATGTTCCTTCTTTTTCTATTGTGTAGAACAATTTGAAGAGTATTGTTATTAGTACTTCTTTGAAAGTCTGGTAGAATTCTGCACTGAAACCATCTGGTCCTGGGCTTTTTTTTTGTTGGGAGACTTTTAATGACTGTTCCTATTTCTTTAGGGGTTATTGGTCTATTTAATTAGTTTATCTGGTCTTGATTTAACTTTGGTATGGGGTACCTATTCAGAAAATCGTCCTTTTCTTTCAGATTTTCCAATTTTGTGAAGTACAGGTTTTTGAAGTATGACCTGATGATTTTCTGGATTTCCTCGTTATCTGTTGTTATGTCTCCCTTTTCATTTCTGATTTTGTTAATTTGGATGCTCATTCTCTGCTTTTTAGTTGATGTGAATAAGGGGTTGTCTATCTTGTTGATTTTCTCAAAGAACCAACTCTTTGTTTTATTGATTCTTTGTGTTGTTCTCTTTGTTTCTATTTTATTGATTTCAGCCCTTAATTTGATTATTTCCTGGCATCTGTTTCTCCTGGGTGAGTTTGCTTCTTCTTGTTCTAGAGCTTTCAGTTGTGCTGTTGAATCACTACTGTGAGATATCTCCAACTTCTTTATGTGGGAATTTAGGGCATTGCATTCTTCTTAGCACTGCTTTCATAGTGTCCCATAAGTTTGGGTATGTTGTACTTTCATTTTCATTGAATTCTAGGAAATATTTCATTTCTTTCTTGACCCATTGGTGATACAATTGGGCATTATTCAGTTTCCATAAGATTGTAGGCTTTCTGTAATTTTTGTTGTTGTTGAAATCTAACTTTAAGCCATAATGATCCAATATGATACAGGAGGTTATTTTAAATTTTTTGTATCTGTTGAGATTTGCTTCATGACAAAGCATGTGGTTGATTTTGGAGACGGTTCCATGGGGTGCTGAAAAGAAGGTATATTGTTTTGTGTTAGGGTGGAATGTTCTGTAGATATCTATTTCGTCCAATTGAGTCATAATGTCTGTTAGTTCTCTTATTTCTCTGTTAAGTTTCTGTCTGGCAAACCTGTCCATTGGTGAGAGTAGGGTGTTGAAGTCTCCCACTACTAGTGTATGGGGTTTGATGTGCGATTTAAGCTTTAGTAATGTTTCTTTTTCGAATGTAGGTGCCTTTGTATTTGGGGCATAAATATTCAGAATTGAGATTTCATCTTGTCTGATTTTCTCTGTGATAAATATGTAATGTCTTTCCTGATCTCTTTTGATTGATTTTAGTTTTAAGTCTATTTCATTAGATATTAGGATAGCTATACCAGCTCGCTTCTTAAATGCATTTGATTGGAAAGTCTTTCATCAGCCTTTTATTTTGAGGTAGTGTCTGTCTTTGAAGTTGAGGTATGTTTCTTGTATGCAGCAAATGGATGGATCTTATTTTCATATCCATTCTGTTAGCCTGTGTCTTTTTATAGGTGAATTGAGACCATTGATATTAATAACCAGTTATTGTTAATTCCTGTTATTTTTTAGTGGTAGTGTTGTATGTTTTCCTTCTTTGGTATTTGTTGGCTTGGGACTATCTATTGCCTGTGTTTTCATGGGTATATCTAACTTTCTTAGGTTGGATTTTTTCTTCAAGTGCTTTCTGTATGGATGGATTTGTGGAGAGATATTGTTTAAATCTGGTTTTATCATGGAATATTTTGTTTACTCTATCCATGTTGATTGAGAGTTTTGTTGGGTATAATAATCTGGGTTGGCATCTATGGTCTATTAGTGTCTGCATAATGTCTGTCCAGGATCTTCTGGCTTTCAGAGTGTCCATTGAGAAGTCAGGTGTTATTCTGATGGGTCTGCCTTTATATGTTACTTGCCTTTTTCCTTTGCAACTCTTAATATTTTTTCTTTATTCTGTATGTTTAGTGGTTTGATTATTATGTGGTGAAGGGATTTTTTTTTGATCTTGTCTGTTTGGTGTTCTGTAACCTTCTTGTATCTTTATGGGGATTTTTTTCTTTAGGTTGGGAAAGTTTCCTTCTATGATTTTGTTGAATATATTTCCTGTACCTTTGAGTTGGTATTCTTCTCCTTCTTCTATCGCTATTATTCTTAAGTTTGGTTTTTTCATGGTGTACCAAATTTCCTGGACATTTTGAGTCATGATTTTGCTGGCTTTAGTTTTTTCTTTGACTGATGAATCTATTTCCTCTATCATATCTTCAATGGCAGAGATCTGCTGTTCCATGTCTTGCATTCTGTTGGTTATGCTTGTGCCTGTAGTTCCTGTTTGTTTACTCAGATTTTCCACTTCCAGCATTCCCTCAGTTGTGTCTTCTTTATTGCCTCAATTTCAGTTTTCAAATCTTGAACTGTTTCCCTTACTTGTTTAATTGTTTTTTCTTGGCTTTATTATTACTGATTTCTTCCCCTTTTTTTGTTTGACTTTTCCTCAAATTCTTTAAGGGAATTTTTTCATTTCCTCTTGAAAGATCTCTATTATCTTCTTAAGGTCATTTTACGCTCAATTTCTTCTGTTTCTTCTGTGTTGGAATATTCATGTCCTGCTGATGTAGGTTCTGATGGAACCATGTTAGTTTTTTGTTGTTGACTGTATTTTTTTCACTGGTGTCTACCCATCTCTTTCTCCACTTGTAATCAGGGTCTGTGTCTGAGTGAGACTCTCTTGGTCTGATCAATACTCTTGGTCCGGTGGGAGCTCTTTGTCTAGTCGGTGCTGATGGACTCTTTGTCTCAGGGAGCAGCTCTCAGTCCAATTGGCGCTTGTGGACTCTGTCTCAGGGAGTAGCTGCAATATAGGCACATGGGTGGGTTGGGAGGGGCGGGGCTTGTGGGTTACAGGGTCTGGTGGGGGATGGTGTTAGTCTGACATGTCTGAAGTAGGTCTGCCAGCTGACTGGCCTGAAACTGAGACTGCAATGGGTAGTGGTGTAGGAGTGCAGAGTTGTGCTCCTGGGCCCAAAGCCCAGGAGCTGGAGTGTTCAGGTATGAGGATAAAGATGCACCTCTTAGTCCAATTGGGTGCTGGCGGCCTCTGCCTCAGGGAACAGTAGCAGTCTCAGAGGGTGGGTGGGATTTGTGAGATGTGGGGCTTGGGTTACAGGGTTTGATGGGGTATGGTGGTAGTCTGATCTGTCTGCAGGAGGTCTGCCTGTGACTGGCCTGAAACTGGTACTACAATGGGTGGTAGTGTAGAGGAAAATTGCTGTTACCCTGGGCCCAGAGCCTAGGGGCTGGGGTGTTCGGGTATGAGGATAAAGACTCACCTCTTATTCCAAATGGGTGCTGGCGGGCTCCCCAGTTATGCTAACTATTGAAGTTCATATTGACAGTGTGCAAATCTGCTGGGCACACCCACATGCACTTTCAACTCCCTCTTTCTGAGGTCAGGAGGTTTTCTGATAAGATTTACTCTTGCTATGACCTGATTGACTTTCAGGTTACCCACAGATCCACCAGAACTCAGTAGAAACAGATATGAACAGTGGGCTGCCATACACACTGGACCCCTCAGCCTTTCCCTAAGTTCCTGGGAGCTGGAGGAGCAGCCAAGTCATTGGTTGTTTCATTTTGCTGTTTTAGTCATGTTTATCTCATCTCTTTTGTGTGTGTGTTCACAAGGCTTTCTGTTTGACTTTACAGATATGGGACCCATAAACATGATGTCTTTAAGAAACAGGGAATTCCTGGGCCCAAACCTCTCCCATTTGTAGGAACTCTGCTGAATTACTACAAGGTGAGTTTTGATTGAACTCCCCCATATGGCTTCCTTAATGGCCAATAATGGTTTAGTTATATTTAGTGGTCCTTGGGAGGAAATTCTGAAATCTCAGGCCCTTATACTGTGTGTTCTCATGATATTGGAGAATGTCTACTGGTTCCTTTGGGGCTCTGTTGCCAACATAAAACTATTAAATGTGTGTGTGTGTGTGTGTGTGTGTGTGTGTGTGTGTGTGTGTGTATTCCTAGTTTGTATGCATGTATTTTCATGTGTGTGAGTACTCATATGTTTTCAGGTACATATGCATGGATTTGTGTGTGCATGGAGGGGCCAGAGGTTGATATTGGTTGTCTTCTTGATTGCTCTTCATATTATACTATGATACAGGGTCTCTCACTTGAACCAAGCTCTCTCTGACTTTAGGGGTTTTGCTAGCCAGCTTGTTCCAGGAAGCCTGTGTTTCTGTCTCCGGCAAGTCAGGACTCCTGGAGGGCTTTAACCCACTACCTAGCATTTGCAATGATACTGGAGATCCAAGCTGAGATATTTAGGGTGTTATTTTTCCCACTGACCAACCTTCACAACTCCCATTGTGAACTTTCCTCCATATTTATTAATTTTGGTTGAGTGTATGTATGTACCATGGCATGCATACATAGATCAAAGGATAATGTATGGGTAAGTTTTTTCCTTTTTCCACCTTATGAATCCTAGGGATGAAACTCAGGTTATCAGGGTTGGTGGCAAGTGTCTTTTCATTCGCAGCCATCTGACTGGCCCTAATGTCAGTTTATTCAATGTCAAGTTTGCCTTGGGTGAAACACCCAGATCCCCAGCCCATTTCATCTTGATATTCAGGACATTATGCCCAAACTTTGTGAGTAAAAAAAGTTTGTTTCTTACCCAGTGCAGATTCAGGAAAGGCAATGCTGTACTTATTGAAGAAAAATCTTGAAGGGGTTACCAGCTTCAAGGACATCAAGCTTTATGAACTAGATTAAAATTCTCCTCTTTGTACCTGGGTTCACAAGCAACATTTTTTCTTTTTACTAAATATTTCTGAATCATCAGCACATCACAGACCCACATAGACACCATTGGCAGACTTTTCATATACTTGGGTTCTCTACAATCACTGAACCCCTGAGGTTATTTCCATGGCTCTATCCCCAACATTCACCCTTCATGGTATGTCTGGGTTCTTGAGAACTAGCATATTTTGCTTCACTCTCTTCCTGTAGGAATGGAGGTCCAGGTTAACAATTGATTCATTTAGAAAGAAGATTTCATGCACATAAGTGTGGGTTTGTGCACATGAGTGCAGTACCTACAGAGGCCAGAAGAGGGCAAGGGATTATCTGGAGACAGAGTTGCAGATGGTTGTGAGGTGTTGGATATGTGTGCTGGGGATAGAACTTGGACCCTCAGGAAGATCAGCAAGTGCTCTTAATTGCTGAATCACATCTCCAAGCCTAATGACAATTTTTCTATTCTCTTTTGTTTTTGTGGTACTGAGAATGGGATCCAGGGTCTTCTTCATGTCAGGCAAGTGCTCTAACACTGAAATGTCTGCTCAGGTTTTTCTTCCTAAAGGTTCTATGCTTACTTTCCACATTCTTTATCACAATTTATTATTATTATGATGATGATAATGATTATTTCTGTACACATGCTTGTATCTGGTGGTATGTATAGGTACATGTCTATGAGGTGAATGCAGAGACTACAGGAAGATAATCATTTGTCCTGCCATATCAGTTTCCCTTATTCCACTGAGCCATCTGGCTGGTGCAACTCAATGTTACTGAAGAACTTTTCTCTGTCAGAAACAATAAACCTACTTTCATGGGATTTTAGGCTTTGGTTCCCTGGCTACAGAAGGGTTGGTACATACAGGGCAATAATGGATTTCATGATATTTCTCTTTCCAGGGTGTATGGAAATTTGACGTTGAGTGCTATAAAAAGTATGGAAAAATATGGGGGTGAGTATTCTGGAAAGCTCTATGGAGCTGATCTTTTTAGGAAGATGTACTCTACATGTGCAAGGACAATGCCAGCCCAGGACTGTAGTCATGCACCTCTCTGTTGTAAGAGTGATGCCATGTGTCATTAAGTACTATGGTTCCCAGGTCTAATTATCTTCAGAACATTGCACATTGTGGCTTTTTGATAGTCTTTGGTGTTCCATGGCCTTGTGTTTTGCTGATTTGTTTTGGTTTTTAGACATGGTTTCTCTGCGAAACAGCTCTGGATGTTCTGGAATTCACTCTGTATACCAGAGAGGCCTTGAACTCACAGAGATCCACCTGCCTCTATCTCCTGAGTTCTGGAATTAAAGGCCTAAGCCACCATCATCCCCAGCCAAGACTTTTGATAGTGGAGTATATCATTGTGTCCTGTCTAATTGAATTGACCTTGGAGATCAAAGTCAATTTGTATTTAAAAATCAAAGTGTTCTTCTTGGATCTACATCCTTAATGGTTCTATAAATCAGTAGCAGAAAGTGTTCCCTGTCATTGATGTTGGAGTTTGGGGACATCTTTTGAGTGGGTGTCATCATATGCTAGGAGACACAAACAAGTGGGAGGAGGCTCTGGCTCTTCCTGCCTCTTCATCTCCTCTCCATCCTTAGGGACCACAGGCCTGAACACAGGGTCTGCTGAGTTGACATAGCCCATAATGACCATGTCGTTCAATGCCAGTAGCAGGCTGTGCTGTCTGTCCAATGGCCCTGTGAATGTCTCCTAGCAACATTATTGCTTGTCAACACTTGATAGTGTTTTGTCAACTTTTCACTGACTAATATTCCATAAAATTCCAGAGAGATTGGAGGTCAATGAATAGCTGATTTAGTTTTCCTTCTCACTGACCAGTCAAGTCCCAGACTGGTATGATTTGTTGGACTGTCTTCCTATTTATTTGTTTGTTTATCCACTCATTGTTATTTGTTTGTTTGTTTATTTGGGCCATGATATCTTTAAGTAGCCTTAACTCTCCAGGTACTGGATATATAGACCAGTCTTGCCTTGAACTCAAATATATGATTGTTTCTGCCTTCCAAGTAGTGGGATTAAAGGCATTTTCCACCATGCCTGGCCTTAATATTGTTTTTATATGAAACATTTTGCTTACATTTTTCATTAGTTTTTTTTTGTGTCTGTGTGTACCAGTGAATTTAATTGGACTTAATTACAGAGGCATAAGTGAGCAAGAGCTTATCTGAGCCTTGGAGAAGTTGGTATATGCACCTCATTTAAAATCTGTATTTTCATTGTATCAAAACCAGGGTCTTGCAGGGTATTGGTGGCGCATGCCTTTAATCCCAGCACTCAGGAGGCAGAGCCAGGCGGATCTTTGTGAGTTCAAGGCCAGCATGAACTACCAAGTGAGTCCCAGGAAAGGCACAAAGCTACACAGAGAAACGCTGTCTCGAAAAACCTAAAAAAACCAAAAAAACAAAAAATAAAAAACATGGTCTGGTGTATTCTAGGCAGTCTTTCTACCACTAAGCTACATTCCCTAGCCCAGAGACTGAAATAATTTATTATTTTTAAGATTAATTTAATTTAGTTTTTTAATTTTTAAAGGATTTTTTTACTTTAAATTATGTAATATTGATACTAATATTTTATTTTAAGTGTTTAAATATTAATTTTACTTTAATATTTCATTTATTTGATTTTAATTTTTTAAAATTTTATATTCTTTGGTGTTTTGCCTGCATGTACTTCTGTGTGCGGATGTCAGAATCCCTGGAGCTGAAGTTACAGTCAGGTGTGAGCTGCCATATGGGTACCGGGAACTGACCCTGGTTCCTCTGGAAGAGCAGTCAGTGCTCTTAACTACTGAGCCATCTCTCCAGTCCCAATATTTTATTTTTAAACACCTATTATTGTTATTACTTTTAATTATGTGAATGTGCATGTTTACTTGGTTTGTGTGTCTCTTCACATGAATGCTGATGATCATGGAGGCCGGGGCATTGGAGCTGGAGTTACAGGTGGTTGTGAGCCATCAAAGTTGGGTGCTAGGAACCAAACTCAGGTTATCTGCATGAACAATATATGCTATTAACTCTGGTGCCATCTCCCCAGCCCTTACAATATTGTAAATAAGCAAAAATTACAGAAAATGGTATAAGCAACTCTCACATAACACATCTAGACTTAAAAATTCAAATCATACTTGCTTTCAGTAACCTTAAATATGCAATACAATAAGATATAACATTCTAATTACATTTTAATTTAATTTGCTCTCTCACTGTCTCTGATCTCCCATTAAGATTACAACTTGTCTCAAATCAATTATTTCACAGTTTATCTTTTTATCAACTCTATTTTGCTGAGCACAAAGTTCTGCAACATGTTTAGGCCAGTCTTTAATAAATTCAGCAGTCTGATTTTCCTTATGAAGGGTGAGTCCAGCTGATGAATCAATAGCAGTCAATGCAATAATTCCCATAACCACAGCAACAATCAATCCAATCATCCTGTGAGTTCTTCTTAATAGTCTTTCAGAGAGTTTCTTGACTAGAATCATCACAGGTTAGCATGCCATGGCCTCAGCAACTTCATCAGCATCCAAACTGTTAGCCTTGCTCCAAGAATATATAAACATTCAGGGGTGACATCTAATGTCACTACCATTAACAAACTAGCATTAATGTAGGTATGTAGGGTACACTGTTTCAAGTGATGGTATAGTGATTAGGGTGCCATTGTTTAGGCCATTTCAGTAATACATAAGGTAATGGTACACATGCTGCAAAGTGATGATTTTGATTTAATCTAAAGGACAAAGTATATGTCCATCATTAATGTTTAATCTTCCTTTCAATACTTTAAGAGGATGTAAGGTACTTGCCAATTTCTACAAATTAGTTTGAACAGAATTGTCAAATTGCAACATAAGAGCTGACATCCCAACACCATTCAATTGCATAGGTTCATCAAGAGTAGAGCTAATTTCTCTAATTCCATTCAAACCATACCTTTACCATCTCAATTCTGAGTGAGAGTATTTTCCCCATGGGAATTCATAAGGGCTTAGATCAATGACTTTTCCTTGGGAGATATTAATAAGCACCTGATGGTTCTCACTTTTATATACCTACCCATGTATACAGTCATATTCCTTATTACTAACCCACATCTCACAAAATGTCAGATTTATGGAACTAGTAGAATTAATCTCCTGTCCTCTAAACCCAAATACATGAAGCATATCAATTTTATTTTGAATCTCCTGGGTAGTATTAATTATAGATAGCCAAATTTGAAAAGTTATATTTAGACAATGAGTTCCATTACCTTTACAAATAGGGATTCCTTGCACTCCCACAGTATAGGTTATAATTTTCTTACCCTATTCCTCAGGCCTTGCAGGTTCTCTCTGGTCATAAGTACCAGGTAGCCAAGATGATTCCATTGATCACAACAGGAATATCTGTATCTCCCCAACTGGTCCCTTTGTTAATGGGAGGATTAGGAATATAAGCCCAGTATGATTGGTCCCCATTACGTATACAGTTACCACAGACAGCATAGCATGGAACAATGTTGTAGCATTCAAAGGTTTCCTAGCCAGCTGAACTATTGCTTCCCCCTTTTCAGTCAATTTCTTAGCCATACCCATGTAGGAAGATCAGCTGATTGTTGCAAGGGCTTTCTGTATCTCTGTCTTTCCAGAGTTGTGTTTTCGATGTCAGCAGCCAAGGCAGCCAGGAGAGTTCTCATGCTTGTGTCAAAATTTTATTAATTTAGATGGTTTCCATAACTTGTTGTCTCCTGCAGAAGCATAAGTATGACCTCAAGTGCAATATAACAACTTCCCTGAGTTCCATTCTGATGTCAAAACATCCTTGTAGTACACATGATAACCCAATTCAGCATCTTTTTCCACAGTCCAATGTCTTTCAGCAGCTGTTGCCCTGTTTCATTAACATTTAAAAATATAAAGTTAGTAAAGCATGATGTAATCAATCTCTGGGAGTCCTCAAATCACCCTTTTGTTTTTTAAGCATCTCTTTTAAAGTATGATTAGCTCTTTCAATAATTGATTGTCCTATAGAGTTATGTGGTATCCCTGTAATGTGCTTTATGTTATAATTTGCAAAACAGATGTTTTACTTTACTGGAAACATAAGCAGGAGCATTATCAATTTTAATTTGTATTGATATACCCATTACCGCCATTGTTT
The DNA here is from genome assembly GCF_049852395.1 of Peromyscus maniculatus bairdii. Lineage (NCBI taxonomy): Eukaryota > Metazoa > Chordata > Mammalia > Rodentia > Cricetidae > Peromyscus > Peromyscus maniculatus. The sequence goes on along the minus strand of NC_134874.1, from coordinate 36,687,262 downwards.
CTAATAAATGTTTAATTACAGATTCAGCCTATTCAGAACTTAAGGCAGATACCTATTGAAATCCACAGTATGCATCAATGGTATGATGTACATATTTTATTTTTTCCAAATTCTGCTAAGTGAAATCCATCCATTTTCCAAATTGCATTTTTTGGCAACCCTTAAGATTACTTCCTGCTGGTAAAGGAACTTGAGTAATATAAACAAGTGGAACAATTTTCTTTATATTTTCTTTAGCTTGTCACCAGGTATTGGAAAATTTTTTACTTTAAGCCTTAATGGTAAACATGATTTTTATGAAAATTTGAAGCTTCTAATACATTTTAATACAATTAGTAGTTGATCAATTTCTTCATTTTTTTTTTTTGCTAATGGCCCATGGATCCTCTATGAGACCAAATGATGATACATAGTGGATAATTTCTGTCCCAGATTGCTGATTGCTCTTGTATGATTAACAAAATTAATTCTGACTTATCAGGAATAAGTTTAGCAGTTTCTATATACAATAAAACTAATTTAGCATATTGATAATTAATAAGTATATTAAGAAACTCATTAGAATCTATTAATACCATTGAAAGGCATATAATTCTGATTTTTGGAGTGAAGCATATGGACTTTGTACTACTTTTTTATGTTTCCTGCTTTCCAACCTAATTTATTTCCATCAGGATAAAATGTAAGAGTTCCAGAAATAGAAGTTCTTTTTACTACATGGGGAATAATCTGTTCAGTTATTTTTATAAATTGAAGTTCTTTACATTGGGCATATTTATTGTTGATTTCTATTAAATAATTGCTACAGGTTCTTTGTCAGTCATCATTAATTACCCATAATTGCATAATTTCAACATTAGTGTAATGTACTACAATCACAGCTAGACCCATTTCTCACAATTGATAAACTCTTATTCTTCCTTTTATAATTAATCCAGGAACCTTTCCATAAACTTTTTATTATGTTTATGAGCTAAAAAATATCCATTCTAAAACATTATCTTCCTTTCATGAGTCCAGTAGGGGAATAAGTAGAAGGTAAAATTACTAAAGTACATTCAATTTGTGAGATCTAATAGATTTAAAAAGACATCTTGCAATTTCTGTTCTACTTGGGCCAACTCCTTTTCTGCTTCAGTTGTTCAATGCCTGAAACTGTTTCAATCTGAGTCACTTTGTAAAATTTGAAATGAACTACTTAATTTTTGAGTAGTCAGTCCAATTGTAGGCCACAACCAATTAATATCTCACAATAAATTTTGAAAATCATAAAGTATATGTAATTCATGTCTTCTAATCTGTCCTATTTGTGGCTGGATTCTCTGTTTACTTAATTTAAATTCTAAATAATTAAGAGAGTCTCCTCTTGGAATTTTTTTCAGGAGCAATTTGCAATCCCCATTGAGGTAAAATCTGTTGCACCTCAGCAAATACCTTTTCAAGGCTATTGACATCAGAGGCAGCTATTAAGATATTATCCATATAATGATGTTGTTTTTAAACTAAATCTCAGTCTTATGATTTTACCAATGAAGACTTGGGAGTCAGATGCTGGGGTGAAAACCTGCAAGTTCACAAAGGCAGAGGAGCAATGAGCTGACCTTCCTCCTTAGCTGAGTCACAGAAAGAGAGCTTTCCTTGCCTGTCCCAATCTAAATAGGACCACCAAACTCCACGTCCCTCCTCACTACTTCCTGTGCCTTTCTCTATCTATGTTCTGGACTCCCAATAACTTTCTATGGCTACTTCCTGTCAACAAGTTGCTGGCTCCTTCCCTTGACCCAAGGTTGATTTTATTTAATTAATGCAGTCTCAGTGTTCACTATGTGATCAAGTATCCTGAATCACAATGATAAATAATGGATTGAGTAAATTGTTTATGAAGTACTTCCAGTGGTTTATTTATAAACTACTGACACAAAGTTGGACTATTTAACATTCCCTGGGGAAGGGCTTTCCATTTAGATAACTTTTTAACAGGCTGGGGATTATTATAAGTAGGAACTGTAAAAGAAAACTTGTCCCTATCTTGTTCTTGCAAGGAAATAGTATGAAAGCAATGTTTTAAATAAGCCAAGCCTTTGACAATAAAGAAGGTAATGGAATTCTAGGCTCTAAATGAACCATAGGTTGAATTACATGGATTACAGTTTTTAAATCAGTCAATACCTGCCATTTTTTTAGTTTTTTTAAATTGCAAGTACAGAAGAATGTCAAAGATTTGTAGTTTTTCAATGTGTTTAGCATCTGTTTTGTACTAGTTGCTCAAACACCTGTAATTTTTTTTTTATTATGGGCCACCTCTCCACCCACACAGGCTTATTAGTTAACCATATTAAAGGTAGAGCAGTTGAGCTTCCAGTTGTTGCCCCTAATCCAAATTTGGGTAGCTAACTTCTGTCTTGTGTTGTTTCTGGGCAACCTGTATAACCGGTGTTTTTCATTGAAAATTGTTTTTCAAAACCTATTTTAGGAATGTATCGAATTTTAAAATCATTTCAGGAGTTGTTTCTGAAATTGTAGGAATATTAATTTGAGCTGTATAGTATAGAGTAGGTAATCTCTTTTGTGAAATTTATGTAAAAAAACATTCTTTTTGTCCTTTTTAAAAAGCCATCTATAAAAGCATTAAAATCAATCTCTACATAATTTTAAGAGGTAAATTTAGGCAATACCGATGGGTTTTTTTTATAAAATAGTAAAAAGATGATCCTTTTTTATAGATCCCAAGTAATATGTTAATGCAGCCTGCTAATTATTAACAGTGTGGAACAAAAAGTTTACTTGAAAAATAATTTTTGTAGGCTCTTTGTCAGTAAGATGTTATTTCTATGAGCTATTATTAGTAGTCATATTATTTAATGAGCTAATAACCTGCTCTGTTTCAGATGTGACATTTTATAGAATTTAACCAAGAGTTGCCACAAAGCAACTCAAAGAGCAGAGCCAAATCCTCAGTAGCAATAAACGGACAAGAGGATACCCAATGAAATTATAAATTTTTCTCTTTTAGTTTGTTTATTATGTAAATTAAACATTCATTCAAGCTTTAATCAGATGATCAAGAGAAGAGAATATCCTCCATATAATGAATGGCTAATACCTCTGGAGATTCAAACAGCATTGGCTACGTACTTTACATCCTGATTGCAATTGTTTTCTGTACTACATTTGGGCTTGTTTTAATTTTTCTTCTCATGAAGAGATCATTGATAAGGACTTATTTCTGTTATTAGGAGGAAAAAAAAACATTTCCCATGAAGGGACATTTAATATGAACTTATTTCCACTTGGCGTGAAAAACAAAAAACATTTAAATCAAAATTAAGCAGACAAACAAGAAAATTGCAAGTCCTGGGCCAGCTGCCCCTGCTCAGGCTGCAGTAGTGGAGCTCCACCCACCATCCTCTGGAGTTCAGGTCTTGCCTCACTGTGCTCTGTGTGGTCCTTGAGAGAAAGCACCTGCAGCATCACACAGCAGAGAACTCTGAGATCCTGCTGACATGAATCCCTTTTTTCTATGGGAAAGGGGTTTCTCCTTCCTCTATTTCTACTAGGAAAAGGGATTTTTCTCCCTTTATTTTTCTTCATATCTTCCTATTTGTAGGCCTTTATTAAATACTTTCTTTTATTCTACCAGGAAAAGTTTTTTTTTTTTAAACAGAAAATTTCTTCTTAAATTTTCTTTTCTTTCCTCTTTTCTACCAGGAAGATTCCTTTTTTAAAAAAATTTCTCTTATTCTTTGTCTCCAGATTTATCCATTTGTATCCTTAATTCTTGAAATGGTGCAGCTAACATTTCAACCTTTCGAGTTTCTATGTCCCTCTCCTCTGAAGAAGGAAGAGGAGATTCATCTCCATTATCTTCACCCTCCTCACATTCTTCTTCCACTGAAACAACATTCCTGTCTTCCTGTGAGAAAACATTCTCCTCTGCTGACTGACAATTTCTGGCCCGAATGTTTTCCTTTTTGCTCCCCTTTTCTACTTCAGGTGGAGCTTTCTGTGATTTCTCACTCTGCTTGGGATCCTGAGCATTTGAGATCAAATTACATAAAGACCAAATCTTGACGGGTATGGACTCCTCTCTCGGATGAGTGCTAAATAAGCTCTCAACACTTGCTTCCAAAATGTCAGTTCCAATTGAACCTGGGGAGTTTCATGAAACCAATAACAATGCCTTTTCACTAACACCAAAGGCTCTGTAAACTGTTTTTCTTCCTCATTCACTCCATTTCCCTTTTTTTTGGGGGGGTCTGAATTTTTTCTCTTTATTCATCTGTTGGTTGCCTTTCACTCATGTAACTCCTGAGCTATGATCCATAGTAGAAGGATTTGCAAAAAATTAACAAAAATAAAAAGTAAAATTTCAGGGTTACAAACAGCATTTATTCAAGAAGTGATGATTTACCATAGAAAATAGTAATTAACTTTAATGAAAGTCCTCAAAGATGGTAGGTAAGGTTGATGATCTTATCTACAGCCAAATACAGACCACATTTGAAAAGAACCTTGTTTGCAGGTGGGAGGTGCAGGTGGTGGGTGGGGATGGCAGGGAGGTGGGGTTCCAGAGACAGCCTGATGTCTATGAACTTTCATTTTCTTTAACTTAAATAGGAGCAGGTTGTATGGTGGACTGTCTTCCTTGTGTCCCACAGTTGATTCACCAGGGATAATGATCTGAGTCCTTTGGGGTACCTATTTCCTGATCACCAGAAACAACCTTTCATATTGCACACCTAACTGGGTTCAAAGCAAGAAAGGATGTGGTAGGTAGGAGTATCAAAGAAGATGTTTCTGATATCATGGGAGAAACGATTCTTCCCGAGTCTAGTGGGGTTTTTTGTTTTGTTTTATTTTGTGTTGTTTTTGAAAACTTAAAGGAAGAGCAGAAGAAAAGAGCATTAACAAAAAGAGAAAAAAATGATTCTTTAAGTAATTTTTTATAGTTTTTTTCTGGGGCTTGAGAGAAAGCTCAGTGGGTAAGAGTCTGTACTACTCTTGTGGAGCCCTTTCACTTGGTTTCTAGCAACCACGTCAATCAGCTCATAACCGTCTCTAACTGTGTGCCCAGAGAATCCGTGACACTCTTCTGGCATCTGTGGACACCTGTACTCATAAACACATTACTATATCCAAGCCCCTACACACACAAAATAAAATTGTTAAAAAGAAAAACAATTTTTGCCAAGCAAATATATGTACAAATGTCAACAAATAACTCAAATTACTTTAAGGAGATGAGATTTTAGATCTGGAAGTTTCTATGTGGAGATGAAGAGTTTGAGCCTTACCTTTTTGAGATTTTTATTGAGAAGTAATGGGTGATTTGTTCAGATTCTGATGTGAAAGCTTTTTTTATTGTTCTTTATATTTTCTTTTTGAAACTCTTGGGAGGGAAAGATTAGTTGATGCTTCTGGTTCCTGGGGAAGAGACATGGCCTCTCAGATGTGGCTCTGGGGAATATCCCACAAACAAGAATATTTGAGGGTCATATGTGCTAATCACACCTTTTTCTTTTGTTAGTCATGTCTCACATATCAGAAGTGTCCACCTCTTCCTTCTTTTCTTCCTGAATCCCTGCTATGGGTCTCTTAGAGAATTTTCTAATAACCCCTGCTGAAGAAAAACTACCAAAGAAATGCATACAAGTAAACCCCACAATTCTTGGAAAAACTGTCTTCCCAGAGGTCATCTTCTTACAGTCATGACACTTCCAATAACTTTGTGTGTGGAAGGGTGCATAAACATTTTGGGTCAAAGCCAGGTCTATCTGTGATTCTTTTTTCCCCTTTTTCTTCTTATTATTAAGAGATTTTCCATTCTTTTTACATACCAACCACAGATTCCCTTCACCTCCCTCCTCTCGCCCTCCTCCCAGCCTCCCCCCAAGTCCCCTCATTCCTGCCTCCTCCAAGGCAAGTTCTCCCATGGGGAGTCAGCAGAGCCTGGTACATTCAGTTGAGTTAGGTCCAAGCCCCTCCTCCCTGTACCAAGGCAGTGAAAAGTGTCCCACTATATGCACTGGGCTCCAAAAAGCCAGCCCATGCACTAGGGAGGGTCCCAACCCCACAGCCTGCCTTGGGGGGGGGCTAAACAGTTCAAGCTAAACAACTTTCTCAACTATCCAGAGGGCCTAGTCCAGTACTATTGGGCCTCCACAGCTATTTGTCCACACTTCATGTGTTTCCACTAGTTTGGCCAGCTGTCTCTGTACATATTCCTTACTTATAGAATCCCTCATCCGTCTTATTGATTGGATTCCTGGAGCTTGGCCTGGCACCCAGCAGTGGATCTCTGCATCTGCTTCCATCAGTCATTGGATGAGGGCCCTATGATGACAGTTAGGGTTTTCAGGCATCTGACCACCTGAGTAGGCCAGTGCAGGCACCCTCTGGACTATTGCCAGTAGTCTAAGGTGGGGTCATGCTTGTAGATTCACCTGGGAACTTCCCTAGCACTTTGTTTCTCCCTATTACCATGATGTCTTCATTTATCATGGTATCTCTTTCCTTGCTCTCCTACTCTGTCCCTATTCTAACTTGAACCTCCCATTCCCCAATGTTCTCATCCTCCATCCGTTGCCATCCCTTACCATACCTCACCACAGTTTGCTCATGAAGATCTCATCTATTTCTCCTTTGCTGGGCTATCAATGTGTCCCTCTTAGGGACCTTCTTGTTAGCTAGCCTCACTGGAACTGTGCATTGCAGTCTGGTTATCCTTTGCTTTACATCTAGTATCCACTTATGAGTGAGTACATAGCATGTTTGTCCTTCTGAGTCTGGGTTACCTCACTCAGGTTGATATTTTCTAGTTCCATCCATTTGCCTGCAAACCTCATGATGTCATTGTTTTCCTCTGCTGATTAGTATTCCATTGTGTATATGTACCACATTTTCTTAATCCATTCTTCAGTTGAGGGGCATCTAGGTTGTTTCCAGGTTCTGGCTATTACAAGTAATGCTGCTATGAACATAGTTGAGCATGTATCCTTGTGGTATGATTGAGCATTTCTTAGGTATATGCCCAAGAGTGTTATAGGTGGGTCTTGAGGAAGATTGATTCCCAATTTTCTGAGAAACTGCCATAATGATTTCCAAACTGTCTGTACAAGTTTGAACTCCCACCAACAGTGGAGGAGTATTCCTCCTGCTCCACATCCTCTCCAACATAAGCTGTCTTCAGTGTTTTTGATCTTAACCATTCTGACAGGTGTAAGACGGTATCTCAGAGTTGTTTTTTTTTTGTCTGCATTTTCCTGATGACTAAGGATGTTAAGCAATTCCTCAATTGTCTCTCGGCCATCTGAGATAATTCTCTATTTAGCTCTGTATCCCATTTTCTAATTGGATTGTTATGTATTTTGATGTCCAGTTTCTTGAGTTCTTTATATATTTTGGAGATCAGCCTTCTGTCAGATGTGGAGTTGGTGAAAATCTTTTCCTATTCTGTAGGCTATCCTTTTGTCTTATTGTCCGTGTCCTTTGCTCTACAAAAGCTTCTCAGTTTCAAGAGGTTCCATTTATTAATTGTTGCTCTCAGTGTCTGTGCTACTGGTGTTATAATTAGGAAGTGGTCCCTGTGCATTCAAGACTACTTCCTACTTTCTCTTCTATCAAGTTCAGTGTAACTAGATTTATGTTGAGGTCTTTGATCCACTTGGACTTGAGGTTTGTGCATGGTGACAGATATGGATCTATTTGCAACCTTTTACATGTTGACATCCAGTTATGCCAGCACCATTTGTTATAGATGTTTTTTTTTTCACTGTACAGTTTTGGCTTCTTTGTCAAAAATCAGGTGTTCATAGGTGTGCAGATTAATGTCGGGATCTTCAATTCGATTGGTCCACATGTTGGTTTTTATACCAGTACCAATCTGTTTTTATTACTCTAGCTCTATAGTGGAGCTTGAAGTCAGGGATCGTGATGCCTCCAGAGGTTGCTATATTATACGGGATTCTTTTAGCTATCCTGGGTTTTTTGTTTTTCCATATGAAGTGAGTATTGTTATTTCCAAGTCTGTGAAGACTTGTGTTGGGATTTTGATGGGGATTGCATTGAAACTGTAGATTGATTTTGGTACAATTGCCATTTTTACTATGTTAATCCTGCCTATCCATGAGCATGGGAGATCATTCCATTTTCTGATATCTTCTTCAATTTTTTTCTTCAGAGACTTAAAGTTCTTATCATACATGTCCTTTGCTTGTTTAGTTAGAGTTACCCCCAGGTATTTTATATTATTTGTAGCTATTGTAAGGGTGATGTTTCTCTAATTTCTTTCTCAGTCTGTTTATCATTTGTATATTGGAGGGCTACTGATTTTTTGAGTTAATCTTGTATCCTGCCACAATACTGAAGCAGTTTCTCAATTGTAGGAGTTCCCTGGTAGAATTAATGGGGTCACTTATGTATACTATCATGGCATCTACAAATAGTGAAAATTTGACTTCTTCCTTTCCAATTTCTATCCCTTTGATCTCCATTTGTTGTCTTATTGCTCTAGCTTGAACTTCAAGTACTGTATTGAATAAGTATGGGGAGAGTGGACAGCCTTGTCTTGTTCCTGATTTTAGTGGAATCATTTTGAGTTTCCCTCCATTTAATTTGATGTTGGCTGTCAGCTTGCTGTAAATTGCCTTTATTATGTTTAGGTATGTTCCTTGTATTTTTGATTTCTCTAGAACCTTTTTCATGAAGGTGTTGGATTTTTCAGAGGCCTTTTCAGCATCCAATGAGATGATCATGTGTTTTTTTCTTTCAGTTTGCTTAAATGGTGTATTATATTGACAGATTTTTATATGTTGAACCATTTTTGCACCCCTGGGATAAAGCCTACTTGGTAATGAAGGATAATTTTTTTGATGTGTTCTTGGATTCAGTTTGTCAATATTTTATTGAGTATTTTTGCATCAATGTTCATGAAGGAGATTGGTCTGTAATTCTCTTTCTTTGTTACATCTTTGTGTGGTTTGGGTATCAGAGCAACTATAGCCTCATAAGAAGTGTTTGGTAATGTTCCTTCTTTTTCTATTGTGTGGAACCATTTGTAGAGTATTGGAATTAGCTCATCTTTGAAAATCTGGTAAAATTCTGCACTGAAAGCATCTGGTCTTGGGCTTCCCTTTGTTGTGAGATTTTTAATGTCTGTTTCTATTTCCTTAGGGGTTATTGGTCTATTTAAATAGTTTATCTGGCCTTGATTTAACTTTGGTATGGGGTACCTATCCAGAAAATTGTCCATTTTTTTTGATTATCCAATTTTGTGGAGTATAGGTTTTTAAAATATAACCTGAGATTTTCTGGATTTCCTCATTGTCTGTTGTTATATCTCCTTTTTCATTTCTGATTTTGTTAATTTGGATGTTCTCTATCTCTGCCTTGTAGTTAAGTTGGTTAAGGGTTTGTCTATCTTGTTGATTTTCTCAAAGAACCAACTCTTTTTTCATTGATTCTTTGTATTGTTCTCTTTGTTTCTATTTTATTGATTTCAGCCCTTAATTTGATTATTTCCTGGCATCTATTCCTCCTGGGTGAGTTTGCTTCTTTTTTTTCTGGAGCTTTCAGGTATGCTGTTAATTCACTAGTGTGTGATTTTTGTATCTTCTCTACGTGGGCATTTAGTGCTATGAATTTTCCTCTTAGCACTGCTTTCATAGTGCATCATAAGTTTGGATATGTTGTAATTTCATTTTCATTGAATTCTAGGAAATCTTTAATTTCTTATTTTCTTCCTTGACCAATTGGTCCCATCAGTGCTTATAGATTTTGTGTCTCAGGGAGCAGCTCTTAGTCCAATCAGTGTGGGCAGCCTCTGCCTCAGGGAGCAATTTCAGTCTCTGAGGGAGGGTGGGGTTTGTGGGAGGTGTGGCTTGAGGGTTACAGGATCTGATGGGGAATGGTAGTAGTCAGATCTGTCTGCAGGAGACCTGCCTACTGGCCTGAAACTGGGACTGCAATGGGTGGTGGTGTTGGGGGCTCAGGATTGGGATCCTAGGCCCAAAGCCTTCAGGCTGGGAAGTTTGGCTATGAGGAAAAAGACTCAACTCAGTCCATTCAGTGCTGGCAGGTTCCCCATTCACTCCATTTCCTTTTAACAAACACTTTAGTAACCACACATACTGCTGCTCCCCAGATGTGGAAATCCCCATGTCCTTATCCCATACTGGAGTATTGTCTCTTCTGCACAAACTTTACCTCCAGTCCTGGAGTGCTGGATCACTCTCATCTCTGAGCCCACAATGTTGGTTGCCAAATGTCTGGTGTTTCCTGTTGTACTGGATGTTCAAGAAGGAAAGACCCTCCAGAATTTAATTTTAGACTCTTTGCACGCATGAAGGAACAGTTTCTGTGAACTGAACCTCGAATCTCTGTTCAGAAGCTTACTTACTGAGCATACACAAAATTTGTGTTTGGGATACAATGAGTTCTTCACACCAAAGTCTATTCTAGATGTTCTCTGAAGGAAGTCATCACAGCTCTGCCACTTCAATCCTCACTGTGCACTATTTGCAGTACCCAATAATCCAAGACCTCCAAGCATGGATAGTCTTGTGACTAAAGTCATGAAATGGAAGAAAAACCTCTTCAGAAAAACAACTCTATAAAAAATAGAAAACAGTCACTGTTCTCTACTATGATTTCTTCAAGGTCTAGATATCATCAACAAACAACTAATACATTCTGCCATTACCCAAAATAGAGTGAGAAGCAACTTTTTCATTCTTATGTTTACCCTGGATACAACGACTCTACCAGATATCCACTACAAACTGTTTTGTCTTTAAGTGACTCCTAGTGTCCTGATTGACATTACCTATCACTTTACAAAGACTCCACTGGATCTGTGGTCAGACTCCCTAAGTTAGACCTCCTGTGACAATATGTTGTATAACCAGAGTGAGGGTCACATAACATGAGAATCAAGGTCTGGATTTTGGGTTCTGGCTTCAGCAGCTGGCTTGGGTAAATCAACTGTTTCCCCACACAGGTTGTTCGATGGTCACATACCTGTGTTAGCTATCACGGACACAGAGATGATAAAGAATGTACTAGTGAAGGAATGCTATTCTGTCTTCACAAACAGACGGGTAGGTAACTTTGTTTATTAATATAAAATATAACGATTTGTATTTGTTATTTGGATCTATGTGTATATATGTGTGTCTATATGAGTGAATACCATAAGTGTGTAGGTTCTTGTGAAGGTCAGAAGAGTGTGTGGTTGTTCCAGACAGTTGTGAGTGGCCTGACATGGGTGCTGGGAAGTGAACCTGGCTCATCCAGAAGAGCAGCAAGTGCCCTTAATTGTTGAACCATCTCTCCAGTCTCTCCCTTTTGCTAATGCAAAGCTTTATATTTTACTTATTCAATTAATTTTGTTTGGATGGTTTGTTTATTTAGAGTATACACTCTGTAGACCAGGTTTAACTCAGAGATGTGCCTACCTCTACCTGTCTATGCCTCCCAAATTCTAGGATTAAAGGCATGTGCCACCCCCTCCCCCCACCAGCTCTACTGGATATTTGTTTTTATTTTTTATTATTAATTTTGGGTTTTTCAAGACAGAGTTTCTCGTGTGTCCTGGCTGTACTAGAACTCACTCAGTGGACGAGGTTGTCCTTGAAATCACAGATATCTACCTGCCTCTGCCTCCTGAATGCTGGGATTAAGGGTATCCACTGCAACCTCGTGGCTACTTACTGAATTTTTAAAAAGTGAAATAAATATAGATTCACAGTGGCTACCACAATAATATACAAGTGGAGTCTGGGCATTCATTTTGCTAATAGGAATTGCAAATATACCAAATTATTGTAGTCTAGTTGCAGATAAACACTGTTGTCATCTAGATTGTGTTTGTATTTCCTGTCTCACAGAATCTTTCTCATGTATGTGTGGTGAAGTACTTAACCACAGGTCTAGATTTGTGTGGTGACAAACACTGAGAATACAGAGCTGCTCCTTGCTCAGGCAATTCCTTCTTGCCTGCCCATTAGCTACCATTTTCGGCCTGTTGTCTTACTTTACCTTGTATATCCAATTTCCTTCTCCATGGATTGTGGAGTCAGTGTCAAGTCTGATGACTATTTACCTGGTCCTTCTGTGTATGTTTGCTTGAATACAAATTATACACTTTTGAGATTTGCTCTTAAACCTATGGCTTTATTTATGTTAATTTTGTGTAAGGTTCAGTGTTTTCTGTCTTTTTTAAGCCATCCCTATTCCACTGACCTATCTGGGAAAACATATTAGTTCTCTCTTTCTACCCTGTGGGTCCTGGGGATTGAACTCAGCTTGATAGACTTGGCAGCAAGCCGCTTTACCTGCTAGCCATTTCTCTGGCCCTCATTCAGCCTTGGGTCATTTGGTGAAGTTGACTGAAGGCCGAGTTTGCAGCTGCCCTTCATCAAGTGGAAGCCATTTCCATTTCTTCCTGTTGTGCTGAGCACTGTCACATAAGGGCGTGTTGGGAGACTCCACAGCAGTATAAATTATACGTATGGAAGGTGGAAGGAAGTTCCCACCAGGGAAATAGAATTATGTTTTCCCTTTTATCACTGAATAAAGAATGAAGGAAAATGGATTCCTACAGTAATATTCCTAAACAAGCAAACAGCTCCTGAACAAAACAAACCAGGACTAGAGAGGTGGCTTAGTGTCTGAAAGCTCTGGAAAAGGATGTGGGGTTGGTTACCTACATCAATATCCAGCGGCTCAAAACCACCTGTAACTCCACCTTTAGGAGATCCAACTCTCTCCTCTGAATACACTGAGCACACGTGTATATGTTCATACACACATATACACACACATACATACATACGTACATAATACATACATACATGCATACATACATACAATAAATCTTAAAAAAAAACCCAAGGATCAAATCCTTGAACTTTCTCAGGGATAGGGAGATGGCTCAGGAGTAAAGGACCTGAGTTTGGATCCCCAGAATCTATATAAAAGCTGGGCATAGCAGCATGCATGTGTTACTTCAGAGCTCTGTTTGGAAATTAGGTAGATCCTAGGGGCTTTCTGGCTAGCTTTTTAGCCAAATCAAGGCCTACTAGATTCAGTGAAAGACTCTGTCTCAAAAAATGTAGTAGAGAGTTATAGAGGAAGATGCCAGACCTCTGCTCTCCAACTGAGCAAGCACAAAGTCACTGTAGTCTAAACACACACACACACACACACACACACACACTCTCTCTCTCTCTCTCTCTCTCTCTCTCTCTCTCACACACACACACACACACACACACGTGCACACACGCACGCACACACAAACATGTACACACACCCCATATGAAGACATATATTTTCACATTGCTAATGTTGTCAATACAGAGCTGCAGAACTTGTTTGTTGCAAAGATAACTTTCTATCTGTCTACAAGCTTTTGCCATCTGTATAGTTCTGGAGAATCTGGTATATCTTGTTCCCATCTTCTCCTCAATCCTGGAACTAATTTTCCAATAACAGAGAGATTTACATTTAGAAGGATCCTGGAATATAAAGGTTTGAAAACTCAATAAGCCATCCAGTGAGCACCTGAATTATTATTATGGATTGTGAGGAAATTCTAACTATTTTTGCATCTGGCATGAGGGCTGATCCATAGTAAACAGTCAGTAACTAACTGTTATACACTGATATCAACTTAGCACTTTTGCAACCATGGAAAATTCTGGACTTACAGAAAACCAAATTTGTAATTTTTGAACTCTAGGATTTTGGCCCCATGGGGATTATGAGAAAAGCTGTCACCATGTCTAAGGATGAAGAGTGGAAGAGAATTCGAGCCTTACTGTCTCCCGCCTTCACCAGTGGAAAACTCAAAGAGGTGACTGGAAGGACTTCTAGGTGAAACGTTTGTGTGACTTGAGTCCCCACACTTAACTATGGATTCCTTTATGTTTTGTGCTTAGATGTTCCCCATCATTGAACAGTATGGAGATATTTTGGTAAAATACTTGAGAAGAGAGGCAGAGAAAGGCAAGCCTATCACCATAAAAGAGTAAGTAGTGATCCATGTACTGCGGTTCTGGGAGAGAAGGGGCAACTGGGGCAGAAGGGTCATCATCTGTGTGTCCCACATGGTCCAGCTGCTCCTTCTTCCCTTTAGACACTAGATGACAAAATATTCAGTTGCAAAAAACATGGTCGTACCAAGGTCACGAGGTAGGGGGAGGGTAGGAGGGGAAGATGCTTGGTTAGTACTGAGGTGATTTCACCTGTCCTGCCCAAGAATATGAAATTTTCAGGCTTCTTGGTGCATGTGTTAAATTCCCATGTCTCTCTCCTCAGAGTGTTTGGGGCCTACGGCATGGATGTGATCACAAGCACATCATTTGGTGTGAATGTTGATTCCCTCAACAACCCAAAGGACCCTTTTGTGGAAAATGCCAGGAAGCTCATAAGATTTGATCTTTTTAACCCATTATTCATGTCAGTAGGTATGTATGATGGTTCTTCTGCCTTTTGACACACTGCTCTTGTCTGTGGCCATGTTAGTCAGGTCTGCCTTTCTCTTCCACACTTACCAAAACTAACAGCTCTACTGGTATATAATTCACCCCCTTAAAGGCACAATCTAATATTTTTAGTGAATTCAAATGTATGTAGACCCTTACTTCTGTTTTAGAACTTCATTTTTCTTTTAGACTGTGTTTTTATAGCTGGCCTGAGAGTTGATGTGTAGACCAGTCTGGCCTTGAACTCACAGTGATCCTCCTACCCCTGCCTCTGCATACAATCTGTCTTGATTATACCTACCCCTAACTCTCACCTCTCTCTTCCCTCAGACACCCCAACACATCTTTCTCCCAATTTATGTACCTTTCCAGTAAGTCCAATCAGTGCTGCATGCCAGGATGCTGATCAATATTATTGGCGTGATCTCATGCAGGTGGTCAGTTCGTGAGTGGGCCATGCCATGTCCAGGATATGGCATCTTCCACCACCCCTCCATGGCTCTTACTTTATTCCCACACCCTCTTTTATGATGTTCCTTGAGCCTTGAGCAATGGGGGTGTTGGTGTAGATTCTGCATCTAGGGCTCAGTACTCAACAGTCGTTTATTCTCTGCACTTAGATCACTTAGGACTCTGCGTTGACTGATGGTCCACACGGCCCATTACCAATGTCAACTGCAGAGTACTTAGTTCTAGCCATGTTGCACATTTGCACCATCATCCTTCTAGCAGCCTTGACCTATGTAGCCACCAATTCACTTTCTGTATATTTACATATTCTGGGTATTTCACATCAATGGGTTCATAGACTATGTGGTTTCTGTGACAGGTCTCTGTCATTTAGCACACTATTAAAGGAAGCAAGTGTCACTGTCTCCTGTGTCTATGACAAAGAAATATTCCACATACATTGATGTACCTTGAAGTTAGTTTTATGTTTGCTATGAATGTTGCTGCTGTGAGCATTTGCATACAAGGTTATATTCAATTTTTTTTGATGTTTTGGAGGAACACATTCAGAGTCATTGTTGCTGAGTCAAGAAGTTACCCTATTTTTAACATATTAAACAACTGAGCATATGTTTTCCAAAGTAGCTGGAGTGTTTTCTATGTCTTCTAGAACTGTAGGAGAGTTCCAGGCTCTCCATGCTCTGCAATGCTTTTCTCTCCCATGACTTTGATCATTGCCACTTAGTGGATATGCTGTGAGTTGGACCTGTGGTTTTGATCAGCTTTTCCTTAGTCCTAATACAATGAAAAAACAAAGTTAGATGTTTCAATATCTGCTTTTTTATCATCTCTCTTACATAGCTGAATTTCTTCAACATTTTTGAAAGAGTCATTTTTTTTTTATTTTATGTGTATGAGTGTTTTACCTGGACATATGCATACCACTTGCATGAATCGCCTGCAGAGGCTGTAAGAGAGCACTGAATCCCCTGGAACTGGCGTTACAGATGGTTAAGAACAGCCATGTGCATGCTGGAAATCATACCTCTGTCCTCTGAAACAGCAACTAGTACTAAGGGCTGAGCTATCTCTCCAGACCCTGTAGTATTTTTTTGAGTATGTGCTGAGTCCAGTTAGCAATGGTGCTTCATTTAGAGTTTTAATACTTTCTCTATCAATTACATATTCACAGTGTACAGAAAGATTATCCCACAACATAAGCCTGCCTGTGCCTTTTCTCTACATGATCTTGGTGTATCTTCATTTCATACTCTCTCTCATGCATTTTCTATTCTTTTGCCACTTGGAGGAGATCCACAAATCTCATGTATGCTAGGCAAGCACTGCACCCTGAAATTACATCTCAACAAATGTTCCAGTATACTCTGGGGTTCTTTGACCTATTAGTTATTTAATAAGAGTATATTGATTAATTTGCACATAGCTTTGAATTTCCAAATACCGTTTCTGGTGCTAGTTTTGTTTGTATCATTCCAGTTGAAAAACAAATGATATCTTGGCTGTTCTTTCTTTATTGCTTATTTATTTATTAGTTTAAAATTTTATTTATTTCTTTAGTTGTGTATGGGAATGTGTGTGTGCAGGAACACCTGCTTTGGGGTTTGTGTGGCATGGGGAGATCAGAGGACTGCTTACAGTAGTTGGTTCTCTCCTTCCACAATGTGGGATGTGGGGATCAAATTCAGGTTGTTAGGCTTTAGTTGTTTTACCATGTCATGACCCTGTCTATAGTTTTTGGATCCACACAAACTACAGGAGCAGAGTTAAATCCAAGAGTCAGGGGTGTTTCTTTGGCTACTCCAAAGTACAGAAGGAGCATTATGGTGGTGACCCAGTGTGAGCAAGGCCACAGAGAAAATGGCTTCTGGTGGAGACTTGGTGACTTATTGTTTAGATTGCTTCATGATTTCTCTAAATGAAACTTGCATTTCCACTAAAACTTGCTTTTCATTCTTTTTTGTTTATTAAGAATTTTTTTCATTCTTTTTACACACCAATCAAAGGTTTCCCTCTTCACTCCTCCATCCCCCCATCTTTTCCCTCCCATCCTACCACATGGGGAGGCACATCCAGTAGAGGCAAGTCTAAGCCCTGTCCCCTGCCTCAAGGCTGCACGAGGTGTCCCATCAGAGGTAGTGGTCTCCAAAGGCCTGCTCATGCACCAGGGATGGATTCTGATCCTGCCTCACGGGGACCCTCCAAGCAGATCAAGCTACACAACTGTCTCACCATGCAAAGGATCTAGTCTAGTCCCATGCAGGATGCACAGCCACTGACCCAACTGTCATGAGTTCCCATTAGTTTAGTTTGGTCATCTCTGCAGGTTACCCCATCAAAATCCTGATGCACTTGCTCATAGAATTCCTCTTCTCTCTCTTTGACTGGGTTCCTGGATCTCTGCTTGGTGTTTGGCTGTGAATCTCTGCATCTGCTTCCACCAGGCATTGGAGAAATGCTCTGTGATGACAGTTAGGGTATTCACCAGTCTGATCACTGGGGTAAGCCAGTTCAATTCAGGCACCTTCTCCACTATTTTTTAGTAGTCCAAGCTGAGATCATCCTTGGGGATTCCTGGCAACTTCCCTAGCACTGGGTTTCTCCCTATCCCCATGATACCTCCCTCTATCATGGTATCTCTCTCATTGCTTTCCCACTCCATCCCTGTTCCAGCTCAATCATCCCATTCCCTTATGTTCTCATCCCCTATCCCCTATCCTCTAATTCCCACCCCTCATCCCCAGTTTACTCATAGATATCTTAACTATTTCTCCTTCCCAGGGCAATCCACATGTCCCTCTTTGGGTCTTCCTTGTTATCTAGCTTCTCTGGAGCTGTGGGTTGTAGTCTGGTTATTTTTTGCTTTACATCTAGTATCCACCTACGAGTGAGTACATTCCATGTTTGTCTTTCTGAGTCTGGGTTACCTCACTCAGGATGATATTTTCTAGTTTATGGTGATATTTTATTTGTACTGAAATATGATTTTAATTGTATATTAATAAATAAAGTTGCCTTGGGGTCAGAGCTATTAGAGCCATAGCAAGAGCGTGGTGGTTAGAAGAGCTAGGTAGATTTCTGTGTGTTCAGGGATACAGCCAGTATTGGAGACATACGCCTTTAAGACCTGGAGGGCGGTACTTACAGGCAGTGATGAGGCAGTCATGTGGTTGGGTTTACAACCAATGAGAAGGCAGAACAGAAAGACTATTTAAAGACAGACAAACAGGAAGAAACTCTCTCTCAGGGAAGCTAGGAGCACTGCAGGAGGTAAGATTTTAGCTCTGAGCTCTGACCTCTCTGTTTTCTCTTTTACATTGGCTCTATGTTTCTCATTTTAATAAGACGATTGGTTACATCTACACTAGTTCCATCCATTTGCCTGCAAACCTTATGACGTCATTGTTTTTCTCTGCTGAGTAGTACTCCATTGTGTATGTGTACCACATTTTCTTAATTCATTCTTCATTTGAGGGACATCTAGGTTGTTTCCAGACAAAAAATGCTGTTATGAACATAGTTGAGCATGTGTCCTTGTGGTATGAATAAGCATTCCTTGGGTATATTCCCAAGAGTGGTATTTCTTTATTGATTTATTCCATTTTTTTGTTTTTTTCTCAGTTTCTTTAAGGAAAATTTTCATTTCCCCTTTAAAGGCCTCTAACATCTTCTCGAAGTTATTTTTAAGGTTGTTTTCTTCTGCTTCTTGAACATTGTGGTGTTCAGGTCTTGCTGTTGTAGGAGAGCTAGGTTCTGGTGATGCCATATTGCTCTTTATGCTGTTGTATGTATTTTTGCACTGACATCTACCCATCTCTTCCTCCAATAGGTGCAAGAGGTGCCTGTGTCTGATCTAGCTGCTATTGGTCCACTCTGTGCTTTCTGTGTCTGTGTCTCAGGGGCCCACTCTGTGTCCAATCTTAGCTCTTGGTCTAATTGGAGCTGGCAGACTCTGTATCTCACAGAGCTGCTCTTGGTCCAATCCATGCTAGCTGATTCTGTGACTCAGGGAGCTGCTCTTGGTCTTATCAGGTCACTTGGTCCAGTCAGAGCTGCTGGATTCTGTGTCTCAGGAAGCCACTGGTGTGACAGGGCAATGGATATTGTGGTAGGGCATGGGTCTTGTAGATTGCAGGGTCCAATGGGGGGTTAGGTGGGGAAGCCTGCCCTGCTGGCCAGCAGCTGGGGCAGAGATGGGTGGGGGTTCCCAGGGACTGGATGTGTCCTAGGGCCTAGGTCCTTGAGGCAGGACTCTTTGTAAAACTTGTTTTTATGTATCCTTTCCAGTACTCTTTCCATTCCTCATCCCAATATATGAGATGTTAAATGTCTCCATATTCTCAAAGGATTCAATAGCATTTTTCAAAAAGTTCATGGACAGAATGAAGGAAAATCACCTGGATTCTAACCAGAAGGTAAAATGTGGTGGTCCCCTGAGAGGTTAGGCTGTGAACATGTGAGCAGTGTGCTGTGGTTGATATATTGTGTATCCTAATAAACTTATCTGGGTGTCAGAGAACAGAACAGGCCAGTATATTAAACATAGAGGTTAGCCAGTGGTAGCACATGCCTTTAACCCTAGCATTCCTGAGGCAAAGATCCATCTGGAACTCTGTGAGTTCAAGGCCACACTGGAAATAGCCAGGCATGGTGACACACACCATTATTCCAAGAACTTGAGATCTCAGGTCTTGCTTTGGAAAGACACATGCCATTAATCTCAGGAAGTGATGGCAGGAAGCAGAAAGGCATATAAGTCTTGAAACTAGGAATGAGAGGCTTCTGTTTTATCAACTTCTCTTTCTGCTTCTAGCACCAAGTGGATTTTCTTCAGCTGATGATGAACACTCGTAACAATTCCAAAGACAAAGAGTCTCATAAAGGTAAACAAGGACTCTCTGGACTATGGACAAGGAAGCTCTCAGAGAGCAGTCAGATCTCTCAGAAAACGTATGGGAAGGCTTTCTATCAGAAGAATACCTCTGTGGAGTTGATGAAAAGATGACATGGCTATTGTCTCCAGGGAATTTTCTAGAAGCACAGGGGCACACGTGTGTTCCAAACATGAAAGTTAGCCACAATGGAATCTTCAGTGGTCTCTGTGTGTTCCCTAGGTCTTTCCCAGCACACTGACTAGGAACTCTGCCTAGACATCTGACTCCAAACATCCAGTCAGGAGGAATGTACCCAAATGGTGCTGGTGTTTTCTTGCAGCCCCTGATGTACATGTGTTCTCTACCTTAATCTGTGCTAAAGATTTACTTTTCTTTGTGTATTGAATAAGTGACATCTGAGGAAAGTCTCTTTGTTCAAACACACTGGTTCTTTTGATTTTTTTTACACACAAAAATCACTTATAGATTTTTATCTTCTTCAGGTAGCATATGCATGTATGTGCACATGTATGCACCCCATGCCTGTGTGAATGCCAGAGGAAGGCACCAAGTGTCTTCCTCAACCACTCTCTGCCCTATTTCCTCCACACAGTGTCTCTTATTAGACCTGGAGGTGGTTGACAGTCAGAAGGTCCCTGTAATCCACAGAGTTAGTGTTACAGGTGTGTGTTAGCACACTTGCCTTTTTACATGTTGACTGAGGATTCAAACTCAGGTCTTCATTCTTATGCAACATATGTTCTTATCCATTGAGATATCTCTAGAGCCTCACAGCTATGATCATATTTTAATTTAAAACCATTATTACTATCACAGTTGCTAATTTTCAGACTTTAATCTACATGTGTTCCTCAGTAGCTAATGTAAAGGGATTCTTCCATTCTTATATATTTGCTTATTTCTAGTACATACAATTGCTTTTATATAACAATATGATCTTCTAGGTCCCCAAATTTGCTTTTTAAAGTCATCATATATTTTATGTTTCAAATTTTCTCCAGTTTGTCTGCTTGAAATCCTTTCATGTATTCAGCTAACTTCAAATACTTGTATACCTCCTCAACCTTGTGGGTTGGATCTCATGTAGCCCAGGCTGACCTCACATTCATGGAGTATCTAAGAATTACCTTTTAACATCTGTGCTACCATGCCTAGTTTATACAGTCCTGGGGATTGAACCCATGGCTTCAAGCATGCTAAGCAAGTTCTCCACCTACTGAGCTACATATTCTTAGTTCTTCTGTGTCAATTTTGATTGCTAAATAGATACTAATTTAAAAAATACCCACTGATTTTGAGTTTATAGTCCAGTTTCAATTTAGTAGCAAGTGCTTACACTAATTGGAAAAAAATTGCCAACAATAAAATCATAGCACTCGTGGAAAAGGTATACAACTGCTTGTAACTCCAGCTCTATGGGCCTCAATGGCATCTTCTGCCCTCTATGGGCACTTGTACACATGTGCACACACACACACACACAAAAACAAAACAAAAACAAAAAACAAAAAGAAAACCCTTAAGTTCTAGCAAAGGACTAGAGTTGAGTTTCGAGCACTTATCTCTAAGCTCACAACCTTCTGATCCTCCATCTCTAGGGGATCAAATGCGTCTTCTGAACTCTAAGGGCATCTCTCACACACATGGCCCCTGTCCAGACAGACACAAATGCACATAAGTAAAAATAAAAACAAATTTTATAAAGAGAATAAATTACATGTCGTGAAGTTGCCCACTGAGGTTGATGAGGACCAGAGCATAAACCAGGGGACATCCTGGCTGAAGCAATCTTCCCCTTCTCTGGCTGTGTTCCATGGATGTCAGGGTGCTAACAGCCCCAGGGTGACCGAATGATTTCTCCATATTTATCTCTAGGGAAGCAGGAGCCTCATTTGATTGTCTCCTCATCTCTTCTGTGATGGTCTTCCCTGACCTGTTTTCCTGAAATATTTTCTTACTTTCAGCTCTGTCTGACATGGAGATCATAGCCCAGTCAATTATCTTTATTTTTGGTGGCTACGAAACCACCAGCAACACGATTGCCTTTGCCCTGTATTTACTGGCCACTCACCCTGATAACCAGAAGACACTGCAGGAGGAGATTGATTTGGCTCTGCCCAATAAGGTGAATGTATGGTGCTTGGAGGAGGAGGGAAAAGGAAACACCGATCACCTTCAGTGGTGTGTGTGTGTGTGTGTGTGTGTGTGTGTGTGTGTGTGTGTGTGTGTGTGTGTATCCTAGACCTACACTGGGTATTTTCCTAAATCACTCTCCACCATGTTTTACGACATGCTTTCTCACTGGAACTGGAGCACATCAGTTTGTTAGGCAGTCTGCCTAGTCATGCATTTACTCTGTGTCCCCACCATACTGCTGGGATTATAGATGTGTGCAACTGTGTCTGACTTCATGAATGATGTGTATCTAAACTCAGGCTTGCATAGTAGACAGTTCACAAACTGAGACATCTTTAAGCCTTAAGTAATAGTTATTCTATTCACTTTGTTTTTATGGGGTTTTTGTTTGTTTGTTTGTTATTTTTTCCCGAGTTAGGGTTTCTCTGTGTTGTTGGTGTACGTGTCCTGGATCTCCCTCTGTAGACCAGGCTGGCCTTGAACTCACAGAGATCTGCCTGACTCTGCTTTCTGAGTGATGAGATTAAAACCATCACCTCCAGGATCATTTTGATCACTTTGTAAAGGGCTAGATAGATGGCTAAATAGTTAAGAGCACTAACTTCTCTTTTAGAAGACCCATCCAGGTTTGATTCCCAGTCCCCAAATGGAAGTTCTCAGCCATCTGTAATGCCAGTTACAAGGGATCTGACACCCTCTTTTGACTTGTGTGGGCACTGCACTCACATGGTGCACAAAACACATATGTGGGCAAAACCTATAAACACATAAAATAAAATAATTTAAAAACCTTATGAAATGTTTTGTGAGTGCCTAGGATGTTTTCGATGCTGAATTCAGCTTTGGAGCTACTGAGAACTCAACAGTACAATTCAGACCTATTAAAAGTTAATGTAAAATCCCAGCACAAATCTTTTTCTTTCTTCCTAGGAGTCTCCCAACTATGATAAACTGATGGAGATTGAGTACCTCGACATGGTGTTGAATGAAACTCTCAGATTATACCCAATTTCTAACAGACTTATGCGGGTCTGTAAACAAGGTGTTGAAATGGATGGTGTGTTTATTCCCAAAGGGTCCACAGTGATAGCACCAATTTATGCTCTTCACCATGACCCACAGTACTGGTCAGAGCCCGAGGAATTCCGCCCTAAAAGGTACCAGAATCCCCGGAGTGTGAACCCACCCTGAACCATGTTTGCCTGTATATGCTATGATGTCTCTTATGTCATTTTGCATCCATTTGCATTCTGTGAGAATGGCAGAGAAAAGGAAGAAAAAACAAGAGAGAGTGGGAAGAAAATATGAGAATTTAAACACAGCGTGTTTTTCTTCTAC
Source organism: Peromyscus maniculatus bairdii (assembly GCF_049852395.1). Classification (NCBI taxonomy): domain Eukaryota; kingdom Metazoa; phylum Chordata; class Mammalia; order Rodentia; family Cricetidae; genus Peromyscus; species Peromyscus maniculatus. Next base: position 36,663,939 of record NC_134874.1, on the reverse strand, counting down.
CTCAAATAGAAAATGACCATCTTAAGTGTGAGACAGGAACCCATTTTCCTTCAGTCTAACTGGCACATGCTTTTCAGCAATGGACCCAGCATTATCCTGAATGAACTTTTAGAGTTTGGAGATCTATCCTCCCTCTTTTCTTATTATTCTTTGACAATTACATGCGTGGATAATGTATTTTGGTCATTTTCACTTCACATTACCCTGTCTCTTCTCCCTCCCACAATGGTGAATCCCTGCATGTCCTCAACAAGTCTTCCTCCCGTTTTCATATCTTCCTATTTCCTTGTGACTCATAAGTTTAATTAGGGTTGCTTGCACAAGAGTAGCAGGTATAGGAGTTATTTACTGGAGAATGGACAACTCACCAGTAGCGACACCATTGAAGAGAAACTTCCTCCTACCACAGAAACCATTAGTTGTCAACAGCTCTTTAGGGAGATGGAACCTCATGAGCTCCCTCCCACATCCATGATGGAATGTATCAACATGGGTCTAGTCTTGTATAGGCAACTACAGCTCCTGAATGTACATGAGTAAAATGGCTGTGTCATGTCCAGATAGTGCTGTTTCACAGCACCCTTTCATTCCCTTGCTTTTATGTTATTCTGCCACCTCTTCTGAGATGTTTCCAGAGCCTTGCTGGGGATGATATAGATGTCCTATTAAGTGCTGAGCAATCTATCATCTCTCATTTTCAGCATTTTGACCAGTAATGTAGTCTCAGCGTTAACTGTCTCCCACAGCAATCAGAAGCTTCTCTGATCAAGGCTGAGAGCAGCACTAATTTTTGTATGTAAACATAAGTATTTGGAGGACAGTTTGATACCATGTCCACTTAGCAAAATAGAAGTAGTATATTCACCCCTAGAGCATATGACCTCCATAGCCTTTAGATTTTGAACAGATTTACAGTACCCGGCATTAATTCTCTTTGTAAATTGGAACTGAAATCCAATCAGACAGTGGTTGGTTACCCCTACCCCATTACACCATAATTACACTAGTGGACACAGAGGATGAATAGTCTTTCAAACAGAAGTTGTCTTATCAACCATGTGGAAACTCTTACAGGGCAAGGGAGATGGACAGGACCTTTAGTGTACAATTTCTCACAGTTGAATACCTGGAAGCAGAAGTTCAATGAAACTTTCCCAAACTACCTGCATGTTACCAGTTAGATGTCTAAAGGCAAACACATGTAAGTAGCTCATATGTTTCTACCTTTTGTTGACTTATCATTACTCTGTGTCTCCAGGTTCAGTAAGGAGAACAAGGGCAACATCAATCCTTATGTATACCTTCCCTTTGGTATCGGACCCAGGAACTGCCTTGGCATGAGGTTTACCCTCATGATCATGAAACTTGCTCTCACTAAAGTGCTGCAGAACTTCTCCTTCCAGCCTTGTAAAGAAACACAGGTGAGGGGAAAACTATCTCTGTAAATGATGTTTTGTGGGAGACAGTTTTTTTTTTTCAGCTGAAGGTTCTGTTTGTAAAAATGAATCTGCTTGTTTGAGGTTTGCTAATTTGTTTGATGACCAAATGAGTTATTTGCATCCAGGCAAGAGCTGAGTTGCCTTTGGTTCTGGGTCAATATAGAGCACAAGTGTAGCATTATGAAGAGTTAGTGCAGGCCAATACGATAGGATTACATGCATTCTGTTTGAAGATCCAGTCATGTCCATTGGAGATTGGATATGTCACATGCCATCAAGAGGTGCAGTGACCATGTCTTCATGTTTATTGCGTGGTGTATTCTTCAGGCACTCACAGAAGCCCTCCTTTGACAGTCTTGCCAACCACTGGCTGTAGAATAACAAGTCATAATGGGGTCAGGGATGTTGGTCAGTTGGAAAATTCTTACCACCTGGTTCCAATCCTCAGAACAACATAAAGTAGCAGTGGTGATGAATATCTGGAATCCCTGCACTCAGTAGGGGGAGGGAAGAGGGTTAGAAATTCAAGTAATCCATGGCCACTTAGTGAATTTTAAGCCAGCATGGCCTACATGGCATCCCATATAAAAACAAAACTAGAAATTCATGATGCCTGTGCATTTCTAAAATTATAAAATAATTTACACAGAGTATGCTTTTAAAAGTTCATCTCTGACTTCCCATGTGATGCCAAGTTGAGTATCATTATTTTAAAACACAATTGCTGGGACTCAAGAGATGGCTCATTGGTTAAGAGTACTAGTTGTTCTTACAAAGGACCTGAGTTCAGTTCCCAGCACTCACATGGTGACTCACAACCATTTTTAACTCCAGTTCTAGGGCCTCCGATGTCCTTCTCTGGCTTTTCTTGAGACCTCACACATGTGGTATACATACACATGTGCAGGCAACATGAAATTAAAAATCTTTAAGAAGTTGCTGGTTATGATGAACTCCAAACTTATGGGGCATCTTGATAGTTCTGAATCTTTTGTCTGGAACTCTGAGGCAAAAAGAGGTAGCTGTCACATTTCCATAAATCATGTACCATTTCCCCCATCATATTCTGCTCTCATACTTCAAGTTCTTATTCATTCCCCATGAGTCTTCCTCCTGCATTTAATTCCACATTTCTTTATACTCCACCATTGACTTCTATGGGTCATTTTTATCACCTATGCTAATACTTTGTGATTAAAGCCTCCAGTTTAGTTTTATTTTTTTCTCTCAGTATTGAAGGACATCCCCTGTCTTTTGTATATCACCTCATATCATTCTTCCACAATCCCCAAAAGGTTTTTTTTCTGAAAAGGTTCTGCATTGAAAGCCTTTGGTAAATGTTTTGAAGTATAGCTTAAAATTATAATATTCTTCCATAAAAATATTAAACTAATTAAAAAATTAATAGATAACACTTGTATATGTATTTCATGTACATCTATTTTATGCATTCTAGGAAAACACATATATACTACTTAAAATTTTAAAAGAAGTAGATGGTACATTTAGAGAAAGCATTTACATTTTCCTGAACAACTTGTTCTTGTTTCACACAAAGGGATGGGTAAAGTTTATGGGACTTGTGTATTTAGAATATAGCTTCTGTTTGTCAACTAGTTTTATTTCTGGATTAATAGAGGGATGACAATGTTTATTCTGTGATTTTTGATTTAAGACAGCTGTATAGCTGTACCCACACACAACCTCACTTACTTTACTACTTTCTCACTAAAGCATTTAAATCATAAGCATGTATAGGGATTTAGATAGACAAAGCAAATTCAAGTTTGAGCGTCAGTGACACAATTATGAAGGGGCAAATGCTCTGACAAAGTTCCAGTCATATTAAGTTTTACCCTTCTCTATCTCCATGAAACTTCGGTCCCCTCCTTTCCCCTGTGACCAGAAGATTACTCCATTGGAGACACTACCCCTCCATCACTGAATAGCATGAGCCTGGGCATCATGAAAAACAGTGTAGGACTCAAAATTCTTCATTCAACCCATCTGTGGAAGCCAAGAATAGATACTGGAAAAGAAAGCAAATGTCTGTCCTCCTAAAGACTTGCCCTGAATAGCCTCAATTGTAGTGGTGACATATGATCTAGGAGATGAGTTTTCATAGGGGTGAAATGTATCCTCTCAGGGTTAAACTTGCATGTTTCATCAAACCAAGTGTTACTTTTCAAAATGTAAACCAAACAACATGACATAATAACTAAGAATCAGGCTTTAAATATGTTAAACTCACTGGGCTCCGTGGTACATGCATTAAATCCCAGCACTCAGGAGGAAGAGGCAGTTGGATCTCTGTGAGTTCAAGGCCAATCTGGTCCACATACTGAGTTGCAGGACAGCCACAGATACACAGTGAGACCATGTCTTGACAGTAATAAAACAGAAATTAAATTCATCTGTTTTACTCTTAGCGCAGAACAGAAATAACATAAACCAACATGACTTCATCTTAGGCCCTGTATACAGTAGAGTCTCAGCAAATATTTTACCTTATCCAAATATGGAAGCATGCTTTCAACATCTAATTGACACAGCTTGGAGAAAAAGGTAGTCAAAGCACATGACCTTAAATAAAGCTTATCTGTATCTGCAATGCATCATCATCCTGGAAGGTTTATTATATTCCTTTAGGGGTTGTTGTTGGTTCACTCATTGATTCTCAATATTTTCTTCCACTGTTGCAGATACCAATGAAATTAGACAGACAACTACTTCTTCAACCAGCAAAACCCATTGTTCTAAAGGTTATACCACGGATGCGATCTTAACTGGAGTGTGACTTTCCCTCAAAGACTTCCACTGTGTTCTTCAAGAAGGTGATATGTAAGAACACTGGAATCTTTAATTTACTTCATGAATAAAACCCAGTTGAAAATGTGGCTTAATTGACTGGCCTTGATCCATGGTTAAGGATCCAGTACATCCATTCACCTTTCTCAGTGTCAATACAGAGTACCATAGAATGTAAAGGAATTGACTAAATTAGTTGACAGAATAAGGAATTCACCTCCTCTGGTCCTCATGGGACCATGTTGATCCACATCTGGTTGTCTCCATCAATTTCCTTTAAGTTCTTTTAAGAGTAACCATATCTCTGTTATTTGATCAGTAAGTTTTTAATGAAAATGTAAACTATTGTAACAACTCTAATTGTAATACTGGTATCCTGTATTTTAGCTCCAATATTCTACAATATCGTTACATTGAAAATATAAATTAATATCTCTTTTAAAAACCCAACAAAGTATATTTTTACATTCTGTGAGAGCTTCATACAATGTATTTTGATCATATTAATTCCTCTCCTCCAAATCCTCCCAGATCTTTCCATAACATGAATCTTAATAGGTCTTATTAATAAAAAACCTTGAGCCAGAAATTGGAGTTAAAAACTGAGGGGGCAGAGAGAAGCCAGCCACATACTTACCTAATTGGAGATCCTCCACCAAAGAGACCTACTTCCTCTATACCCACACCTATATGCCTTTCTGTTCGCCATCTCATTTCCTCTCCACTCAGCTACATCACTTCCTGTCTCTCTGTACAGACCCCTAGACATTTATGGTTAGTTTTGAGAATTTAAGGTGTGTACCACTGTTCCTGTCTCTGTTCTTAGTGCAGTCTTGAACTCATAGAGATCCAGTCTGATCTGTGCCTCCTGAGGGATAGGATTAAAGGTGTGGGCTACCACTGCCTGAACTCTATGTTTACTTTAGTGGCTGGCATTTTCCTCTGATCCTCAGATAATCTTTATTAGGAGACACAGATAAAATATCAACACATTTCCCCTTTTCTTGTCCAAATAATAAAAAAGCTATAACTAGTAAGAAAAACTATATGCAATAAGTACAGTAACTATATACAATATATACAAGCAATAAATACATCAATAATGTTAGTCCATTTGCATTTGACAAATTCAGAGAAAAGATTCCATTATCAATCGTATTTTGGTAAGTTCAAAATGTACCTAATTCACTTTCTACCCTAACTTATATTAACCACCAAAATTTATCTTTTGATGTCTTTCAAACTTAAACACTTAACACCTCTCAATGAGTTTCTTTTCTGAATTGTTGACAAGGAAAACTCTAACTACAAGGATTTAATCTTCAACTCCCTCAGATACCCGAGAAGGGAATAATATTACCTAGTAAAACAGGAGGTACAAACAAGCAATTTCCAAAAAATGTGACAGAAACAGCCAGCTGTCTGGACAGTCACCTGAGGTTTCTCTGCAACTTTCAGGTATAATATTCTTCCTATAGGCTTAGCATATCTGACAGACTCATTTGTGAAGCAGGATTTTCTAAAGAGCCTTCCTACCTTGTTTTGCCAAGGATCAGCAGTCATTTGTTTTGTGTCATGCTTGTCCATTTTGGACAACATACTGTCAGCAGTCAAATTGAGGGTACTTTCTTGCCTAGTGGCTAACTTTTGCCACAGTGAAAGTTAACTTCATATGGAATTTCTTCAATGCCCATCATTTTCTCTGAAGTTAATTGTTGCTGCCAGGAGTAGAAAAGTCTCATAGTCATTAAAAAAAATCTATGTCATTAAAACATCTTAAATGCCATATTCTGAAGATATCTGAAGAGTTTGAAGATGACCTGCTTATCTAAACTATATCTCTTCTTGACCTTGAAAACATACCTAACATGACTACAAGTTCAATTGTAATGACTAACCAATAATTTTCTTTTTTTTCATTTTTCTTTATTAAGAAATTTTCTACTCACTCTACATACCACCCAAAGATCCTATGCCTACCTCCTCCCACACCCAGTCCTGATCCTATTCTTCAGAAGAGACCTCGCCCTGATCCTATTCTTCTATTCTTCAGAAACTTCCCATCCCCCTCCCTTCCCCTATACACTTCTCCTATACATCAGTGTATATAAGCCTACTTCCTCTTGCAATAAACGAGACCTTGACGTGACTCAGACTGACTGTTTTTCTTTATGCACCTGGTCTCCTTTCTCTCTCGCCCCCATTGGTTTTTCAGAAGGTGCCTCCTTGGGTCCTACTTAATAACCTGGCCTGCTGGACGGGTCACTTCCCCAAGACTAACTTTAGGGAGGTTCCCTTTTGGCAAGTTATATCTGCCAAATTGAAAAACATTTGTTAATGGTATAAGTTAGTTTAAATTGGATATTCATGCTGGTTGATGAACTATCACCTCCTCTAATTAACAGGTCGCGCTGGCTCAAATAGAACCTGTATCAATTTTGATGGTATTCATAGCTTTTCTTCTCCCATAGAAACAAAAACAAAACCTCATCCCAATGTAACACATATCTTGGTTTCCATTCTGAGGTCAGCACATCTTTAAAGTATATAGGCTGATTCAATTCTGTAGTTTTTTTTTCTATTATCCAATGTCTCTCTGAAGCTGCTGTTCCTTTCTCATTAGCATTGAGAAAATTCAAAGTCAATAAAGTATTAAGTAATCTATTGTCTTGGGGTCTTGGATAGTTGTCAGTTTTAATTTGTACATGTATACCCATGATGCCATAACTTCTAGCAAACACATGGTGACTGAATCAGCTTTTCCAGAACTCAAAGCAGTTGCCCATTGAAATATTGAATAAGTATTAATACTGTGGTGCACATATTCAATTTTTCTAAATTCTGCAAAGTGAAACACATCCATCTGCCAGATTTCATTCCTCTGAGTACCCTTTGGGTTATATCCTGCTGGTAGTGGAGTCTGATTATAAAAAGAACAAGTAGGACATTACTTTACAATTTCCTTGGCTTGTTGCCAGATTATGGAAAAATCCTTTTTAAACCCTTACTATTGACATGATGTTTGTATGGAATTCTGAGGCCTCCACCAAATTTCCTGTGAATACTTTATCAATCTTATCATTACCTTGTGCTTGAGGACCTGGGAGACCCATATGGGATTGGATGTGAGTTATGTATAAGAGATGCTCCCTATTCCTGATTATATCTTGTAACTGAATAAATAACAAAATTAATTCTGATTCATCAAGTATAAATATGTAAGTCTCAATATGTAAGACCGTTCTTTCAGCATATGTGAGTCAGTAACTATGTTGAGAGGTTCTGAAACAAAATAGCCTATAATTCCAATTTTTGACAAAATTATAAGGACTCTGAACCACTTTACTTAAATTTTCTGATTTGTAACTTACCTTTCCTTGTTTTTGTGCACCTGTATAAAATGTACTGCCTCCAGATATAGGTGTTTCCCATACAATGTCGGGCAGAATCCAATCACCTCTCTTTATAAGTTCAATTCTATCACTTTTGGGATATTTGCAGTTAATCTCTCCCCAAAAATTACTGCAAGCTCTTTGCCAAAGTTCACTTTTTGCCCATAATTTGTCAATGTCCTCGTTAGTTAAAAGTACTATGTATGGATGTATCCAACTGTTTTATTAAATAAGAAACACAGAAATAATGCAAAAGAGAAAGCCGAGAGGTCAGAGCTCAGAGCCAAAATCTCACCCTTCCGCCTGCGGTGTCCCAGCTTCCCGAATGAGGGCTCCTTTTCCTGTCTGTTAGTCTATTTAAAGAGACAGAACAAGCCACAGCTATCTCACCTCACCAGTTCCTCAGCTGGTCTTGTTTCCTCAGACTGGAAGCTTCTGTGTCCTCATCCCAATAGCTCTCAGCTGAACTGTGTTGCTCCAAAGCCTGAAAGCTTAACCAGCCAAATGCTTCTAGTTTCTGGTCCTCACGCCTTATATATCTTTTTGCTTTCTACCACCACTCCCTGGGATTAAAGGCTGGCTTTCTGGGATTAAAGGCGTGTGCCACCACCGCCACACTCTTGCTATGGTTCTAATAGCTCTGACCCCCGGACAACTTTATTTATTAACATACAATCAAAATCATATTTCAGTATAATTAGATTACCACCACATACTATGATTTCTGCTGGGTCTATTCCTGCTAATTGATGAAGTCTCAATTTTTCTTTAAAATCAAATCAGAGATCTTTTCCACATAAGTTTTTAATTTTACTGCATTTATTTGGCAGAAATATCCATTCCAATGTAACATCTTCCCTCTGCATTAAAATTCCTGTGGGAGAATGCATAGAGTGTAAAATAACCAAAAACCATTCAAGCTCTGGATCCACACAATCCACATGTGCATCCTGTACTCTATTTTCCACCAAGGCCAATTCTCTCTCAACTTTAGCTGATAATTCTCTTGCACTATTTAAGTCCTTGTCACCTTCTAAGGTTTTGAACAAATTACTCAGTTCATCATTTTTTACCCCAACAACAGTCCATAGAATGGAAATGTCTCTGAATATTATTTGAAAGTCATTAAGAGTTCATAATCAATCTCTCCTAATTTGCACCTTTGGGCATCTAACTTTTTTTAGACCTATTTTGTCTCCTAAATAATAAATAAACTCTCCTCTTTGTATCTTTTAAGGAGCAATTTGTAATCCCAACAAGGCAAAATTTGCCTTACTTTTTCAAACATTCTTTCTACATTCTCTGCATTTGAATCAGCTAGTAAAATACCATCAATGTAATAATAAATTATAGATTTAGGAAATTGTTTATGTATTACTTCCAATGGCTGTTGTAAAAAAATATTGGCACAGTGTTGGGTTATTTAACATTCCCTGTGGGAGAACCCTCCATTGATATGTCTTAACCGGTTGAGAATTATTATAAGTAGGCACCATGAAGGTAAATCTTTGTCTGTCTTTTTCTTGTAAGGGTATTGAGAAGAAACAGTCGTTTAAATTGATAACTATAAGAGGCCATCTTTAGGTAAAAGAGTAGTCAAAGGAATTCCAGATTGTAGAGAGCCCATTAACTGAATTACTTTGTTAATTGCTCTTAGGTCTGTTACAATTCTCCATTTACCAAATTTCTTTTTAATAAAAAATACAAGTTGATTCTTAAATATGGTGAGCAGTTAACTGCTCTTGTACCAGCTCTTCTAAAGCCTGCAGATTTTTTGTTGTTAAAGGCCATTGCTGAACCCATACAGGCTTGTTTGTTAACCTTTTTAAAGGTAGAACTGTTGGTGAAAGATCAGCGGTTGTTGTGCCCTATCCTTGTACAATCTGGGTGGTCAGTAACTGTTCTTTATAATAATATCTCCCAGTATTTCTCTCAGAAACATGTGTTAGTTTATGGTTTGTCTCTGAGGTTGGAGGGATGTTAATCTGAGTATTCTGTTGTTATAATAAATCATGGCACCACAAATTCATAGCTATATTAGCCACATATGGCTTTAATTTTCCTCTCTGTCCTTTTGGCCCTATATATTCAACACATCTTGCACTCTCTTTCACTTGAAATAATGTTCCATTTCCTAACAGCTGAACATTTATCTACTGAAGAGACCAATTTGGATGCCAAAATTCTGGTGCAATTATTGTAACATCCACACATGTGTCTACCAGACCTTCCAAGAGAACATCATTTATTCGTATTTTTAAATTTGGTCTTTGTTCATTTATAGAAGGTTGATAAAATTTGCTTTATGGTTTTTCCCGAATTTCCTTTTCTCTGTGCTACAGCTGTTCTATTACCCTGAGCAGTATGTTTTTTTTACAATAGGTATTTGATTATTTAATTGCTCTGAGAAAGGGTTTCTTCTATGATGGTAGGAAAGGACTGAACTGAATTTGCCATGCAGGCCTGGTTTAGGTCCCTCGGGGAGTTTCCCAATAGTAAAGCCAAAGGATTATTTTGTCTGTCCCTTGTTGATCTACATTTATTAGTCCAATACTTTACCTTTACCACACTTTCTGCATAATTCTGAAGGGAGGGGCATTCTGTTGCCATTGTTCCTTGAATAAACATTGTTTCTAGGAATACCCTGTTCACAGTCCCTCTTCAGAAGACCTTGTTTACTGCAATGATTATATCTGGCATTATTATTTTTCCTCAAAGCTTTTGATATCAACTCTCCTATCCACATATCATCAAGGTCACAAGACTCAATATTAGTTGTATCCCTGATCCAATCCTCCAGGGGTGCTGATATGGTATTTAATGGCCTGATCACTCTCTGGCATGCTGCATTAGCATACTAAAAAGCCAAAGATTCAATTATTATCTGTCTAGCTTGTGAATTTGGTATCATTCTATGTACTGCTGAAGATGGTGTTTTTAACAAATCCATAAAGACTTCTCTTGGTCTTCATATAACTTTTGTAAATGATTCAATTTTCTTCTTTGCATCCTCAATTCTCTCCCATGCATTCAAGGCTGCCACAGAGTTAGCAAGGCTGCCATGTGGCATAGAGTTAGGGTTTGGTTATTATATAAAAATTGTTATTATAAATCAGAATAATAGCCTTCTCCAAGAAGCTGATCTTGGTTAATTTCCATACCTCTAGTCCTACATAGTTCTTCTATTGTTTTAACCTCTTCTTTAAACCATGTTCTCCACTATAATTGTGGACTAGCCTCTAGGGCAGCTGTAATTAGTTCCTCTCAGTCATTGGGATAATTCTATTGCAAGTTGACCATGAATCCAGTTATTTTGTACCCACCCTTGATCATTTGGCAGTTCCCATAAGGTTACTGGAAAGATTGTTTCCTGACTGGTAACCTGAAGCTGTTTCTCTGTAACCATGTAATTTAACCCTGAGATATGTTTACATTTAAATTCTTCTGTCTGGGTCTGACTTTCTCAATAGTTCATTTTAACAGCTTTTTTTAAAGTCAATCCTAAGATAGGTTCACTTTTAAATGCTCTGTCTGGGTCTGCACTTCTGTATGATTCATTTTAACTGGTTTTTCTAAAGCTTTTATCTTGGCACTAAAATTGGCTAACCTTTTTTAGCAAAAATAAAAATGACCAAACAAATAATATTCATAACTTATGTTACATACAATCCATCAACATTAATTATCCTCTCATTTAATTGTTCCATTTTCAGACTGTGTAATATGTTATCAAACAGAGACCAAATTCATTGCATTGCAAAAATGTTTCCCATTTTTTAATGTGGGAAAAAATTCTCTTTTAACTAATTCCTTCCTTTAGTATATCTTAATTGATTCACCAAATCTGTCGACTGCATAGAACAGTAGAAGTCCAGAGGAAATTTCAAAGCAGCTTACATAGTATGGTACCAATTGGAGAAGGGAATCCAGATAGAGCCCACCACCCACCAGGAGAGAAAAAACAAAAAGACTCTGGCACACTTGGTGTGGAGATCTGGCTGCATACAGCTCAGCCCTGAGCCAAAGACCTGTAATGCCACAAGCATCTTTTTAGTGAACTCTTGCCACAGAGTGTTGGGTGACAAATGTAACATGAATCTTTTATTATTATTATTATTATTATTATTATTATTATTATTATTATATAATTTAATTTTACATATCAGCCATGGATTCCCCTGTCCTCCCCCTTCCCGCCACTCCCCATTGCCTTCCCCCCACCCCATCCCCATGCTCATCTCCTCTAGGTCAAAGACTCCCCTGGGGATTCAGTTCAACCTGGTAAATTCAGTCCAGGCAGGTCCAGTCCCCTCCTCCCAGGCTGAGCAAAGTGTCCCTGCACAAGCCCCAGGTTCCAAACAGCCAGCTCATGCACTAAGGACAGGTCCCAGTCCAACTACCTGAATACCTCCCAAACAGTTCAAGCTAATCAACTATCTCACTTATCCAGGGTACCTAAGCCAGTTGGGGGCTCCTCAGGTATTGGTTCATAGTTCATGTGTTTCCATTAATTTGGCTATTTGTCCCTGTGCTTTTTCCAATCTTTGTCTCAACAATTCTCAATCATGCAATCCCTCCTCTTTCTCACCAAGTTGACTCCTGGAGCTCCATCTGGGGCCTGGCCATGGATCTCTGCCTCCGGTTCCCTCAGTCACTGGATGAGGTTTCTAGGATGACAGTTAGGGTGTTTAGCCATCCTAATACCAGAGTAAGTCAGTTTGGCCACTCTCTCAACCATTGCCAGTAGTCTATTGTGGAGATATCTTTGTGGATTTCTGGGGACCTCTCTATCACTTTGCTTCTTCCTATTCCCATGTGGTCTTCATTTTTCATGGTCTCTTATTCCTTGTTCTTCCTCTCTGTTCTTGATCCAGCTATGATCTCCCACTCCCCTAAGCTCTCTTTCCCTTGAACCTTGCCCTTCATTACCCCCATTCACATCCAGGTTGTTCATGTAGATCTCCATTTCTCTGTCATTGGGCATTCCCGGTGTCTTTCTTAGGGTCCTGATTTCTAGGTAGCCTCCCTGGAGTTGTAAGTAACAGTCTAGTCATCTTTGTTTTACATCTAGTATTCTCCTATGAGAGTACATACTATGTTTGTCTTTCTGAGTCTAGGTTACCTCACTCAGGATGATTTTTTCTAGATCCATCCATTTGCCTACAAACCTCATGATGTCATTGTTTTTCTCTGCTCAGTGGTACTCCATCTTGTATATTTACCACATTTTATTTATCCATTCTTCAGCTGAGAGTTCTGGCTATTACAAACAATGCTGCTATGAACATAGCTGAGCAAGTGCCCTTGTGGTCTGATTGAGCATTCCTTGGGTATATGCCCAAGAGTGGTATAGCTGGGTCTTGAGGGAGATTGATCATCAATTTTCTAAGAAAGCACCATATTGATTTCCAAAGTGGCTGCACAAGCTTGCATTCCCACCAGCAGTGGAGGAGAGTTTTCCTTGCTCCACGTTCTCTCCAGCATAAGGTGTCCTCAGTGTTTTTGATCTTAGCCAAACTGACATGTGTAAGGTAGTATCTCAGAATTGTTTCTATTTGCATTTCCATGATGACTAAGGATGTTGAGCAATTCCTTAAGTGTCTTTCAGCCATTTGAGCTTCCTCTGTTGAGAATTCTCTGTTTAGTTCTATAGCCCATTTCTTAACTGGACTATTGGGCATTTTTATGTCTAATTTCTTGAGTTCTTTATATATTCTGAATATCAGCCCTCTGTCAGATGTGGGGTTGGTGAAGATCTTTTCCCATTCTGTAGGCTGTCGCTTTGTCTTGTTGACCATGTCCTTTGCTCTACAAAAGCTTCTCAGTTTCACAAGTTCCCACTGATTGATTGTTTCTCTCAGTGTCTGTGTTACTGGTGTTATATTTAGAAAGTAATCTCCTATGCCAATGCATTCGAGGCTACTTCCTACTTTCTCTTCTATCAGGTTCAGCATACCTGGATTTATGTAGAGGCCTTTGATTCACTTGGACTTAAGTTTTGTGCACAGTGACAGATATGGATCTATTTGCAGCCCTCTACACATTGACATCCAGTTATGCTAGCACCATTTGTTGACGATGCTTTCTTTTTTCCATTGTACAGTTTTGGCTTCTTTGTCAAAAATTGTATGTTAATAGGTGTGTGGATTAATGTCAGGGTCTTCAATTTGATTCCATTGGTCCATATATTGGTTTTTATGCCAGTACCAAGCTGTTTTTATTACTGTAGCTCTATAGTAGAGCTTTAGGTCAGGGATCATGATGCTTCCAGAGGTTGTTTTATTGTACAGGATTTTTTGTCTAGACTGGGTTTTTTTTGTTTTTCTACATGAAGTTGAGTATTATTATTTCCAGGTCTGTGAAGAATTGTGTTGGTATTTTGATGGGGATTGCATTGAATCTGTAGATAGCTTTTTGTAAGATTGCCATTTTTACTATGTTAATCCCGCCTACCCATGAGCATGGGAGATCTTTCCATTTTCTGAGATCTTCTTCAATTTCTTTTTTTAGGGACTTAAAGTCCTTATCATATATGTCCTTCACTTGCTTAGTTAGAGTTGCCCCAAGGTATTTATATCATTTGTGGCTATTGTAAAGGGTGATGTATCTCTGATTTCCTTCTCAGCCTGTTTGTCAATTGTATATAGGAGGGCTTCTGATTTTTTTTCAGTTGATCTTGTATCCTGCTATGTTGCTGAAAGTGTTTATAAGCTTTATCACTACCTGGGTGGAATCATTGGGGTCACTCAAGTATACTATCATGTCATCTGCAAATAGGGAAACCTTGACTTCTTCCTTTCCAATTTGCATCTCCTTAAACTCCATTTGTTTTCTTATTGCTATGGCTAGAACTTGAAGTACTATGTTGAGTAAGTATGTGGAGAGTGGACAGCCTTGCCTTGTTCCTGATTTTAGTGGAATCACTTTGAGTTTCTCTGCATTTACTTTGATGTTGGCTGTTGGCTTGCTGTAAATTGCCTTTATTATGTTTATGTATGTTCCCTATATTCCTGATCACTCCAAGACCTTTATCATGAAGGGGTGTTGGATTTTGTTAAATGCCTTTTCTGCATCTAGTGAAATGACCATATGTTTTTTTCTTTGAATTTGTTTATATGATGTATTACATTGATGGACTTTCATATTTTGAACCACCCTTGCATCCCTGGGATTAAGCCTACTTGATCATGGTGGATAATTGTTTTGATATGTTCTTGGAGTCTGTTTGCCAGTATTTTATTTTTTGCATCAATGTTCATGAGGGAGATCAGTCTGTAGTTCTCTTTCTTTTGAATCTGTAGATAGCTTTTTGTAAGATTGCCATTTTTTTCTTTTTTTCATCTTTGTTTGGTTTAGGAATCAGGGTAATTGTAGCCCCATGTAGGAGTTTTGCAATGTTCCTTCTGCTTCTATTGTGTGGAAGAATTTAAAGAGTATTGGTATTAATTCTTTGAAGATCTGGTAGAATTCTGTGCTGAAACCATCTGGTCCTGGGCTTTTTTTGGTTGTGAAACTTTTAGTGACTGATTCTATTTCTTTAGGTGTTATTGGACTATTTAAATAGTTTATCTGGTCTTGATTTAACTTAGGTATGTGGTACCAATCTCAAAAACTGTCCATTTCTTTTAGATTTCCCAGTTTTGTGGAGTACAGGTTTTTGAGGTATAATTTCTAACCTGATGATTCTCTGGATTTCCTCATTGTCAGTTGTCATGCCTCCCTTTTCATTTCTGATTTTGCAGATTTGGATGCTCTTTCTCTGCCTTTTGGTTAGTCTGGATAAGGGCTTGTCTATCTTGTTGATTTTCTCAAAGAACCAACTCTTGTTTCATTGATTCTTTGTAATGTCCTCTTTGTTTATATAACGTTGGTTTCAGCTATCAATTTGATATTTTCCTGGCATCTATTCTTTCTGGGAGACTTTGCTTCTTCTTGTTCTAGAGCTTTCATGTGTGCTGTTAAGTTACTAGTGTGAGATTTCTCCCAATTCTTTATCTGGGCATTTAGTGCTATGAATTTCCCTCTTAGCACTGCTTTCATAGTGTCCCATAAGTTTGGGTATGTGGTGTCTTCATTTTCGTTGATCTCTAGGAAGTCTTTAATTCCTTTCTTTATTTCTTCCTTAACCCTTTGGTGATTCAGTTGAACATTATTCAATTTCCATGAGATTGTAGGTTTTCTGCAGTTTTTGTTGTTCTTGAAATCTAACTATAAACCATGGTGGTCTGATAGAATGCAGCACGTTATTTCAATTGTTTTTATATCTGTTGAGATTTGCTTTGTGGCCAAGTATGTGGTCAGTTTTAGAGAAGGTTCCATGGGGTGCTGAGAAGAAGGTATATTCTTTTTTGTTAGGATGGAATGTTCTGTAGATATTAAGTCCATTTGAGTCATAACATCAGTTAAGTCCTTTATTTCTGTTAAGTTTTGATTTGGCTGATCTGTCCAGTGGTGAAAGTGGGGTGTTGAAGTCTCCCACTATTAATGGGTGGGGTTTTATATGTGATTTAAGCTTTAGTAATGTTTCTTTGTATAGGTGGGTGCCCTTGTGTTTGGGGCATAAATGTTAATAAATGTTCCTGTGATGAGTATGTAATGCCCTGCTTGATCTCTTTTGATTGATTTTAGTTTGAAGTCTATTTTGCTGCATATTAGGATGGCTACACCAGCTTGCTTCTTAACACCATTTGATTGGAAAGTCTTTTCCCAGTCTTTTATTCTGAGGTAGTGTCTACTTTGAATTTTAGGTGTGTTTCTTGTATGCAGCAGAAAGGTGGGTCCTGCTTTCATATCCATTCTTTTAGCCTGTGTCTTTTTATACGTGAATTAAGTCCATTGATATTAAGGGATATTAGTGACCAGTGATTGTTCATTCCTGTTATTTTTCGGTGGTAGTGTGTGTGTACTTCTCTTCTTTGGGGTTTACTGCTGTGATGTTATCTATTGCCTGTGTTTTTGAGGGTGTATCTGACTTCTTTAGGTTGTAATTTTCCTTCTAGTGCTTTCTGTAGGGCTGGATTTGTGGATAGGTATTGTTTAAATCTGGCTTTGTCTTTGAATGTCTTGTTCACTCCATCAATGGTAATTGAAATTTTGCTGGTTATATTAGTCTAGGCTAGCATCCGTGGTCTCTTAGTGTCTGCATTACATCTGTCCATGTCCTTCTTGCTTTCAAAGTCTCCATTGAGAACTTGGGTGTTATTCTGATGGGTTTGCCTTTATAAGTCATTTGGCCTTTTTCGTTTGCTGCTCTTAATAGCCTTTATATTCTTTATTCTGTAGGTTTAGTGGTTTTATTTTTATGTGGGGAGGGGACTTTTTTGAGGTGTCTACTCTTTTTGGTGTTCTATAGTTTCTTGTATCTTCATAGGCATTTCCTTCTTTAAGTTGGGAAAGTTTTCTTCTATGATCTTGTTGAATGTATTTTCTGTGCCTTTGAGTTGGTATTCTTCTCCTTCCTCTATCCCTATTGTTCGTAGGTTTGGTCTTTTTATGGTGTCCCAAATTTCTTGGACATTTTGAGTCATGACTTTGTTAGCTTTGTGTTTTCTTAGACAGATGAATCTATTTCTTCTACCGTATCTTCAATGCTAGAGATCCTTTCTTCCATCTCTTGCATTCTGTTGGTTATACTTGCATCTGAAGTTCCTGTTCATTTACTCAGATTTTCTATTTCCAGCATTCCCTCTGTTTGTGTCTTCTTCATTTTTTCTATTTCCCCTTTCAGGTCTTGGACTGTTTCCCTCATCTGTTTCATTGCTTTTTCATGATTTTCTTTTGGGGATTTAATGTTTTCTTCTGCTTTGTCCTTTCCTCTAGTTTTTTATACCATTCTTCCCATTTTTTTGTTTGTCTGTTCCTTAATTTCATTTTTTGTTTCTTCTTTATAAGCCTCTAGCCTCTTGATGATGTTGTTCATAATGTTGCTTTCTTCTGCTTCTTCCATTTTGTGAAGTTCAGGTCTGGCTGTTGAAGGAGGGCTAGGTTCTGGTGATGCTGTATTGCTCTTTATTTTGTTGTATGTACTTCTGCCTTGACATCTGCCCATCTCCTCATAGATTTTTTTCTTGCTCTTATCAGTGTTCTTCGTCCAGACATAGCTGACAGATTCAGGAAGACTCTCTCTGGTCCAGATGGAAGCTCTTGGCCAGATGGGAGCTGGGAGCTGGGAGCTGGGAGCTGGGAGCTTCAGCTGGTCTCTGAGTCTCAGGCAGTTACTGGGGTCTCCAGCAGATGGTTGTGGGTGCAGGGTATGGAGATTGCAAGGTCTGCGTGGGGGAGCTTGGATAAGAGAAACCTTGGGGTTTCCCAATGGCCAGAACCTGGGGCCAGATTGGGCAGGTCTTTCCAGGAGTTGCTGGTGCCCAGGGATGGGACCTAGGGGCAGGCCTCTCAGGGTATGACCCTAGGCACTCACTTCTGGTCAAGATGGGAGTTCTAGGCAGGATGGGAGCTGGGTGCTGGTCTCTAAGTCTCAGGAAGTGGCTGGGGTCTCTCTGTTCCAGATAAGAGTTCAGGGCTTTGGTCCAGATGGGGACTCTGGGCAGGATGGGAGCTGGGCGCTGGTCTCTAAGTCTCAGGAAGTGGCTGGGGTCTCAAACAGATGGGTGTGCGGGCATAGCGTGGATATTTCAGGGTCTGCTGGGGGTCTTGGAAAAGGGGAACCTTCCCACAGGGCCTGCCTGATGGCTAGAACCTGGGACCAAGTTGGGCAGGTTTTTCCAGGAATGGCTGATGCCCAGGGATGGGACCTAGGGGCAGGCCTCCCAGGGTATGACCCCAGGCACTCACCTTATAGATATGACATGGACATGACATGAAATCTCAACCATGAGGCTACCATAACAAGACCACATTATTGATAACATCAGCTAGCAGCCATTGTGGATGGGAGAAATTTTACAAAACCTCACCCCTAGGTGAAGAGCTACAGGCAATCAATGGTGCTAACAATCAGTCTTCTTCAGGTTGAGGCCCCTGATAGGTCATCCAATCTAAATTGGTCAGCCCTGAACACATATACAAACCAGCTATTCTAAATGGAATTAGTAGGATGTGTGTGTGTGTGTGTGTGTGTGTGTGTGTGTGTGTGTGTGTGTGTGTTTGTGTATGGGTAAAACAATAATTATAGAGGAATAGTTTATGAATGTTAGAGGGAGTGTTGGGGACATAGAGTTGCAAGTTAGAAGAGGGAGTGGAAATGATGTGAATACAGTACTCATGTATTAAAAATAAAAAAATTAAGTGAAAAACACATGCACATAAAAATGTTAAATCAAATAAAATATTTTAAAAGTATCTATCCATACTTTATTCTTTGATAATTTCATACATGGATATAATGAATTTTGGTCATTTCTCTCTCCAATTAATTACTTTCACCCTCTCCTACTAAAATTCTTCCTCACTAGCTAATTTCCACTTTCATGGCTGTTTCTCTGAGTTTATTTAGAGATTCTTGCCTGAGTGAGGGTGGAATGCTTTATGCTGGAGCATGGACAACTTAGTAGTCACTACAGCACTGAAGAAAAATCCTCCTCTTCCCTCAGCTATCTTTAGCCTTAGGGAATGGTGGACCCTCCAAAACCCACCTTCCATGATGAGATGTGGATGGTTACAGAAAGGGTTTCTTCAGGTATCGACAGTTGCTGTGAGTTTGTGAATGCAACAGCTATGTCATGTCTGGAATATAGGGTCCATAGCATTCCTCTCCATTATCTGGCTTTACATTCTTTGTACCCATTCTCTTTGATGTTCCTGAGTCTTAGAGGAGGTTGATGCAGATTTCCAATTGAGAGTCAGATAGGTTCTGTCTCTTTATGGCTTCACTCCTTCTTAAAATTGGGAAACTGGGAGCCAAGCTTACCACACTTAGGCTCATGGAAGAGGAAACCACAACCAAACCATGGAATTCTGTCTTTGGCCCTTATATTCATATTAACATTAGATCATGAGTACATTTCATTTCATGCCAATTGGCCAAAGTCTTGTCTTATTCCAACATTACTCAAAAGCCTAAGTTCAAAGTCTATTCTGAGGGTCAGGGCAAATGGCCTGGCTGTCAGTCTGAAAACTGAAAAACAAGTTGTTACATACTTTAAGGTTCAAGTAGAGGGCAGGTAAAACCTTCTAAGGCAAGCATTAAATCCTAAATCTCCCAGAATGATGTTCTGTGCCCATTGCAGCAGGGTCACAAGGCCTTGGACAGCTCTTCCTTGGTGATGTTGCTTGTCAGAGGCTCTGCTGTTGCTGACTTGATTGATCTGGCTTCCTACACCAGCTGCAGCTTTCCTAGGTGGGTAAACCACATTACAGGTGGCTCTGCCTCTTCTTGGGTACCACTTTCATCTTCATTTGGATGCCTCTATCAGGCATCACTCTTTTGGGGGACTTCTTTATTGGCTCCAATTCTGCAGCAAACAATTGGCTCACCTCCTAGACTTGAAATGTTGGTGGAGACCCCCATGACTCCACTATCGGTGGAATTATTAAGGCCACTCTAAATAGTTAAAAGGATATTTATTTAATGGTGTAACTTACAAATTAAGGGATAGGTAGGTTGCAGGGTCTGGCGAAGGTGTATTGCAGCCCAGCGGTGTTCTCTGGAGCTCTGCTCGGTCCACCTCCACCATTCAGGGTCCCAGAATAGAGAGAGCGCTGGCCCTTCCAGATCTCGAGTCTCCAGGCACCTCCCCTGGCCCTGCCTTGTAGGCATAACTGTTGCCAGAGTCTCAAAGGGGGTTGGAACTTCCAGATCAAAGCTGGAATGGCTACCCACTCCACTACACTACACTTTTGTTTTTCACAAATTTTATTAAGAATTTTTAAAATTCATTGTATATACCAGCCACAGATTCCCCTCCTCTGTCTCCTCCCATGTCCCTCAAGCATTCCCCCCACCCATTCCCCATTATATTCTCTGATAAGATAAGGCCTCCCATGGGGAGTCAGTAGAGCCTGGTATTTTCATTTAAGGCAGGTTCAATCCCCTACTCCTGCATCAAGACTTTGCTAGGTGTAACACCATAGGTAGTGGGTAACAAAAAGCCAGCTCGTGAACCAGGGATAGATCCCGATCCTACTGCCAGGGGGTCCCTTAAGCAGATCAAGCTGTACAATTGTCTTACTTATCCAGAGGGCCTAATCCAGGCCAATGGAGGCTCCACAGCTGCTGGTCTAAAGTTCACGAGTTCTCACTAGCTTAGTTTGGTTGTCTCTGTAGGTTTCCCAATCGTGATCTTGATGACCCTTGCTCATGGAATCCCTCTTCTTTCTCTTGGACTGGACTCCTGGAGCTCAGCTTGGTGCTTGGCTGTGGATCTCTGCATCTGCTTCCATCAGTTACAGGATGAAGGCTCTATGATGACAGTTAGGATATTCACCAATCTGATTACTAGGGTAAGTCAGTTCAGGTACCCTCTCCACTATTGCTAGTAGTCTAAGCTGTGGTCATCCTTGTAGATTCCTGGGAACTCATCTTGCACCAGGTTTTTCACTTTACCCATGATGTCTCCCTCTATCATGATATCTCTTTCATTGCTCTCCCAGTCCATCCCTGTTCCATCATGACCATCCTGTTCTCATATTCCATGACCTACTCTCTATTGCCTCCACTCACTCCCAATTTACTCGTGGAGATCTCATCTATTTTTCCTTTCCAGGGAGATCCATTTGTCCCTCTTAGTGTCCTCCTTGTTAGCTAGCTCTGCTGGAACTCTGGGTTGTAGTCTGGTTATTCTTTGCTTTATATCTAGTATCCAATTATGAGTGAGTCCCTACTATATTTATCTTTTTGAGCCAGGGTTACCTCACTCAGGATATTTTTACTTCCATCCATTTGCCTGTAAACCTCATGATGTCATTGTTTTCCACTGCTGAGTAGTATTGCATTGTGTATATGTACTGCATTTTCTTAATCTGTTCTTTGGTTGAAGGGCTACTAGGGTGTTCCCAGGTTCTTTCTATTATGAATAATACTGCTATGAACATAGGTGAGCATGTGTCTTTGTGGTATCATTGAACATTCTTGGGTATATGCCCAAGAGTGATATAGCTGGGTCTTGAGGAAGATTGATTCCCAATTTTCTGAGAAACCACCATATTGATTTCAAATGTGGCTGTACAGTTTGCACTCCTACCAACAGTGGAGGAATATTCCCTTTCTACACATCCTCTCCAACATAAGCTGTCTTCAGTGTTTTTGATCTTAGCCATTCTGACAGGTATAAGATGATATCTCAGAGATGTTTTCATTTGCATTTCCCTGATACCTAAGGATGTTGAGCAATTCCTGAAATGTCTTTCAACCATTTGAGATTCTTCTGTTGAGAATTCTCTGTAGCCCATTTTTGATTGGATTGTTTGGTATTTTGATGTCTAGTTTCTTGAGTTCTCTGTATTTTTTGGATATTAGCCCTCTGCCAGATGTGGGGTTGGCAAATAAGACAAAAAGACAGTCTACAGAATGGGAAATGATCTTCACTGGATCTATTGCACTTGCATTGTATGATTCTGAAAGACCAAACAGTATGGAGATGGTTCCATCTGCCACTCAAATCAGCTATGCTTTAACCTATATGAACAATGGTTGCAGCTAAGGGTTGATCATCTGGGAAGCAGGGAGTTGAATCTCAATGTCTCTTGGATAAGATAGGAAGCCAGACCTCAGTGATGCTCAGGAATGCTGTCTCCTTAGTCTCTACCACTTTCAAGGTCTCACTCTGTCTTAATATCATCAGACTTGTGTAGTAGGTAGCTGTTCCAGCTTTGACTTGGAAGTACTACACCAACTGAGGCTTTGGTAACTGTCACGCCTACAAGGCGAGGCTAAGACAGGAGCCCTTAAGACCTGAGATTCCCAATGTGCTGGCTCTTTTGGTTCCTGGATCCTGAATGCTGGAGGTAGACTGAGCAGAGCTTTCCAGAGAACACCGCTGGACTGTCTACACCTTTCCTAGACCCTGTAACCTATCCCTTTACTTATAAGTTACCCCACAAAATAAACCTCCCTTTTAACTTTGTGAAGTTGCCTTAATACTACAACCAATAGTCTTTGCAGTGGAAATGGATGGCTCATATCTGTAACCTCTGTACTTAAGAGGCAGGAGAATTAAGAGTTCAAGCTCACCCTAAGCTACATAGCAAATTTGAGGGCAGGCTGGACTTCTTTAGAACTTGTTCAAAACCAAAAACAAACAACCAAGAACTGGTCCTCTGGTGGGTATAGTGTCCACTGATGTGTTGAGGGCCCTATCCAGACTCAAGCCTCCTGCTGACTACTCAGGGTCAGATTTTTAACATCAACAGCACAGAACCCATAGACTGGGACCTGGGGGAAGTGCATGTGGTAAAGTGCTTGCCTTGTATGTGTGAGTTAGATAACTCAAGTCCAGCAGAAAAATAATGGGCATGGTGGCTGACTTAGTCAGGGTTTTTACTGCTGTGATAAAACACTATAAACAAAAAGCAAGTTGTTGAGGAAAGAGTTTAACTGGCTTACACTTCTGCTTTGTAATCCATCACTGAAGGAAGCCAGAGCAGGAACTCAAACGGGCAGGAGTCCTGAGGCAGGTTCTGATTTAGAGACCATGGAGGGGTGCTACTGCTGGATTGCTCCCCATGACTTGCTCACCCTGCTTTCTTAAAAAAACTCAGGACCAACAGCCCAGGGAGAACATAATCCAATTTTCTTCCATCAATATCTAGTTCGGAAAATGCCTTACAGGCTTGTCTACAACCCATTCTCATGGAGGTATTTTCTTAATTGAGGTTCCCTTCTTCAGATGGCTTAACTTGTGTCAAGCTGACATTAAAGTATGCAGCACAGTGACATTTGTTTGTAATCTCAGATGGAGGAGATGGGACAGAAGATCGCTGGGATTCACTGGCTACCCGGTCCCACCTGCTTGTCCAGGTCAGTGAGAGACCTTATCGAAAAAATACCTGACATTGTCCTCTGGCCTTTATACACACACTCTCTCATATGCATATTCAACTGAATATGTTTGTTACATGTGTGCACTGACACACATAATCTCTCTCCTCTCTCTCTCTCTCTCTCTCTCTCTCTCTCTCTCTCTCACACACACACACACACACACACACACACACACACACACACATTGCCTATACACTAAAACATGGCTTGTTGTAATTAGGATATTGTCTTAAAATTAATAACTAAAATTAAAGTTCAGACACTGAAGCTTTCATCCATAAATTGACATGCATAATGAGAAATTGGAATTGCTGTGGTTTGTGTGTATCCCCCAAACTCAACTCTTAGAAAACGTAACTTTCTAAGGAAGATGGTGGAAACATTGAGAAGGTATGGGCCATGTGGATTCTGTTCCCTGGAGTGAGATCTTGAAGCAGGAGAGATGAAGCAGAAAGTGGATAGGACTAAGATGCACTATATAAAACTTTTAAAAATTAATATTATTTAAAAAGCAGGAAAGTGCAACAAAATACTTGCTTTAGTTCCTGGTGTTAGAACCTTGGCAAATGAAAAACAAACAAAGCCCCCAAACCACCCAGCCAGCCAAAAAGTGAATTAATGTCACTGGATAAAGCACTTATATGCAAACTTAAGGTCCAAAATTCAGATTCCCAGAATCCCCCTAAAAAGGGTGTGGAATGACAACCATTTGGTGGAGCCAGAAGAGATCCCTAAGCCAAGCTTGGCTAATCAGACTAGTGAGCTCTGGGTTCATCCAGATACCCCAGATGGAGTGGGAAGCTGTGGAGAAAGACACCTGATAGCAACTCTGAACTCCACAGACATACAGCCACAGATATGTGACCATGTGAGAGTGTACCCCACATCTACATATGCAAAAACAAGATACCACAACAATACAATGAAACATAAAAAAAACCAGAATATTTCCCCCAAACAAACCAAGTACAGAAATAAAATGGAGGGAACCAGCTTCTGCACCCATAGTTATGTTTTCCTTCATGACTGATGTTGAACCAGTATCATAATACTGGGGGATCCTTTATTTTCACTACAGAGAATTTTCTTGTCTTCTCTTCTTCCTCCATCAATCTCAAGAGGAAAAGACACCATTTTCTCCAAAGAGCCACAGTGTGTACGCCCTATGTTATTATGCCCAGCAGTTCCCTTCCTTCTCCTTTCCCAGTCCCTCTTCTCCAGTGGAGGTTCAGCTATTTTCCCCAGGAGTGGCAACTTGAAAGTCCTTCCATCATTTCCCACAGGTGTCCCTCTCCTTCTCCCTTTGCGGTCTGTCCCCTCCCTCTGTGCTCCACTGAGTGCCTGACCCTGTGTCAGCATTACATCTTGGTGACAGTCACCAATCCTGTCTGCTCCTTATAAATTAGTCACCAGTCTCAAATAACTTGTGACATCAACACAAAATGAACCAGGACAGCAGTTGTCATTAAACTGGGCTGTTCTCACAGCCTTGGGATGCCATCTGTTTATCTTCTGGACTATTCCACGGCAGAACATGTGGAGAGACATGATGGTGACCCCTGACACTCTCAGGCCACTTCAGATACTCTTGTCTGTGCCTTCCCTAAGTTCCTGGTTCCTCTAAAGACATCTTGCAGTGAGTTACATATCCAATGTCTTCCATCATGCCCCCTTTTGAGACAGGGTCTGGCTATGTAGTTCTGGTTGTCCTAGAACTCACTCTGTAGACCTTGCTGGCCTCAAACTCAAAGAGATCCACTTGCCTCTGCCTCTAGGGTACTGGGATTAAAGTGTGCATCATCATGCCTGGCCAAATGTCTCTCTTTGTGCTGGTCTTGTTCATATCTCATCTTACTGTTTATCCCCCACAGATGCATCCAAGTTCAGGCAAGTGAAGACTCAATTTGGAGAAACAGAAGAGGCTCAATATTCTAGAGAGAACCACCTGATGAGACTAGAGTACAGGGCTTGATCTAGGGTGCAAAGAACCCCTGGAAAAATCACTATGGATGGCAGATACAATAGCCACTTGTTTCATTTGGTACCTTTCCAACTGAATGCAAAAGTGGATGTAAGCTGGGTAAGTTGACAATAGGTTATAATACCATCACAGGAGAGGATTAGGGAAGAGGGCTACAAGTTTGAGTCTAGCCTGGACAACATATGGAGTTTCATGCTATTCTGGGCTATCATCCTGGTTTCCTTTCTATTACTGTGATAAAACACAAAAGTCACTTCAGGAAGAAATGGCTTTTATTCTGTTTATAGCTTACAACCTACCTCTGAAAGAAGTCAGGCCAGGAACTTCAGGCAGAAACTATAGAGAAATGCTGCTTGCTGGAGTGCTCACACTCATGCTAAGCTACTAGCTTTCTCAAAGAGCCCGTGATCATCTGCCTAGGGAGTGATGCTGCCCAAAGCTGTTTGAACTCTACTTCATTAATTAATAGTCAAGACAACCCTCCCAGAACATAGCCACAGGCCAATGGGCTCTGGATAAACCCTTAACAGAGATTCCTTCCTCAGTGTCTCTAGCCTGTGCTAAGTGGACACTTACAGCTACTTTGGTAGCTTGAATGTAACTGGCCCATACAATATCTTAGGGAGTGGCACTATTAGGAGATGTGGCTATGTTGCATTAGCTATGGCCTTGTTGGAAAAAGTCTGTCACAGTGAAGGTAGGATTTGTGGTCACACATATGGCCAAGCCACACTCAGTGAGACAGACCATTTCCTTGCCTGTAGGTTGAGACGTAGGAATCTCAGGTCCATCTTCAGCACCATGTCTACCTGCACACCACCATGTTGCATAATAATTAATAATTATAATAATAATAATAATAATAATAATAATAATAATAATAATGGACTAAACCTCTGAAAATGTAAGCCACCCCAATAGGGTGATTTTTCCATTCTAAGAGTTGCCATGGTCATGGTTTCTCTTCACAGCAATAGAAACCCTAACTAAGACAGCTACCTAGGACAACTATGTTATAGCATAATTTTGTCATATTAAAAATGGTGTAGGTGGTGATGTGGCTCAGTGGTAAAGACAATTGCAGCCAAACTTAAAGATTTTATCTGTCCCTGGGGATCCTATTGTGAAGGTCAAGAACTAACCCTTCAGCATTGTCTTCTGACCTCCACGTGCACAATGGCATGATTATTCAATAAACGAGGAAATGTCATTTAAAGAAAATAGAAGTGATTGGTTGCTGCTGACTTTCTATGGCTGATTATTTCTGTTTGATAATTGTCAAGGGAGCCCTTGTCTCATTTAATGGGCTAGAGCTCTGCCTCAAGAATTCAATTAATCCTGGCTAAATGATATTTTGGATACATTCATTTCCCCTGCCCCTTGCTACATGGACATTAGTGGAGTTCAAGCAATACAGGGATGTAGAATAAATACTGGTTTTCTTCAGCAACATTGCCTCCTGATTATTCTGGCATGCACAGGTTGATTTTGTGAAATAAAGACATTTCAACAGCAAAAAGTCAACTGAGAGACTTTATTTTAAAAAGACAGATCATTTTTGAAAGGTTTCAGGGAGGGAGATGTCTGGAGAAAGACATTGGATGTGCTAAAGGTGAAAAGTGTCAAATATGCATTTGAGGCCAGTTCTTTGACCCCGTGTGACAACATTATCACCTACAAAAGTCATGCCAAAGAACCAAATTGAGTTATAAGACACTATATTTTCTCAAATCCCAAACTTAGAATGTTTTAAACAAGTATCTGGTTTTGTGTTGGGTATAATTCAGAATTCAAGAATTACCCTTGACTTCATGTGGATTGTGGGCTGTGAGTTGGCACACCTACAAGTGGTCACCCCTAAATTGATATGCACCCAAGCAACACTAAGTGGGCTTGGCAGGATGAAGTCATGGAATTGAGAGGGGGTGGGGTAGTTGGAGAAGTGGAGAGAGGAGAGAGAAAGGTGGAAATGGTGTAAATACAGGACTCACATAGAAAATGTTTTTAAAAAAGCATTTTCTACTATGGGGGACAACCAAAACCACCCACCCCACTTCTTGAGAATCTGAGTGGTATGTTCTTAAAACTACTTCCTGTTATCTGGGGGTAAAGGCATCTTTATGGGATCCTGAAAAGAAAAAAATTTGTGTTAATTGTCAAGTACTGGGAGAGGCAGCTGTATCATTTGAGTCCAGTCTCTGCATAATGGGAAAGTGCAGGGCTTGTCAGAAGTCCTGGCTAGAGTAGACTGTGAGGCTGGATCACCTCAGCTAGCCATCTCGAAATTGTCCTGAGCAGTTTGTAGTCCAAAGCCAACCTTTAGACTAGGCAGTGTCTGTTAGTTTAATGGAATTATCATAGTCCATATGGATCATCCTTGTGGGGCCCCATCATCCATTTAGAGATTTCAAAGGTCATTGTTAGGTGAGGTCATGGTTCACTGTGGAAAATTGATAGAGACTCAAACCTGAAATCATGTACAGGAAACTAGGAGAAGCTTTTTTTCTATAATTAGTTTGTACTCTATATGACCATTAATATCATGTAAAAGTTTAAGATTATATATATATATATACATATATTATAAATTTTGCTATAAAATTTATACCTTAAGAAAAGTTTCAAAGAGTCAAAATAAAACCAAAGGATCATGAGATTAAGACCATTGAACAATGAAGGAATGCTAGAAATATGGAAATCCCCCAGGAACAACATCTTGGAGAGGGATATTATGCTAATATACAAAGGCAATCTCTATATGATGATCATACCTTAGCTTAATGCCACACAGCAGCCTTGATTGCTTGGGACAGAATCTGAGTCATTTACTAAAGTTATATAGGACCCCAAAGAAACCTTCACTTGCCAGCAGTGGTGGCACATGCCTCTAATCCCAGCATGTAGGGAGACAGAGGCAGATGGATCTCTTTGAGTTCAGGCCATCCTCATCTACAGAGTGAATTCTGGGACAGCCAAGGGTACATAGAGAAACCTTATCTCCAAAAATAAAAAAAGAGAAAAACATTCATGAATTTCTTACAAATATTAACTTTAACAGTAAATAAAATGTTACTAAATTCAGAAGCTAGACAAATAATAATTCAATCTCTGGCTTTTGAAACACTAATTCACAATGCAAAAGGGTAATAAGCCCACTAGAGGCAAGATTACCACCCTTGGATGAATGGATCCAAGAAACAATCAATATTAAATCTCATAATCGTGATGATGCTTGAATAGGAGAGGTGATTTTCAGGGGTTTGAAGAAAAATCTGTATTTCAGATATTTCTTTTTTTAAATTATTTTATAGCAACCACATATTCTCTATCATCTCTCCTCCTGCTCCTTGCCCCACATTCCCCCATACCTACTTTCCATCCCCTCTTCCATAAAGGTAAGTCTTCCCATGGGGGCACAGCAAAGCCTGGTACATTCAGGTGTGGCACAACCAGCCCCCCACCCCCCTACCTCCCCATCCCCCCACCCCCGCATCAAGGGAGAGCAAGATTTCCAAATGTCAGCTGTTTTAGTTGTGATAAACAAGCTCACCTAAAAAGGGATTGTAAACAGAGCATTCCTAGAAACATTGATATTTCTTAGAATAACCCCAAAATTCCATCCCTGCCTTCTGGAGAATGCAGAAGGTTTGGCAAAGTTAGACACTGGACTAATAAATGTAGATCAACAACAGACATTCAAGGTAACCCTTTGCTGTTGGGAAATGCCTTGAGGGGTCTCTTCCAGGCCCCCATGTCAAATTTGGTTCAGGTATTTCCTGTCATCATGGAGGAAACTCCTTCCCAGAGCAATTAAAAAACTTAATGCCTATTGTAAAAAAATAACACACTGCTCTGGATGATAGAATAGCTATAGAAGATAAAAACAAAACTTTCAGGAGAAACTATAAAGCAAATATGAAAGTGATTAGATTCAAATAAGAGAGACTTCTTGATTAGAAGAGGTGATAGTTCATCAATAAGTGTGACATTTCAATCTAAGCTAACTTATACAAATGCTTCTCATTTGATCAGATATAACTTGCCAAAAGGGAACCTCCCCAAAATTAGGGTTGGGGAAGGGTTTTGATTTTGTCTTTTCAGGAGAATAAAGTCATCAAACTAAGGAATCTGAAGACCACTTGTAAAATGAGACAGTTGGAGATAAAGGACAAATCATCCAGAAAAAAATGTCCCAAGAAAAACAGTAAATTAGCCTATTGGTATATTGCATCTCCAACAGGATAAAATTTTATAAATCTTCCTAAATGTTTCTGCTGTTCTCTACAGACATATCACAGAAATGGTCTTTTTGTAGTCCAAGTCCAGTTGAAAATCAAAGACAGCTTTGGAGTTAGAGTGTGGCTCTCTTCTTCTCTAAATCCAAGCATGCTTCTTAAAATAAAATCCAAAATATCTGTGTCATGTCAGAAGAATCATCTGATATGGGACAGAAGAAAAACCAAAATTAGGGTCTATTCTTTTGCTATTAATCTCACAATCATTTAGTTTTATATTACCTCCTTAAAGAGTTTTTTAAAGTAGAAATATTATCCCAAAACTTATAAGATTTAATTTTTGTCAGGATATTAATTATTACAAACAGTGCTAACTAATTCTAGCAAAAGGCTTCATCTAGCTTGGTGAACATGATTTCAGTTTTTGGTTTCTATTAAGTAACTAGGAATTAAGATTGCATACTCTGAATGTACATAACAAATATTGATCCTTTAACTTCTTTGAGATCTGCTGCATGTGACATTTAAAATGTTGAAGTTTGCAGCCGTGAACCATGACTATACCTATCATTGAATTTGAAGTTTCCAAAAAGGTGATGAGGCCCCACAATGATGATTCCACTAAGAATATGATAATGCCACTAAACTGACAAGTATCACCCAAAAATCAGCTTTGGACTATAAATTGCTCAGGACTATTTCAAGTTGGCTAGCTAAGATGACCCAGCCTCACAGAATATTCTAACCAGGACTTGAAATAAGCCCTGCATTTTCCGATTATGCAGAGATTGGAAAACAAATGATACAACTATCTCTCCTAGGCCTTGATAATTAACTCAATTTTTATTTAGGGTCCCCTAAAGGTGTCATCACCCCCAGACAGCAAGGAGTAATTTTAAGAACATGATGCCCACATTCCCAAGAGTTGGGGTGGGTGGTTTTTGGTCTTTCAATGGGTTATGGGTATTTGTCATTGTTTAAGGTGGTTAGTTACAAGTTGTTATTGAAAAGGGGTTAAAAAAGCTGAACAAAGATGAGATTCAGGTTTCTTGTTTAGAACAGGAAAAAAGAGGGATATAGAAATGATAGGATAAAGGGTAGATTATTGAATCTACTCTGAAAAGAATAAAGGGGGATATAGATATGATACAACAGAAAGGTAGATTATTGAATCTACTTCTAAAAAGCAACCATTAGTATTAAGTATTTTACATTGGCTTGGATCTTATATATTGATAAAAATGGTATTATTTTTGGTAAAACATGCTATAATACATTTGTACTCTTTTAAAATAAATATTTTTATTTTATAATTAATTTAATTACATATCAGCCACTGATTCCCCTGTCCTCCCTCCTCCCACCCCCACCCCCAACTAACCCCCCATTGCCACCTCCTCCAAGGCAAGGTCTCCCATGGGGAGTCAGCCCAATCTGGTAGATTCTGTTCAGGCAGATCCAAGCTCCTGACGGGAGCCATAAGCCTAAGCGACCCTTGACACACATGCTGCTTTATTTGGTCTTCTCTCCTCTTTTCTTAGATCTAGGCCTTGCTTAAGTCTCCATAGCACCAGAACCTCTTCTCACAGATACCAGAACCTCTTCTCAGATATCAGGTGAATGAGCTGCAGTTAAGCAATTAGGCAGTTATACAAGGGTAGATAGATAACCTTCAGAGCAGCATTTCCTGCTGGCCAAACAGGCCATAATTAAGTCCCTTCCTGCTTCCAATCCCCATTACTAAGTCCTTTCCTGCTTGCAACCCCCATAATTAAGTCCCTTCCTGCTCTCAACCCCCTTTGCCTACCTATATGTGCCTTGAGAGTAAAATAAAATTTTGGAGCTTGATCAGACATCCTGTCTTGCTCTCATTCTTTGTGTTTCTTGTCCCTTTTATTCGCTGGCCCTCCATTTAGGTCCCCGTTGAAGACCCTGCTGGCCAGGGCAAGCTCCTACTCCCTGCACCAAGCTGAGCAAAAGTGTCTCAGCATAGGCCCTAGGTTCCAAAGAGCAAGCTCATGCACCAAGGACAGGTCCTGGTCCCATTGTCTGGGGGCTTCCTAAACAGTTCAAGCTAAACAACTGTCTCACTTATCAAGAGGGCCTGGTCCAGTTCCATGGGGGCTCCTCAGCTATTGGTTCACATTTCATGTGTTTCTGCTAGTTTGGCTATTTGTCCCTGTGCTTTTAAAAATCATGGTCTCAATATCTCATGCTCATATAATGCTTCCTCTCTCTCACCAATTAGAGTCCTGGAGCTCGAACTGGGGTTTGGCTGTAGATCTGTGCATCTGCTTCTCTCAGTCACTGCATGAGAGTTCTATCATGACAGTTAGGGTATTTGGTCCTCCAAACACCAGAGTAGGTCAGCTCAGGCATTCTCTTGACCATTGCCAGTAGCCTATAGTGGAGGTATGTTTGTGGATTTCTGGGGACCTCTCTAGCACTCTGCTTCTTCCTATTTCCATGGAGTTTTCATTTATTATGTTATCTCTTTCCTTGTTCTCCCACTCTTTTCCTGATCCAGCTGGGACCTCCCGCTACCCTAAACTCTCTTTCCCCTGACCATTGCCCTCCATTACTCCACCTCACCCCAGTGCTCATGTAGATCTCATCCATTTCTCTGTCACTGGGTGATCATTATGTCTTTCTTAGGGTCCTCTTTACTAGGTAGCCTCCCTGGATTTGTGTGTTGCAGTCTGGTTATCCTTTGCTTTACATCCAGTATCCACTTATGAATGAGTACATGCCATGTTTGTATTTCTGAGTCTGGGTTACCTCACTCAGGATGATATTTTCTAGTTCCATCCATTTGCTTGCAAACCTCATGATGTCATTGTTTTTCTCTGATGAGTAGTTCTCCAGTATGTATATGTACTACATTTTATTCCTCCATTCTTCAGTTGAAGAGCATCTAGATTGTTTCCAGGTTCTAACTATTACAAATAATGCTGCTATGAACAGAGTTGAGCATGTGTCCTTGTGGTATGATTGATCATTCCTTGGGTATATGCCCAAGAGTGGTATAGGTGGGCCTTGAGGGAGGTGGATTCCCAATATTCTAAGAAAGCGCCATATTGATTTCTAAATGTACAAGTTTGCATTTCTACCAACAGTGGAGGAGTGTTCCCCTTGCTCCACATGCTCTCCAACATAAGTTGTCTTCAGTGTTTTTAATCTTAGCCATTCTGACAGGTGTAAGATGGTATCTCAGAGTAGTTTTGATTTGCATTTCTCTGATGACTAAGGATGTTCAGCAATTCCTTAAATGTTTTTCAGCCATTTGAGCTTCTTCTGTTGAGAATTCTCTGTTTAGGTCTATAGCTAAACAGCATTTTATATATCATTTTTAAATTGGACTGTTAGTTATTTTGATGTCTCATTTCTTGAGTTTTTTATATACTCTTGATATCAGCCCTGTGTCAGATGTGGGGTTGGTGAAGATTCTTTCCCATTCTGTAGGCTGTCATTTTGTCTTTTTGTCTATGTCCTTTGCCCTACAAAAGCTTCTCAGTTTCGAGAGGTCCCATTTATTAATTATTGCTCTCAGTGTCTGTGCTACTGGTATTATATTTATTAAGTGATTTCCAGTGCCAATGCATTCAAGACTGCTTCCTACTTTCTCTTCTATCAGGTTCATAACAACTGGATTTATGTCTTTGATCCACTTGGACTTAAGTATTGTGCATGGTGACAGATATGGATCTATTTGTAATCGTTTACATATTGAGATCCAGTTATGCCAGCACCATTTGTTGAAGATACTTTCTTTTTTCCATTGTATACTTTTGGCTCCTTTGTCAAAACCCAGGTGTTCATATGTGCATGGATTAATGTCAGGGTCTTCAATTTGATTCCATTGGTCCGTATGTCGGTTTTTATACCAGTACCAAGCTGTTTTTATTACTATAGCTGTATAGTAGAGTTTGAGGTCAGGGATGCTGATGCCTCCAAAGGTTGCTTTATCGTATAGGATTCTTTTAGCTATCCTGGGTCTTTGTTTTTCCATATGAAGTTGAGTATTTTTCTTTCCAAGTCTGTGAAGAATTGTGTTGAGATTTTGATGGGGATTGCATTGAATCTGTAGATAGCTTTTGTTAAGATTGCCATTTTTTACTAAGTTAATCCTACCTATCCATGAGCATGGGAGATCTTTCCTTTTTTCTGACATATTCTTCAATTTATTTCTTGAGGGACTTAAAGTTCTGGTCATACAGGTCCTTCACTTGCTTAGTTAGAGTTACCTCAAGGTATTTTATATTATTTTTGGCTGTTATAAATGCGATGTTTCACTGATTTCTTTCTCAGCTTGTTTGTCATTTGTATATAAGAGAGGTACTGATTTTTTTGAGTTAATTTTGTATCCTGCTACGTTACTGAAGGTGTTAATAAGCTGTATGAGTTCCTTGGTTGTATTTTGGGGTCACTTATGTATACTATCATGTCAGGTACAAATAGTGAAAGTTTGACTTCTTGCTTTCCAGTTTGTATCCCTTTGATCTCCTTTTGTTGGCTTATTGCTCTGGCTAGAACTTCTAGTACTAGATTGAATAAGTATGGGGACATCAGAAAGCCTTGTCGTGTTCCTAATTTTAGTGGAATCACTTTGAGTTTCTCTCCATTTAATTTAATGTTGGCTCTTGGCTTGCTGTAAGTTGTCTTTATTACGCTCCCTGTATTCCTGATCTCTCCAAGACCTTTATCATGAAGGAATGTTTCATTTTGTCAAAGGTCTTTTCAGCATCTAGAAATGATCATGAATTTTTCTTTCAGTTTTTTTTATGTGGTGTTTTACATTGACAGACTTTCATATGTTGAACCACCCTTGCATCTCTTGGATGAAACCTACTTGATCATGGTAGATAATTGTTTTGGTGTATTCTTGGAGTCTGTTTGCCAATATTTTATTGAGTATTTTTGCATCAATGTTCATGATGGAGATTGGTCTGTAGTTCTCTTTCTTTGTTTCATCTTTGTATGGATTTTGAATCAGGGTAATTATAATTCAGAGAAGGAGT
Source organism: Peromyscus maniculatus bairdii (assembly GCF_049852395.1). Taxonomy (NCBI): domain Eukaryota; kingdom Metazoa; phylum Chordata; class Mammalia; order Rodentia; family Cricetidae; genus Peromyscus; species Peromyscus maniculatus. The sequence continues at coordinate 36,629,129 of NC_134874.1, read as the reverse complement.
TTTGTAATGTTCCTTCTGTTTCTATTTTGAGGAACAAATTAAAAAGTATTGGTATTATCTCTTCTTTGAAGATCTGGTAGAATTCTGCATTGAAACAATCTGGTCCTGTGCTTTTTTTGGTTAGGAGACTTTTAATGACTGTTTCTATTTTCTTAGGGGTCATTGGTACATTTAAATAGTTTATCTGATCTTGATTTAACTTAGGTATGTGGTACCTATCCAGAAAATTGTCATTTCTTTTAGATTTTCCAATTTTGTGAAGTACAGGTTTTTGAAGTATGACCTGATGATTCTCTGGATTTGCTCATTGTTAGTTGTTATGTCTCCCTTTTCATTTCTGATGTTATTAATTTGGATGCTCTCTCTCTCCCTCTGCCTTTTGGTTAGTTTGGATAAGGGCTTGTCTATCTTGTTGATTTTCTCCAAGAACCAACTCTTTGTTTCATTGATTCTTTGTATTGTTCATTTTGTTTCTACAATGTTAATTTCAGCTCTCAATTTGATTATTTCTTGGCGTCTATTCCTCCTGGGTGATTTTGCTTCTTCTTATTCTAGGGCTTTCAGGTGTGCTATTAAGTCACTAGTGTTAGATTTCTCCAACTTCTTTATGTGGTCATTTAGTGCATTGCATTTTCCTCTTAGCACTGCTTTCATAGTGTCCCATAAGTTTGGGTATGTGGTAAATTCATTTTCATTGATCTCTAGGAAGTGTTTAATTTTTTTCTTTATTTCTTCCTTGACCCACTGGTGATTAAGTTGAGCCTTATTCAGTTTCCATAAGATTGTAGGCTTTCTGTAATTTTTGTTGTTGTTGAAATATAATTTTAAACCATGGTGGTCTGATAGAACACAGGAGGTCATTCCAATTGTTTGTATCTGTTGAGATTTGCTTCGTGGCTGAGTATATGGTTGATTTTAGAGAAGGTTCCATAGGGTGGTGATAAGAAGATATATTCTTTTGTGTTAGGGTGTCATGTTCTGTAGATATCGATTAAGTCCTTTTGAGTCATAACATCAGTTAAGTCCCTTATTTCTCTGTTCAGTTTTGATTTTGGAAATCTGTCTAGTGGTGAGAGTGGGATGTTGAAGTCTTCCACTTTTAATATGTGAGGTTTTATATGTGATTTAAGCTTTTGTAATGTTTCTTTTACATATGTGGGTGCATAATGTAAATGTTCAGAATTGAAACTTTATCTTGGTGGATCTTTCCTGTGATGAGTATGTAATGTCCTTCTTGATGTCTTTTGACTGATTTTAGTTTGAAGTCTATTTTTCCGCATATTAGGATAGCTATACCAGCTTGCTTCTTAAGACCATTTGATTGGAAAGACTTTTCCCAGCCTTTTATTCTGAGGTAGTATCTATCTTTGAAACTGAATTGTGTTTCTTGTATGCAGCAGAAAGTTGGGTTCTGCTTTTTTATCCATTCTGTTAGCCTGTGTCTTTTTATAAGTGAGTTAAGTCCATTGATATTAAGGGATATTAATGACCAATGATTGTTAGTTCCTGTTATTTTTTGGTGGTAGTGTGTGTTCTTCTCTTCTTTGGAATTTACTGCTGTGGGGCTATCTATTGCCTGTGTTTTCATGGGTGTATCTGACTTCTTTACGTTGGAATTTTCCTTCTAGTGCTTTCTGTAGGGCTGGATTTGTGGATAGGTATTGTTTAAATCTGGTCTTGTCTTGGAATGTTTTGTTCACTCCATCTATGGTGATTGAAAGTTTTGCTGGGTATATTAGTCTATTCTGGCATACATGGTCTCTTAGTGTCTGTGTTACATGTATCTAGGTCCTTCTGGCTTTCAATGTCTCCATTGAGAAATAGGGTGTTACTCTGATGGGTTTGTCTTTATTATTCACTTGGACTTTTTTCCTTTGCTGCTCTTAATAGTCGTTCTTTATTCTGTAGGTTTTGTTTTTTAATTATTATGTGACAATGGGCCTTTTTGGGGGTTTCTAGTCTGTTTGGTGTTCTATAGGCTTCTTGTATCTTCATAGGTATTTCCTTCTTTAAGTTGAGAAAGTTTTCTTCTATGATCTTGTTGAATAGATTTTTTTGTGCCTTTGAGTTGGTGTTCTCCTTCTTCTATCCCTATTATTCTTAGCTTTGGTCTTTTCATGGTTTCCCAGATTTCTTGGACTTTGTGTTATTACTTTTTTGCCTTTGGTATTTTCTTTGACTGATGAATCTATTTTCTCTATTATATCCTCTACACCAGAGAATCTCTCTTCCATCTCTTGTATTCTGTTGGTTATGCTTGCATCTGTGTTTCCTGTTCGATTACTCAGATTTTTTATTTCCAGCATTCTCTCTGTTTGTGTCTTCTTCATTGTTTCTATTTCCCTTTTCAGGTCTTGAACTGTTTCCCCCACATTTAATTGATTTTTTCATGGTTTTCTTTAAGGGATTTATTGATTTCTTCCAATTTTTTGTCTTTTCCTCTATTTCTTTATAGATTTGTTCAAATTTTTTGTATGTTATTTTCTCAATTTCTTTATTGATTTCTTCCACTTTTTTTGCTTGTCTTTTCTTCAATTTTATTTATTCTTGAAAGGCCTCTAGGATCTTTATAATTCTATTCTTAAGGTCACTTTCTTCTGCTTCTTCTACTTTGTGACGTTCAGGTCTTGCTGTTAGAGGAGGGCTAGGTTCTGGTGATGATGTATTGCTCTTTATGTTGTTGTATGTACTTCTGCCTTGATGTCTGCCCATCTCCTTCTCTAATGGGTATAAAAGGTGCCTGTGTCTGAGCGAGTTGCTGTTGATCCCCTCTCTGCTTGTTGTATCTGTGTCTAAGGGGGCCCATCTGGGTCCTAACTTAGATTTTGGTCTCATTGGAGCAGGCAGATTCTGTGTTTCAGGGAGCTTCTCTTGGGTTAACCCAAGCTAGTTGTTTCTATGACTCACTGATACACTCTTGGTCTTATCAGGGCTCTTGGTCCAGTCAGAGCTGACAGATTCTGTGTTTCAGGAAGCTTCTCTTGGTCCAATGAGAGTTGTCCTATTCTACTTCTCAGAAAGCCACTCTTGGTCTAATGAGGGTTGTCAGAATCCCTGTCTCCTGAGGTTACACTTAGTCCAATGACAGCTCTGTGTTAAATGAGTCCGAATAGAGCTGGGGGTTGGTTTCCAAGCCTCAGGAAGTGGCTGGTGTCTTGGGCAGATGGGTATGGGGACAGGGTGTGTAGATTGCAGGGTCTGCTGTGAGGGTCTTGGTGAAGGGGGGCCTTCCTGCAGGAGTTCTGCCTACTGACTAGCAACTGGGGCCAAGTTGGGCGGGTGTTCCTGGGGGAATCGCTGGGGCCCAGGACTGGGTCCTAGGGGTAGGGTTCACTGGGTATGAACAGAGTCACTCACCTCTATGTCCATGAGAACTGGGGGTCACATTTATACTCTTGTTTAAGTTATTGTACTTATACAACTCATTTAACAATGTAGTGTAAATTTTTAGTCCTTGAAAGTTTTTATTACACACTATTTAGGATAATGAGGAAATTCAGTTTAGTAGTTAGTCAACTATTACAATGGAAATTTGAAGTCATGTTAGATATGTTTTCAAGGTGAAACAGATATATTTTAAATAGACAAATAGTCTTCAAACACTTGAGAGATCTATAGAATATGGCATTTAAGATGTTTTAATTACAGGTTCCTCTATTTTTCTTTTTGACAATGATATATGTCTACTCTTGGCAGCAGCATTATACTTAATAGAAGATGGTGGGCATTAAAGAAACTCCATATAGAGTTTACTTTATTTGTGACCAAAGTTAGTCACTGGGCAAAAAAAAATGCCCTTGCCTCTACTGCTGGCAGTATGCTGTCCAAATGGAACAAGCAAGACACAAACAAAAGGATTGTAGAACTTTGCCAAGAAAAGGTAGGGCAGTCAGCTCTTCAGAAAATCTTTCACAGATAAGGCTGTCAGATATTCTAGGTCTGTAGGCTCAAACCTTTAATCCCAGCACTAGAGAGGAGGAAACAGAAAATGATATGGCTATTTGGAGAGAGGACTATAAGGTGGGTGCAGACAGGCAATCACCCTTTGTTTCAGGCTGAGGAGTTAGCGAGCTAAGAGGTGGCTGTGTATTGAACCTTTGTCTCTCTGATCTTTCAGCATTTACTCTGACATCTGTCCCCAGGTTTTATTGTGAAGACCAATTAGAATTCACACCACATTCATCTGTGTTTGAATATGTGTGTGAGTATGTGTGAGTGCTTTGTGTGCATGTATGAGTGTGCATGAGTTGTGTGTGAGTGAGTGTGTGTATAATTGCTTGGGTTCTGTGAGTGTGTATGAATGTGTGTGTGTGTGATTGTGTGAGGAGTGTGAGTGTACTGTGTGTCTGTGCATGTGTGTGTGTATGAGTCTGTGTGTGAGTGTTTGTGTGTGTGTGTGTGTGTGTGTGTATGTGTGTGTGTGTGTGTGTGAGCACTGCCTGCAGAGGCCTTTTTGATTCCCCTGGAACTGTGTTAAGTACCTGTTAGCCACATGATGTAGGTGCTAAGATCCCAATTCAGGTCCTCTATATCACCAGCAAGTGTTCTACGTGCTGAGCCATCTCTGTAGTTCCCTGTGTTCTTTACAAAAGTATTTACTTCATATTTACTTATTTATGTGTTACTGTATGTATGCGTGTAGGCTGTGGAGATCAAGAGACAGCATGAGGGATTCCATTCTCCCATTCCATCCCATGGGTTCTAGGAATTGAACTCAGGTTGTCAAGCTTGCAGTCAGGTGACTTTACCCCCTGAGCAATCTTGCCATCTTGTAATATTGTCTTTTAATGTTTTTCAATGACAGCTGATAATCCTCATCTTTTTCTGTGCTAGGCCTTCTTTCATTTTGGTTGAATCCAGCTTGTCACAGAGTGTCATCATTAGACAACTGTTACTGGATTTGGTTTGTTACTATTTAGCTTAGAATTTTGTGTGTGTGTCTGCCCATGCTGATTCTTGCATAAAAGGTACATACATTCCCTTTGGTAACTTCTTTTTTGGGGATTTGTTTTTGAGCAAGTTAGAGAATGTGGTGGTCATGGTGTCCTACTTATGAAGTCCCTGGGTTGAGATGACACTGTGGAATATTTTAGCTTTTGTCCTAAAAAAAAACTCTACTTCTCTAACATGGGGATTATATATTTAAAAAAATGTGTGTATATGTGTATAATTGTCTTGCCTGCATGTTTATCTGTGCACCACATACATGTCTGATGCCTGTGGAAGCCTGAAGGTGGCAAAAAAACCCAGGAAGTATGAGAACTTAGGCTCATGGACATCTAACTGCCCTCCACATCACAGGACATGGTCAGAGTGCTTGGAATCCATGCTAACAGTCATCACTTGTTCAGTGTGTAAGATGTGTATATGTTCTAACCCATGTACATGCCCTTTATTTGCAGGGGAAATAACAGAATACATGGTCTTAGGGCTATTTAAATTTTTTTATTAAATTACGTTTTGTGTGTGTGTGTGTGTGTGTGTGTGTGTGTGTGTGTGTGTGTGTGAGTGTGACTGTGCTATGGCACCCATGTGGAGGTGAGAAGACATCCTGCAGGAATTGATTCTCTCCTCCTACTATGTGGGTCCCAAGGGTCCAACTCACCACCATCACATTTTGGCAGCAAGCACTGTTACCAGTCAAGCCATCTCACCCATCCAAAGTATTACCAATGTAGTCTGAAGTTTGTTGTTTTGAGACTTTCCCCTTTGCTCTAAGGGACTGGATCTAGATATCATGCATGCAGCTCAAATGCTCTACCACTGAGCTATATTTCCCAGCAGCCTGTGTGCTCTTTACTTCCATAGAATGGAATTATATACAAAGAAAACATGGAGATGCCGTATTGTGTGTTAAAGGAATATATCCAAACACCTGGAGTGTCTCATCTACTGACTTCCTTATTGAAGTGACATGTCCTTTTTTAATACAGCATCTCACACTGTAGCCCAGACTAGCTAACTTAAACTTTCCATGTAAACAACGTTATCTTGAACTTCTGGTCTTTCAGTCTCTACCTCTGGAGTACAGGGATTAGAACCTCCAACAGGCCCTCTTATGAGATGTTGATGATCCAGCCCCAGGCTTTGTATATACTAGTCAAGTACTCTTTCAACTGAGCTACATCACTAACCCAGAGCACCATACTATACTTATTTTTAATTGATGCATTTTGTCGTCTGACAATGTTACATGTGTATCTGATGCATTCTGACTAATTTCCCCCACTCTCTCTCTTTCTCTCTCTCTCTTACTTCATCCTCACCATTGTCAGCCTCAGTTCTTCCCTGCTAATTGACAAATTCTCAATTTTCCTTTCAAAATCAAGTCAGATATTTTTTTCTACATAAGTTCTTAATTTTTTTCTCAGTTTATTTGGTAAAAATATCCATTCCAATATAATATGTTCCCTCTGCATTAATATTCCTGTAGGAGAATGCCTAGAAGGAAAAATAACCAAAATGCAATCCAGCTTTGGATCAATATGATCCACGTGCCCTTCATGTACTATCTTTTCAACCAAGGTCAATTCTCTCTCAGCTTCAGGTGATAATTCTCTTGGACTATTTAAGTTCTTGTCACCTTCTAAGATTTTGAACAAATTATTCAGTTCACCATTTTTTACCCCAACAATAGTTCTTACATGAGAAATGTCTCCAAATAATCTTTGAAAGTCATTAAGAGTCCATAATCGATCTCTCCTAATTTGCACCTTTTGGGATCTAAGTTTTTGTAGACCTATTTTATATCCTAAATAATTAATAGAATCTCCTCTTTGTATCTTTTCAGGAGCAATTTGTAATTCCCAGTAAGGCAAAAATTTCCTTACTTCTTCAAACATTCTTTCTAAAGTATCTGCATTTGAGTCAGCTAGTAAAATATCATCCATATAATGATAAATTATAAATTTAGGAAATTTTTTATGTATCACCTCCAATCGCTGTTGTACAAAATATTGGCACAGGATTGGGCTATTCAACATTTTCTGTGGGAGGACCCTCCATTGATATCTCTTAACTGGCTGAGAATTATTATAAGTAGGCACTGTGAAGGCAAATCTTTTTCTGTCTCTTTCTTGTAAGGGTATTGAAAAGAAACAGTCTTTTAAATCAATAACTATAAGAGGCCATCCTTTAGGTAACACAATAGGCAAAGGAATTCTGGACTGTAGCGTCCATTGACTGAATTACTTTGTTAATTGCTCTAAGGTATGTTACCATTTTCCATTTACCAGATTTCTTTTTAATAACAAATACAGGAGAATTCCAAGGGCTGGTTGATTCTTTGATATGCTGAGCCTTTAACTGCTCTTTTACCAGCTCTTCTAAAGCCTGGAGTTTCTCTGTTGTTAAAGGCCATTTCTGAACCCATACAAACTTGTCTGTTAACCATTTTAAAGGTAGAGTTGTTGGTGTCTTTGGAATATCATCAGTTGTTGTGCTCTGTTCTTGTACAATCTGGATGGCTGGTGACCACTCATTAGAAAAATATCTAATAATATTTCTCTCAGAAACATGTGCTAGTTTATGATTTGTTTCTGAGGTTGGAGGGATCTGACCAAAATCTGAGTATTCCATTGTTATAACAGGTTTTGACCCCATAGGTTCATAGCTTTGTTAGCCACATATGGTTTTAATTTTCCTCTGTGTCCTTCTGGACCTATACATTCAAGCCATCTTGCACTCTGTTTCACTTGAGATAATGTTCTAATCCCTAAAAGCTAAACATTTTGTAGCTAGAGTTTTTCTGCCTGGCAACAGTCAGGACAAATCTCTGTCACCAGCCAGTCCCACAGTCACTCAGACCCAACCAAGTAAACACAGAGACTTATATTGCTTACAAACTGTATGGCCGTGGCAGGCTCCTTGCTATCTGTTCTTATATCTTAAATTAATGCATTTCTATAAATCTATACCTTGCCACGAGGCTCGTGCCTTACTGGCATCTTCACATGCTGCTTGTCTTGGCGGCGGCTGGCAGTGTCTCTGACTCAGCCTTCCACTTCCTAGAACTCTCCTCTCTCCTTGTCCTGCCTATACTTCCTGCCTGACATTGCCAAATCAGTGTTTTATTTATACAGAATGATATCCACAGCAATGTTTACCTCTTGAAGAGGCCAAGTTGGATGCCAAAATTCTGGTGCAATTATGGTCATGTTAGCAAATGTGTTTACCAGACCAGACAACAAAACATCATTTATTCTTATTGTTAATTTTGGTCTTTTTTCATTTATAGAAGTTGGCCAAAAATTTTTCTTTATGGTTTTTCCTGTTCTCTGTGTCTCAACTATTCCATCACCCCAAGCAGGCTGGTTTATTCCAATAGGCATTTGGTTATTTAATTGCTCTGAGTAGGGGTTTCCTCTGTGTCTGCAGGAAAGTTCTAAACTGGATTTGCTTTTGGGGGCCTGCCTGAGGCCCCTCTGGGAGTTTCCTGACTGAGGCAAAGGATTATCTTCTCTGTCCCTTGTTGATTTACATTAGTTGGTCCAATGTTTACCATTACCACACTTTCTGCATACTCCAGAAGGAAGGAGCATACTGTTGCCATTGTTCCTTGATAAAACATTGTTTCTGGGAATGCCCTGTTTACAGTCCCTTTTCAATGTCCTTGCTTTCCACATCAAAAAACATCTGACATTACTCAAACCTCTTGAAATTGTTTCTCCTATCCACATATCATCATAGCCATGATACTCAACATTAAATGTGTCTCTAATCCAAACTTTCAAGGGTGCAGATCTTGCCTTTCACAGCTTGACTATTCTCTTGCATGCTGCATTTGCATTCTCAAAAGCCAAAGATTTGATTATTATCTGGCTAGCTTCTGAATTTGGGACCATTCTATTTACTGCTGAAGTCTGTCTTTGTAAGAAATCCATGAAGGATTCTTTTGGGCCCTGTATATCTTTTGTGAATGACTCAGTTTTCTTTCTTGCTTCCTCAATTCTGTCCCATGCTTTCAAGGCTGCCATTCGACATAGAATTAGGGTTTGGTTATCATATAAATATTGTCTTTATATTTCAGCATATTAGCCTTCTCCAATAAGCTGATCCTGGGAGATTTGCACACCTTTAGCCCTCCATTGATTTCCTTTTTTTAGCTTCATCTCTGAACCACATACGACACTCCAACTGGGCCCCAGGTTCCAGAACAGCATTTACCAGTTCTCTCCAGTCCTGTGGAATAATCTTATTACAAATTGACCAGGAGTTTAACATTTGCTTTACAAAGGGGGAATGCATGCCATGAGATACTATTTCTTCCTTAAACCTTCTTAAATCTAACATTTCAATTGGAGTCCAATTGTGCATTCACTTGACCATGGTTACCAGATAAATTAAGGGTGATTGTTTGAAAACAGGCTTTCTTTCTGCAACCTTATAATCCAATCCTGTAATAATTTCTCCCTTAAATTTTTCTGTCTGAGTCTGAATTTCTCCATAATTCATTTCAACAGGTTTTAATAAACCTTTTATCTTGGCACTTAAATTGACTATCATTTTAAATAGTAAAATAAGGATAAGAAAAGTAATAATGTGCATAATTGGTGTAATGTACATCCCATCAACATTAATCTTCTCATATAATTGTTCCATTTTCAGACTGCCTAAAGTTTCATCAAACACAGTCCAATTTTCATCTAATGTACACATAATACCCATTTTTTTAATGTGGAAAAATTTTTCTCTTTTAAGTAGTTTTTCCCTTTAAAATAAGTGATATCTTAATTGACTTACCAAGTCTGCATAGAACAGTAGAAATCCGAGGGAATTTCAAAACAGCTACCTAGCATCTGAGATGGGAATCCAAAGAGAGAGAGAGAAGCGGGGGGAGCCACGTACCACATGCTCCCGCTTGAGCCGATATGGGCCTGAGTTGTTTGTAGCACCAACTTTTTTTAAGCCTGAGCCGCTGCTTGAGTTGGCAATCCAGCTGCAAGTAGCTCCAGCTGCGGGTAACCACTTGTAGCTAAGGTCGGTCAGGCCAGGGGCCTAGGCCAAGCAGGGCCAAGCTGGGTCCTGGGGTGCTGGGGAGCCATGTTGGGCCCCAAATTAAATGTAATTCTAAGTAGTCTTGTTAAAGAAGAAACAGAGAGCCAAATGCAGAGTTAAAAGCCCAGAGACTGAGCAGCAGCCAAGAGCTAAGACTGCCTTCTTACCACCTGCTGTTGCTGTTGTCCTTCCCCTGAGAAAGAGACCTACTTCCTGTGTGTCTCGTTTTATTGACTTTCTGTTCTGCCTTCTCATTGGTTCTAAACCCAACCACATGACTTCTTCATCACTGCCTGGCTATATAAACCTCCAAGTCTCTATGGTTGGTACTTGGATTAAAGGTGTGTGTCACCAAGCTGGCTATGTCCTTGAACACACAGACTCTGCCTGCCATGTGATTTGATTAAGGGCATGTGCTACCACTGCCAGACTTCTGCTAAATGGCTTGCTATTAGCTCTGACCCCAAACATACAAACAAAATCACATTTCAGCACAAATAAAATATCACCACATTGTTTTGCTGGGTTAAGTTGTCAAAAATGACAAAATGTTTTCCACAGAGGGACAAAGGCATTTTGTAAAGATCTGTATGCAGATTAGACAATGTTTGCTTCAGTTTATTTATTTATGAATGTAGACCCCCTTTGTGAGAGAGCATTTTATGTCAATGAATTTGCTTGAACTTTTGATAAAAAGGAAGAACCTGTCATTTTCCTGAAATGACAACATTATTTATTGAATCTGCACAAAATATTAACACACATGAGGTCAAAACAGGTTGTGCACAAACTTTATGATCTGCCAAAATGAAGAGCGTACCAAAGTCCAGGTGGCTGGTGCCCTGGCCCCACCATCTTCCCAGGGTATAAACACCACAGACTGTGCACACTTGAGCACCGTTGGGCAGAAGAGAGGCCCTACAGAGGGTAGCACACACAGCTGGAGGGAGAACACAGGGGGGTACACTGCTGACAGGCAAGCCACGATGGACCTGACTTCAGTTCTCTCCCTGGAAACCTGGGTCCTCCTGGCAATCAGTCTGGTGCTCCTATACCGGTGAGTAACCACCAAAGATCCTCTCCCACCATAGCTTTGGGATTGGGGTAATACTCACACCTATATTGTGGAATTGTCTGCAAGGTCAAAAGTGGTATCAGAAGCAGGGGCTGGAGAGATGATTCAGTGGTTAAGAGCACTGACTGCTCTTCTCAGAGGACCCAGGTTTGAATCCTGCCATCCACATGTGGCTTACAATCATCTCTAACTACAGTTGCAGGGGATCTGATGCCTGCCACAGGCACTATGATAAAACTTTAGAAAGAGAGCAGAAGATGAAATTAACTCTTGTAAAAACATTTTAAATTACATGGATTTATTTATTGGAACTAGGGGCAGCACATGAGACTCTCTCTCTCTCTCTCTCTCTCTCTCTCTCTCTCTCTCTCTGTGTGTGTGTGTGTGTGTGTGTGTGTGTGTGTGTAGACAACATTGGGGAGTCAGTTCTCTCATATCATGTAGCTCCTGGGGGTCAAATTCAGATTGTCAACATTGGCAGCCATTGCCTTTACCTGTGGAGTCATCTTGAAGGCCCCAAATGAAGTGACAACTGAGTTCTTTTTGCATTTTTTTTGCATAAGGAGGGGTCAAACCAGAGCCTGTATGTGCTAGTCAAGTACTCTACTACTGAACTATAGCCCAGTTATACTAACTCATTTTTTAAATTTTTCTTATTTTTTTTCATTTTTCTTTTAGAATTTTTTCTACTCACTCTCCATACTACCCACAAATCCCACCTTAGCCCTCCTCCCACTCCCTCAGTCTTCTTTGCCAAGCCAAACCCCCAAATCAAGGTCTCCTTTGGGGGGTCATCAGAGTGCAGCACACTGAGCCAAGGCATATTCAAGCCCCTCCCCACTGCACCAAGGCTGCTTAAGGCATCACACCACAGCTACCGGATTCCCAAAAGCCTGTTTATGCACCAGGGATAGATTCCAAACCCCTGCCTGGGTGGCCCCAAACAGTTCAAGCCAGACAACCATCTTCCATATTCACAGGGCCTAGTCCCATGGGGACTCCACAGCCACTAGTCTTCAGTTCATGGGCTTCCACTAGTGTGGCCAGTCATGTATGCACTCTTTCCCATCATGATCTTGATGTCTCCCACCTGCAGAATCCCTCCTCTCTCTCATCGATTGGCTTCCCAGAGCTCAGCCTGGTGCTTGGCCATGGATCTTTGCATCTGCATCCATCAGTCACTGGACAAAGGTTCTATGATGACAGTTAGGTTATTTGCTAGACCAGTCACCAGAGTAGACCAGTCCATGGACCCTCTGGACCATTGCCAGCAGTCCAAGGTGGGGTCATCCTTGTGGATTCCTGAGAGTCTCCCCAGCACCCTGCCATTTCCTATTCCCATGATGTCCTCATCTATCATGGTATCTCCCTCCCTGCCCTCCCACACTGTGCCTGTTCCAGTTTGACCCCCCTATTTCTCTATGTTCTCATCTCCCACTCCTTGCCTTCCACCACCGCCTCCATACCCGGTCAATTCATGTAGATCTCACCCACTTCTCCTTTGCTGGGTCATCCATGTGTCCCTCCTAGGGTCATTCCCTGTTAGGTAGCCTCTGTGGAGCTGTGGGTTACAGTCTGTCCATCCCTTCCCTCACATCTAGTATCCACTTATGAGTGAGTACAAACTATGTTTGTCCTTCTGAGTCTAGGTTACCTCACTCAGGATGATATTTTCTAGTTCCATCCATTTGCCTGCAAACCTCATGATGTCATTGTTTTTCTCTGCTGAGTAGTTCTCCACTGTGTATATGTACTACATTTTATTCAACCTTTCTTCAGTTGAAGGGCATCTAGATTGCTTCCAGGTTCTGACTATTACAAATAATGCTGCTGTGAACATAATTGAGCATGTGTCCTTGTGGTAGATGGAACATTCCTTGGGTATATGCCCAAGAGTGGTATAGCTGGGTCTTGAGGAAGACTTATTACCAATTTTCTGAGAAACTGCCATACTGATTTCAAGAGTGGTTGTACAAGTTTGCACTCCCACCAACAGTGGAGGTGTGTTCCCCTTGCTCCACATCCTCTCCAACATAAGCTGTCTTCAGTGTTTTTGATCTTAGCCATTCTCACAGGTGTAAGATGGTTTCTCAGAGCAGTTTTGATCTGCATTTCCCTGATGACTAAGGATGTTGAGCAATTCCTTAAAAGTCTTTCAGCCATTTGAGCTTCTTCTGTTGAGAATTCTCTGTTAAGCTCTGTAGCCCATTTTTTAAATTGGATTGTTCAGTATTTTGAAGTCTAGTTTTTGAATTCTTTATATATTTTTGGAGATCAGCCCTCTGTCAGAAGTGGGATTGGTGAAGATCTTTTCCCTTTCTGTATGGTTGTTTTATTGACTGTGTCCTTTGCTCTACAAAAGCTTTTCAGTTTCAGGAATTCCTATTTATTAATTGTTGCTCTGTGCTACTGGTGTTATATTTAGGAAATGATCTCCTGTGCCAATGCATTCAAGACTACTTCCTACTCTCTCTTCTATCAAGTTCAGTGTACCTGGTTTTATGTTAAGGTCTTGAGTTTTGGACTTGAGTTTTGTGCATAGTAACAAACATGGATCTATTTATGGTCTTTTGCATGTTGATATTTAGTTATGCTGGCACCATTTGTTGAAGATACCTTCTTTTTTCCATTATATAGTATTGGCTTCTTTGTTGAAAATCATATGTTCATAAGTACGTAGATTAATGTCAGGGTCTTGCATCTTTGTGTGGTTTGGGTATCAGGGTAACTGTAGCCTCATAAAAAGAATTTTGTAATGTTCCTTCTGTTTATATTGTGTGGAACAATTTGAAGAGTATTGGTATTAGCTCTTCCTTGAGAATCTGGTAGAATTATGCTCTGCAACCATCTGGTTCTGGGCTTTTTTGCTTGGGAGACTTTTAATGACTGTTTCTATTTCTTTAGGGGTTATTGGTCTATTTAAGTAGTTTATCTGGTCTTGATTTAACTTTGGTATGGGGTACCTATTCAGAAAATTGTCCTTTTCTTTCAGATTTTCCAATTTTGTGGAGTACAGGTTTTTGAAGTATGACCTGATGATTTTCTGGATTTACTCATTATCTGTTGTTATGTCTCCCTTTTCATTTCTGATTTTGTTAATTTGGATGCTCTTTCTCTGCTTTGGTTGATGTGAATAAGGGGTTGTCTACCTTGTTGATTTTCTTAAAGATCCAACTCTTTGTTTTATTGATTCTTTGTGTTGTTCTCTTTGTTTCCATTTTATTGATTTCAGCCCTTAATTTGATTATTTCCTGGCATCTGTTTCTCCTTGGTGAGTTTGCTTCTTCTTGTTCTAGAGCTTTCAGTTGTGCTGTTGAGTCACTACAGTGAGATATCTCCAACTTCTCTATGTGGGCATTTAGTGCATTGCATTTTTCTTAGCACTGCTTTCATAGTGTCCCATAAGTTTGGATATGTTGTACTTTCATTTTCATTGAATTCTAGGAAATAATAATTTCTTTCTTGACCCATTGGTGATATAATTGGGCCTTATTCAGTTTCCATTGATTGTAGGTTTTCTGTAATTTTTGTTGTTGTTGAAATCTAACTTTAAGCCATAGTGATCTAATAAGGTACAGGAGGTTATTTCAAATTTTTTGTATCTGTTGAGATTTGCTTCATGACCAAGCATGTGGTTGATTTTGGAGAAGGTTCCATGGGGTGCTGAAAAGAAGGTATATTCTTTTGTGTTAGGGTGTAATATTCTGTAGATATCTATTTAGTCCAATTGAGTCATAATGTCTGTTAGTTCTCTTATTTCTCTGTTAAGTTTCTGTCTGGCAAAGCTGTCCATTGGTAAGAGTAGGATGTTGAAGTCTCCCACTACTAGTGTATGGGATTTGATATGCGATTTAAGCTTTAGTAATGTTCTTTTACAAATGTAGGTGGCTTTGTATTTGGGGCATAAATATTCAGAATTGAGACTTCATCTTGTCTGATTTTCTCTGTGATAAATATGTAATGTCTTTCCTGATCTCTTTTGATGGATTTTAGTTTTAAATCTATTTTATTAGATATTAGGATAGCTACACCAGCTTGCTTCTTAAATCCATTTGATTGGAAAGTCTTTCATCAGCCTTTTATTTTGAGGTAGTGTCTCTCTTTGAAGTTGAGGTATGTTTCTTGTATGCAGCAAATGGATGGATCTTGTTTTCATACCCATTCTGTTAGCCTGTGTCTTTTTATAGGTGAATTGAGACCATTGATATTAATGACCAGTTATTGTTAATTCCTGTTAATTTTTGGTGGTCGTGTTGTATGTTTTCCTTCTTTGGTATTTGTTGGTTTGGGAATATCTATTGCCTGTGTTTTCATGGGTATATCTAACTTTCTTAGGTTGGATTTTTTCTTCAAGTGCTTTCTGTATGGCTGGATTTGTGGAGAGATATTGTTTAAATCTGATTTTATCATGGAATATTTTGTTTACTCTATCCATGTTGATTGAAAGTTTTGTTGGGTATAATAATCTGGGTTGGCATCTATGGTCTATTAGTTTCTGCATAACGTCTGTCCAGGATGTTCTGGCTTTTAGTGTCTCCATTGAGAAGTCAGGTGTTATTCTGATGGGTCTCTCTTTATATGTTACTTGGCCTTTTTCCTTTGCACCTCTTAATATTTTTTTCTTTATTCTGTATGTTTATTGGTTTGATTATTATGTGGTGAAGGGATTTTTTTTGATCCCATCTATTTGGTGTTTTGTAACCTTCTTGTATCTTTATAGGCATTTTCTTCTTTAGTTTGGGAAAGTTTCTTTCTATGATTTTGTTGAATATATTTTCTGTGCCTTTGAGTTGGTATTCTTCTCCTTCTTCTATCCCTATTATTCTTAAGTTTGGTTTTTTTCATGGTATACCAAATTTCCTGGACATTTTGAGTCACGATTTTGCTGGCTTTAGTGTTTTCTTTGACTGATGAATCTATTTCCTCTATCATATCTTCAATGCCAGAGATCCACTGTTCCATCTCTTGCAATCTGTTGGTTATGCTTGTGCCTGTAGTTCCTGTTTGTTTACTCAGATTTTCCACTTCCAGCATTCCCTCAGTTGTGTTTTCTTTATTGTCTCAATTTCAGTTTTCAAATCTTGAACTGTTTCCCATACTTGTTTAATTGTTTTTTCTTGGCTTTATTATTACTGATTTCTTCCCCTTTTTTGTTTGACTTTTCCTCAAATTCTTTAAGGGAATTTTTTCATTCCCTCTTTAAAGATCTCTATCATCTTCTTAAGGTCATTTTAAGCTCAATATCTTCTGTTTCTTCTGTGTTGGAATGTTCAGGTCTTGCTGATGTAGGTTCTGATGGAACCATATTAGCTTTTTTGTTGTTGTTGACTGTATTTTTTTCACTGGTGTCTACCAATCTCTTTCTCCACTTTTAAGCAGGGTCTGTGTCTGAGTGAGGCCCTCTCGGTCTGATTGATACTCTTGGTCCAGTGGGAGTTCTTTGTCTAGTCAGTGCTGATGGACTCTTTGTCTCAGGGAGCAGCTCTTAGTCCAATTGGCGCTTGTGGACTCTGTCTCAGGGAGTAGCTGCAATCTAGGCACATGGGTGGGTTGGGAGAGGTGGGGCTTGTGGGTTACAGGGTCTCGTGGGAGATGGTGTTAGTCTGACATGTCTGAAGTAGGTCTGCCAGCTGACTGGCCTGAAACTGGGACTGCAATGGGTGGTGGTGTAGGGATGCAGGGTTGTGCTCCTGGGCCCAAAGCCCAGGGGCTGGAGTGTTCAGGTATGAGGATAAAGACTCACCTTTTAGTCCAATTGGGTGCTGGCGGCCTCTGTCTCAGGGAACAGTTGCAGTCTCAGAGGGTGGGTGGGATTTGTGAGAGGTGGGGCTTGGGTAACAGGGTCTGATGGGGGATGGTGGTAGTCTGATCTGTCTGCAGGAGGTCTGCCTGTGACTGGCCTGAAACTGGTTCTCCAATGAGTGGTAGTGTAGAGGAAAATTGCTGTACCCCTGGGCCCAGAGCCTAGGGGCTGGGGTGTTCGGGTATGAGGATAAAGTCTCACCTCTTAGTCCAGTTGGGTCCTGGCGGGCTCCCCAGTTATGCTAACTATTAAAGTTCATATTGACAGAGTGCAAACCTGCTGGGCACACCCACATGCACTTTCAACTCCCTCTTTCTGAGGTCAGGAGGTTTTCTGATAAGATTTACTCTTGCTATGACCTGATTGACTTTCAGGTTACCCGCAGATCCACCAGAACTCAGTAGAAATAGATATGAACAGTGGGCTGCCATGCACACTGGACCCCTCAGCCTTTCCCTAAGTTCTTGGGAACTGGACGAGCAGCCAAGTTATTGGTTGCTTCATTTTGGTGTTTTGGTCATGTTTATCTCCTTTTGTGTGTGTGGTCACAAGGCTTTCTGTTTGACTTTACAGATATGGGACCCATAAACATGATGTCTTTAAGAAACAGGGAATTCCTGGGCCCAAACCTCTGCCATTTTTAGGAACTCTGCTGAATTACTACAAGGTGAGTGTTGATTGAACTCTGCATATGGCTTCCTTAATGGCCAATAATGGTTTAGTTATATTAAGTGGTCCTTGGGAGGAAATTCTGAGATCTCAGGCCTTATATTGTGTGTTCTCATGATATTGGAGAATGTCTACTGGTTCCTTTGTGCTTTGTTGCCAACTTAAAACTATTAAATGTGTGTGTGTGTGTGTGTGTGTGTGTGTGTGTGTGTGTGTGTGTGTATTCCTAGTTTGTATGTATGTATTTTCATGTGTGTGAGTACTCATATATGTGCAGGTACATATGCATGGATTTGTGTGTGCGTGGAGTGGCCAGAGGTTGATATTGGTTGTCTTCTTGATTGCTCTTCATTTTATGCTTTGATACAGGGTCTCTCACTTGAACCAAGCTCTCTCTGACTTTAGGGGGTTTGCTAGCCAGCTTGTTCCAGGAAGCCTGTGTTTCTGTCTCTGGCAAGTTGGGACTACTGGAGGGCTTTAACCCACTACCTAGCATTTGCAATGATACTGGAGATCCAAGCTGTGATATTTAGGGTGTTATTTCCCATGGACCTACCTTCACAACTCCCATTGTCAACTTTCCTCCATATTTATTAATTTTGGTTGAGTGTATGTGTGTACCATGGCATGCATACATAGATCAAAGGATAATGGGTGGGTAAGTTTTCTCCTTTTTCTATCTTATGAATCCTAGGGATGAAACTCGGGGTCATCAGGGTTGGTGGCAAGTGTCTTTTCATCCGAAGCCATCTGACTGGCTTTAATGTCAGTTTATTCAATGTCAAGTTTGCCTTGAGTGAAACACCCAGTTCTCCAGCCCATTTCATCTTGATATTCACGACATGATGCTCAAAATTTGTGAGAAAAAAGAAGTTTATTTCTTACCCAGTGCAGATTCTGGAAAGGCACTGTTGTACTTATTGAACAAAAATCTTTAAGGGGTTCCCAGCTTCAAGGACATCAAGCTTTATGCACTAGATTAAAATTTTCCTCTTTGTACCCGGGTTCATAAGCAACATTTTTCTTTTTTCTTTTTTCTTTTCTCTCTCTCTCTCTCTCTCTCTCTCTCTCTCTCTCTCTCTCTCTCTCTCTCTTTTGGTTTTTAGAGACAGGGTTTCTCTGTGTAGCTTTGCGCTTTTCCTGGAACTCACTTGGTAGTCCAGGCTGGCCTTGAACTCACAGAGATCCACCTGCCTCTGCCTCCAAAGTGCTGGGATTAAAGGCGTGCGCCAGCACCGCCTGGCTAACATTTTTTTCTTTTTACTAAATATTTCTGAATCATCAGCATATCACAGACCCACATAGACACCATTGGAAGATTTTTCATATACTTGGGTTCTCTACAATCACTGAACCCCTGAGGTTATTTCCATGGCTCTATCCCCAACATTCACACTTCATGGTATGTCTGGGTTCTTGAGAACTAGCGTATTTTGCTTCACTCTCTTTCTGTAGGAATGGAGGTCCAGGTTAACAATTGATTCTTTTAGAAAGATTTCACACACATAAGTGTGGGTTTGTGTACATGAGTGCAGTACCTATAGAGGCCAGAAGAGGGCAAGGGATTATCTGGAGACAGAGTTACAGATGGTTATGAGGTGCTGGATGGATATGGGTGCTGGGGATGGAACTTGGACCCTCAGGAAGATCAGCAAGTACTCTTAATTACTGAATCACATCTCCAAGCCTAATGACAAATTTTCTATTCTCTTTTGTTTTTGTGGTACTGAGAATGGGATCCAGGGTCTTCTTCATGTCAGGCAAGTGCTCTAACACTGAAATGTCTGCTCAGGTTTTTCTTCCTAAAGGTTCTATGCTTACTTTGCACATTCTTTAACACATTTTATTATTATGATGATGATAATGATTATTACTGTACATATGCTTGTATCTGGTGGTATGTATAGGTACATGCCTATGAGGTGAATGCAGAGGCTACAGGAAGATAATCATTTGTCCTGCCATATCAGTTTCCCTTATTCCACTGAGCCATCTGGCTGGTGCAACTCAATGTTACTGAAGAACTTTTCTCTGTCAGAAACAATAAACCTACTTTCATGGGATTTTAGGCTTTGGTTCCCTGGCTAGAGAAGGGTTGGTATATACAGGGCAATAATGGATTTCATGCTATTTCTCTTTCCAGGGTGTATGGAAATTTGATGTTGAGTGCTATAAAAAGTATGGAAAAATATGGGGGTGAGTATTCTGGAAAGGTCTGTGGAGCTGATCTTTTTAGGAAGATGCACTCTACATGTGCAAGGACAATGCCAGCCCAGGACTATAGTCATGCACCTCTCTGTTGTAAGGGTGATGCCATGTGTCATTAAATACCATGGCTCCCAGGTCTAATTATCTTCAGAACATTGCACATTGTGGCTTTTTGATAGGCTTTGGTGTTCCATGGACTCTGGACCTTGTGTTTTGCTGCTTTGTTTTGGTTTTTAAACATGGTTTCTCTGTGAAACAGCTCTGGATGTCCTGGAACTCACTCTGTATACCAGGCAGGCCTTGAACTCACAGAGATCCACCTGCCTCTATCTCCTGAGTTCTGGAATTAAAGTCCTAAGCCACCATCATCCCCAGCCAAGACTTTTGATAGTGGAGTATATCATTGTGTCCTGTCTAATTGAATTGACTTTGGAGATCAAAGTCAATTTGTATTTAAAAATCAAAGTGTTCTTCCTTGGATCTACATCCTTAATGGTCCTGTAAAGTGGCTGAGTCGGCAACAGGAACTGTTCCCTGTCATTGATGCTGGAGTTTGGCTAGATCTTTGGAGTGGGTGTCATCATATGCTAGTAGACACAAACAAGTGGGAGGAGGCTCTGGTTCTTCCTGCCTCTTCATGTCTTCTCCATCCTTAGGGACCACAGGCCTGAACACAGGGTCTGCTGAGTTGACATAGCCCATAAAGACCATGTCATTCAATGCCTACAGCAGGCTTTGCTGTCTGTCCAATGGCCCTATAAATGTCTCCTAGCAACATTATTGCTTGTCAACACTTGATCGTGTTTTCTCATCTTTTCACTGACTAATATTTATTTATTTGTTTGTTTGTCCACTCATCGTTATTTGTTCGCTTGTTTGTTTATTTGGGACATGATCTCTTTAAGTAGCCCTAACTGTCCATGTACTCGATATGTAGACCAGTCTTGCCTTGAACTCAAATATATGATTGTTTCTGCCTTCCAAGTACTGGGATTAAAGGCATTTTCCACCATGCCTGGCCTTAATATTGTTTTTTATATGAAACATTTTGCTTACATTTTTCATTAGGTTTTTTGTGTGTGTCTATGTGTACCAGTGAATTTAATTGGACTTACTTACAGAAGCATAAGTGAGCAAGAGCTTATCTGAGCCTTGGAGAAGTTGGTATATGCACCTCATTTAAAATCTGTATTTTCATTGTATCAAAACCAGGGTCTGGTGTACTCTAGGCAGTCTTTCTACCAGTAAGCTACATTCCCTAGCCCAGAGATTGAAATAATTTATTATTTTTTTTAATAATTTCTTACTTTTAATTATTTTCCTACACTTTAAACCACATACCAAAAAAGAAAAACTAGAAAGTACTTCATCTTGAATTGTAAATCATGAGAGTAATTATTAAATAATCATTTTAAGAAAATATACAAGAATGTGTTCTGACCCACCAAAAATACCTCAATTGAAATTTAAACAAAATTCACATTTTATTTAGATTGAAATAAACTGTACAAAATTGATCTTATTCACCAAAAATAACAGTAAAATTTTCTGTATTATTTAGATAAACCACAAAACATTTATTTTTGTAAGTTTTGCTTATGAATCAAGATGAGGCAGTAGACAGACATACTCATGTAAAAAGACAGAAGGAAACAGACAAGCCAGGAGCTGCCTATATGGATGGCCTTTGTCTTTGTCTTCACCATGAAGCAGAAGTGAATTTACCTGTGAAAAAGCTTATGAAAGTGTGGGTCCAACAAAGGAATGTAAACAGCAACAACCAAATGGGGAGCAACAGGGCCTGGCTCTGCCATTCACTTAGTCCTTTGGGGTCCTTCCATCCTGACAGAATTCCACTAAAACCTGCTGGCTGAGCTCATAAACTTCTGTAATTCCTGTGACTGTTCATCACAGTGGACTTTGTTGCTTTTGCAGTGCTGAGGCATGAGCTTTACACATGCTAGACAAGTGCTCCACTAAGCTATACCTGAGCCCTTGTGTTTTTGAGACTGAGTCTCACTATGTAGGCCAGGCTGGCCTAAAGCTTGTGCGTCTCATGCTTCTGCCTTTCAAGTGCTGCTACCACAAATTTTAAACACCCATAACTCCTACAAGTCAAAAGTCAATGATACACTTCATCGTAACACATTATAAAATGTATCTCTCATAAAATTCATTTTTCAAAGACCTGATAACTCAACAGCTGACAACTGGATCCACAATGATAAAGCTATATCTAAAATGACTTTAACTAAAGCAATTCCAGAGTGCCACTAGCAGGGAGGCATTCTGGCAATCCCAATGCCAACTTCTGCAAGAACAGATACTGAAAGCATGAGAGTTCAAACGGGGGCCATTTAACTATGGGGATTACCAACAGCTAATGATGCATTCAACTGGAGGTGTAGCCACAAGGTACACAGTGATTAATTGGCCTGCTATACCTTACGGCTTTTCTTCCAAACAGCAAACATAAGACATTTTAAAAATCTTTTAGGTATTTTCAATGGTTTCTGAATTATTTGTAGGAAGCTCTGGTTTATTTGTATAGAGTTTGATGTATGTGTCCACCATTAAATCCAGATCATGTTTTATATCAAAATTTATGTTAAGCAAAGCCAAATTACTTGACTTCTGGTCTGTCAAAGTGTTCCTCAAATATGCCTTGAGTCGCTTTTGCCCATTTTCATAGCGTGCTTTCTCAACTTTCATCACAGGGAGAATACATAGGTCCTTCAGCAAGGCATAGACATTGGGAAAGAACTTGATGTCAGGAAGATGGAGGGCTTCATAAATAGTGGATGGGAGGTCGATGTCTTTCCCTCTGTGTTTCCACTTGATTCTCCAACAGTGAAGCTTGGCTGCAAGAGTGTCAGGGTTGGGTAGGTCGCTCCTGTACATTTCAGCATCGAGCTCTTCTGAGGTGTTGAATTTGAGCTGCCCCATCACTGAGGGTACCAGAGATAGGCATTTCAGAGCTTTGAGGTGCTGTTCAGAGAATATGTCTTTAAGTTCCTGAATAATGTGCTCCACTGTTGGAACACTGAGGGTGTCTTTATTGTAATTCTCCGAGGTTAGCTGAGGTTCCAGGTTACCTTGCTGGGACCTCCAGAATTTCCCTGGGAGTTTCATTTGAATGTCAAGTTTCGTTGCTAAATTTGTGGCTTCCTCAAACCAAAACTCATGATAAACTTCAATATTTTCCATCACTTCATTAAGTGAATGCAGTACTGCAGTCAAGCTACCGGCTGCAAAGTAGACATCAGAAGTTTGTCCCTGGAGGTTCTTCCCAAAGGCCCTTGTAAAAGATAACACATTTTTAAGAACAACAACGGTAACAATGAAATCAAAATCTGTCACTGCACTACAGAGTACGAATGCTCGTCCGGCTATACAGTTATTCCACCTAATATTTGTGTCGCTATTTATACCATCTAAACATAAAACAAGTGCTTGTAGGAGATCCACTAAGATTTCAAAGGCGTCATGTCTGCCTGTCCACTGGGAATGGCAAATTTCCTTCAGCTCTTTACCCCGCTCTTCACTGTTCTGAAAAAGAACAGAAATTACATTGTCAAGTTCTAAAAGCAGCTGTGGTGATCGGTGGAAAAAAGAACAGACTTCCTCAATCGTTCCTAAAGCCACGGATACCCCTATCACAGGGGCAGACTTCACCAACCATGAATTTAAGGCACAGGAAGAGCAGAGTGTGTAGATAGCCTAGGGGTATTTTTCTAAAAGTCTTGAAGCGACAACTTTCATTTTGGAAGAAAATCCACTGGACACAATGTAAGCCTGACCACGACAATACTCCATATTCAATCCCCATTTCTCAGTTATTGTAGTGTGAAACTTCACAGCCAAAATTTCTGCATCAGCTTCATAGGGCAGGAAGCCCACAAACTCTTCTCTCAGGTTATGAGCTTCATCGACAAACCTCACCAGCACAGGCAAGTGCTCTTCTCCTGCTATGTCCACCACATTATCTGTGATGATGGAAAAGAAGTGCGAGTCTCTCACTTCCCTGAGCGTCTCCTCCCGAATGCAGCTCTCACAGATCTCCAGCATCTGTCTCTGCTGCGCTTTGGAGCAGAATAACGTGTTCACCGCTTTGGTCTCAAAGCGATTCTGCAGGACCTCCTCTCCAGAGTTGATTCGGCACTCCAGGAGCGCCTGAAAATTATCTGGAGCAAAGAGGCCTTTTGGGATCTCATCTGCCTCGTGCCCATCCAAGGGTATGTTCTGCTTTCCCATGAGAATCAGAATCTCAAATAATGACTTGAGGTACTCTTTGTTCTCCTTCTCCTGAAGGGTCAAAGGTAACACGTTTCCATCCTGCTGGTTCACTGCTTCTGCACCGGGGTTCTGAGCATTGCTGTTAGTTTCCTGTTCTTGTTCAGAAGTTTCCTCAGTTTTTTTTTTCTGTTTCAGTGACCTGATTTCATCTTCACTCAATTCTTTTATTCGTTTTCTGTGTCTGCTATGTGGATTGTTCAAATGACTGGTGAGATCAAATATTGTCAGTATTGCATTATCTCGAAGAACTGGTTCTACAGATCACAGAGGTCTCAAAGTGTTTGGCACGTAGCCGATAATGTTTATTTAGTTGATCAGGTGTTTTATCTTCTAAGTCTGCTCTCCTACAATTCTCAACCCACTTCTGGCATCTGGCCGGGTCCCGAGGGAACCTGAAGAAGGCCAGGTCCGACTGCGTGCTCTTCCGTGTGCAGTTGGGGGCTGCGCAGAAGATCGGCATGGTTGCCTGGCCAGCGGCCGGTCCAGCCCTCCCCTCCCCTCCTCATCAGGGCAGCACGGCCGCCCCGCGGGGCCGGGGAGGGGAGCTGGGCCGGCCGGCCGGCTCCACAAGGCCGCGCGCAGAGCATTATTTATTATTTTTAAGATTAATTTAATATAGTTTTTAATTTTTAAAAGGATTTTTACTTTAAATTATTTAATATTGATACTGTTTTATTTTAAGGGTTTAAATATTAATTTTACTTTAATATTTCATTTATGTAATTTTAATTTCTTTTTATTTTATATTCTTTGGTGTTTTGCCTGCATGTACATCTGTGTGCGGATGTCAGAATCCCTGGAGTTGAAGTTACAGACAGGTGTGAGCTGCCATATGGGTGCTGGGAACTGACCCTGGTTCCTCTGGAAGAGCAGTCAGTGCTATTAACTACTGAGCCATCTCTTCAGTCCCAATATTTTATTTTTAAACACCTATTATTGTTATTACTTTTAATTATGTGTATGTGCATGTTTGCTTGGTTTGTGTGTCTCTTCACGTGAAATGCTGATGATCACGGAGGCCAGGGGCATTGGAGCTGGAGTTACCTGTGGTTGTGAGCCATCAAAGGTGGGTGCTAGGAACCAAACTCAGGTCATCTGCATGAACAATATATGCTATTAACTCTGGTGCCATCTCCCCAGCCCCTTACAATACTGTAAATAAGCAAAAATTACAGAAAATGGTATAAGCAACTCTCACATATCCACATCTAGACTTAAAAATTCAAATCATACTTGCTTTCAGTAACCTTAAAGATGAAATACAATAAGATATAACATTCTAATTACATTTTAATTTAATTTGCTCCCTCACTGTCTCTATCTGATCTCCCATTAAAGATTACAACTTGTCTCAAATCAGTTATTTCAGTCTATCTTATTATCTATTCTATTTTGCCGAGCACAAAGTTCTGCAACATGTTTAGGCCAGTCTTTAATAAATTCAACAGTCTGATTTTCCTTATGAAGGGTGAGTCCAGCTGATGAATCAATAGCAGTCAATGCAATAATTCCCATAACCACAGCAACAATCAATCCAATCATCCTGTGAGTTCTTCTTAATAGTCTTTCTGAGAGTTTCTTGACTAGAATCACCATAGGTTAGCATGCCATAGCCTAAACAACTACACCAGCATCCAAACTGTTAACCTTGCTCCAAGAATATAAAACCATTCAGGGGTGACATCTAATGACATACTAGCATTAACGTAGGTATGAAGGGTACACTGTTCCAAGTGATGCTATAGTGATTAGGGTGCCATTGTTTAGGCCATTTCAGTAATATATAAGGTAATGGTATACATGCTGCAAAGTGATGATTTTGATTTAACCTAAAGGACAAAGTATATGTCCATCATTAATGTTTAACCTTCCTTTCAATACTTTAAGAGGATGTAAGGTACTTGACAATTTCTACAAATTAGTTTGAATGGAATTGTCAAATTGCTACATAAGAGCTGACATCCCAACATCATTTGATTGCATAGGTTCATCAAGAGTACAGCTAATTTCTCTAATCCCATTCAAGCCATACCTTTGCCATCTCAATTCTGAGTGAGAGTATTTTCCTCATGGGAATCCATAAGGGCTTAGATCAATGACTTTTCCTTGGGAGATATTAATAAGCACCTGATGCTTCTCACTTTTATATACCTACCCATGTATACAGTCATATTCCTTATTGCTAACCCACATCTCACAAAATGTCAGATTTATGGAACTAGTACAATGAATCTCCTATCCTCTAAACCCAGATACATGAAGCATAAAAATTTTATTTTGAATCTCCTGGGTAGTATTAATTATAGATAGCCAAATTTGAAAAGTTATATTTAGACAATGAGTTCCATTACCCATACAAATAGGGATTCCTTGCACTCCCACAGTATAGGTTATCCTTTCCTTACCTTACTCCTCAGGCCTTGCAGGTTCTCTCTGGTCATAAGTACCAGGTAGCCAAGATGATTCCATTGACCACAACAGGAATATCTGTATCTCCCCAACTGGTCCCTTTGTTAATGGGAGGATTAGGAATATAAGCCCAGTATGATTGTTCCCCTTTACCTATACAGTTAAAACAGACAGCATAGCATGGAACAATGTTGTAGCATTCAAAGGCTTCCTAGCCAGCTGAACTATTGCTTCCTCCTTTTCAGTCAATTTCTTAAGCCATCCCCATGTAGGAAGATCAGCTGATTGTTGCAAGGGCTTTCTGTATCTCTGTCTTTCCAGAGTTGTGTTATGGATGTCAGCAGCCAAGGCAGCATGGAGAGTTCTCATGCTTGTGTCAAAATTTTATTAATTTAGATGGTTTCCACAACTTGTTGTCTCCTGCAAAAGCATAAGTATGACCTCAAGTGCAATATAACAACTTCCCTGAGTTCCATTCTGATGTTAAAACATCCTTGTAGTACACATGATAACCCAATTCAGCATCTTTTTCCACAGTCCAATGTCTTTCAGCAGCTGTTACCCTGTTTCATTAACATTTAAAAATATAAAGTTAGTAAAGCATGATGTAATCAATCCTTGGGAGTCCTCATAGCACCCTTTTTTTAAGCATCTCTTTTAAAGTATGATTAGGTCTTTCAACAATTGCTTGTCCTGTAGAGTTATGTGGTATCCCTGTAATGTGTTTTATGTTATAATTTGCAAAAGGGATGTTTTACTTTACTGGAAACATAAGCAGGAACATTATCAGTTTTAATTTGTATTGATATACCCAATTACAGCCATTGTTTCTAATAAATGTGTACTTACAGATTCAGCCTTTTCAGAACTTAAGGCAGATACCTATTGAAATCCACAGTATGTATCAATGATATGATGTACATATTTTATTTTTTCCAAATTCTGCTAAGTGAAATACATCCATTTTCCAAATTGCATTTTTTGGCAACCCTTAAGATTACTTCCTGCTGGTAAAGGAACTTGAGTAATATAAACAAGTGGAACAATTTTCTTTAGCTTGTCACCAGGTATTGGAAAATTTTTTACTGTAAGCCTTAATGGTAAACATGATTTTTTATGAAAATTTGAAGCTTCTAATACATTTTCTATTAGTAGTTGATCAATTTCTTCACTTTCTTTTGCTAATGGCCCATGGATCCTCAATGAGACCAAATGATAATACATAGTAGATAATTTCTGTCCCAGATTGCTTGTTGCTCTTGTATGAATAACAAATTTAATTCTGACTTATCAGGAATAAGTTTAGCAGTTTCTATATACAATAATACTCTTTTAGCATATTGAGAATCAGTAAGTATATAAAGAAACTTATTAAAATCTATTAATACCATTGAAAGGCATATAATTCTGATTTTTGGACTAAAGCATATGGACTTTGTAGTACTTTTTATGTTTCCTGCTTTCCAACCTAATTTATTTCCATCAGGATAAAATGTAAGGGTCCCAGAAATAGAAGTTCTTTTTATTATACTGGTAGTAATCTATTCAGTTATTTTTATAAATTGAAATTCTTTACTTTGGGCATAATTATTGTTGATTTCTATTAAATAATTGCTACAGGTTCTTTGTCAGTCATCATTAATTACCCATAAAATTGCATAATTTCAACATTAGTGTAAGGTTCTACAATCACAGCTGGACCCATTTCTCACAATTGATAAAGTCTTATTCTTCCTTTTATAATTAATCCAGGAACCTTTTGATAAACTATTTACTCTGTTTATGAGCTAAAAAATATCCATTCTAAAACATTATCTTCCTTTCATGAGTCCAGTAGGGGAATAAGTAGAAGGTAAAATTACTAAAATACATTCAATTTGTGAGATCTAATAGATTTAAAAAGACATCTTGCAATTTCTGTTCTACTTGGGCCAACTCCGTTTCTGCTTCAGTTGTTCAATGCCTGAAACTGTTTCAATCTGAGTCACTTTGTAAAATTTGAAATGAACTACTTAATTTTCGAGTAGTCAGTCCAATTGTAGGCCACAACCAATTAATATCTCACAATAAATTTTGAAAATCATAAAGTGTATGTAATTCATGTCTTCTAATCTGTCCTATTTGTGGCTGGATTCTCTGTTTACTTAATTTAAATTCTAAATAATTAAGAGAGTCTCCTCTTGGAATTTTTTCAGGAGCAATTTGCGATCCCCATTGAGGTAAAATCTGGTGCGCCTCAGCAAACACCTTTTCAAGGCTATTGACATCAGAGGCAGCTATTAAGATATTATCTATATAATGATGTTGTTTTTAAACTAAATCTCAATCTTATGATTTTACCAATAAAGACTTGGGAGTCAGATGCTGGGGTGAAAACCTGCAAGTTCACAAAGGCAGAGGAGCAATGAACTGACCTTCCTCCTTAGCTGAGTCACAGAAAGAGAGCTTTCCTTTCCCGTCCCAATCCAAATAGGACCACAAAACTCCACGTCCCTCCTCACTACTTCCTGTGCCTCTCTCTATCTATGTTCTGGACTCCCTATAACTTTCTATGGCTACTTCCTGTCAACTAGTTGCTGGCTCCTTCCCTTGACCCAAGGTTGATTTTATTTAATTAATGCAGTCTCAGTGTTCACTATGTGATCAAGTATCCTGAATCACAATGATAAATAATGGATTGAGTAAATTGTTTATGAAGTACTTCCAGTGGTTTATTTATAAACTATTGACACAAAGTTGGACTATTTAACATTCCCTGGGGAAGGGCTTTCCGTTTAGATAACTTTTTAACAGGCTGGGGATTATTATAAGTAGGAACTGTAAAAGCAAACTTGTCTCTATCCTGTTCTTGCAAGGAAATAGTATGAAAGCAATGTTTTAAATAAGCCAAGCCTTTGACAATAAAGAAGGTAATGGAATTCTAGGCTCTAAATGAACCATAGGTTGAATTACATGGATTACAGTTTTTAAATCAGTCAATACCTGCCATTTTTTTTAGTTTTTTTTAATTGCAAGTACAGAAGAATGTCAAAGATTTGTAGTTTTTCAATGTGTTTAGCATCTGTTTTGTACTAGTAGCTCAAACACCTGTAATTTTTTTTATTAAGGGCCACCTCTCCACCCACACAGGCTTATTAGTTAACCATATTAAAGGTAGAGCAGTT
Organism: Peromyscus maniculatus bairdii; assembly: GCF_049852395.1. Lineage (NCBI taxonomy): Eukaryota > Metazoa > Chordata > Mammalia > Rodentia > Cricetidae > Peromyscus > Peromyscus maniculatus. The sequence goes on along the minus strand of NC_134874.1, from coordinate 36,599,509 downwards.
GAAATTCCAGTTGTTTACCCTAATCCAAATTTGGGTAGCTAACTTCTGTCTTGTGTTGTTTCTGGGCAACCTGTATAGCCTGTGTTTTTCATTGACAATTTTTTTCAAAACCTATTTTAGGAATGTATCGAAATTTAAAATCATTTCATGAGTTGTTTCTGAAATTGTAGGAATATTAATTTGAGCTGTATAGTATAGAGTAGGTAATCTCTTTTGTGAAGCTTGTGAAATTTATGTGTAAACATTCTCTTTGTCCTTTTTAAAAAGCCATCTATAAAAGCATTAAAAACAATCTCTACATAATTTTAAGAGGTAAGTTTAGGCAATACCCACGGGGTATTTTTTATAAAATAGTAAAAAGATGATCCTTTTTTATAGATCTCAAGTAATATGTTAATGCAGCCTGCTAATTATTAACAGTGTGGAATGAACAATTTACTTGAAAAATAATTTTGTAGGCTCTTTGTCAGTAAGATGTTATTTCTATGAGCTATTATTAGTAGTCATATTATTTAATGAGCTAATAACCTGCTCTGTTTCAGATGTGACATTTTATAGAATTTAACCAAGAGTTGCCAGAAAGCAACTCAAAGAGCAAGTCAAATCCTCAGTAGCAATAAATAGACAAGAGTATACACAATGATTTAGATCAAAATTATACATTTTCCTCTTTTAGTTTGTTTATTATGTAAATTAAACATTCATTCAAGCTTTAATCAGATGATCAAGAGAAGAGAATATCCTCCATATAATGAATGGCTAATACCTCTGGAGATTCAAACAGCATTGGCTCAGTACTTTACATCCTGATTGCAATTGTTTTCTGTACTACAGTTGGGCTTGTTTTAATTTTTCCTCCCATGAAGAGATCATTCATAATGACTTATTTCTGTTATTAGGAGGAAAAAAAACATTTCCCATGAAGGGACATTTAATATGAACTTATTCCCACTGGGAGTGAAAAACAAAAAACATTTAAATCAAAATTAAACAGACAAACAAGAAAATTGCAAGTCCTGGGCCAGCTGCCCCTGCTCAGGCTGCAGTAGTGGAGCTCCACCCACCCTCCTCTGGAGTTCAGGTCTTGCCTCACTGTGCTCTGTGTGGTCCTTGAGAGAAAGCACCTGCAGCATCACACAGCAGAGAACTCTGAGATCCTGCTGACATGAACCCCTTTTTTCTATGGGAAAGGGGTTTCTCCTTCCTCTATTTCTACTGGGAAGAGGGTTTTTTCTCCCTTTATTTTTCTTCATAACTTCCTATTTGTAGGCCTTTATTAAATAATTTCTTTTATTCTACCAGGAACAGTCTTTTGTTTTTTTAATGGAAAATTTCTTCTTAAATTTTCTTTTCTTTCCTCTTTTCTACCAGGAAGATTCCTTTTTTAAAAAATTTCTCTTATTCTTTGTCTCCAGATTTATCCATTTGTATCCTTAATTCTTGAAATGGTCTCTATGTCCCTCTCCTCTGAAGAAGGAAGAGGAGATTCATCTCCATTATCTTCACCCTCCTCACATTCTTCTTCCACTGAAACAACATTCCTGTCTTCCTGTGAGAAAACATTCTCCTCTGCTGACTGACAATTTCTGTCCTGAATGTTTTCCTTTTTGCTCCCCTTTTCTACTTCAGGTGGAGCTTTCTGTGATTTCTCACTCTGTGTGGGATCCTGAGGGTTTGAGATCAAATTACATAAAGACCAAATCTTGACGGGTATGGACTCCTCTCTCGGATGAGTGCTAAATAAGCTCTCAACACTTGCTTCCAAAATGTCAGTTCCAATTGAACCTGGGGAGTTTCATGAAACCAATAACAATGCCTTTTCACTAACACCAAAGGCTCTGTAAGCTGTTTTTCTTCCTCATTCACTCCATTTCCTTTTTTTTTGGCGGGGGGGAGGGGGTCTGAATTATTTTTCTTTATTCATCTGTTGGTTGCTTTTCACTCATGTAACTCCAGAGCTATGATCCATAGTAGAATGATTTGCAAAAATTTAACAAAAATAAAAAGTAAAATTTCAGGGTTACAAACAGCATTTATTCAAGGAGTGATGTTTTACCATAGTAAATAGTAATTAACTTAATTAACTTTAATGAAAGTCCTCAAAGATGGTAGGTAAGGTTGATGATCTTATCTACAGCCAAATACAGGCCACATTTGAAGAGAACCTTGTTTGCAGGTGAGAGGTGCAGGTGGTGGGTGGGAATGGCAGGGAGGTGGGGTTCCAGAGACAGCCTGATGTCTATGAACTATCATTTTTTTAAACTTAGGTAGGAGCAAGTTGTATGGTGGACTGTACTCCCTGTGTCCCACAGTTGATTCACCAGGGATAATGATCTGAGTCCTTTGGGGTACCTATTCCCTGATCACCAGAAACCACCTTTCATATTGCACACCTAACTGGGTTCAAAGCAAGAAAGGATGTGATAGGTAGGAGTTGATGGATGGTTAAAGAAGATGTTTCTGATATCATGGGAGAAATGATTCTTCCCGAGTCTAGTGGGGTTTTTTGTTTTGTTTTACTTTGTGTTGTTTTTGAAACCTTAAAGGAAGAGAGGAAGAAAAGAGCATTAACAAAAAGAGAAAAAAAAATATTTTTTAAGTAATTTTTTTTGAAGTTTTTTTTCTGGGGCTTGAGAGAAAGCTCGGTGGGTAAGAGTCTGTACTACTCTTGTGGAGCCCTTTCACTTGGTTTCTAGCAACCACGTCAATCAGCTCATAACTGTCTCTAACTGTGTGCCCAGAGAGTCTGTGACACTCTTCTGGCATCTGTGGACACCTGCACTCATATACACATTACTATATCCAAGCCCCTACACACAAAAAATAAAATTTTTAAAAAGAAAAACAATTTTTGCCAAGCAAATGTGTGTACAAATGTCAACAAATAACTCAAATTACTCTAAGAAGATGAGATTTTAGATCTGGAAGTTTCTATGTGGAGATGAAGCTCTTGGGAGGGAAAGATTAGCTGATGCTTCTGGTCCCTGGGGAAGGATGTGGCCTCTCAGATGTGGCTCTGGGGAGTATCCCACAAACAAGAATATTTGAGGGTCATATCTGCTAATCACACCTTTGTCTTCTGTTAGTCATGTCTCACATATCAGCAGTGTCCACCTCTTCCTTCTTTTCTTCCTGAATCCCTGCTATGGGTCTCTTAGAGAATTTTCCAATAACCCCTGCTGAAGAAAAACTACCAAAGAAGATGCATACAAGTAAATCCCACAGTTCTTGAAAAAGCTGTCTTCCCAGAGGTCATCTCACAGCCATGACACCTCTTGACAAATACCAATAACTTTGTGTGTGGAAGGGTGTATAAACATTTTGGGTCAAAGCCAGGTCCATCTGTGATTCTTTTTTTCTTTTTCTTATTATTAATTGATTTTCTATTCATTTTACATACTAACCACAGATTCCCTTCACCTCCCTCCTCTCACGCCTCAGCCTGCCCCCAATTCCCCTCATTCATACCTCCTCCAAGGCATGGGGAGTCAGCAGAGCCTGAGGCAGGTAGAAGCCCCTCCTCCCTGCACCAAGGAAGTACAAAGTGTCCCACCATAGGCACTGGGCTCCAAAAAGCCAGCTCATGCACTAGGAAGGGTCCCAGTCCCACAGCCTGCCTGGGGGGGGGCACTAAACAGCTCAAGCTAAACAACTGTCTTGCCTATCCAGAGGACCTAGTTCAAGTCCAATGGGGACTCCACAGCTATTCATCCACACTTCATGTGTTTCCACTAGTTTGGCCAGCTGTCTCTGTACATTTTCCCATCATGATCTTGATGTCCCTTGCTTATAGAATCCCTCCTCTGTCTTATTGATTGGACTCCTGGAGCTCAGCCTGGCACCCAGCTATGGATCTCTGCATCTGCTTCCATCAGTCAATGGATGAGGGCTCTATGATGACAGGGTTTTCAGCTATCTGATCACCTGAGTAGGCCAGTTCAGGCACACTCTGGAATATTGCCAGTAGGTAAGGTGGGGTCATCCTTGTGGATTTACCTGGGAAATTCCCTAGCACTCTGTTTCTCCCTATTACCATGATGTCTTCATTTATCATGGTATCTCTTTCCTTGCTCTCCTACTGTGTCCCTATTCTAGCTCGAACCTCCCATTCCCCTATGTTCTAATCCCCCATTGGTCGCCCTCCCTTACCACACCTCACCCCAGTTTGCTCATGAAAATCTCATCTATTTCTTCTTTGCTGGCCTATCAATGTGTCCCTCTTAGGGTCCTCCTTGTTAGCTAGCCTCACTGGAACTGTGGGTTGCGGTTTGGTTATCCTTTGCTTTACATCTAGTATCCACTTATGAGTGAGTACATACCATGTTTGTCCTTCTGAGTCTGGGTTACCTCACTCAGGTTGATATTTTCTAGTTCTATCCATTGGCCTGCAAACCTCATGATGTCATTGTTTTCCTCTGTTGATTAGTATTAGTACTCCACTGTGTATATATACCACATTTTCTTAATCCATTCTTCAGTTCAGGGGCATCTAGGTTTTTTCCAGGTTCTGGCTATTACAAATAATGCTTCTATGAACATAGTTGAGCATGTATCCTTGTGGTATAATTGAGCATTCCTTGGGCCCAAGAGTGGTATAGCTGGGTCTTGAGGAAGATTGATTCCCAATTTTTTGAGAAATTGCCATACTGATTTTCAAACTGCCTGTACAAGTTTGCACTCCCACCAACAATGGAGGAGTGTTCCCCTAGCTCCACATCCTCTCCAGCATAAGCTGTCTTCAGTGGGTTTTTTTTTTTAATCTTAGCCATTCTGACAGGTGTAAGATGGTATCTCAGAGTTGTTTTGATTTGCATTTCCCTGATGACTAAGGATGTTGAGCAATTCCTCAACTGTTTCTCAGCCATCTGAGATAATTGTCTGTTGAGCTCTGTAGCCCATTTTCTAATTGGATTGTTAAGTATTTTGGTGTCTAGTTTCTTGAGTTCTTTATAATTTTGGAGATCAGCCTTCTGTCAGATGTGGAGTTGGTGAAGATCTTTTCCTGTTCTATAAGTTATCATTTTGTCTTATTGACCGTGTCCTTTGCCCTACAAAAGCTTCTCAGTTTCAAGAGGTTCCATTTATTAATTGTTGCTCTCAGTGTCTGTGCTACTGATGTTATAATTAGGAAGTGGTCTCCTGTGCATTCAAGACTACTTCCTACTTTCTCTTCTATCAAGTTCAGTGTAACTATATTTATGTTGAGGTCTTTGATCTACTTGGACTTGAGTTTTGTGCAGGGTGACAGATATGGATCTATTTGCAATCTTTTACATGTTGACATCCATTATGCCAGCACCATTTGTTGAAGATGTTTTCTTTTTTCCACTGTACAGTTTTGGCTTCTTTGTCAAAAATGAGGTGTTCATAGGTGTGCAGATTAATGTTGGGATCTTCAATTTGATTGATCCACATGTTGATTTTTATGCCAGTACCAATCTGTTTTTGTTACTATAGCTCTGTAGTAGAGCTTGAAGTCAGGGATAGTGATGCCTCCAGAGGTTGCTTTATTATACAGGATTCTTTTAGCTATCCTGGGTTTTTTGTTTTTCCATATGAAGTGAGTATTGTTATTTCCAAGTCTGTGAAGACTTGTGTTGGGATTTTGATGGGATTGCATTGAATCTGTAGATTGATTTTGGTATGATTGCCATTTTCACTATGTTAATCCTACCTATGCATGAGCATGGGAGATTGTTCCATTTTATGATATCCTCTTCAATTTTTTTCTTCAGAGACTTAAAGTTCTTATCATATAAGTCCCTCACCTGTTTAGTTAGAGTTACCCCCAGGTATTTTATATTATTTGTGGCTATTGTAAAGGGTAATGTTTCTCTAATTTCTTTCTCAGTCTGTTTATCATTTGAATATTAGAGGGCTACTGATTTTTTTGAGTTAATCTTGTATCCTGCCACATTACTAAAGCAGTTTCTCAACTGTAAGAGTTCCCTGGTAGAATTTTTTGGGCCACTTATGTATACTATCATGGCATCTGCAAATAGTGAAAATTTGACTTCTTCCTTTCCAATTTCTATCCCTTTGATCTTCTTTTGTTGTCTTATTGCTCTAGCTAGAACTTCAAGTACTATATTGAATAAGTATTGGGAGAGTGGACAGCCTTGTCTTGTTCTTGATTTTAGTGGAATTGCTTTGAGTTTCTCTCCATTTAATTTGATGTTGGCTCTCGGCTTGCTATAAATTGCCTTTATTATGTTTAGGTATGTTCCTTGTATTTTTGATCTCTCTAGAACCTTTTTCATGAAGGTGTTGGATTTTGTCAGAGGCCTTTTCAGCATCCAATGAGATGATCATGTGGTTTTTTTCTTTCAGTTTGTTTATATGGTGTATTATAGTCACTGATTTTCATATGTTGAATCATCCTTGTATTTCTGAGATGAAGCCTACTTGGTCATGATGGATAATTTTTTTGATGTGTTCTTGGATTCAGTTTGCCAATATTTTTTGAGTATTTTTTGCATCATTGTTCATGAGGGAGATTGGTCTGTAATTCTCTTTCTCTGTTGCATTTTTGTGTGGTTTGGGTATCAGAGTAACTGTAGCCTCATAAGAAGAGTTTGGTAATGTTCCTTTTGTTTCTATTGTGTGGAACAATTTGTAGAGAATTGGAATTAGCTCTTCTTTGAAAATCTGGTAGAATTCTGCACTGAAAGCATCTGCTCTTGGGCTCTTTTTGGTTGGGAGACTTTCAATGTCTGTTTCTATTTACTTAGGGGTTATTGGTCTACTTAAATAGTTTATCTGGTCTTGATTTAATTTTGGTGTGTGGTACCTATTCAGAAAATTGTCCATTTTTTAGATTATCCAATTTTGTGGAGTACAGGTGTTTGAAATATGACCTGAGATTTTCTGGATTTCCTCGTTGTCTGTTGTTATATCTCCCTTTTCATTTCTGATTTTGTTAATTTGCATGATCTCTCTCTGTCTTTTGGTTAAGTTGGATAAGGGTTTGTCTATCTTGTTGATTTTCTCAAAGAACCAGCTCTTTGTTTCATTGATTCTTTGTATTGTTCTCTTTGTTTCTATTTTATTGATTTCAGCCCTCAATTTGATTATTTCCTGACATCTATTTCTCGTGGGTAAGTTTGCTTCTTTTTGTTCTGGAGCTGTTAACTCGATAGGGTGAGATTTCTCTATCTTCTCTATGTGGGCATTAGTGTTATGAATTTTCCTCTTAGCACTGCTTTCATAGTGTCCCATAAGTTTGGATATGTTGTACTTTCATTTTCATCGACTTCTAGGAAATCTTTGATTTCTTTCTTTATTTCTTCCTTGAACAATTGGTGATGCAATTGGGCATTATTCAGTTTCCATGAGATTGTAGGCTTTCTGTAATTTTTTGTTGTTGTTGAAATCTAACTTTAAGCCGTGGTAGTTTGACAAAATACAGGAGGTTATTCCATTTTATTTTCTGTTGCGATTTGCTTTGTGACAGCATGTGGTCAATTTTAGAGAAGGTTCCATGGGGTGCTGAGAAGAAGGTATATTCTTTTGTTTTAGAGTGTATCTAACTTCCTTAGGTTGTATTTTTTCTTCAAGTGCTTTCTGTAGGGCTGAATTTATGGATAGGTATTGTTTAAATCTGTTTTTTTTTTCATGGAATAGTTTGTTTACTCTGTCTATGCAATTGAGAGTTTTGCTGGATATAATAGTCTGGGTTGGCATCCATGGTCTCTTAGTATCTGCATAACATCTGTCCAGGACCTTCCTGCTTTCAGGGTCTCCATTGAGAAGTCAGGTGTTATTCTGATGGGTCTGCCTTTATATACTACTTGGCGTTTTTTCCTTTTGCAGCTCTTAGTACCTTTTCTTTATTTGTTATGTTTACAGGCTTGATTATTATGTGGTCAGTGGACTTTTTTTTGGGGATCCAGTCTACTTGGTGTTCTGTAAGCTTCTTGTATCATTATAGGCATTTGTAGCAGGAATCTTAACTGGTCTTATTAATAAAAACAAACCTGGGGCCAGTTATTGGGGGTGAATGCTGGAAGATCAGAGAAGCAGAACAAGCCACAGCTACCTTACCTTGCCAGTTCCTCAGCTGTTCCTGTTTCCTCAGACTGGATGCCTCTGAGTCCTCATCCAGAATGAATCTCAGCTGAACTGCTACTCACAGCCTGAAAGCCTTACCAGCCAAAAGCTTCTAGTTTCTGGTCCTCATGCCTTATATATCTTTCTGCTTTATGCCTCACTCCGTGGGTTTAAAGGATCACTTTCTGGGATTAAAGGCGTGAGTCACCATGCCTGGCTGTTTCCAATGTGGTCTTTAACTCACAGACATCAGAGGGATTTCTGCCTCTGGAATGCTAGGATTAAAGGCGTGTGCTACCACTGCCTATCCTCTGCGTTTAATATTGGGGCTGTTCTCTTCTCTGACCCCAGATAAGTTTATTAGTGTGCACAGTATTTTGGGGAACACAATACTGCCACAGGCATTTCCTTCTTTAGGTTGGGAAAGTTTTTTTTTCTGTAATTTTTATTGAATATATTTTCTGTGCCTTTGAGTTGGTATTCTTCTCCTTCTTCTATCCATATTATTTTTAGGTTTGGTCTTTTCATGGTGTCCAAAATTTCCTGGACGTTTTGTGTTATGATTTTTTTGGCTTTAGTGTTTTCATTGACTGATGAATCTAATTTTTCTATTGTATCTTCTATCTCTTGCATTCTGTTGGTTATGCTTGCATCTGTAGTTCCTGGTTGTTTACTCAGATTTTTCATTTCCAGCATTCCCTCAGTTTATTTCTTCTTTATTGCCTCTATTTCAGTTTTCAAATCTTGGACTCTTTCCTTCACCTGTTTAATTTTTTCTTGGCCTTCTTTAAGGAATTTACTGATTTCTTCCAATTATTTGTTTGCCTTTTCCTCAATTTCTTTATTGATTTCTCCCAATTTATTGTTTGTCTTTCTTCCATTTCTTTAAGGGAATTTCTAACTTCCTTTTTACAGGCCTCTATCATCTTAAAGTCATGTTTAAGGTTGATTTCTTCTGTTTCTTCTGTGTTGGGATGTTCAGGTCTTGCTGATGTAGAACCACTAGGTTCTAATGGGGCTATGCTATATTCATCTTTATGTTGTTGACTGTATTTTTGCACTGGCATCTACCTATCTCTTCCTCCACTCAATGCAAGTGGTATCTGTGTCTGAGGGAGCCTCTCTTAGTGTGGTCTGATTGGTACTTTTGGTCCATTGGGAGCTCTTGGTCCCATCAGTGCTTATGGATGGATTTTGTGTCTCAGGGAGCAGCTCTTAGTCCAATCAGTGCGGGCAGCCTCTGCCTCACGGAGCAGTTTCAGTCTCTGAGGGAGGGTGGGGTTTGTGGGAGGTGGGGCTTGAGGGTTACAGGATCTGATGGGGAATGGTAGTAGTCAGATCTGTCTGCAGGAGACCTGCCTACTGTCCTGAAACTGGGACTGCAATGGGAGGTGGTGCAATGGGGCTCAGGATTGGGCCCCTAGGCCTAAAGCCTTGAGGCTGGGAAGATTGGCTATGAGGACAAAGACTCACCTCAGTCCATTCAGTGCTGGCAGGTTCCCCATTCACTCCATTTCCTTTTAACAAACACTTTAGTAACCACACATATTGCTGCTCCCCAGATGTGGAAATCCCCATGTCCTTATCCCATCCTGGAGTATTGACTCTTCTGCACAAACTTTACCTCCAGTCCTGGAGTGCGGGATCTTTCTCATCTCTGAGCCCACAATGTTGGTTGCCAAATGTCTGGTGTTTCCTGTTGTACTGGATGTTCAAAGAAGGAAAGACCCTCCAGAATTTAATTTTAGACTCTTTGCAAGATTGAAGGAACAGTTTCTGTGAACTGAACCTTGAATCTCTCTTCAGAAGCTTACTTACTGAGCGTACACAAAAGTTGTGTTTGGGATACAGTGAGTTCCTCCTCACACCAAAGTCTATTCTACATGTTCTCTGAAGGAAGTCATCACACCCCTGCCACTTCAATCCTCACTGTGCACTATTTGCAGTACCCAATAATCCAAGACCTCCAAGCATGCCTGGACAGTCTTGTGACTAAAGTCATGAAATGGAAGAAAAACCTCTTCAGAAAAACAACTCTATAAAAATAGAAAACAGTCACTGTTCTCTACTATGATTTCTTCAAGACCTAGATATTGTTAAGAAACAACTAATACATTCTACCATTAGCCAAGATAGAGTGGGAAGCAACTTTTTCATTCTTATGTTTACCCTGGATACAACGACTCTACCAGATATCCACTACAAAGTGCTTTGTCTTTAAGTGACTTGTAGTGTCTTGATTGACATTACCTATCACTTTACAAAGACTCCACTGGACCTGGGGTCAGACTCCCTAAGTTAGACCTCCTGTGACAATATGTTGTATAACCAGAGTGAGGGTCCCATAACATGAGAATCAAAGTCTGGATTTAGGGTTCTGGCTTCAGAAGCTGTCTTGGGTAAATCAACTGTTTTCCCCACACAGGTTGTTTGATGGTCACATACCTGTACTAGCTATCATGGACACAGAGATGATAAAGAATGTACTAGTGAAGGAATGCTATTCTGTCTTCACAAACAGACGGGTAGGTAACTTTGTTTATTAATATAAAATATAAAGATTTGTGTTTGTTATTTGTATCTATGTGTATATATGTGTGTCTATATGAGTGAATACCATATGTGTGTAGGTTCTTGTGAAGGTCAGAAGAGTGTGTGGTTGTTCCAGACAGTTGTGAGTGGCCTGACATGGGTGCTGGGAAGTGAACCTGGCTCATCCAGAAGAGCAGCAAGTGCCCTTAATTGTTGAACCATCTCTCCAGTCTCTCCCTTTTGCTAATGCAAAGCTTTATATTTTACTTATTAAATTAATTTTGTTTGGATTGTTTGCTTATTTAGAGTATACACTCTGTAGACCAGGTTTAACTCAGAGATGTGCCTACCTCTACCTGCCTATGCCTCCTACATTCTAGGATTAAAGGCATGTACCACTCACCCCCCAGCCAGCTCTACTGGATATTTATTTTTATTTTTTATTATTTATTTTGGGGTTTTCAAGACAGAATTTCTCATGTGTCCTGGCTGTACTAGAACTCACTCAGTGGACCAGGTTGTCCTTGAAATCACAGATATCTACCTGCCTCTGCCTCCTGAGTGCTGGGATTAAGGGTATCCACTGCAACCTCTTGGCTACTTAGTGAATTTTTAAAAAGTGAAATAAATATAGATTCACAGTGGCTACCACAATAATATACAAGCAGGATCTGGGCATTCATTTTGCTAATAGGAAGTGTAAATATACTATATTATTGTAATCTAGTTGCAGATGAACACTGTTGTCATCTAGATTGTGTTTGTATTTCCTGTCTCACAGGACCTTTCTCATGTCTGTGTGGTGAAGTACTTAACCACAGGTCTAGATTTGTGTGGTGACAAGCACTGAGAATACAGAGCTGCTCCTTGATCAGGCAATTCCCTCTTGCCTGCCCATTAGCAACCATTTTTAGCCTGTTGTCTTACTTTGCCTTGTATATCCAATTTCCTTCTCCATGGGTTGTGGGGTCAGTGTCAAGTATGTTGACTATTTACCTGGTCCTTCTGTGTGCGTTTGCTTGAATACAAATTATACACTTTTGAGATTTGCTCTTAAATCTGTGGCTTTATTTATGTTAATTTTGTGTAAGGTATGATACTTAGTTCAATGTTCTCTCTCTTTTCTAAACCATGCCTATCCCACTGATCTATCTGGGAAAATCTATTGGTTTTCTCTTTCTACTCTGTGGGTTGTGAGGATTGAACTCAGGTTGATAGACTTGGCAGCAAGCACCTTTACCTGCTAGCCATCTCTCTGGCCCTCATTCAGCCTTTGGTCATTTGATGAAGTTGGCAGAAGATCTAGTTTGCAGCTGCCCTTCATCAAGTGGAACCCATTTCCATTTTTTCCTGTTGTGCTGAGCACTTTCACATAAGGGTGTGTTGGGAGACTCCACAGCAGTATAAATTATATGTATGGAAGGTAGAAGGAAGTTCCCACCAGGGAAATAGAATTATGTTTTCCCTTTTATCACTGCATAAAGAATGAAGGAAAATGGATTCCTACAGTAATATTCCTAAACAAGTAAACAGCTCCAGAACAAAACAAACCAGGACTAGAGAGGTGGCTTAGTGTCTGAAAGCTCTGAAAGAGGATGGGGGGTTGGTTACCTACATCAATATCCAGTGGCTCAAAACCACCTGTAACTCCGCCTTTAGGAGATCCAACTCCTTCCTCAAGCCTCTGAATACACTGAGCACACATGTGAATATGTTCATACACACATATACACATACATACATTACATACATACATACATACATACATACAATAAATCTTAAAAAAACCGAAGGATCAAATACTTTAAGTGTCTCAGGGCTAGGGAGATGGGTCAGGAGTAAAGGACCTGAGTTTGGATCCCCAGAATCTATATAAAAGCTGGGCATAGCAGCATGCATGTGTTACTTCAGAGCTCTGTTTGGAAATAGGTAGAATCTAGGGGCTTGCTGGCTAGCTTTTTGGACAAACCAAGGCCTACTAGATTCAGTGAAAGACTCTGCCTCAAAAAATGTAGTAGAGAGTTATAGAGGAAGATGCCACACCTCTGCTCTCCAACTGAGCAAGCACAAAGAAACTATAGTCTAAACACACACACACACACACACACACACACACACGCACGCACGCACGCACGCACGCACGCACGCACGCACGCACACCCCATATGAAGACATACATTTTCACATTGCTAATGTTGTTCAATACAGAGCTGCAGAACTTGTTTGTTGCAAAGATAACTTTCTATCTGTCCACAAGCTTTTGCCATCTGTATAGTTCTGGAGAATCTGGTATATCTTGTTCCCATCTTCTCCCCAATCCTGGAACTAATTTTCCAACAATAGAGAGATTTACATTTAGAAGGATCCTGGAATATAAAGGTTTGAAAACTCAATAGGCCACCCAGTGAGCACCTGAATTATTATTATGGATTGTGAGGAAATTCTGACTATTTTTTGCATCTGGCATGAGGGTTGATCCATAGTAAACAGTCAGTAACTAACTGTTATACAGCAGTATCAACTTAGCACTTTTGCAACCATGGAAACTTCTAGACTTACAGAAAGCCAAATTTGTAATTTTTTGAACTCTAGGATTTTACCCCCATGGGGATTATGAGAAAAGCTGTCTCCATGTCTAAGGATGAGGAATGGAAGAGAATTCGAGCCTTGCTGTCTCCTGCCTTCACCAGTGGAAAACTCAAAGAGGTGACTCAAAGGACTTTTAGGTGAAACGTTTGTGTGACTTGAGTCCCCACACTTAACTATGGATGCCTTTGTGTTTTGTGCTTAGATGTTCCCCATCATTGAACAGTATGGAGATATTTTGGTAAAATACTTGAGAAGAGAGGCAGAGAAAGGCAAGCCTATCCCCATGAAAGAGTAAGAAGTGATCCATGTACTGCGGTTCTGGGAGAGGAAGGGCAACTGGGGCAGAAGGGTCATCATCTGTGTGTCCCTCATGGTCCATCTGCTCCTTCTTCCCTTTAGACACTAGATGGCAAAATATTCAGTTGAAAAGAAACATGGTCATACCAAGGTCACAGGGGTAGGGGGAGGGTAGGAGGGGAAGATGCTTGGTTAGTACTGAGGTGATTTTGCCTGTCCTGCCCAAGAATATGAAATTTTCAGGCTTCTTGGTGCATGTGTTAAATTCCCATGTCTCTCTCCTCAGAGTGTTTGGGGCCTACGGCATAGATGTGATCACAAGCACGTCATTTGGTGTGAATGTTGATTCCCTCAACAACCCAAAGGACCCTTTTGTGGAAAAGGCCAGGAAGCTCATAAGATTTGATTTTTTAGACCCATTATTCATGTCAGTAGGTATGTATGATGGTTCTTCTGCCTTTTGACCTACTGCTTTTGTTTGTGGCCATGTTAGTCAGTTCTGCCTTTCTCTTCCACACTTACCAAAACTAACAGCTCTACTGGTATATAATTCACCCCCTTAAAGACACAATCCAATATTTTTAGTTTATTCAAATGTATATGACCCTTACTTTTGTTTTAAAACTTCATTTTTCTTTCAGACTGTGTTGCTATAGCTGGCTTGGAAGTTGCTGTGTAGACCAGGCTGATCTTGAACTCACAGTGATCCCCTTACCTCAGCCTTCTCTGTACAGGGTGTAATGCGTATGCCACCAGTCCTGGCTTTGTTTTAGAATTCTTTTATTTATTCTTTGACAGTATCATATAGGCATACAATCTATCTTGATTATACTACCCCTAACCCTCACTTCCCTCTTCCCTCAGACACCCCAACACATCTTCCTCCCAATTTATGTCCCCTCCCTTTTGAGTCCAATGTGTGCTTCCTCCCAAGATGTTGACCATTATTGTTGGTGTGATCTCATGCAGGTGGTCAGATAATGAGTGGGTTTGATGATATTGTGTTCCCCAATATATTGTGAATCCTAATAAACTTATCTGGTCAGAGAACAGAACAGCCACTAGATATAGAGGCCAGAAAATTGTGGCACACACACACACCTTTATTCCTAGCATTCCTGAGGCAGAAATCTGTCTTGATCTCTGTGAGTTCAAAGCCACACTGGAAACAGCCAGGCATGGTGACACATGCCTAGGAAGTGATGGCAGGAAGGAGAAAGGTATATAAGGCATGAGGACGAGGAACTAGAGCCTGGTGATCTTTTAGGCTTTTAGCAGTAGTTCAGCTGATATCCATTTGGATGAGGACACAGACACTTCCAGTTTGAGGAAAGAGATCAGCTGAGGAACTGCCACGGTGAGGTTGTGTTCTGTTTCTCTGATCTTCCAGCATTCACCCCAGTACCTGGCTCTGGGTTTGTTTTAATTAATAAGACCTTTTAAGATTCATTCTACAAGTGGGCCATGCCATGTCCATGATATGGCATCTCACACCACCACTCCCTGGATTTTACTTCATTCCCACACCCTCTTGTATAATGTTCCTTGAGCCTTGAGTGGTGGGGGTGTTGGTGTAGATGCTCCATGTAGGGCCCAGCACTCAATAGTCATTTATTCTCAGTACTTTAATTATGTAGGAGTCTGAATTGACTGATGTTCCACATGGCCCATTACCAATGTCAACTGCAAAGCAGGAACACCTGCTTTGATGTTTCTGTGGCATGTGGAAATCAGAGAATAGCTTACAGTAGTTGGTTCTCCCTTCCACAGTATGGGATGCAGGGATGAAACTCAGGTTGTTAGGCTTGTCTGCAGGACTCTTTAGCTGTTTAACCATGACAACAGCCCCTGTCTGTACTTTCTGGATCCACACAAACTACAGGAACAGAGTTAAACCCAAGAGTCAGATTTGTTCCTTTGGCTACTCCAAAGTACAGAAGGAGCATTATGGTAGTGACCCAGTGTGAGCAAGGCCACATAGAGAATGGTTTCTGGTGGGGACTTGGTGACTTATTGTTTAAATTGCTTCATGATTTCTCTAAATGACACTTGCATTTCCACTAAAACTTATTTTTCTATCTATCCTTTCCAGCACTCTTTCCATTTCTCACCCCAATATATGAGAAGTTAAATGTCTCCATATTTCCAAAGGATTCAATAGCATTTTTCAAAAAGTTTGTGAACAGAATGAAGGAAAAACGCCTGGATTCTAACCATAAGGTAGAAATCTTAGAGGTAGTTCCCTTAGAGGTCCATGGTTTAATAATGTGTTGGGCTGTGAACATGGGAGCTGTGTATTGCCCTTCATGTATCACTAAAGGTAGATAGAGAAGGCTAGATTGAGAGGGAAACAGACAGAGATAGGGAGAATATTAATATTTCTGGAAAAGGAGAAATTAGTTTTGAAAAATTGATTGAAAATAAGACAAGAATTAAACCTTAGCAATAGAAATGAAAACTAGATCTTGAATAAGGATTGAAATTTTAAAAAATGACAAGGCACAATACCTACACAAGACAAAGGCCACCAAATCTACAGCATGGATGAGAGAGGACTTCTCGAACCCTCACCCCTCACTGAAGAACTATTGGTAGTTGATGGCTGCAGAAGGAGGGTGTGGCCACCAGTAGGTTTCCTGTGCACCAGTGGATGTCCCCACAGCCAGACACATGTGGGCAGCACCACTTGGACTCAGTGGGTTATTAAAAAAGAAGAGGTCATGAAGTTTGAGGAAGAAATGTTATAAGGGATAGAGAAGAGATCGAATGGAGGAAATGGTGGGGTGGATATGACAATATCTCATTGTATACATGTAGGAAATTCTATAAGAATGCATAAAAATAATTTAAAAGGGGGAAAATACTATTATCATCTCCTTCAAAAACATTCTCAAAAATCGAGGCTATTGTTTAAATTTGCATCTCTTGTTATTTATTGTAAATGTGGTTGATGTGGTAGCTGGATGGCTTCCTGCTTTAGCCACTGGTACTTTTGTTCTGTGATGACTCCAGCAACATTAACTTGAGTAATCAAAGCTTCTGCATGGCTGATCCACCTCTGACCTCTGATCTCACCATTAACCTTCTGTTTTTGCAACTTCTCTTTCTACTTCCAGCACCGAGTGGATTTTCTTCAGCTGATGATGAATGCTCATAACAATTGCAAAGACAAAGAGTCTCATAAAGGTAAACAAGGACTCTCAGGACTATGGACAAGGAAGCTCTCAAGCAGTGGTCAGGCCACTCAGAAGATGTATGGGAAGGTTTTCTAGCAGAAGAATACCTCTGTGGAGTTAATCAAAGAAGGACAAGCGTATTGTTTCCAGGGAATTTTCTAGAAGCACAGGGGCACAAGTGTGTTCCAAGCATGAAAGTTAGCCACGATGGAATCTTCAGTGGTCTCTGTGTGTTACCTAGGTCTTTCCCAGCACACTGACTGGGAACTCTGCCTAGACATCTGACTCCAAACATCCAGTCAGGAGGCATGTACCCAAATGGTGCTGGTGTTTTCTTAGAGCCCCTGCTGTACATGTGTTCTCTACCTTAATCTGTGCTAAAGATTTACTTTTCTTTGTGTGATGAATAAGTGACATCTGAGGAAAGCCTCTTTGTACACACAAAAATCACTTATACATTTTTATCTTCTTCAGGTAGCATATGCATGTGTGTGCACATGTGTATACCCCATGCCTGTGTGAATGCCAGAGGAAGGCACCAAGGGTCTTCTTCAACCACTCTCTCTCCACACAGTGTCTCTTATTAGACCTGGAGGTGGTTGGCAGTCAGAAGGTGCCAGTAATCCACAGAGTTAGTGTTACAAGTGTGTGTTAGCACACTTGGATTTTTACATGGCGGCTGAGGCTTCAAACTCAGGTCTTCATGCTTATGCAGCACATGTTCTTATCCATTGAGATATCTCTAGAGCCTCACAGCTATGATTATATTTTAATTTAAAACCATTATTACTATCATGGTTGCCAATTTTCAGACTTTAATCTACATGTGTGCATTAGTAGCTAATGTAAAGGGATTTTTCCGTCCTTATATATTTGCTTATTTCTAGTACATACAATTGCTTATATAAAACAATATGATCTTCTAGGTCCCAATATTTGCTTTTTAAAGTTATCATATATTTTGTGTTTCAAATTCTCTCTGGTTGTCCACTTGAAACCCTTTCATGTGATCAGCTAACTTCAAATTCTTGTATACCTCCTCATCCCTTTGAGGTTGGATCTCATATAGCCCAGGTTGACCTCACATTCATGTAGTGTCTAACAATTACCTTTTAATATCTATGCTTCCATGCCTAGTTTATACGGTCCTGGGGATTAAACCCATGGTGTCAAGCATGCTAGGCAATCTCTCCACCTACTGAGCTTAATGTCCTTAGCCCTTCTCTGTCAATTTTAATTGCTAAATAGATTTTAATTTTGAAAATGCCCACTGCTTGTGGGTTTATACTCCAGTTTCAATTTAGTAGCAAGCACTTAAACTAATTTGAAGAAAATAATTGCCAACAACAGAATCACAACACTCATGGAACATGTTTACAACTCCCTGTAACTGTAGCTCTATGGGCACAAATGCCATCTGTGCCCTCCGTGGGCATGTGTACACATGCGCGAGCACACACACATAAAAGAAATTTAAGCTCTAGCAAAGAACTGGAGTTCAGTTGCCAGAACTACCTCTGAAAGCTCAAAAGTTTCTAAATCTCCATGTCTAGGCGATCAGATGCCTTCCTCTGGACTCCATGGGCAACACACACACACACACACACACACACACACACACACACACACACACGGGACCCCTCTAGTCACACACAAGTACACACAAATAAAAATAAAAGCAAATCTTAAAACAGAATAAATTATATGTCTTGAAGTTGCCCACTGAGGTTGATGAGGACCAGAGCATAAACCAGGGGACATCCTGGCTGAAGCAATCTTCCCCTTCTCTGGCTGTGTTCCATGGATGTAAGAGTGATAACAGTCCCAGGGTGACTGAACAGCTACTCCATATTTATCTCTAGGGAAACAGGAGCCTCATTTGATTGTCTCCTCATCTCTTCTGTGACGATCCACTCTGACCTGACTTTCCTGAAATATTTTCTTACTTTCAGCTCTATCTGACATGGAGATTACAGCCCAGTCAATTATCTTTATTGTGGGTGGCTATGAATCCACCAGCAGCACGATTTCCTTCGCCCTGTATTTACTGGCCACTCACCCTGATATCCAGAAGACACTGCAGGAGGAGATTGATGAGACTCTGCCCAATAAGGTGAAGGGATGGTGCTTGGAGGAAGAGGGAAAAGGAGACACTGATCACCCTTAGTGGTGTGTGTGTGTGTGTGTGTGTGTGTGTGTGTGTGTGTGTGTGTGTGTGTATCATAGACCTACAGTAGGTATTTTTCTAAATCACTCTCCACTATGTTTTAAGACAGGCTTTCTCACAGAACCTCAAGCACATCAATTTTTTAGGCATTCTCCGCAATGATCACCAGGCAGTCCTGTACAAGGTGTCCCCCATCCCAATGCTGGGATTATAGATGTTTGCCACTGTGCCTGACTTTATGAATGATGTGTATCTGACTCAGGCTTGCGTAGTAGACACTTCACAATTTGAGACATCTTTAAGCCCCAAGTAATAGTTATTCTAACCACTTTGTAAAGGGCTAGATAGATGGCTCAATGGTTAAGAGCACTGGCTTCTCTTTCAGAAGATCCATCCAGGTTTGATTCCCAACCCCAAATGGTAGTTCTCAGTCATCTGTAATTCCAGTTGCAAGGGATGTGAAACCCCCCTGTGACTTCTGTAGGTACTGCACTCATGTGATGCTCAAAACACATATGTGGGCAAAACATAAACACATAAAATAAAATAATTTAAAGCCCTTATAAAATGTATTGTAAGTGCATAGGACCTTTTCAATGCTGAATTGAGATTTGGAGCTACTGAAAACTCAACAGTACAATTCAGACCTATTAAAAGTTAATGCAAAATCCCAGCACAAATCTTTTTCTTTCTTCCCAGGAGTCTCCCACCTATGATAAAGTGATGGAAATGGAGTACCTCGACATGGTGTTGAGTGAAACCCTCAGATTATACCCAATTACTAACAGAATTTTTCGGACTGGTAAACAAGATGATAAAATTGGTGGTGTGTTTATTCCCAAAGGGTCCTTAGTGATGGTACCAATTTATGCTCTTCACCATGACCCAGAGTACTGGCCAGAGCCTGAGGAATTCCACCCTGAAAGGTACCAGATTCCCCAGAGTGTGAACCCACCCTGAACATGTTTGCCTGTATATGCTATGATGTCTCTTATGGGAAGATGATCTAAATGTGATTTTGCATCCATTTGCATTCTTTGATGAGAATGGCAGAGAAAAGGAAGGAAACAGAGGAGAGGGGATGAGAGACAGGGAAGAAAATATGAGAATTTAAATACAGAGTGTTTTTCTTCCTTTACCTCAAGTAGCAAATGACCAACTTAAGTGTGAGGCAGGACCCATTTTACTTCAGTCTAACTGGCACATGCTATTCAGAGATGAACCCAGCATTATCCTGAATAGACTTTTAGAGTTTAGAGATCTATCTCCTTTTTTTCCCACATTACCCTGTCTCTTCTCAATCCTACAATGTTGATTCCCTAATTGTCCTCATCAAATCTTCCTCCTGTTTTCAAATCTTCTATTTTCTTGTGGCTCATGAGTTTAATTAGGGTTGCTTGCATAAGTGTAGTAGGTAAAGGAGTTATTTACTGGAGAATGAACAACTCACCAATAGCTACATCATGGAAGAGAAACTACCCACTACTCCAAAAAAGATTGTCAATAGCTCTTCATGGAGGTAGCACCTCATGATCTCCCTGCCCCATCCATGACACAGTGTACCAACATGGGTCCTGTCTTGTGTAAGGAACCAGAGCTGCTGGGAGTGTATGAGTACAATGGCTGTGTCCTGTCCAGATGATAGTGTTTCACAGCACCCTTTCATTCCCTTGTTCTTACGATATTCTGCCCCCTCTTCTGAAATGTTCTCTGAACCTTGTTGGGAATGATATTGATGTCCCATTAAGTGCTGAGCACTCCTCCATCACTGTTTTTCAGCAATTTGACCAGTTATGAGTCTCAGCGTTAACTGTCTCCCTCAGCAATCAGAAGTTCTCTGATCAAGGCTGAGAGCAGCACTAATTTTTGTATATAAACATAAGTATTTTGCAGACAGTTTGATACGATGTCTTCTTAGCAAAACAACAGTAGTATATTCTCCTTAGAGCCTATGGCCTCCATAGCTATTAGATTTTGACCAGATTTGCAGTACCAGGCATTAATTCCTTTTGTAAACTGGAACTGCAATCTAACCAGACAGTGGTTGGTTACCCCTAACCCATAATACCCTGATTACACTAGGGAACACAGAGGATAAATAGTCTGTCAAACAGCAGTTGCCTTACCTACCATCTGGAAACTCTTACAGGACAAGGGAGATGGAAAGGACCTTTAGTGTACAATTTCTTATACCTGGATGCTGAAGTTCAATGATCCTTTCCCAAAGTACCTGTATGTTACCATTTAGATGTCTAATAGCAAACACATGTATGCAGCTCTTATGTTTCCACCCTTTGTTGACTTATCATTACTCTGTGTCTCCAGGTTCAGCAAGGAGAACAAGGGCAACATCAATCCTTATGTATACCTGCCCTTTGGTAACGGACCCAGGAACTGCCTTGGCATGAAGTTTGCTCTCATGAACTTGAAACTTGCTCTCACTAAAGTGCTGCAGAACTTCTCCTTCCAGCCTTGTAAAGAAACACAGGTGAGGGGAAAACTATCTCTGTAAATGATTTTTTATGGGAGACAGTTTTTTTTCAACTGAAGGTTCTGTGTATAAAAACAAATCTGTGTGTTTGATGTTTGCTAATTTGTTTTATGACCAAATGAGTTATTTGTATCCAGGCAAGAGCTGAGTTGCTTTTGGTTCTGGGTCAATATAGAGCACAAGTGTAGCATGGTGAAGAGTTAGTGTAGGCCAGTATGACAGGATTACATGCATTGCATTTGAAGTTCCAGTCATGTCCACTGGAGATTAGATTTGTCACATGACATCAAGAGGTGCAGTGATCATGTCTTCATGTTTCTTGAGTGGTGTACTCTTCTTCAGGAACTCACAGAAGCTCTCCTCTGACAGTCTTGTCAACCACTGGCTATACAGTAACAACCCATATATGGGGTCAGAGATGTTTGTCTGTTGGAAAAGTACTTACCTAGCATGCAAAAAGCTCTGGTTCCAATCCTCAGGACAGCATGAAGTAGCAGTGATGATGCATACCTGGAATCCCTGCACTCAGTGGGTGGAGGCAAGAGGGTCAGAAATTCAAGTCATCCATGACCACTTAGTGAATTTTGAAGCCAGCATGGCCTACATGACATCCTGTATAAAAAAACAAAGGTACAAATTCATGATGCCTTATCCTTTCTGAAATCCTAAAATAATTTACCCAGAGTGTGGCTTTAAAAGATCATCTCTGACTTCCCATGTGATGCTAAGTTGAGTATCATTATTTTAAAACACAATTGCTGGGACTCAAGAGATGGCTCAGTGGTTAAGAGAACTAGCTGCTCTTACAAAGAACCTGAATTCAGTTCCCAACACTCACATGGTGACTCACAACCATTTGTACCTCCAGTTCCAGGGCCAATGATGTCCTTCTCTGACGTCTGTTGAGACCTCATACATGTGGTATATACACATGTGTAGGAATCACACTCCTATACATAAAATAAAATAAAAATCTTGAAAAGATTGCTAGATAGGATGAACATCAAACTTATGAGGCATCTTGATGGTTCTGCCTCACTTCTCAGGAGCTCTGCTCCAGAAAAGAGATAGCTGTCATATTTCCATAAATCATATATCCTCTCCTTCATATTCTGTTCTTATACTTCAAGTTCTTGTTCATTCCCCAATGAATCTTCCTCTTCGGTTTATTTCCTCATTTCTTTATACTCTACTTTGGGCTACTGGAGGTTGTTTTTCTATCACCTGTGCCAATACTTTGTAATTAATGCCTCCAGCTTAGTTGTGTTTTTTTCTCTCAGTATTGAAGGATATCCCTGTCTTTTCTATATCACCTCATATTAATCTTTACACAATCTCCAAAACATTTTTTTGTGAAGAGTTTCTGCATTGAAAGCCATTGGTCAATGTTTTGAAGCATACCTTTTAATTCTAATATTCTTCCATAAAAATACTGAGCTAATTTAAAAATTAATAGATAACACTTATGTATATACTTTATGCACATCTTTTTATGCATTCAAGGAAAACACATATATACTACTTAAATTTTAAAAGAAGTACATGGTACATTGGGAGAAAGCATTTCCATTTTCCTGAACAATTTGTTCTTGTTTCATGCAAAGGGATGGGTAAAATTTATGGGATGTATATATTTAGAATGTGTCTTCTCTGTGACAATTAGTTTTATGTCTGGATGAATAGAGGGTGACAGTGTTTATTCTGTGATTTCTGATTTAAGGCAGTTGTATGGCTTTACCTACACACAGCCTCATTTATGTTAGTACTTTAGTATGAAAGCATTTAAATCATAAGCATGGATAAGGTTTTGATAGACAAAGAAAAGTTCCTATTTTGAGAGCCAAGGGCACACCTGTCATGTGACAGATGATCTGGCAAGTTCCACTCATTTTAAATTTGACAATTCTCTATCTCCATATCAACTTTGATCCCCTCTTTCTCTTGTAACCAGAAGATTACTTGATTGGAGGCTTTCCTCCTCCATCACTGAGTAGCATGAGCCTAAAAAATCATTAAAAACACTGTAGGACTCAAAATTCTTCATTCAACCCATCTGTGAAAGCCAATAATAGATACTGGAAAAGCAAGCAAATATCTGTCTTCCTAAACACGACCTGAATGGGATCAACTGTACTGGTGACATATGATCTAGGAGCTGAGGGCTGTTCACAGAGGTGAAATTCACCCTCTCAGTGTTCAACTTGCAAGTTTCATCTAAACAAAAATTACTTTTCAGAACTTAAACAAAGTATTATCACATATTAACTAAGAATCAGGCTCAAATATGTTAAACTCACTGGGCTTAGTGGTGCATGCATTTAATACCAGCACTCAGGAGACAGGAGCAGTTGGGTCTCTGTGAGTTCAAGTCCAGTCTGGTCCACATAGTGAGTTGCAGAACAACCACAGCTACAGAGTGAGACCCTGTCTTGAAAAAGAAAAACAAAACAAAACAGAAATTAAATTCATCTGTTTTACTCTTAGCACAGAACAGAAATAACATAAACCAACATGACTTCATCTCAGGCCCTGTCTACAGTAGAGTCTCAGCAAATATTTTACCTTATCCAAATATGGAAGCATGCTTTCAACATCTAATCGACACAGCTTAGAGAATAACATAGTCAAAGCATATGACCTTAAATAAAGCTTATCTGTATCTGCAAAGCATCGTCATCCTGGAAGGTTTTTTACATTTCTTTAGGGGTTGTTGTTGGTTCACTCATTGATTCTCAATATTTTCTTCCACTGTTGCAGATACCAATGAAATTAGACAGACAACTACTTCTTCAACCAGCAAAACCCATTGTTCTGAAGGTTATACCACGGGATGCCATCGTAATTGGAGTGTGAATTTTCCCTCAAAGACTTCCACTGTGTTCTTCAAGAAGGTGATATGTAAGAACACTGGAATCTTTAATTTACTTCATAAATAAAACCCAGTTGAAAATGTGGCTTGACTGGCCTTGATCCATGGTTAAGGATCCAGTACATCCATTCACCTTTCTGAGTGTCAATACAGAGTACCATAGAATGTAAAGGAATTGACTAAATCAGTTGACAGAATAAGAAATTCACCTCCTCTGGTCCTCATGGGACCATGTTGATCCACATATGGTTGTCTCCATCAATTTCCTTTAAGTTCTTTTAAAAGTAAACATGTCTCTGTAATTTGATCAGTAAGTTTTTAACAAAAATGTAAACTATTGTAACAACTCTAATTGTAAAATTGGTATCCTGTATTTTAGCTCCAATATTCTACAATATCGTTACATTGAAAATATAAATTAATATCTCTTTTAAAAACCCAACAAAGTATATTTTTACATTCTGTGAGAGCTTCATACAATGTATTTTGATCATATTAATTCCTCTCCTCCAAATCCTCCCATATCTTTTCATAACATGAATCTTTTTTTTTAAAGATTTATTTATTTATTATGTATACAGTATTCTGCCTGCACATATGACTATAGGCCAGAAAAGGGCACCAGATCACATTCTAGATGGTTGTGAGCCACCATGTGGTTGCTGGGAATTGAGCTCAGGACCTCTGGAAGAACAGCCAGTGCTCTTAACCGCTGAGCCATCTCTCCAGCCCCCTCATAACATGAATCTTAATAGGTCTTATTAATAAAAAACCTGGAGGCAGAAATTGGAGTGAAAAACTGAGGGGGCAGAGAAAAGCCAGCCACATACTTACCTAGTTGGAGATCCTCCACCAAAGAGACCTACTTCCTCTATACCCACACCTATATGCCTTTCTATCCTGCCATCTCATTTCCTCTCCACTCAGCTACATCACTTCCTGTCTCTATGTACAGACCCCCAGACATTTATGGTTAGTTTTGGGAATTTAAGGTGTGTGCCACCATCCCTGTCTCTGTTCTTAGAATAGTCTTGAACTCATAGAGATCCAGTCTGATCTGTGCCTCCTGAGGGATAGGATTAAAGGTGTGGGCTACCACTGCCTGACCTCTATGTTTACTTTGGTGGTTGGCATTTTCCTCTGATCCTCAGATAATCTTTATTAGGAGATACAGATAAAATATCAACACATGAGAAAAGCCAAGGTTTGGGGCTAGCAAGGGAGCTCTCAGGCACTATTAAAACAGACCCGAGACAGGCCCAGCGGTGGCCTGCAGAGGTAGACAGGCCCAGTGACGGTGGCCTACAGGGACATTCAGGCCCAGCAGCAGCCAGCAGAGACATACAGGCCCAGTGGCGGCCCACAGAGGTAGACAGGCCCAGCGGCAGAGATAAGCAGACACAGGTAGGCCTGCAAAGGCGGCCCACAGAGGTAGACGGGCCCAGCGGAGGCCTGCAGAAGTAGACGGGCCCGACGGCCGCCGACAGGGACATTCAGGCCTGGCAGTGGCCCACAGAAGTAGACCTGTGGCAGAGGCCCGCAGAGGTAGATGGGCCCGGTGGCGGCTGCCAACAGGAACATTCAGGCCCAGCAGCAGCCCACAGAGGTAGACAGGCCCGGCGGCAGAGACAAGCAGACATAGGTAGGTCTGCAGCGGCGGCCCACAGAGGTAGACGGGCCTGGCAGCAGTGACAAGCAGAGGTAAGTAGGCCCGGGGCGGCAGCTGGCAGAGACATACAGGTCCGGCGGCGAACCACAGAGGTAGACAGGCCCAGGGACGGAGACAAGCAGATGCAGCTTGGAACAGGGATGCCTCTAACCCCAACACCTGGGGAAGAAGCTATCTCCATGGGACAGAACCAGAACGAATCTGAACACTCCGTCTGAGGACAACCGGCCCAGCTGCTGATCCTGTGAAACCCAACAACTTGGAGGTGTTGGTGAGATTACCCCGCTCAGCTGAAACCCATCTGGGAAAAGATTCAGATACCTACAGTTTGAAGTCTGAAGAAACAAGATCAGCTGAGGAGTTGACAAATGAACAATACATGACCTGGGAACACAGAAGAAGGCGCTACCCAGCCACCAAACCAGATCACCAGAATCATAGTATATACTTCACTGACTGAAATCAGCTGCCCTTGAAGAAATAGCCCAATAGCACCAATTTAACCAAGAACCCCTAATAAACCAAGACTAAAAATTAGAACAAGAGAGGCACTCTCAGACACAGACACCACCTGCACCACACAGAGGAAGAGATGAGTAGACACCAGTGCAAAAATACAGGCAACAACATAAAGACCTATATGGCAACATCAGAACCTAGTGATTCTACACCTGCAAGACCTGAACATACCAAGACAGAAGAAACAGAAGAAATCAACCCTAAAAATGACTTTAAGAAGATGATAGAGGCCCTTAAAGAAGAAATAAAACATTCCCTCAATGAGGAAATAAAAACTTTCCTTAAAGAGGAAATGAAAAACTCCCTTAAAGAGGAAATAAAACTTCCCTTAAAGAGGAAATGAAAAACTCCATTAAAGAGGAAATAAAAAACTCCCTTAAAGAAATGGAAGAAAAAACGAACAAAAAATGGGAAGAAATCAAATCAAGCCAAGAAAAAGCAATTAAACAGATGAAAGAAACATTCCAAGATCTGAAAAATAAATTTGAGACAATAAAGAAAACACATGCTGAGGGAATGCTGGAAATAGAAACCCTGACTAAATGAACAGGAGCTACAGAAACAAGTATAACCAACAGATTGCAAGAGATGGAACAGAGAATCTCTGACACTGAAGACACGATAGAGAAAATAGATTCGTCAGACAAAGAAAACACTAGAGACAAAAAAGTCGTAACACAAAACATCCAGGAAATTTGGGACACCATGAAAAGACCAAACCTAAGAATAATAGGGATAAAAGAAGGAGAAGAATACCAACTCAAAGGCATGGAAAATATATTCAACAAAATCATAGAAGAAAACTTTCCTAACCTAAAGAAAGAAATACCTATGAAGATACAAGAAGCTTACAGAATACCGAATAGGCTGGATCTAAAAAAAAGTCCCCTTGCCACATAATAATGAAAACACAAAACACACAGAAAAAAGAAAAAATATTAAGAACCGCAAAGGCAAAAGACCAAGTAACATATAAAGGCAAACCCATCAGAATAACACCAGACTACTCAATAGAGGCTATGAAAGCTAGAAGATCATGGACAAATCTCTTGCAGACACTAAGAAACCACGAATGCCAACCCAGATTATTATACCCAGCAAAACTCTCAATCACCATAGGTGGAGTAAACAAAAAAATCCAGGATAAAACCAGATTTAATCAATACCTGTCCACAAACCCAGCCCTACAGAAAGCACTAGGAGGGAAAATCCAACCCAAAGAAGCTAAACACATCCATGAAAAATCAAGCAATAGATAATCCCACACCAACATACACCACAGAAGGACAACACAACACAACCACAGAAAATAACTGGAATTAACAATCACTGGTCATTAATATCCATCAATATCAATGGTCTCAACTCACCTATAAAAAGACACAGGCTAACAGAATGGATAAGAAAACAGGATCCATCCATCTGCTGCATACAAGAAACACACCTTAACCTCAAAGACAGACACTACCTCCGAGTAAAGGGCTGGAAAAAGGCTTTCCAAGCAAATGGACCTAAGAAACAAGCTGGTGTAGCTATACTAATATCTAATAAAACAGACTTCAAACTAAAATAAATCAAAAGAGATCAGGATGGACATTACATATTTACCACGGGAAAAATCCACCAAGATGAAGTCTCGAATCTAAACATTTATGCTCCAAATACAAAAGCACCAACATTCATAAAAGAAACACTACTAAAGTTTAAAATGCACATCAAACCCCACACATTAGTAGTGGGAGATTTTAACACACCACTCTCACCAAAAGATAGATCTACCAAACTGAAACTTAACAAAGAAATAAAGGACCTAACAGATGTTATGACTCAAATGGACCTAATAGATATCTACAGAATATTCCATCCTAACACAAAAGAATATACTTTCTTCTCAGCACCCATGGAACCTTCTCAAAAATTGACCACATGCTTGGACACAAAACAAATCTCAACAGATACAAAAAAATTGGAATAACCTCCTGTATCTTATCAGACCACCATGCCTTAAAGTTAGACCTCAACAACAATAAAAATTATAGAAAACCCACAAACACATGGAAACTGAATAATGCCCACCTGAAACATCAATGGGTCAAGGAAGAAATAAGAAAGAAATTAAAGATTTCCTAGAATTCAATGAAAATGAAAGTACAACATACCCAAACTTATGGGACACTATGAAAGCAGTGCCAAGAGGAAAATTCATAGCTCTAAATGCACACATAAAGAATATGGAGCAATCCCATACCAATGAATTAACAGCACAACTGGAAGCTCTAGAACAAAAAGAAACAAACTCACCCAGGAGAAATCGACGCCAGGAAATAATCAAATTGAGGGCTGAAATCAACGAAATAGAAAACAAGAGAACAATACCAAAAAAAAAAAACAATGAAACAAAGAGTTGGCTCTTTGAAAAAAATCAACAAGATAGACAAACCCCCAGCCAAATTAACCAAAAGGCAAAGAGAGAGCACCCAAATTCACAAAATCAGAAATGAAAAGGGAGACATAACAACAGACAACGAGGAAATCCAGAGATCATCAGATCATACTTCAAAAACCTGTACTCCACAAAAATGGAAAACCAGGAAGAAATGGACAATTTTCTGGATAAATACCACATACCAAAATTAAATCAAGACCAGATAAACCATTTAAATAGACCAAGAACCCCTAAAGAAATAGAAACAGTCATCAAAAGTCTCCCAATCAAAAAAAGCCCAGGACCAGATGGTTTCAGTGCAGAATTCTACCAGACTTTCAAAGAACTAATACCAATACTCTTCAAAGTGTTCCACACAATAGAAACAGAAGGAACACTACCAAACTCTTTTTATGAGACTACAATTACCCTGATACCCAAACTACAAAAAGATGCAACAAAGAAAGAGAACTACAGACCAATCTCCCTCATGAACATTGATGCAAAAATACTCAACAAAATATTGGCAAACTGAATCCAAGAATACATCAAAACAATCATCCATCACAACCAAGTAGGATTAATCCCAGGGATGCAAGGATGGTTCAACATACGAAAATCAGTCAATGTAAAACACCATATAAACAAACTGAAAGAAAAAAACCACATGATCATCTCCTTAGATGCTGAAAAAGCCTTTGACAAAATCCAACATCCCTTCATGATAAAGGTCTTAGAAAGATCAGGAATACAAGGAACATTTCTAAACATAATAAAGGCAATTTATAGCAAGCCAACAGCAAACATCAAATTAAATGGAGAGAAACTCAAAGCGATACCACTAAATTCAGGAACAAAACAAGGCTGTCCACTCTCCCCATATTTATTTAATATAGTACTAGAAGTTCTAGCTAGAGCAATAAAACAACAAAAGGAGATCAAAGGGATACAAATTGGAAAGGAAGAAGTCAAACTTTCACTATTTGCAGATGATATGATAGTATACATAAGTGATCCCAAAAACTCTACCAGGGAACTCCTACAGCTGATAAACTCCTTCAGTAAAGTGGCAGGATACAAGATCAACTCAAAAAAATCAGTAGCCCTCCTATACACAAATGATAAAAGGGCTGAGAAAGAAGTCAGAGAAACATCACCCTTTATAATAGCCACAAATAATATAAAATACCTTGGGATAACACTAACTAAACAAGTGAAGGACCTTTTTGATAAGAACTTTAAATCTCTAAAGGAAGGAAGTGAAGAAGATATCAGAAAATGGAAGGATCTCCCATGCTCATGGATAGATAGGATTAACATAGTAAAAATGGCAATTTTACCAAATGCAATCTGCAGATTCAATGCAATCCCCATCAAAATACCAACACAATTCTTCACAGACCTGGAAAGAGTAATACTCAACTTCATATGGAAAAACAAAAGACCCAGGATAGCTAAAAGAATCCTATACGATAAAACAACCTTTGGAGGCATCACCATCCCTGACCTCAAACTCTACTATAGAGCTATAGTAATAAAAACAGCTTGGTACTGGTATAAAAACCGACATACGGACCAATGGAATCAAATTGAAGACCCTGACATTAATCCATGCACATATGAACACCTGGTTTTTGACAAAGAAGCCAAAACTATACAATGGAAAAAAGAAAGTATCTTCAACAAATGGTGCTGGCAAAACTGGATGTCAATATGTAAAAGATTACAAATAGATCCATATCTGTCACCATGCACAAAACTCAAGTCCAAGTGGATCAAAGACCTAAACATAAATCCAGTTACACTAAACTTAATAGAAAAGAAAATAGGAAGCACTCTTGAACGCATTGGCACCGGAGACCATTTCTTAAATAAAACACCAACAGCACAGACCCTGAGCACAACAATTAATAAATGGGACCTCTCAAAACTGAGAAGCTTTTGCAGGGTAAAAGACACAGTCAATGAGACAAAAAGACAGCCAACAGAATGGGAAAAGATCTTCACCAACCCCACATCTGACAGTGGATTGATCTCCACAATATATAAAGAACTCAAGAAACTAGACATCTAAGTACTGAACAGTCCAATTAAAAAATGGGCTAAAGTGCTAAACAGAGAATTCACAAAACAAGAACTACAAATGGCTGAAAGACATTTAAAGAAATGCTCAACATCCTTAATCATCAGAGAAATGCAAATCAAAACGACTCTGTGATACCACCTTACACCTGTTAAAATGGCTATGATCAAAAACACCAATGACAACCAATGTTGGAGAGGATGTGGAACAAAGGGAACACTCCTCCACTGTTGGTGGGAATGTAAACTTGTACAACCACTGTGGAAATCAGTGTGGCAGTTTCTCAGAAAATTAGGAATCGAACTACCTCAAGACCCAGCCATCCCATTCTTGGGCATATACCCAAGGAATGCTGATTCATACCATAAAGATACATGCTCAGCTATGTTCATAGCAGCACTATTTGTAATAGCCAGAACCTGGAAACAACCTAGAGGCCCATCAATGGAAGAATGGATGAAAAAAAATGTGGTACATATACACAATAGAGTACTACTCAGCAGAGAAAAACAATGAAAGCATGAAATTTGCAGGCAAATGGATGGAACTAGAAAAAATCATCCTGAGCGAGGTAACCCAAACCCAGAAAGACAAACATGCTATGAACTCACTCATAGGTGGATTCTAGATATAAAATAAAGAACAATCAGACTGCAACCCACAGTACCATGGAGGCTATATATATATATATATATATATATATATATATATATATATATATATATATACATATATATATATATATATATATATATATATATAGCATGGAGGTCCCTAGGACAACTGTGGCTGGTAATAAATTTCAATTTTACTCAATTCCTGAGCAAGCCTCATGGAAACATCTCACTATTAAGATAAGAACACATACTGTATCAAGATGATAATAGAAAAATAAATAAATCAATTAATTTTAAACAATAAAAAAATGAAAGAAAAATTTGAAATATTAAACAAACAAACAAACATTTTACTAAAGTAAAAAATGTGAGAACTAGGGACTCATCATTCCTCTCCACATTCTCTTCTTTCCCTTGTTTTATATATTTTAAATTTTTTATTGGTGGATTCTGTTGGAATTTATCGGTGGATTCTGTTGGAATTTATCGGTGGATTCTGCTGGATTATCCAATGCAGATAAGCACTGGAATGCCCCTGTTGGAAATCACCCTCTGGAGCGATGGAAGGATCTTTCTACTAGTACATGGAGGAGACCTGTTCTAGTGTTAGTGTGGCCCAGGGTTCTGTTTATGTCTTTCCTCAGGACAATGAGGTTCCTCTTTGGATTCCTGAGCAATGAACGTGCCCTGTGGCTGTTGCTGAAGCCCAACAGGACAGAGACCTAATGGGTCTTCATGAAAAAATCTACCCTTCTAGTGCCAAAGGAGATTGAGAGCCCAATATTGCCAGCTTTGGCAACCATTAATGTAAGCCTAGGAACCGTAGCCATGAGATTGGATTCTCCAGAAGAGCTGCCAGCTAAAGTCTTCCTGGGATCAAGAAAAATGGGCCTTGGCAATTTGTGTTACTGGAGTTTTATCCATGCCAGTGGATGTCCACACACCCGAGAAGAGAATTTGACATTGCTGCTGCTGCTGTTGCTGTTATGGCAATAGCGTCCAACACTGCTACTGTTTCTGTGGTTACCATTTCATAATTGCTAACACAGCTAGCACAGTGGAGACCCTGGCAACACAGGGACAAATAGCCAAACGAATGGAAACACATGAACTATGAACCAAAGGCTGAGGGGCCCCCAACTGGATCAGGCCCTCTGAATAGGTAAGACAGTTGATTGGCTTGATCTGTTTGGGAGGCAGCTAGGCAGTGGTACCAGGTCCAGGGCTCATTGCATGAGTTAGCTCTTTGAAACTTGGGACTTATGCAGGGACACTTGGCTCAATCTGGGAGGAGGGGACTGAACCTGCCTGGACTGAGTCTATCAGGTCAATCCCAGTCCTCGGGGGAGACCTTGATCTGGAGGAGGTGGGAATGGGGCTGGGGGGAAGGGGAGGGGGCCAGGAAGGGAGAGAACAAGGGAATCTGTGGCTATTATATAGAACTGAATAGTATTGTAAAATAAAAAAACAAAAAACAAAAAACAAAAGGAGGATATGAGGACTCCCAGAGATAGATTACATCATGCTTTACTAATTTTCAATTTTTAAATGTTAGTGAAGCAGGACAACAGCTGCTGAAAGGCATTGGCCTGTGGAAAAAGCTGCTGAATAGGGTCATCATGTGTACTATAAGGATGTTTGAACATTAGAATGGAACTCAGGGAAGGTGTTATGTTAGGGTCATGGTTATGCTTATGTTTCTGCAGGAGAAAACAAGTTATGGACATCATCAAATTGATAAAATTTTTACACAAGCATGAGAAATATCCTGGCTGCCTGGCTGTTGATGTGGATAATACAACTCTGGAAAGAAATAGATATAGAAAGCCCTTGTAACAAACAGCTGATCCCCCTACATGGGGATGGCTTGAGAAATTGACTGAAGAAGGGGAAGTAATAATTCAGCTGGTTAGGGAGCCTTTAAATGCTACAACACTGTCCCATGCTATGCTGTCTATGGTAACTGTTTAGGTAATGGGAGTGAAACATACTGAGTTTACACTCCTAATCTTCCCATTAACAAAGGCATCAGTTTGGGAGATACAGATATTCCTGTTGTGGTGAATGAATCATCTTGGCTACCTGGTACTTATGACCAGAGAGCAACTGCTAGGCCTGAGGAAGAGGATAAGGAAATTACAAGCTATACTGTAGGAATACAAGGAATTCCTACTTCCATGGGTGATGGAATTCATTGTTTAAATATAACTTTTCAAATTTGCTTATCTATAGTTCATACTACCCAGAATTTTCATAATAAAATCTATATGCTTCATGTATTTCATTTTAGAGGGCAGGAGACTAATTCTACTAGTTCCATAAATCTGACATTTTATGAGATGTGGGTTAGCAATAAGGCATCTGATTGGATACATTGGCAGCAATGTAAAAGTGAGACCTATCAGGTGCTTATTAATATCTTCCAAGGAAAAGTCATTGATTGAAGCACCTATGGCTTCCATCGAGGAAAATATTCTCACTCAGAATTGAGACAGCAAAGGTATGGATTGGATGGAAATAGAGAAATTAGTTGTACTCTTGATGATCCTATGCAATGGAATGGTTTTGGGATGTCAGTTCCTATGTTGCAATTTGGCAATTCAGTTCAGACTAATTTGTAGAAATTAACAAGTGCCTTACAGCCTCCTAAAGTATGGAAAAGAAGGTTAAACATTAATGGTGGTACATATACTTTGTACTTTAGATGAAATCAAAGTCACCACTTTGTAACATGTGTACAATTACCTTATGTGTTACTGAAAGGGCCTCAACAATGGCGCCCTAATCACTATAGCATCACTTGGAACACTGTACTCTTCATACCTGCATTATTTATAGTATGTTATTCAATGTCACTTCTGAAAGTCTATATATTGTTGGAGCAAGGCCAAATGTTTGGATGTTGGTGAAGATACTCAGGTCATGGCAAGCTTATCTGTGATGATTCTAGTGCAGAAACTCTCTGAAAGAATATTAAGAAGAACTCAAAGGTGATTGGATTGATTGTTGCTCTGGTTATAGGAATTATTGCATTGACTACTACTGCTGTGTTGGCTGGACTGGACTTCATAAAGAAATTCAGATTGCTCAATTTATTAAAGACTGGCATAAACATGTTGGAGATCTTTGGGCTCCACAAAATAGAATAGCTGGTAGGTAGTCAATAAGATAGCTGTTATGAGACAAGTTGTAATCCTAATGGGAGATCAGTTAGAGACATTGAGGGAGCAAATTAAATTAAAATGGGATTAAAATGTTGCATCTTATTGTATTACACCTTTAAGATTAAATGAAAGTAAGTATGATTGGAAAGGGTTAAAATGCATTTGTTTGATCACCCTAATTCTTCTCAAATGATTGATGATTTACAACAAGAAATTAAGGAAACTTATTCAATTGAGTTAACTGATGTGTCTGGGATGGATGTCATGGAAAGCATTTCAGATCACTTAGCTTCATTCAGTCCAGTGCTTCATTTTAATAGATTTCTCATCCTAACAATTTTTATACCTGTTTTCACTATAATAATTTTACTGGATCAAAAATGTATACTGGTTTATCTACCTAAGACTGTGACACATGATAGATAAAAGGCTATCTTCACTGTGTGGCTGCATAATATTCAACTTAGTTAAAACAGCTTAAACCAATAGAGGGCATATGTAGTGTGAATCTAGTAGAGTCATTCTATTTAGAATAAACATTAGAATGAAAAAGAAATAAAGAAAGAAATGAAATACTTCCTAGTGTTCAATGAAAATAAATGTACTACAAATCCAAACTTATGGGACACTATGAAAGCAGTGCTAAGAGGAAAATTTATAGCACTAAATGCCCACATTAAAAAGTTGGAGAAATCTCATACTAGTGACTTCACAGCACACCTAAAAGCTCTAGAACAAGAAGAAGCAAACTCACCCAGGAGGAATAGATGCCAGGAAATAATCAAATTGAGGGCTGAAATAATAAAATAGAAACAAAGAGAACAATACAAATAATCAATGAAACAAAGAGTTGGTTCTTTGAGAAAATCAACAAGAAAGACAAGCCCTTTTCCAGACTAACCAAAAGGCAGAGAGAGAGCATCCAAATTAGCAAATTCAGAAATGAAAAGGGTGATATAACAACTGACAACAAGGAAGTCCAGAGACTGATCAGGTCATACTTCAAAAACCTGCACTCCACAAAACTGGAAAACCTAAAAGAAATGGACAATTTTCTGGATAGGTGCCACATACCTAAGTTAAATCAAGACCAGATAAACAATTTAAATTGACCAATAACCCCTAAGGAAATAGAAACAGGCATTAAAAGTCTCCCAACCAAAAAAAGCCCAAGACCAGATGGTTTCAATAAAGAATTCTACCAGATCTTCAAAGAAGAGTTAATACCAATACTCTCTAAATTGTTCCATACAATAGAAACAGAAGGAACATTACCAAACTCTTCTTATGAAGCTACAGTTACTCTGATACCCAAACCACACAAAGATGCAACAAAGAAAGAGAATTACAGACCAATCTCTCTCATGAACATTGATGCAAAAATACTCAATAAAATATTGGCAAACAGGCTCCAAGAACACATCAAAATAATTATCCACCATGATCAAGTAGGCTTCACCCCAGAGATGCAAGGTTGGTTCAACATATGAAAGTCTGTCAATGTAATATACCATATGAACAACCTTAAAGAAAAACCACATGATAATTTTCTTAGATGCTGAAAAGGCCTTTGACAAAATCTAACACACCTTCATGATAAAGGTCTTGGGGAGATCAGGAATACAGGGAACATACCTAAACATAATAAAGGCAATTTACAGCAAGCCAGCAGCCAACATCAAAGTAAATGGAGAGAAACTCAAAGCAATTCCACTAAAATCAGGAACAAGACAAGGCTGTCCACTCTCCCCATACTTATTAAATGCAGTACTTGAAATTCTAGCCAGAGCAATAAAACAACAAAAGGAGATCAAGGGAATGCAAATTGGAAAGGAAGAAGTCAAATTTTCACTATTTGCAGATGACAAGATAGTATATATAAATGACCCCCAAAATTCCACCAAGGAACTCTTACAGCTGATAAATACCTTCAGTAATGTGGCCAGATACAAGATTAACTCTAAAAAATCAGTAGCCCTCCTATATACAAACAACAAATGGGCTGAGAAAGAAAACAGAGAAACATCACCCTTTACAATAGCCACAAATAATAGAAAATACGTTGGGGCTAACTCTAACTAAGCAAGAGAAAGACCTGTATGACAAGAACTTTATGTCTCTGAAAAATGAAATTGAAGAAGATAACAGAAAATGGAAAGATTTCCCATGCTCATGGATAGGTAGGATTAACATAGTAAAAATGACAATCTTACCAAAAGCAATCTACAGATTCAATGCAATCCCCATCATAATCCCAACACAATTCTTCACAGACCTGGAAAGAATAATACTCAATTTCATTTGGAAAACAAAAAACCCAGGATAGCCAAAAGAGTCCTGTACAATAAAACAACCTCTGGAATCATCAGGATTCTTGATTTCAAGCTATACTATAGAACTACAGTAATAAAAACAGCTTGGTACTGGCATAAAAATCAACATGTGGACCAATGGAACTGAACTGAAGATGCTGACATTAATCCGCACATGTATGAACATCTGATTTTTGACAAAGAAGCCAAAAATATACCATGGGAAAAAAGGAAGCACCTTCAACAAATGGTGCTGGTATAACTGGATGTCAACATGTAGAAGATTGCAAATAGATCCATATCTGTCACCATGCACAAAACTTAACTCCAAGTGGATCAAAGACCTCAACATAAATCCAGTTACAATGAACCTGATAGAAGAGAAAGTAGGAAGTAGTCTTGAATGCACTGGCACCTGAGATCACTTCCTAAATATAACACCAGTAGCACAGACACTGAGAGTGACAATTAAAAAATGGTACCTCCTGAAACTGAGAAGCTTTTGTAGAGCAAAGGATATGGTCAATAAGACCAAACGACAGCCTACAGAATGGGAAAAGATTTTCACCAACCCCACATCTGACAGAGGGCTGATCTCTAATATATATAAAGAACTCAAGAAACTAGAAATCAAAACAATTAATAGTCAAATTAAAAAATGAGCTATAGAGCTAAACAGAGAATTCTCAACAGAAGAAACTCAAATGACTGAAAGAGATTTAAGGAATTGTTCAACATCCTTAGTCATCAGGGAAATGCAAATCAAAATGACTCTGAGATACCATCTTACACCTGTCAGAATGGCTAAGATCAAAATCACTGAAGACAGCTTATGTTGGAAAGGATGTGGAGCAAGGGGAACACTCCTACACTGTTGGTGGGAATGCAAATTTGTACTGCCACTTTGGAAATCAATATGTACCTTCTCAGAAAATTGGGAATCAATCTCCCTCAAGACCCAGCTATACCACTCTTGGGCATATACCCAAGGAATGCTAAATTATACCACAAGGACGCATGCTCAACTCTGTTCATAGCAGCATTATTTGTAATAGTCAGAACCTGGAAACAACCTAGATGTCCCTCAACTGAAAAATGGATAAAGAAAATGTGGTACATATACACAATGGAGTACTACTCAGCAGAGAAAAACAATGGCATTATGAGGTTTGCAGGCAAATGGATGGAACTAGAAAAAATCATCTTGAGTGAGGTAATCCAGACTCAGAAAGACAAACATAGTATGTACTCACCCAAAGGTGGATACTAGATATAAATCAAAGGTAACCAGACTACAACATACAACTCTAGGGAGGCTACCAGATAAAGAGGACCCTAAGAAAGACACAGGGATTGCCCAATGACAGAGAAATGGATGAGATCTACATGAGAAAACTGGGGGTGAGGGGAGATAATGGACGGCAAGTGTTGGGGGAAAGAGAGCTTAGGGGAGCAGGAGGTCCCAGCTGAATCAGGAACAGAGTGTGGGAGCAAGGAAAGAGATATCATGATAAGTGAAGACTCCATGGGAATAGGAAGAAGCAGAGTGCTAGAGGGGTCCCCAGGAATCTATGGTGATATTTAATTTGTACTGAAATGTGATTTTAATTTTATGTTAATAAATAAAGTTGCCCTGGGGTCAGAGCTATTAGAGCCATAGCAAGAGCGTGATGGTTAGAAGAGCTAGGTAGATTTCTGTGTGTTCAGGGATACAGCCAGTATTGGAGACATATGCCTTTAAGACCTGGAGGGCGGTACTTACAGGCAGTGATGAGGCAGTCATGTGGTTGGGTTTACAACCAATGAGAAGGCAGAACAGAAAGACTATTTAAACACAGAAAAACAGGAAGTAGCTCTCTCTCGGGGAAGTTAGGAGCACTGCAGGAGGTAAGATTTTATCTCTGAGCTCTGACCTCTCGGCTTTCTCTTTTACATTGGCTCTGTGTTTCTTATTTTAATAAGACGATTGGTTACATCTACAGGAATCCACAAAGATGACTCCATTATAGACTACTGGCAATGCTCAAGAGGGTGCCTAAGATGACCTACTCTGGTGACTGGATGGCTGAACACACTAACTGTCATGATAGAACTCTCATCCAGTGACTGATGGCAGCAGATGCAGGAATCTGAAGCCAGGCCCCAGGCAGAGCTCCAGGAGTCCAATGGGTGAGAGAGAGGGAGGATATATGAGCAAGAAGATATTGAGACCATGTTTGGAAGGAGTGCAGAGACAACTAGCCAAACTAGTGGAAACACATGAACTGTGAACCAATAGCTGAGGAGCCCCCATGGTACTGGATCAGGCCCTCTGGATAAGTGAGATAGTTGTTTAGCTTGAACTGGTTAGGAGGCCCCCAGGCAATGGGACTGGGGCCTGTCCTTGGTGCATGAGCCATCTTTTTGGAACCTATTACCTATGCTAAGACACTTCTGCTCAGCCTTGGTGCAGGGAGGAGGGGCTTTGACCTGCCTCACTTGAATGTACCAGGCTCTGCTGACTCCTTAGGGTAGATCTTTCCTTGGAGGAGGTGGGAATGGGAGGTGGGATTGGTAAGGAAGGCTGGGGGGTGGGAGGAGCGAGAAGAGGGGAATCTGTGGCTGATAATGTAAAACGAGTAGAAAAATATCTTAATAAAAAAACGTAAGAAAAAAATTAAAAATTAATCTTAAAAATAATAAAATATTTCAGTCTATGTGCTTGGGATGTAGCTCAGTGTAGAATGACTACCTAGAGTGTACCAGGCCCTTGTTTTGATACATTGAGCTGAAAAAACAGATGATAATACAAATTGAAATGAGGCGCCATTACCAACTTCCCCAAGATTCAGAGAGTGTGGCAGGCAGGGCAGAAAGAACATGAGAGCCAGGCAGGGAGAGGAGAGCTGCAAAGTGCTGTCTTCCCTGGTCTGGAACTCACTGCAGCTGGGATGACCTCCACAGGCCCTGTGGGTGATTTGACTGTCAACACTGCAGCAGGAAGCTCAGGGACCTGAGCCTGCCTGAGGATTTGCACACAGCTAACCCTGGAATGGGGAGGAAAATGGCCCCATGAACTCCAGTTCAGCCCCTTGGATCTACACAGTGGAATGGAGAACTGACTGCCACCATTGTCCTCTGACATTTACATGTGTGCCAGGGAACACATCCCCTCTCTGATAAATAAACGAGTATAACAAAAAAGGAAAAGGGAAACATTTGTGGGGGAGGACAAGAAGTCTGTGTCAGTGTAAATGACCTCTTGCTCTCTCATGCTTCTGTAAGTAAGTCCAATTAAATTTATTGGTACAGACAGAGACACATAAAACTAATGAAAAACATCAGCAAATTTTTTTATATAAAAAAATATTAGGGCCAGACATGGTGGCACACACTTTTAATCCCAGCACTTGGAAGGCAGAAGCAGTCATATCTCTTAGTTCAAGGCAAGGCTGGTCTACATATCGAGTTCCTGGACAGTTAGGGCTACTTAAAGAGATCCTGTCCCAAACAAACAAGCAAGCAAACAAATAAACAAATAACAATAAATGGATGAATAAATAAGGTATTAGATCAGTGAGAAGTTGAGAAAACACTATCAAGTGTTGACAAGCAATAATATTTCCAGGAGATATTCACACAAGGCCATTGGACAGACAGCAAAGCCTGCTGTAGGCCTTGAATGACATGGTCTTTATGGGCTATGTCAACTCAGCAGACCCTGTGTTCAGGCCTGTGATTCCTAAGGATGGAGGAGAAGAGATGAAGAGACAGGAAGAGGCAGAGCCTCCTCCCACTTGTTTGTGTCTCCTAGCAATGATGACACTCACTCCAAAGCTCTACCCAAACTCCAGCATCAATGACAGGGTACAGTTCCTGTTGCTGACTCAGCCGCTTTACAGGACCATTGAGGATGTAGATCCAAGGAAGAACACCTTGGTTTTTAAATACATTGGATCTCCAAAGTCTGTTCAGTTACACAGGACACAATGATATACTCTTTTGTCGAAAGTCTTGGCTGGGGTTTGTGGTGACTCAGGCCTTTGATTTCAGAACTCAGGAAACAGAGGCAGGTGGGTCTCTGTGAGTTCGAGGTCAGTCTGGTCTACAGAGGAAGTTCTAGGACAGCCAGAGCTGTTACACAGAGAAACCCCATCTCAACAACAAAACAAAACAACAAAAACAGGAGGTCCAGAATCCATTGAACACCAAAGCCTGTCAAAAAGCCACAGTGTTCAATGTTCTGACGATAATTAGACCTGAGAGCCATGGCACTTACTGACACATGGCATCACCCTTACAACAGAGAGGTGCATGACTACAGTCCTGGGCTGGCATTGTCCTTGCACATGTAGAGTGCATCTTCCTAAAAAGATCAGCTTCACAGAACTTTCCAGAATACTCACCCCCATATTTTTCCATACTTTTTATAGCACTCAATGTCCAATTTCCATACACCCTGGAAAGAGAAATAGCATGAAATCCATTATTGTCCTGTATATACCAACCATTGTATGACCAGGTATGAAACTCTCAAATCCCATGAAAGGAGCTTTACTGTTTCTGACAGAGAAAGGTTCTTCAGTAACGTTTAGTGCCACCAGCCAGATGGCTCAGTGGGAAAAGGCAGAGTGATAGGGCAGGACATCTGATACCTTCCTGTGGCCTCTGCATTCACCTTCATAGACATGTACATATGCATATCACCAGATACACACCACACAAAAACAACAACAATAGTAAAAATAATCATAATAAATTGTTTAAAAGAATGTGCATCATAAGCATAAAACCTTTTCACCCTCTGGATGAGAACTAGGGAATGTCTGCTCTGGACTGACCATGGGCCAGGCAGGGGTCAAGCAGGTTAGTCACAAATTATCTGAGACTTCAATGTGGCATATTATACACTCATTACTGAACTTTCTTATAATTTTGTTAAACCAACCATTCTCTGGTGGTTTTTGCCTTTAATACATCTTTAAAAGAAAATAAAAAAAATGCACTGTGAAGTCAAGTGTCCTAGGTAATTGACAGCCATCATGTTGTCTCAGGTATTCACACTCACTGCTCAGACTCATGCACAGGATGCTGCCTTTAAATAAAGAGAAGCTGTAGGTACATTTCAGTATTAGAGCACTTACCTGGTATGAAGAAGGCTCTGGATCCCATTTTCAGTAACACACACACACACACACACACACACACACACACACACACACACACAAGTTGTCATTAGGTCTGGAGATGTGATTCAGCAGTTAAGAACACTTGCTGAGCCGGGCGGTGGTGGCGTACGCCTTTAATCCCAGTACGTGGGAGGCAGAGCCAGGAGGATCTCTGTGATTTCAAGGCCAGCCTGGTCTCCCAAGCGAGTTCCAGGAAACACACAGAGCTACAGAGAAACCCTGTCTCGAAAAACAAACAAAACAAAACAAAAAACAAAACAAAACAACAACAACAACAACAAAAAAAAAACACTTGCTGATCTGGGAGTCCAAGTTCCATCCGCAGGATGCACATCCAGCATCTTACAACCATCTGTAACTCTGATCTAGGGAGTCCAGTGCCCTCTTCTGGCCCATGTCGGTACAGCATGCATGTGCACAAAACCACACATACATGCATAAAATCTTCTTTCTAAAAGAATCATGTCGGTTTTTATGCCAATACCAAGCTGTTTTTATTACTGTAGCTCTATAGTAGAGCTTGAAGTCAGGGATTGTGATGCCTCCAGAGGTTGTTTTATTGTACAGGATTCTTTTGGCTATCCTGGGTTTTTTGTTTTTCCATATGAAGATGAGTATTATTCTTTCCAGGTCTGTGAAGAATTGTGTTGGTATTTTGATGGGGATTGCATTGAATCTGTAGATTGCTTTTCATAAAATTGCCATTTTTACTATGTTGGTCCTGCCTATCCATGAGCATGGGAGATCTTTCCATTTTCTGACATCTTCAATTTCTTTTTTCAGGGACTTAAAGTTCTCGTCATATAGATCCTTCACTTGCTTGGTTAGCGTTACCCCAAGGTATTGAAATCCACAAAGAT
Source organism: Peromyscus maniculatus bairdii (assembly GCF_049852395.1). NCBI lineage: Eukaryota > Metazoa > Chordata > Mammalia > Rodentia > Cricetidae > Peromyscus > Peromyscus maniculatus. Next base: position 36,556,522 of record NC_134874.1, on the reverse strand, counting down.
ACCCCCACAATAGACTGTTAGCAATGGCCAAGAGACAGCCGGGACTGACCTACTCTGGTGATGGGATGGCCAAACACCCTAATAGTTGTGCCAAAAACCCCATCCAAGGACTGAGGAATCTGGATGCAGACATCTACGGCTAGGCCCCGGGTGGAGCGCTGGGAGTCTAATTAGCGAGAAAGAGGAGGGTTTATATGAGCGAGAATTGTTGAAACCAAGGTTGGATAAAGCACAGGGACAAATAGCCAAATGAATGGAAACACATGAACTATGAACCAAAGGCTGAGGGGCCCCCAACTGGATCAGGCCCTCTGAATAGGTGAGACAGTTGATTGGCTTGATCTGTTTGGGAGGCAGCTAGGCAGTGGTACCAGGTCCTGGACTCGCTGCATGAGATAGCTGTTTGAAACTTGGAACTTATACAGGGACGCTTGGCTCAATCTGGGAGGAGGGGACTGAACCTGCCTGGACTGAGTCTATCAGGTCGATCTCAGTCCTCGGGGGGTGGCCTTGATCTGGAGGTGGCGGGAATGGGGGGTGGGCTGGGAGGAAGGGGAGGGGGGCAGGAGGGGGAGAACAAGGGAATCCATGGCTGTTATGTAGAACTGAATAGTATTGTAAAATAAAAGAAAAAAAGAAATATCATTGTACTTCAAGCATAATAAAAGGGACTCCCTCCCAGCCAACTCCCCCCCCCCCAAAAAAAAGAATCAATTGTTAACCAGGACCTCCATTTCTAAAGGAAGAGAGTGAAGCAAAATACTCTAGTTCTCAAAAACCCAGACATGCCATGAAGGGTGAATGTTGGGGATAGAGCCATGGAAATAACATTAGGGGTTCAATGATCTTAGAAAAAACTAGCACATGATAAGTCCCTCAAAGGTGTCTATGTGGGTGTGTTATGCTGATGCTTCAGAAACATTCAGTATAAAGAAAAAATGTTGCTCATGAGCCTGGGTACAAAGGGGAGAATTTTAATCTAGTGCATACAGCTTGATGTCCTTGAAGCTGAGAACCCCTTCAAGACTTTCTTCAATAAGTACAGAATTGCCTTTCCAGAATCTGCACTGGGTAAGAGACCAACTTCTTTTTGCTCACAAAGTTTGAGCATCATGTCCCGAATATCAAGATGAAATGGGCTGGAGATCTGGATGTTTCACCCAAGGCAAACTTGACATTGAATAAACTGACATTAGGGCCAGTGAGATGGCTGCAGATGAAAAGACATTTGCCACCAACTCTGATAACCCGAGTTTCATCCCTAGGACTCATATGGTGGAAAAAAAAGAAAACTGACCAACAAGTTGTCATTTGACCTACGTGTGCAGACCATGGTACATACGTGCACACACACACAATATTGATAAGTATGGGGAAAAGTTGACAGTGGGAGCTGTAAAGATGGTTTAGGGGGAAAAATCACATCATAAAAATCAGAATTTGAATCCCCAGTATCTGTGTCAATGCCAGGCAGGGGTTAAAGCCTTACAGTTGTCCCTGCTTGCAGGATGAAGAGACATGAGCTCCCTAAAGCAAGCTGGCTGCTGAAAGCAGCCAAGTCAAAGAGAGCTGAGGTCCAGTAAGAGACCCTGTATCAAGTACAAAGTGAAGGGCAATGATGGAGACACCCAATATCAACCTCTGGTCTCTCCATGCACACACATATCCATGCATATGCACCTGCACACATATGGACACTCATACACATGCAAATACATGCATACAGTATACATACATACATACACACACACACACACACACACACACACACACACACATGTTTGATAGTTTTAAATTAGCAATCCATCCCAAAGGAACTACTGGACATTCTCTAATATCATGAGAACACACAGTATGAGGGCCTGAAGTCTCAGAGTTTCCTCCCAAAGACCACTTAATAGAACTAAACATTATTGGACATTAAGAGAAGCCATTTTGAGAGTTCAATGAACACTCACCTTGTAGTAACTCAGCAGAGTTCCTAAATGGCAGAGGTTTGGGCCCAGAAATTCCATGTTTCTTAAAGACATCATGTTTATGGGTCCCATATTTGTAAAGTGAAACAGAAAGCCTTGTGACCACACACATAGAAGAGAGGAGATAAATGTGACCAAAACCCCCAAATGAAGCAAAACTATGGCATGGCTGCCCCTCCAGTTCCCAGGAACTTGGGGAAAGGCTGAGGGGTCCAGTGTGCATGGCAGCACTCTGTTCATACCGGTTTCTACTGAGTTCTGGTGGATCTGGGGGTAACATGAAAGTCAATCAGGTCATAACCAGAGTAAATCTTATCAGAAAACAACCTCACCTCAGAAAGAGGAAGTTGAAAGTTCCTGTGTGTGTGTGTGTGTGTGTGTGTGTGTGTGTGTGTGTGTGTCCAGCAGATCTGCACACTGTCAATATGAACTTTAAGAGTTAGCATAACTGGGCTATATAATTCAGTAGTAGAGTGTTTGACTAGCACATACAGGCTCTGGTTTGACCCCTCCTTATGCCAAAAAAAATGTAACATGAACTCAGTTGTCCCTTTATTTTGTGCCTTCAAGATGACTCCACAGATAAAGGCACTGGCTGTCAGTGTTGACAACCTGAGTTTGAACCCTGAGAGCCACATGATAGGAGAGAACTGACTCCCCAAAGTTGTACACACACACACACACACACACACACACACACACACACACTGTCTAATGTGTTGCCCCAACTCCAATAAATAAAAACATTAATTTTAAAATGTTTTTACAACAGTTATTTTCTTCTTCTGCTCACTTTCTAAAGTTTTATTCTAGTGCCTGTGGAGGGCTTCATATCCCCTGCAACTATAGTTACAGGCGATTGTGACCCACAGGTGGATGGCAGGATTCAAACCTAGGTCCTCTAGAAGAGCAGTCAGTGCTCTTAACCACTGAGTCATCTCTCCAGCCCCTGCTTCTGATACCACTTTTGACCTTGCAGACAGAATATAGGTCTGAGTATTACCCCCATCCTGAAAACACGGTGGGAGAGGATCTTTGGTGGTTACTCACCGGTATAGGAGCACCAGACTGATTGCCAGGAGGATCCAGGTTTCTAGGGAGAGAACTGAAGTCAGGTCCATCGTGGCTTGTCTGTCACCAGTGTACCCCCGCTGTGTTCTCCCTCCAGCTGTGTGTGCTACCCTCTGTAGGGCTTCCCTTCTGCCCATCGGTGTTGAAGTGTGCGCAGCCTGCAGTGTTTATACCCTGGGAAGATGGTGGGGCCAGAGCGCCAGCCAGTAGATGGATCACCTCTGTGTCACCTGGACTTTGGTATCCTATTCAACCCTGACAGATCATAAAGTTCATGCATACCGTTTTGACCTCCTATAAGTTAACATTCTCTACAGAATCAATAAGCAATGCTGTCAGTTTAGGAAGACCAAAGGTTCTTTTTTTTTTTATCGGGAATTCATACACATTCATTGACATAAAATGCCCTCTCACAAAGGATGGCTTCATTCAAAAATATGATATAAAGCCAAAATAATTCCATCTGCATGCAGACCTTTACAGAATGTCTTGTAACTCCCTGAATGATACTTCATTGTTTTTCATGACTTAACTCAGAAAAAAAAAAAGTCTCTTTGAATCTGTCTTCATCTGTGCCCCCAACAAACAGACACTTCTACCAAGGTGTGACTCTCACACATGTGTCTCTTTCCCTCTAGCCCACCAATGAGGGTCTTCCTGTATACTCTTTCCTAGATCGTGAGAATATTCTGGGCAGTAGTCACCATATGTAATAGAGTTGTCATTCAGACCAGTCAAGTTGACCTGGGAGCGGTGTCTGGGTCTAGTATGTCCCAGGGGACCAACTGTTCAGCGTGGTTCAATGAGGTCACATTTTACAGAGTGAGGAAATGAGACTCAAGCCTGCAACTGTCCCCTGACAGATATGCGTCACAAGAAAAAGTGTATAGAGAGCTAATATGAAGTGGGGTGCTCTCTCTCTCTGTGTGTGTGTTTGTGTGTGTGTGTGTGTGTGTGTGTGTGTGAGTGTGTGTGTAAAATCCCTCTGACCAGTTGTTAGTAACTGTTAGGGGAGCTATTTTGGAGTGAGGAAATGTTCTAAAACTCACCAATGAGGTCACTTTATAGAACCATATTTAAAACTATTGAAAATTACCCTGTAAATGTGTAAAAACTGCAGTGAATTGTGCATAGCAGTAAAACTAATGTTTAACATTTTTATTTTTATTTGAGACCACTGATGTTTGTTTGTTGTTGAGAAAAAAGCAAATCTAGGAGTCGTGATGAGAATCAGATGGTAGAGCAACAGCTCATCAGTCACAAAGCCCTGGCTCCATCCCCAGCACCAAGTAACTGGGAGAAGACTTCTGTAATCCCAGAACTCAGGGAGCAGAGGCAGGGGGTCAGAAGTTCAAAGAGAAAATTCAAAGTTGTGTACAGAGTTTCAGCCCAGCCTCAGATACATGAGACTTTGTCTAGGGGAAAAACAACAACAAAACCTAATTTCCTCTACTCCTTTACCCACCAAAATTCACTCTGTGACAGGGGTCATTGTGAGAAGGAGACAGACCTCACCACTTACTGCTGAACTATTGACACCTAGCAGGTTCCGGGAGAGAGGGAGGCCTTGTATTCAGTTGTGTGCCCACTGGCGCGTGGTGACCCCACAGGCTCTAACGGACAGTTCTAAACCCACAGTCACACAGGTGGCACTAGTCAAAGTCTGCAGGACACAAACAAATCACGAATATGAGAAAGAGATTTGCAGGGAAGAAGTGAGGCTGACGAGGGTGGGAGTGAAGGGAGAGAGTGGGGGATTAGTCAGGATGCCTCAGATACACGTGTAACGTTGTCAGACGACAAAATGTGTTAATTAAAAATAAGGATAGTATGTGCTCTGGGGTGGGGATGTAGCTCACCTGAGAGAGTACTTGTCTAGTATGTACAAAGACCTGGCCTGGATCATCAACACTACACAACAGGGCCTGGTGGTGGTTCTAATCCCTGCACTCCAGGGGTAGAGACTGGAAGACCAGAAGTTTAAGACAGTTAAGTTTAAGAAGTTGTCTACATAGGAAGTTTAAGTTAGATAGCTTGGGCTACAGTGTGAGACTCTGTATTTAAAAAGTACGTGTCACTTCAATAAGGAAGTCAGGAGATGGGAGACTCCAGGTGTTCGGGAGCATTCATTTAATATACAGTATTGCATCTCCATGTTTTCCTTACATATAATTCCATTCTATGGAAGTAAAGAGCACACAGGCTGCTGGGGAATATAGCTCAGTGGTAGAGCATTTGAGCATCATGCATGATGTCTAGATCCAACCCCTTTTAGCAGGAGGAAAAATCTCCAAACTACCAAGTTGAGGCTCATTGGTGGGTGAGATGGCTCAGCTGGCAAAGGTGCTTGCTGCCAACACCTGACAAGGTGCGTTTGACCCCTGGGACCCACATGGTAGAAGGGGAGAACTAACTCCTGCAGCGTGTCTTCTGACCTCCACATAGGTACCATAGCATGGTCACACACATACAAAGTACATTTAATAGAAAAATTTCAGGGCTGGAGAGATGGCTCAGCGGTTAAGAGCACTGGCTGCTCCTCTAGAGGACCTGAGTTCAATTCCCAGCAACCACATGGTGGCTCACAACCATTTGTAATAAGATCCAACACACAGGCAGAACATTGTATACATGATAAATAAATAAATCTTTAAAAAAAATAGAAAATTTTAAAAATAGCACCAAGACCATGTATTCTGTTATTTCTCCTGTAGAAGGAGGCCATGTACATGGGTTAGAACATATACATGTCCTACACATTGACCAGGTGATGACTGCTGGCATGGATTCCTAGCACTCTGGCGATGTCCTGTGATGTGCAGGGCAGGTAGATGGTCATGAGCCTAATGCCTCATACTTCCTGTTTTTTGTCACCTTCTGGCTTTTCAGGTATCAGGCATGTATGTGGTGAACAGATAAACATGTAGGCAAGACACCCATATACATAAGTTTTTATCTTAAATATCTAATCCTCATGTTATAGAAAAGGAGATTTTTTATTTTAGGACAAAATCCAAAATATTCCACAGTGTCACATCAACCCAGAGACTTCAAAAGGGCACCATGAACAGCACGTTCTCTAACTTGCTCCAAATCAAACCCACAAAAAAGTGGTTACCCAAGGGAATGTATGACTTTTCATGTGAGAATCCGCACGCACGCACGCATGCACGCACGCACGCACGCACACACACACACACACACACACACACACACACACACACACACAAATCCTAAGCCAAATAATAGCAAACCAAACCTAGTAATGGTGATCCAATAATGACACTCTGTGACAAGCTGGATTCAACCCAAAAGCCAGAGGGCCTATCACAGAAAATGATGCTGATACCAGCTGTCATTTAAAGACACTGAAAGACAACATTACAGGCTGGCAAGTAGTTCCGGGGGTAAAGCCACCTATCCCCAAACCTGACAACCTGAGTTCAATTCCCAGAACCCATGGGATGGAATGAGAGGATGGATTCTCCACAGCCACACATATGCAGTGATACATAAATAAGTAAATATGAACTGAATATTTTGTAAAGAACACAGGTAACTGCAGAGATGGCTCAGCACATAGAGCACTTGCTGGTGATACAGATGACCTGAACTGGGATCTTAGCACCCATGTCAGGTGGCTCACACCTACTTAACACCAGTTCCAGGGGAAGCAAAATGGCCTCCGAAGGCACTGCTCAGATACACACACATACACACTCATATGCACATTCACACACATTCATCCACACAAAAGCACTCACACTCATACATATAGACACACACATGCATGCACACAAAGCACTCTCACACACACTTACACACACACATGCATGTATCATGAATTCTAATTGCTCTTAATAATAAAAACCTAGAGCCAGATATCAGGGTAAATGCTGAAAGATCAGAGAGGCAAAGGAGCAAGCCACAGCCACCTCTTCTTAGCTCACCAACTCCTCAGCCTGAAAGTAGGAAGAGTGCCTGTCTCTGCCCACCTAATAGTCCTTTCTCCACACAGCCATATCACTTCCTGCTTCCTCCTCCCTAGTGCTGGAATTAAAGGCGTGTGCCTCCTAAGTATGGGGATCAAAAGCATGAGATTCCAAGTGCTAGTATTAAAGGTGTGTGCCACCATTGCCCTGCTTCTATGGTTAACTAGTGGCTAGCTTCGCACTCTGATCCACAGGCAAGGTTTTTTTGTTAGAGCACAAACAAAATATCACCAAACTCCTCATTTTGTCTAAAACCAAAAAAGTTATAACTAACATAAGAAAAACTATATACAATAAGTACAATAACTATGTACAATATATAAAGGTAATAAATACATCAACAATGTCTAGTACATTAACAATTGACAAATTCAGTGAAAATACTCCATATCTATCCTATCTTGGTGAGTCCAAAAGGTTGCACCTAATTCACTTTCTATTGTACCTTGCATTATCAAAACTAGTTTTAACATCTCTCAACCTTTACACTTCTTTAGTTAATTTCTTTTCTGAATCTGGTAACAAGGAAAACCATAACTCTATGAAGTCTTCAACTCCATCAGCCACCTGAGAAGGAAATAATATTACCCAAGTAAGCAGCAAGTGCAAGCAAGGGACTTCCAAAAAACGTGAGAAATGACAGAAACAGCCGGCTGCCTGGAAAGTCAACCAAGGTTCCTTTGCAACACTGGAGCAGCAGCCATTTTTGGCCTACAGGCCTAGAATATCTGACAGAGTTATCTGTGAAGCAGATTTTCTGAAGGGCTGACTGTCCCACCTTCTCTTGACAGAGTTAGGCAGCCCTTGCTTTTGTGTCCTGCTTGTTCCATTTGGACAGAAACTGTCAGCAGTTGAGGCAAGGGCATTTTCTTGCACACCCACTAACTTTTGCCACAAAGAAAGTAAAATCCATATGGAGTGTCTTCTATGCTCATCATCTTCTATGAAGTAGATTAGCACTGCCAGGAGCAGACATGTCTCATTGTCAATCAATCAAACAAACAAACAAAAACAATAAAACCAACCTATGTTATTCAAACATCTTAAATGCCATATTCTGTAGATCTCTCAAGTGTTTGAAGACCACTTGTGTATCTAAAATTTATCTCTGTTTGACCTTGAAAATATACCTAATATGACTACAAATTTGATTATAAAAGGTGACTAACTACTAACCTGCATTTCCTTATTATCCTAAATAGTTTGTAGTAAAAACTTTCATGGAATAAAAATTTGTATTACATTGTTAAATGAGTTGTAGAGGTACAATACCTTGAACAAGAGTACAAATGTATGACTAGTATGTTCTAACAAAAATAATATCAAAATTTTTCAATATACAATGATCCAAGCCAATGTATAATATTTAATACTAGCAGTTGCTTTTTGAAAGTAGTAGATAATCTACCTTTTTATCTTATCATATCTATATCACTGTTTTTTCTTTCAGAGTAGATTAAATAATCTACCCTTTATCCTTTCATTTCTATACCCCCTTTTTTCTTTTCTAAACAAGAACCATGAATCTAATCTTTTTCAGCTTTTTTAACCCATTACCAATAACAACTTGTAACCACCACCATAAACAATGACAAATACCTATAATCCATTGGAAGACCAAAAACCACCCACTCCACCTCTTGGAAATGTGGGTGTCATGTTCTTAAAATTACTTCCTGCTGTCTGGGTGTGATGATATCTTTAGGAGACCCTGAAAAAAACTGGGTTAATTATCAAGTCCGGGAGAGCTAGCTGTATTATTTGTTGTTCAGTCTCTGCATAATGGGGAAATGCAGGGCTTATCTCAAGTCCAAGTTAGAATAGTCTGTGAGGCTGTATCATTTTGCTTGCCACCTCAAAATTGTCCAAAGCATTTTGTAGTCCAAATTCAATTTTTAGGTGATGTTTGTCAGCTTAGTGGCATTATCATAGTCCTGGCGGAATCATCATTGTGGGGCCCCATCACCCTTTTGGAAATTTCAAAGGTCCCTGATAGGTGTAGTCATGGTTCACTGCCAAAACATAAACATTTAAAATTCGATATGCAGCAGATATCAAAGAGATTAAAGGATCTATATTTGTAATGTATATCCAAGTACAAAAACTTAATTCCTAGTTACTTGATAGAGACTCAAACCTGAAACCATGTATAGGAAACTAGATAAAGACTTTTCCTAGAATTAGTTAGTACTCTTATGACCATGAATATCATGACAAAAAGTTTAAATATATATATATATATATATATATATATATATGTAAATATAAATTTATATAAAAATATTATATATAAATCTTATAAGTTTTGGGAAAATATTTATACTTTTAGAAAAGCTTTAAAAAGTTAACAGAAGGTGAAAGATTTATATGATCTGAAGAGAAAGTCCAATCAGCCAGAAAGAGGAGGGATTGTATGAGCGAGAATTTGTAAATGTAACCAACCATCTTTTTAAATAAGAAACAGAACCAATGCAAAGAAGAAAGCCAAGAGATCAAAGCTAAGAGCCTTACCTGGCTGCTGCAGCTAGCCCCTTCAGCCAAGAGCCTACTTCCTGTGTTTTTGTCTTTATATAGACTTTCTGTTCTGCCTTCTCATTGGTTGTAAACTCAACCACATAACTGTCTCGTCACTGCCTGTCTGTCCAGACCTCCAGGTCTTTTATGGTTGATATTGAGATTAAAGGTGTGTGTCTCCAATGCTGGCTGTATCCTTGAACACACAGAGATCTACCTAGTTCTGCCTACAAAGTGCTGGGATTAAAGGCGTGCACCACCACCACTCAGCTTTTGCTATGGCTCTAATAGCTCTGACCCCCAGACAACTTTATTGATTAACATACAAATTACATTTTAGTACAAATACAATATCACTATAACAATTTTTGAGACCATGATTAGAAAAAGCACAGGGACAAATAGCCAAACTAGTGGAAACACATGAACTATGAACCAATAGCTGAGGAGCCCCCATGGTACTGGATCAGGCCCTCTAGATAAGCGAGACAGTTGATTAACTTGAACTGTTTGGGAGGCACCCAGGCAGTGGGACCAGGACCTGTCCTTAGTGCATGAGCTGGCTGTTTGGAACCTGGGGCCTATATAGGGATACTTTACTCAGCCTGGATGAAGGGAGAAGGGGACTGGACCTGCCACGACTGAATATACCAGGCTTAGCTGAATCCCCAGAGGAGTCCTTGCCCTGGAGGAGATGAGAATGGGGAGTGGGCTGGAGGGAGGGTGGGGGATGGGTAGGGAGTGGGAGGACAGAGAATCCATGGCACATATGTAAAATTAAATTAAATTATAAAATAAAAAATAAAATAAAATAAAATAAAAAGAATTCAAGAAACTAGATATCAAAATACCAAACAATCCATTTAAAAAATGGGCTACAGAGCTAAACAAAGAATTCTCAACATAAGAATCTCAAATGGCCAAAAGACATTTTAAGGAATTGTTCAACATCCTTAGTCATCAGGGAAATGCAAATTGAAACAACTCTCAGATACCATCTTACACCTGTCAAAATGGCTATGATCAAAAACATAGATAATAGTTTATGTTGGAGAGGATGGGGAGCAAGGGGAACACTTCTCCACTGTTAGTGGGAATGCAAACTTGTGCAGCAATTTTGAAAATCAGTATGGCTGTTTCTCAGAAAATTGGGAATCAATCTACCTCAAGACCCAGCTATACCACTCTTGGGTTTATACCCAAGGAATGCTCAATCATACCACAAGGACGCATGCTCAGCTATGTTCATAGCAGCATTATTCATAATAGCCAGAAACTGGAAACAACCTAGATGCCCCTCAACTGAAGAATGGATAAGGAAATTATAGCACATATACACCATGGAGTACTAATGAAAGACCCTAGCCCTTCAGGCTTACACCCCCAAGCCTCAGGAAAAGAGAAACTTCAAGCACCAGGAAATGAGAAACTAAAAATCTAGTTCCAAGGGCAACCTGACTTAGCCATTGTTCAATCTCCCCTGCAACCATATAACAATGTAAAGAGATTTCTGTTAAGAGATGTGCTCAACTGTGACTGGGAGAGTTGCAGGTGTTCCAGAAAGGACCATTGTGACCTTTGTGTAAACTCCACTCCTGCCCTGATACCCCCCCTTGAGGTTTCAGGAAGAATGTACCTGTTGACGTAACTGTACCCACTCTGTGATCACTCTGTGATCATGCCATGAAATTGTATGGGAATTGTAATCTTGTGGGTTTTGTGGGTTTTTCCTTTAAAAGCCCTCATGGGGCTGCAGTAAGTTGCGACTCTTGCTCTTGGGAGCAGAGAAGCCCTTCTGTACAGAAGCTTAATAAATCCTCCTGCTATTGCATCAACTGGATTGGAGTCTGGGTTCTTGGGGCATCCACTTGAGACCCCAAACTTTGAGGTCCAACACTACTCAGCAGTAAAAACAATGACATCATGAGGTTTGCAGGCAAATGGATGGAACTAGAAAATATCATTCTGAGTGTTGTAACCCAGACTCAGAAGGACAACATGGTATGTACTCACTCATAAGTGGATACTAGATGTAAAGCAAAGAATAACCAGACTACAACCCATAGCTCCAGAGAAGTTAACAAGGAGGACCCTAAGAGGGACACATAAAGAGACCAGTGAAGGCAAAATAGATGAACTCTCCATGAATAAACTGGGGGTGAGGGGTGGGCAATGGAGGGTAGGGGATAGGGGATGAGAACATAATGGAATGGGATGGTCGAGTGGGAACAGGGATGGAGTGGGAAAGCAATGAGAGAAATACCATGATAGAGGGAGGTATCATGGGGATAGAGAGAAACCCAGTGCTAGGGAATTTGCCAGGAATCCCCAGGGATGACCCCAGCTTTGACTACTAGAAATAATGGAGAGGGTGCCTGAACTGAACTGGCTTACCCCAGTGATCAGATCAGTGAATACCCTAATTGTCATCAATGACTGATGGAAGCAGATGCAGAGCTCCATAGCCAAACACCAGGTAGAGCTCTGGGAGTACAGTCAAAGAGAGAGAAGAGGGATTCTATGAGAAAGTGCATCAGGATCATGATGGGGAAACCTGCAGAGACAACCAAAACAAACTAATAGGAACTCATGAAAGTTGCATCAATGGCTGTGGAGCCTGCATGGGACTGGACTAAGCCCTCTGCATGGCAAGAAAAATGTGTAGCTTGATCTGCTTGGGGAGCCCCCTGGTGGTAGAATCAGAATTCATCCCTGGTGTATGAGTGGTCATTTTGGAGCCTACTACCTATGATGGGACACCTCTTGCAGCCTTGAGGCAGGGGGAAGGGCTTGGACTTGCCTCTACTGGATGTGCCTCCCCATGGGAGGTCTTGCCTTCTTGTAGGGGGCATGTGGTGGGGGGCGTTTGGAGGGGGAGGCTGTGGGTGGGAGGAGGGAAGAGGGGGATCTTTGATTGGTGTATAAAATTTTTCTTAATAAAAAGAAGAAAAAATGGGAAAAAAACTAACAGAAAACCAAAGGATTATGAAATTCATAGAAATAGAATAGCCACTAATTTGGTTTTTCCTCTGTCCCTTATCAGGTGGCTCTTCTGACATGAGACAGAGATTTTGGACTTTACTTTAACAAGTATGCTTGGGTTGAGAGAAGGAGAGAGCCACACTCTAACTCCAAAGCCAGCTTTAATTTTCAATTGGACTGGGACTACAAAAAGACCATTTGCATTATATGTATCTAGAGAACAGCAGAAACAAACATTATGGAAGATTTCTGAAATTTTATCCTGTTAGAGATGTGATATACCAATAGGCCAATTTACTCTTTTTCTTGAGACATTTTTTCTGTATGATTTGTCTTTTTTCTTCACATATCTTATTTTTCCAGTGTTCTTCAGATTTCTTAACTAGATGCCTTCATTCTCCTGAAAAGCTAAAAACAAAACCCTTCCCCAACCCTAATTTTTGGGGAGGTTCCCTTTTGGCAGGTTATATCTGATCAAATAAGAAGCATTTATTAGTCATATAAGTTAGTTTAGATTGAAAGGTCATGCTGTTTGATGAACTACCTCTTCTAATCAAGAGTTCTCTCTTGTTCAAATCTAATCTCTTTCATATTTGCTTATGATTTCTCCTGAAAGTTTTATCTTCTATAGCTGTTCTATCATACAGAGCAGTATGGATTTTTTACACTAGGCATTAGGTTCTTAAATTGCTCTGAGAAGGAGTTTCCTCCTTCTCAGGAAACAACTGAACTGATTTTGACATGGGAGCCTGCAAGAGACCCCTCAAAGCATTGCCTAATGGCAAAGGGTTACCTTGACTCTCCCTTGTTGATTTACATTCATTAGTCCAATATCTTTGCCAGACCTTCTGCATACTCCAGAAGGGAGGGCTGTTCTGTTGGAATTATTCTCAGAAAAAAAAAACATTGTTTCTAAGATTGCCCTGTTTAAAATCCCTTTTTAGGTGACCTTGTATACTGCAATTGAAACACCTGACATTTCAGTTTTTCTTCAAGCTCCTGGAAATCACCTCTCCTTTCCAAGCATCATCATGATTATGAGATTCAATATTAATTGTATCTGGGATTCATTCTTCCAAGGCTGCTGATCTTGTCTTTACTGGCCTAATTACCCTTTTGTATTCGGCATTCGCATTTTCAAAAACCAGAGATTCAATTATTATTTGTCTAGCTTCTGAATTTGGTATCATTCTAGTTACTGCTGAAGACAGTCTTTGTAAGAAATCAGTGGTTTCTTTTCTCCTTTCTTTTTTTATTTTTCAAAACAGGGTTTCTCTGTGTAGACTTGGCTGTCCTGGAACTCACTCTGTAGACTAGGCTGGCCTCCAACTCACTGAGATCCACCTTCCTCTTGATTTCTAGGATTAAAAGCATGTGCCACCACTGCATGACTAGTGAAGGTTTCTTTTGGGCCCTGTATAAGTTTAGTAAATGACTCAATTCTCATTCCTAGTTCTTCAGCTCTGTCCCAAGCAATCTAGGTTGCTGTGTGGCATAAAGCCAGGGTGTGGTCATCATATAGAGATGCCTTTCTACATTAGCAATAATCTCTCTCTCCAAGAAGTTGGTCTTGGGAGAGTTCCATACCTCTAGCCCTACTTTATTGTTCAATAGTCTTAGCCTCATCTTTGCATTAGGGCCTCCACTGTAACTGAGGACCAGGTTCCAAGACTGCTGTAACCAATCTCTCCAGTCTTGAGGGATAATTCTATTACAAGTTGATCATGAGTTTAACATCTGCTTCACAAAAGCTGAATGCATGCCATATGAGACTATTGCTTCCTTGAATCTCCTCAAATCTAACATTTGCACAGGAGTCCTTTCAGCTCCTGGACAGCCTTGGGGATATCTATCATTTAGCTGTTCCTGTAAGATTACTGGATAAATTAAAGTTGGTTGTTTGAAAATCTTAGGCTGTTCCTCTCTACCCTTGTAATGCAACACTGGGATTGGTTCTCCTTTAAATTCCTCTTTGTGGGTCTGCATATCTCTATGGTCTGTTTTAATAAGTTTTTCTAAAAGTTTTATCTTTGCATTCATATTAACAAACTTTTTACATGGTAAAAAATGATAAAACACATAATATTTATAATTGACATTATGTAAATTAATTATCCTCTCATTTAGTTGTTCCATTTTCAAACCATCCTTCCTATTATCATACAGAGACCTAACTCCCTCCATTGTAATAGTGTTTCCCAGGTTTTATTCCAGGCATTTTTCCCTTTTTATTTTTTTAAAGGTTTACTTGTTTATTCAAAGTTTTTTTCATTTTACATACCACCCACTGTTCCCCCTCCCTCCCCTTCTCCTACTCTCCCCCTCTCATCTCCCCCCATCCTACCCCACCCACTCATCATAGGGGATAAGACCTCCCTTGGGTAATCAACATAGGCTGGCATACCAAGTTGTGGTAGGCCCAAACCCCTCCCCCCTGCATCAAGGCTGAGTAAGGCATGGCACGATAGGGTATGGGCTCTAAAAAAAGCCAGTTCATGTACTCAGGATCCATCCTGGTGTTATTGCCAGGGGTCTCACAAACAGATCAAGCCACACATCTCACCCTCATTCAAGAGGCCTAGTGTGGTCCCATGCAGGCTCCCCAGCTGTCATTCCAGAGTCTGTGGGCTCCCACTAGCAGGGTCAGCTGTTTCTGTGGTTTTTCCAATCATGATCTTGTCCCCCGTTGCTCTTATAATCCCTCCTCCCTCTCTTCAAATGAACTCCAGGAACTTGGCCAAGTGCTTGGCTGTGGGTCTCTGCATCTATTTCCATCAGTTGCTGGATGTAAGTCCTATGATAACAATTAGGATAGTCACTGATCTGAGTATAGGGGAAGGCTAGTTCAAGCACCCTCTCCATCAATACTTAGTCTTAGCTGGAAATATCCTTGTGGGTTCCTGGAAATTTCCCTAGCACCAGATTTCTCCCTAACCCTATAATGGCTCATTCATTCAAGATATCTCTTTCACTCCTCTCCCTCTCCATCCCTCCCTGAACTCAACCATCTCAAGCCCTCATGTTCCTACCCCCAGTCACCTCCCTTCTACTCTCCACTCCCAGTTTATCCAGGAGATCTTAACCCTTTCCCCTTCCTGGGGCAATACATGCATGTCCCTCTCAGGGTCCTCCTCTTTACCTAGGGGTTGTATCCTGTTTATCCTTTGCTTTGCATCTAATATTCACTTATGAGTGAGTACATACCATGTTTGTCCTTCTGCATCTGGGTTACCTCACTTAGGATATTTTTTTTAGTTCCATCCATTTGCCTGCAGATGTCATGATGGCACTGTTTTTTTACTGCTGTGTAATACTACATTGTGTAAATGTACCACATTGTCTTTATCCATTCTTCAGTTGAGGGGCATCTAGGTTGTTTACAGGTTCTGGCTATTATGAATAGATCTACTATGAACATAGTTGAGTAGATGTCTTTGTGCTGTGGTTGAGCATCTTTTGGGTATATGCCCAAGAGTGGTATTGCTGAGTCTTGAGGTAGGTTGATTCCCAATTTTCTGAGATAGCACCATACTGATTTCCAGAGTGGCTGTACAAGACCACACTCCCACCACAAAACAAATCTCAACAGATACAAAAAAAATGGAATAACTGCCTGTATCTTATAGGATCACAATGGCTTAAAGTTAGAATTCAACAATAACACAAATTACAGAAAGCCTACAAACTCATGGAAATTGAACAACGCTCAACTGAATCATCAATGGGTCAAAGAAGAAATAAATAAAGACTTTCTAGAATACAACAAAAATGAATGCACAACACACCCAAACTTATGGGATACCATCAAAGCAGTGCTAAGAGGAAAGTTCATAGCACTAAGTGCCCACATAAAGAAAGTGGAAGAATCTCACACCAGTGACGAAATGGCACACCTTGATGTTCTAAAACAAAGAGAAGCAAAGTCACCCAGAGGAGCAGATGACAGGAAATAATCAAATTGAGAGCTGAAATCAATAAAATAGAAACAAAGAGAACAATACAAAAAAAGTCAATGAAACAAAGAGTTAGTTGGTTCTTTGAGAAAATCAACAGGATAGACAAACCTTTATCCAGATTAACCAAAAAGCAGAGAGAGAATACCAAATTAACAAAATCAGAAAGGAAAGGTGGACATATAACAGAAATTGAGGAAATCCAGAGAATCATTAGGTCATACTTCAAAAACTTGTACTCCACAAAATTGAAAAATTTAAAAGAAATGAACAATTTGCTGAATAGGTACCACATACCAAAACTAAATCAAGATTAGATAAACAATTTAAGTAGACCTATTACCCCCAAGGAAATAAAAACAGATATTAAAACTCTCACAACCAAAAAAAGCCCAGTGTCAGATGGTTTCAGCACAGAAATCTGCCAGAATATCAAAGAAGAGCTAATACCAATACTCCTGAAATTGTTCTGAGCAATAGAAATAGAGGTAACTTTGCTAAACTCTTTTTACGAGGCTACAGTTACCCTGATACCCAAACCACACAAAGACACAACTAGGAAAGAGAACTAACTACAGGCCAATGCCCTCATAAACATTGATGCAAATATACTCAATAAAATACTGGCAAACAGAATCCAAGAACATATCAAAAAATCACCCACCATGATCAAGTAGGCTTCATCCCAGAGATCCAGGGATGGTTCAACATATGAAAATCTGTCAATGTAATCCACCATTTAAACAAACTGAAAAAAAAACAACACGTTTCTCATTTTGTAATGTGGGAAAAACTTCTCTCTTTTAACTAATTCCTCCCTTCTTAAATTCCCAATTGTCTCACAAAATCGACCAACAATAACAATTCAGATGATGATGAAATGTGGGGCTGACAGCTCGGAGCAGCTACCTAGTGTGGCATCAGCCCAAGGAGGGGGTCCTGGGAAAGTCCAAACCCACTGGGAGAGGAGAAGCCAAAGGACCAGATGTCTGCATGGGGGAATACGAAAAATGGCTAACTCCTGTGCTTTTTGGAGCTCAAAAGCCCATGAGCCATGAGTTTGCTGCAGATAGGTTGCAACAGAAAACTCCCAACTCACTCAGAGGCTTGAGGAAAAGAAAGGAAAACCTTAGCTGGCAGGGTAGTGATTCCAGCTGTGTGCGGCTCCGGCCTGTGCCAGTGGCTGCAAAGTGACAGGCAAGTGGCCTTTTCATAAATTTGTGCCCCACAAGTTGGATGCCAGATGTAGTGTGAATTCCCCCCCCCCTCCAGAAAGGTAGTCCTGGCTGTCCTGGAACTCACTCTGTAGACCAGGCTGGCCTCTAACTCACAGAGATTCACCTGCCTCTCCTTCCTAAGTGCTGGGATTACGGGCGTGTACCACTACCACCCGGCCAATAAATCTTTGTGAGATTTATTTAAAGACTTTGTGACAGTTTTTTTTATTATGTATTTATTTATTATGCAGATAGTATTCTGTCTGTATATCTGCCTGCAGGCCAGAAGAGGGCACTAGATCTCATTGCAGATGGTTGTGAGCCAGTATGTGGTTGTTGGGAATTGAACTTAGGACCTCTGGAAAAGCAGCCAGTGCTCTTAACCTCTGAACCATCTGTAGTGTGAATTCCAATTGGTCTTAATAACAAAAATCTGGAGCCAGATATCAGGATAAATGCTGAAAGATCAGGTAGACAAATGAGCAAGCCACAGCCACCTCTTACCTCGCCAACTCCTCAGCCTGAAAGGGAGGCCAAGCACCTGTCTCCACTCACCTTATAGTCCTCTCTCTGCACCCAGCCATATCACTTCCTGTTTCTTCCTCCCTAGTGTTGGGATTGGAGGCATGTGCCTCCCAAGTACTGTGAGAGATAAAAGGCATGAGATCCAAAGTGCTGGGATTAAGGGTGTGTGCCACCACTGGCTGGCCTCTAAGGTTAACTAGTGGCTAGCTCTGCAGTCTGATTTCCAGGCAGGCTTTATTTGTTAGAGCATAAACAAAATATTACCACACATGCATGAACACATAAGCACTCTCTCCCATACACACACACACATACACACACACACTCCTAAAATGAATCTTTTAAATAAAAAGTCATGTCTTCCCAGCATAAATAAATATAATAGTGACAACTATTTGTAAATACAAGCAAACTGCTAGACTCATCAACCTAATAAAAATATCCTTTAAAAACAGAGAAAACATTCTTTTTCATTAATTTTTTTCCATTTATTTTACATACCAACCACAGTTTCCCCTACCTCTCTCCTCTGATTCCTTTCCCTTACCTTTCTACACCCCACATCTTTTGGAATTCCTGGCCACTCTCCCTTGGCCACATGCGCTGTCCAGTGGCCAAGCAAGAGGCTTAGTCATCCTGGGGCTTTACCTCCTATGTAATCCGTGCACTGTGTGGTCACATAATTTGCACACAGCGTGATCACGTGGTAATCTATGCACATGCATGGTGTAGCTACATAAGCCCTTATGCGCATGTGCAGGGGGAATTCACAAAAATCAGGTCACAGACTCCTCCCCACTCTTTTCCCTCTCTCTCCTCCCAGGACCATTTCCATAGGCCTAAGCACGTCTTTCCTTAATAAACTCTTATCGTGGGCTTCGTTGTGCCTTGTGGCTTTTCTCGCACAGTAAACAGCGCCACTTAATGAATAACACAGCACTGCATAATCACAACTAACATTGGTGCCAAGACGAAGCATGTCCTCCCAGCACTCTGTGTCCAGTTCCCTGTACCGAGGTTTTGCCCTATCTATGACTGACTGCCCACTTTTTCATTTGCTCAGTCACCAGACTGCTTCGCACAGCACCGGCTGCTTCAATTGGTGAGTTCTCCATTTCCAGTCAGCTTAAACTAGCTTCAATCCTTAGCCATTTTCCAAACTGTAGCCTAAGATTTATTTCTTGCTGTCGGATCCCTGGGAGGTCCTCAGGCTGCCCACACACCACCTCAATCTCTCACTTGATGAAGCATTGAATGCTTCCGACACCCAGGTGGTCCTCATGCTGCGTACGCCCTGGCCCTCACACCTCTGCTTGACGAAGCATTGGGTGAATTGTGCCAATCACAGATCCTTCCTTGATCTCAGGGATGCCTGAGATTATGGTCTTGTTTTTTTAGTTTTTTAATTTTTTTCCCTCTGCTACAATCATGGGACATAAGGCTTCCACCTCTTAGTCCCACTCCTTCCCTGAGAAATGCCTTAAATATCCCTTAGATAACAATAAAAATGACCATCTAATGGCTCCTTGCACCCGGATATTTCATGGGAATTATATAACTTCTGTCAGCAAATGAGCAAATGAAGAGTTACCTTATCCCCAAGCTTAAGCTTTTTCCTCCCTCCTTGATTCCTTCTCTCCTGCCCATGTGCTCCTAGCCATGCAACCTGAATCTGAGGAATCTCTGACTCCAAGAAACCTTGCCACCTGACCTACTGCTCCTGCTCCTTGAGCATCTGCCCTTTTGGCTCCTCCCTTAATCCCCTCCTCCTCTCCAGTATTGGGCAGGCAGCTTCAACAGCCCCACTCTGGCTCCCACCTTCACTCTTCCTGTCACTCATTCTTGAGCTGCCCTGAGCAGCACAGGCAGGTCTGGGAATAGGCTAGTATGGTGGTATTTTATTTGTACTGAAATGTGATTTTAATTGTATGTTAATAAATAAAGTTGCCCGGGCGTCAGAGCTATTAGAGCCATAGCAACAGTGTGGCGGTGGTGGCGCACGCCTTTGATCCCAGCACTTGGTAGACAGAGCTAGGTAGATCTCTATGTATTCAAGGATACAGCATTGGAGACACATGCCTTTAATCTCAATACCATAGAAGACCTGGAAGTCTCTACAGACAGGCAGTGACGAGGCAGTCATGTGTTTGGGTTTACAACCAATGAGAAGGCAGAACAGAAAGACTATATAGAGACAACCACACAGGAAGTAGGCCCTTTTTCAGAGAGGTCTCTTGGCTAGCTGCAGCAGACAGGTAAGGCTCTTAGCTCTGATCTCTTGGCTTTCTTCTTTACATTGGTTCTGTGTTTCTTTTTTAATAAGATGGTTGGTTACATCTACAGGCTAGGACACATGCAAATGAGTTTCAGCAAACTAATTGTGCCCATCCACCTGGAGCTGAGGCGGTTCCTGATCAGGACCCACATTGGGATTATAATCACCTGGGCGGCTCTCTAACTAGAGATCAGTTTATAACCTGCCTCCTGGCAGATCTTCCTAAGGCTGTCCTCAAACAAGTGAACTATAAAAAGCTAGAAAACGTAATTCAAGATAAGAAATAAAATCCATCTTCTGTCTCCCAGAGCTTCCCCTACATCAGGGCTAAACTTAAGCATCTGGAGAGGGGCCCTCCCAAAGGCAAAAGTCTTAGTGGTGGCATTAAGGTGTACCATGGGAAAGATGAAAAAGCCCATAAACAGAACTGCTGAATGCTGGCACAAGCTATCTGACTGGCAGCCCGAAGCCTCCAGGTCCCTGTTTTAAATGTGATAGAGAAGGCCACTGGGCTTGTGGGTGCCCTGTCCCATGTGGGCCACCATCTGGGCCTTGTCCGAAGTGCCACCAAGAGGGACATTGGCCAGCTGACTGCCCCCATGCACCTAGTGGCATGGGGACATCAAACCAAGACCACCCTCCAGTGACTTCCTAGGCTTGGCCATGGGTGAGTATTAAAGGTGCCATCTGTCACAGGGAACCCAGGATAGCCATTGCAATATTGGGGTGATCCATTTCCTTCCTTTTGGATACTGAGCCACTCAGACCTGAGGTGGTTTTGGGGTCCCACCTCTCCTCGTTTCCCTATTGTCAGGGTAGGGGGATAGCCTTACCCACCTCACCAGACCCACCACTTAATTGTATTTTCAGGGGTATCCCTCTCACCCATACATTTTCAGTTGTGCCAGCCTGCTCTGTGCCCCTAATGGGAAGAGATTTTCTAGCTAAGGTAGGAGCTTTTATTTCATTTGCTCCCCCATTTGCCTTATTACAGACTTGTGAGCTTCAAGACACCTTCCTGTCTCTACTGACCATATTCTGTGACATCAACTTCCCTCTGTGTCTCTAATAACATATTTAAATCTCTAATTAACTATTCAGCTAATTGTTACAGGACGACCATAGAGCCAGAGGCCAAGGCCCAACTATATCCAGGTGGTAAGGAACAGGGACAGTTCAAAGGTATTTACACCCCTAGACTCAAAAGGGTTTGGACTCTGCTAAACTACTAAAGAAAACAGGTGCCTTGAGGTTTGTCTTAGATAAGACTTATCTCAGATAAAAATTAAAAACATGTTCCAAGTCTCCCAGTCTCCCTCCCTCCCTCCCTCTCTCCCTCCCTCCCAGTCTCCCTCCCAATCTTCCTCCCTCCCTCCCTGCCTCCTTCCCTCCTCCCCTCCCTCCCTCCCCCCCCCTTACAGACTAACCAATATAGCAGAGTACCAAACATTATAATATCATGGCTACCAGCTCAAGATTTTAAATCCCCTGTGGCTGCTTCTTAACATGTTTGAAAATTCTTCCGAGATCCAGAGCCAGCTTGAATTCACCTGGACAGGTTGTATCCACTTCAGCAGCACCTTGTCAGACCCAAAGAGCCACAAAGCCTTAAGCAGTGAAAGGTGTTGGATGATTCCCAAAGCAGCTGAGGACAACCCACTACTCAGGATGTCTGGCTACCCCAAAAGCCCCCTTCCCTCCTCCCAAGAGTTAACCAATGCCCACAGAGTCAGCAAGAAACAGTTTCGGGAAACACAGCAACCCCATTCCTGTTCATCTGCCATTTTTTTTTTTATAGTAAGCAAAGCGTCTGGAATGTTGGAATTCCTGTCCATTTCCCCAGCTACATGACCACACATGCTCTGTCCAGTAGCCAAATAAGAGGCTTAGTCATCCTGGGGTCTTACGTCCTACATAATCCATGTGCTGTGTTTTGTGCACATAATTTGTGCACAGTGTGATCATGTCATAATCTATGCACACGCATGGCACAGCTATGTAAGTCCATATGCACACGTGTGTGGGAATTCATAAAAAGCAGATCACAGACTCCTCCCCTCTCTTCTTCCTCTCTCTCCTTGCATGACCATTACCATAGGCCTATGCACATTTTCCTTAATACATTCTAATAGTTGGATTTATTGTACTTTGTGGCTTTTCTCTCATAGTAAAACAGCACCACATAATAATAACTAACACCATCCACTCCTCCTCTGCCTCCATTCAGAAAGGGTCAAGCCCCATGGGAGAAAGTATTTTTTTTACATTTCCTTGAGAATTTTATATATGAGTCCTACATTTACATCATTTCCACTTTTCTCTCTTCTCTCTCCACTCCTCCAATTACCCCACCCCCTCTCAATTCCATGACTTCATCCTGCCAAGCTCACTTAGTGTTGCTTGGGTGCACATGAATTTAGGGATGATCACTTGCAGGTGTGCCAACTCACAGCCCACAAGCCACACAAAGTTAAGGGTAATTCTGAATTCTGCCCAACACAAAATCATACACTTGTTTAAAGCATTGTAAGTTTGGGGGATTGGGGAAAAACACAGTTTCTTGTATCTCAATTTGGTTCTAGGGCATGGATTTTGTAGATGACGATGCTGTCACACAGTGTCAAAGAGCTGGCCTCAGATGCATATTTGACACTTTCACCACTAGCACATCCAACTTTTTTCTCTGGACATCTTCCTCCTCGAAACATTTCAAAAATGACCCATCATTTTAAAATAAAGTCTCAGTTGATTTTTGCTGCCAAAATGTCTTCATTTCACAAGTCCAACTTGTGCATGCCAGAATAATCAGGAGGCAAAGTCTGAAAACCTCTGGAGAAAACCAATATTTGTTCTACCTCCCTATTCTGTTTGAACTCAACTAATGTCATGATAGCGAAGGGTAGGGGAAATGAGTGCATCCAAAAATCATTTAGCCAGGATTAATTGGGTTCATGACTTAGAGCCGTAGATCATTAATTAAGACAAGGGCTCCCTTGATAATTAGCAAACAGAAATAATCAGCTGTAGAAAGTCAGCAAACATCAATCACTTCTTCTATTTTCTTTAAACTACATTTCCTTGTTTATTACATGATTATGCCATTTTATGTGTAGAGGTCAGAAGACAATGTTGAGGTCTTAGTTCTTGACCTTCACCATGGGATCCCCAGGGACAGATCAAGTCCTTAAGTTTGGCTGCAATTGTCTTTACCACGGAGCCACATCATCAACCACACCATTTTTAATATGACAAAATTATGCTATAACATAGCTGTCCTATGTAGCTGTCTTCCTTGGGGTTTCTATTGCTGTGACGAGATACCATGACCATGGCAACTTTTAGAATGGAAAATCATGTAAATGGGGTGGCTTACATTTTCAGAGGTTTAGTCCATTATCATCATGGCACAACATGATGGTGTGCAAGTAGACATGGTGCTGGAGACAGACCTGAGATTCCTGCATCTCCACCCAGAGGCAACAGAAAATAGTGTGTCTCACTGGGCATGGCTTGAGCATATCTAGACCTCAAATCCTACCTCCACAGTGATAGACTTCCTCCAACACCACCACACCTACTCCAGCAAGGCCACACCTCCTAATAGTGCCACTCCCTTTGAGATTATGTGGGCCAATTACATTCAAATTACCACAGTAATTTAGAGGGACAATTTGGCATAGCGTACAGTCACCTGATGAAGGAATCTCAGTAAAGGGATTTTCCTGAGCACATCAGCCTGTGGATATGTCCTGGGGGATTGTCTTGATTATCAGTTGATGTCTTAGAGTTCAACCAATTTTGGGCACCTTCATTCCTTAAGCAGATGGTCCTGGTCTGTATGGGAAAGCTAGCTAAACTTGACTGTGAGCACTCCAGCAAGCAGAATTCCTCTATGGTTTCTGCCTAAAATTCCGCTCATGTTCCTGTCCTGACTTCCTTCAGAGCTGGGCTGTAACTAGTAATCAGAAATAAATGACATTTCTTCCCAAAGTTAGTTTTGTGTTTTATCACAGTGATAGAAAGCAAAACCAGGATGATAGCCCAGAATAGCATGAGACTCACTATATTGTCCAGACTGGTCTCAAATTTACGGTCCTCTTCCCTCAGACTTTTCTGTGCTGGCATTATAGCCTATAGTCACCTCACCCAGC
The DNA here is from genome assembly GCF_049852395.1 of Peromyscus maniculatus bairdii. Taxonomy (NCBI): domain Eukaryota; kingdom Metazoa; phylum Chordata; class Mammalia; order Rodentia; family Cricetidae; genus Peromyscus; species Peromyscus maniculatus. The sequence continues at coordinate 36,531,866 of NC_134874.1, read as the reverse complement.
TTGCATCCATTTTTGCAGTCAGTTGGAAGGAGTACTTAAGGTAACAAGTGGCTATTGTGCCTGCCATTCAGTGATTTTCCCAGGAGTTCTTCCTAGCCTAGATCAGGCCCTGGTACTCTAGTCTGATCTCGTGGTTCGCTCTAGAATCTTGAGCCTCTTCTGTTTCTCCAAACTGAGTCTTCACTTGCCCTGAACTTGGATGCATCTGTGGGAGATAAACAGTAAGATGACATATGAACAAGACCAGCACAAAGAGAGACATTGGGCCAGGCATGATGGTGCACAGTTTAATCTCAGCACTCAGGAGGCAGAGGCAAGAGGATCTCTTTGAATTTGAGGCCGGCCAGGTCTACAGAGTGAGTTCCAGGATAGCCAGAGCTACATAGAGAGATGCTGCCTCATAAAAGGGTGTGGTGGGAGACACTGGATGTGTAACCCACTGCAAGATGTCTTTAGAGGAACCAAGAGCTTAGGGAAGGCACAGACAAGAGTATCTAATGTGGCCTGAGAGTGTCAGGGGTCACCAGCATGTCCTTCCACAAGCTCTACCATAGTTCAGAAGATAAACAGATGGCCTCCAAGGCTGTGAGAAGAGCCCAGTTTAATGACAACTGCTGTCCTGGTTCATTTTGTGTTGATGTCACAGTTATTTGAGACTGGTGACTTATTTATAAGGAGCAGACAGGATTGGTAACTGTCACCAAGATGTGATGCTGACACAGGGTCAGGCACTCAGTGGAGCACAGAGGGAGGGGACAGACCACAAAGGGAGAAGGAGAGGGACACCTGTGGGAAATGACGGAAGGACTTTCAAGTCACCACTCCTGGGGAAAATAGCTAAACCTCCACTGGAGAAGAGAGATTGAGAAAGGAGAAGGAAGGGAACTGCTGTGCATAATGACAAAAGGGTGTACACGCTGTGGCTCATGGGAGAAAATGGTGTCTGTTCCTCTTGAGATTGAGGGAGAAAAGAAAAGAGAAAATGATTATCTGTCCATTTTATTTTTGGTTTTGGTTTGTTTAGGGAAACATTCTGTTGTTTTTTTGTTTTTTTATGTTTCATTGTTTTATTGTTGGGGTGTCTTGGTCTTGCATATGTCGATGTGGGGTGCATGCTCACACAGGGTCACATATGTGTGGGTGGATGCCTGGGGAGGTCCGAAGATGCTGTTGGTTGTCTTTCTCCATAGCTCCCCACTTCATCTGGGGTCTCTGCATGAACCCAGAGCTCACTAGTCTAACTAGTCTTGCTAGCCAGGCTTAGCCCAGGGATCCTGTCTGGCTCTACCAAATGGCTGTCATGTCTTCACACTTTTTAGGATGGTTCTGGGGGTCTGAATTTTGGACCTTAGGTTTGCATACAAGTGTTTTGCTCACTGACTCTAACTCACCTCTTGGTGGATGGGTGCGGGGAGGGTTTGTTTGTTTTTCATTTGCCAAGGTTCTAACACCAGGCACTTCATCAAGTATTTTCTTGGAGTTTCCAGCTTTTAAAATAATATTAATTTTTGAAATTTTCATATATTGAATCTTGACCTTATCCACCTCCCATTTCATCTCTCCAGTGCCCTTCAAGATCTCACTCCAGAGAACAGAGCCCAAATGACCCATTCCTTCTCAAAGTTCCCACTCTATTATTTAGAAAGTTCAGGTTTCTAACATTTGAGTTTGGAGGACACACACACACACACACACACACACACACACACACACACACACACACACACACCACAGCAATTCCAATTACTCATTATGCATGTCACTTCATGGCTGCAAGCTAAACTGTCTGAACTTGAGCCTGGTGGTGGTGGCACACATCTTTAATCTCAGCACTCGAGAGGCAAAGGCAGGCAGATCTCTGTGAGTTCAAGGCCAGTCTAGGCTACACAGTGAATCCCAGGAAAGGCACCAAAACTACACAGAGAAACCCTGTCTCAAAAAACCAAAAAAAAAAAAAAACCAAAGGAAAAAAAAACGTGTCTGAACTTTAATTTTAGATATGGATTATAATAAAATAACCTAGTTATAACATGCTAGGTTTTAGTGGGGAGAGAGAGAGAGAGAGAGAGAGAGAGAGAGAGAGAGAGAGAGAGAGAGAGAGAGTTTATGTGTGTGATTGCACACATGTGTAACAAACATATTCAGGTTATGTGCCCAAGAGAGAGTGTATGTATGGAGGCCAGAGGACAACATCAGATTTTTTTTTGGAGACAGTCTCTCACTGACTGGAATTCATCAAGTAGGTGGGACCGGGTAGCCAGTGAGCCTCAGAAATCTGCCTGTCTCTACCTCCCAGTTCTGGGATTACAAGCAAATGTCACTGTGCTGGCTAGTTTTATGTCAACTTGACACAAGCTAAAGTCATCAGAGAGGAGGGAGCCTCAATTGAGAAAATACCTCCATGAGATTAGTTTGTAGACAAGCCTGTAAGGCATTTTTCAGAACTAGTCAGTGATGGGAGAGGAGTGTGGATTGTGCCATTCCTAGGCCGGTGGTCCTGAGTTCTTTAAGAAAGCAGGGGGAGCAAGCCATGGGGAGGAAGCCAAGAAGAGTCCACCTCCATGGCCTCTGCATCAGCTCCTGCCTCCAGATTCCTGCCCTGTTTGAGTCCCTGCTCTGGCTTCCTTTAGTGATGGACTACAATGCAGAAGTGTAAGCCAGATAAACCCTGTCCTCTGAAACTTGCTTTTTGTTATGGTGTTTCACCACAGCAATAGAAACTCTCATTTTTTTTTCTGGTGGATTTGGGTTATCTAACTCACACATGCAATGTAAGCATTTTACCAAATGAGCTTGTGCTATTGACATTAAAAATCTGACCCTGAATAGTCAGCAGGAGGCATGAGACTGCGTAGGTACCTCAGCACATCAGTGGATTCTACAGGTACCAGAGTACCAAGTCTTTTCTGTTTGTTTATGGTTTTGAAGACAAGGTCTTGTGTAGTCCAGCCTGCCTTCAAATTTGCTATGTAGCTAAAGGTGAGCTTGAACTCCTGATTCTCCAACCTTGTAGGTACAGAGGTTACAGACATGAGTCATCCAGATCCAGTGCCAAGTCTGATGATATTAAGAGAGTGAGACCTTGAAAGAGGTAGAGCTAAGGAGAGGCCTTCCTTGGGTGTCCCTGCGCTCTGGCTTCCTGTCTTACCCAAGGAACTTCGAGATTCAGCTCCTTACTTCCCACCTGATCAACTCTCAGCTGCAACCATGGTTCATATTGGCTGAAGCATGGTTGATTCCGGTGGCAGCAGAAGCAATTCCATGGTGTTTGGTCTTTCAGAATCACAGAATGCAAGAGGGATGGAATCATGGAGGCTTCCCCCAACATTTCAAGCAAAGCCTGGGTGGTCAGTCAGATGTCTGCTGCAGGATTAGAGCCTGTAAAGAAGGCCCCCAAATGAGTGACGCCTGTTAGAGGTGTGCAAATAGAGCTCAGAGCTGTATCCAAGAAGAGGCAGAACAACCTGTAATGTGGTGTACCCACCTAGGAAAGCTGCAGGTGGTGTAGGAAGCCAGCTCAATCAAGTAGGTAACAGCAGAGCCTCTGACAAGAAACATCACTGAGGAAGAGCTGTCCAAGGCCTTGTGACCCTGCTGCAATGTGCACAGAACATCATTCTGGGAGATTTAGGATTTAATGCTGTCTTAGTAAGTTTTGCCTGCCCTCTCCTTGTACCTTAAAGTATGCAATAACTTGTTTTTTAGTTTTCAGACTGACAGCTAGGCCGTTTGCCATGAGGCTCACAGGACACTTTGAACTTAGGCTTTTGAGCAATGTTGGAATAAAACAAGACTTTTGCACTACTGGCATGAAATAAGGGAACTCATGTTCTGTTATCAACATGAACATAAGGGCCAAGGAAAGAATGCCAAGGTTTCATTGTGGTTTATTCCTCCATGAGCCTATGTGTGGGAAGCCTGTCTCCCAGTGTCCCAGTGTTAAGCAGCAGTGGGACCATTAAGAGACAGAACCTATTGACTCTAAATTGGACATCTGCATCAACCTCCTCTAAGACTCAGGAACATCAAAGAGGATGGGTACAAAGAATATAAAGCCAGAGAATGGAGAGGAGTGCAATGGAATCCTATATTCCAGACATGACATAGCTGTTGCATTCATGGACTCACAGCAATTGTGGATACCTAAAGAAACCCTTTCTGTGCCCATCTACATCTCATCATGGAGGGTGGGTTTCAGAGGGCCCCCCATTCCCTAAGGCTAAAGATGGCTAAGGGAGGAGGATGATTTTTCTTCAGTGCTGTAGCGACTACTAAGTTGTCCATGCTCCAGCATATAGCATTCCACCCACACTCAGGCAAGAAACTCCAAATAAACTCAGTGAGTCACACACACAGAAACAGACATGAATTGGGAATTGGCTAAAGAGGAAGAAGAGGTTTAGCAGGAGAGGATGAAAGAGGTTAACTGGAGTGAGAAATGACCAAATTCATTATATGCATGCATGAAATTATCAAGGAATAAAGTATGGATAGACAATATTTTTAAAAATATTTTATTTGATTTAATATTTACACATGTATATGTTTTCCCTTAATTTTTTAGTAATTTCATACATGAGTACTGTATTCACATCATTTCTACCCCCTCTTCTACACTCCAATTCTATGTCCCCACTACTTCCTCTCATGTTCACGACCTGTTCCTCTATAATTATTGCTGTTTTACACACACACACACACACACACACACACACACACACACACACACACACACATATCCAAATAAGTCCATTTAGAGTTGCTGGTTTGTATGTGTTTAGGGCTGACCAATTCCAACTGGATGACCTATCAGGGGGCCCACTTTGAGAAGACTGATTCTCTCCTCGCAGCACCACTGATTGCCTGTAGCTTTTCCCCTAGGGGTGAGGCCTTGTACAATTTACCCATTTAAAATGGATGCTAGCTGGTGTTATCATTATTGGGGTCTTGTTACAGTAGCCTCAGGGTTGATATTTCACAGGTGGAGCATCCCTGTCACATATACAAGTCACTATGTAGCATCAGTTGTCCTGGTTCTCTGGCTCTTACAGTCTATGGTTCCTGAGCCTTACATAGAAGTTGCATTACAAAAGTAATATAGGTATAAAATATGAAACCATCCTATGGTCACTTCCTCTGCATTTGTTGTGTTGTGGATTTCTGTAGTAGCCTCCATGTGCTGCAGAACGAATCATCTTTGTTGAGGGCTGAGAGCTACACTTAGCTGTGGGTATCAGTACCCTTAACCCATGAGCCTCTCTCCAGCACTAATTGAATCATTCATGTAATTTCCAGTGCCAGCTTTAGATCATCAACTGTGTTGTGAAGTGAAAGGATTGGGAGGACAAAGAACTTCCATTTCCCTGGGCAGCCTGCTGAACTTCCTGCTTTGCTTAAGCTGTGAGGCAACCACAGCTCTGAGACTTTGGCTTCTCAGCTCAAGAGAAGCCAATGTTGCAAACACACAAGCTTAGGGGTGTGTGTGGAGGTGGGGTTGGAGCAAGCATAGGTCAGATGCCTCATGGATAACATGAGCGAAACTAAGGAAGGGAGGTGGGAAACCCCAGGTATGTGTGCAGAAAACGAGAAATCTGGGAAGGAACAAGATCTTGAATTTGGCAGCTTTTCCCATGTCCCTCCTGTTCCTTAATGCTGCCATCTAAATGATGTAGGGAACAGGGACACCTGACACAGAAACTGAAAGCAGAATATTTCATTTCATATGAAAATAGTCTCTCCTTCTGAGATCTCAAATATCTAGTTTATGGGCCAGAGAGATGGCTCAGTGGGTAAAGGAGCTTGCTGCTGAGTCTGATGACCTGAGTTTGATTCCTGATAACCCACTGTCTTAGGATTTCTATTGCCGTGAAGAGACACTATGACCACTGCAACTCTTAAAAAGGGAGACTTTAATTGGGACCGACTTACAGTTCAGCGGTTTAGTCCAGTATCATCATGACAGGAAACAAGACAGCATGTAAGCAGCTACACGTGGTGGTGGAGCTGAGAATCCTTCCATCTTGAGCCAAAGGCAACAGGAAATGAACCGACTCATGGGCATGGCTTGAGCATATAGGGGACCTCAAGGTCAGCCACCACAGTGGCACACTTTTCCAATAAGACCACACCTCCTGATAGTGCCACTCCCTTTGGGGACCATTTTCTTTCAAACCACCACACCCACATTGTAGAAAGTTAGAACTGATGCCCACAAGTTTCCTCTGACCTCCAAGGCATCCCATAGTGTTCATGCACATTCACAGAGAGAAACAAATACATAAGTGTAATTTTAAAAACTTTTTTTAGATTTAAAATTTTTTTTTTTCTGAGACAGGATTTCTTTGTGTAGCCCTGGCTGGCCTGGAACTTGCTCTGTAGACTAAGCTGGCCTCAAACTCAAGAGATTCACCTGCCTCTACCTCTGGAGTACTGGGATTAAAGGTGTGTCACCGCAGCCTGGCTATATTTTTAAATTTTTATCTGATGTGTATGAGTGTTGTGCCTGCATGTTATAAGCAAGAATCCACCAAACAGCTTAATATAATCATCATCATCATCATCATCATCATCATCATCATCATCATCATCACTGTCTAGATATCTGGGCCATACAGGACAGCAACCAGTGCAAACTTGTTGGGTTGTATATGGGTGGATGAAGGGGAGGGGGACTTTTTCAGGCAGAGTAGGTGCTGACAGAGAGTTAGGAACATTCAGCCAGCCTTTCAGGGCTTCCAGAGAAACACTTTGGGTTTTTGTTTCTTGGTGAAACCCAGGTCAGGTGGGAGTAGAGTCACCGCCATAAGAAGCACTGCCACCCTGGGGCCTGCCTCGGGGACTTAACACCATGCGCATGCCTGGTGCCCACAAAGGTCCGAAGAGGGCATTGGAGCACCCGGAACTGGTGATACATAATATCATACATAATTGTGAACCACTGTGTGGGTGCTAGCAACTAAACCAGGGTCCTCTTCAAGAGCAGCCAGAGCTCTTAACGTCTGAGTCCTCTCTCCAGCTCCTTAACATGTTATTACCTTAGCTACTTTTCTCAGCTCTATGACAGAATACTTGACAGAAAGCTACCGAAAGGAAGACAGGTCTGTTTGGCTCACAGTTCCAGAAGATACAGTCTATAATGGTGGGAAAGCATGGTCACTGGAACTACTTAGTCCATAGTGACAGGAGCTTGTGGCTGGGCACATCATGGAGGAAGTCCAGGAGCAGAGAGCTATACTAGAAGCAGAACTGGCTACAACATTCAAGGCCAGCCCTTGGTGTCCTACAATCTACTTGCTGCTAGGCTCTACATCGCGAAAGGTTCCACGACCTCCCAAGACAGCACCACAGGCTGGAGACCAAGTGTTCAAACACATTAGCCTGAGGGGAACATCTCAGATGCAAACTGTAACATCCAGCTAGGAAAAAAAAAATCATGGGCTGGGGAGACAGTTTAGTGGGAAAATGCTTACTGCACATTCATGAAGATCTGAGTTTGCATCCCCAGAGTGCATGTAAAGACAGGCAATGTAGTGGAAGTCTACAGTCCCTGTTTGCCTATAGTGAGACAAAAGACAGAGACAGGAGGAGTCCTGGAAGCTTGAGGACTAGCTATACCGGTGAATGAAGAATGTAAGAAAGAGTCACATTGGTGGGCCTGGACTCATTCGGTTCTGTCCTAGTCTGGTGTATGGTGGAGCATGCAGTGGCTGCTTGTAGCTGGTGCTCTTTTCGGAGTGGAGTTTCTAGGGTTCTTAGCGTGTGGGGCTGAGGTGGTTAGGGTGTCCACCTCACTTGCTTATTCCTCCTGGGCTGTGGGGTGCTAATTACTCATCAGATCCTGTTTGAGGCACACATCAGGCCTATAAGTGGGAGCTGGGAGGAACTCTGACCAGATATTTTACAGTTTCTGAATTCTATAAAATGGCATTCTCATAAAGCTTAAGTGGGCATCACGGGCTGTGAGCACGCTTGTTCCAAAGATGCCTACACTTGTTATCACATATTCCGAAAAGCCACCAGGCCATTGTTTCTACAGGCTGTGTTGCAACTAATTGTCTAAAGTACAGCAAATAGGGTCTGGGGAGACTGTTTTTCTAGATTAAAACCAAGAGCATTAAAAAAATATTGCTTAAAAAAAGGAAGGAAGGGAGGGAGGGAGAGAGGGAGAGAGGGAGGGGGAGAGAGAGGGAGGGAATGAAGAGAGAGAGAGAGAGAGAGAGAGAGAGAGAGAGAGAGAGAGAGAGAGGAGTCCCCTTCTCAAAGCAAGGTGGAAGGTGTGGGTCAACACTGGAGGTTGTTCTGTCCTCTTCATGCACACCACAGCATGTGCACACCTGCACGGGTGCAAACACACACACACACACACACACACACACACAGTCAAGAAACGAATCATCCAGCCATGGTGATGCATGTCTGTAATCCTCAGCATTCAGGAAGGTGAAACAGGTGTATTGTTTGTTCAGTTCAGCCTGGGCTACAGAGTGAGTTGCAGGCTATCTTAGGATATTGTAGGCAATACACACTGTACACATGCCAATTAGTTGGTCTTAAGAATTCTTGATTGTGCTGAGCTTTGAGTGGAAAAACAGAGATGGGAGTGTGCAGTAAAGGGTCAATACAGCCTGGGCTATCCAAAACTTTCACATCCATAGAAACTGAATGACCAAAGTGAGCCAGGTGTGTACTCCATGTGAGGTGGTTTGAGTGAGATGCCCACCATACGTCCAGGCACTTGAGTATTTGGTTCTCGGTGGCTGTTTGGAGAGGATTAGGAGGTGTGGCGTTGCTGGGGGAGATATGCCATTGGAGACAAGCTTTGAGAAGATGTGTGCTGGGGCTGAAGAGATGGCTCAGATGTTAAGAGCACTGGCTGCTCTTCTAGAGATCCTGAGTTCAATTCCCAGCACCATATGGTGGCTCACAACCATAATTGAGATCTGGTGCCCTCTTCTGGCCTGCAGGCAAAACATGCAGACAGAACACTGTATACATAATAAATGAATAAATCTTAAAAAAAAAAAGTGTGTCACCCCAAGCTATCTCTGTTTCCTGCCTTGTGAATGGAGGTGAGCTCTTCTCTAGTACCACGCCTGCCTGCTCACCGCCATGTTCCCCTCTGTGATGGTGATGGACTCCTATCCCTCTGGAACCGTAAGATCCAAACGAATTCTCCCTTCTGAAGCTGCCTTTGTCACGGTGTTTGATCACAGGAACAGAGACAGCATGCACACACGACACACACCCAATACACATCTTCAGATGGGAGATTCTGCTGTAGATGTCAACATGTCATCTCCACTGGATGTGTAACACGTTTCCTCCCTCATGGCCTGCTGGGACTGAAGTATATTTTCACAAACTTCACAAGAGAATAAATTTCATACATAAGAAATTGAAAATCGGGGTTGGAGAGATGGCTCAGCAGTTAAGAGCACTTGCTCCTCTTCCAGGGGACCTGAATTTAGTTCCCAGCATCCATGTTGGACCACTCACAACTAACTGTCTATAACTCTAGCTCCAGGGGATCTGACACACTCTTCTGGCCTCAGTGAGCACCTGCTTTCATGCATTCATGTGTCAACACAGAGAGAGAGAGAGAGAGAGAGAGAGAGGGAGGGAGGGAGGGAGGGAGGGAGGGAGGGAGGGAGGGAGGGAGGGAGGAGAGAGAGAGAGAGAGAGAGAGAGAGAGAGAGAGAGAGAGAGAGAGAGAGAGAGAGAGAGAGAGAGAGAGAAATATCTTTTTTTTTAAAGAAGCTAAAAGTTGATTTTTTGGTAGGATCTCCCACCTATGCTGGCTTTAAAAATCACATGTAGTAGAGGATAACCTTGAACTTCTGATTGATCCTCCTGCCTCTAACTCCTGGGTACTGAGATTCCAGCTGTGCACCATCACAGCCCAGTTTAAGCAGTGCTGAAGACAAAACTCAGGCCTTCTCATGGCTGAGCCACATCTCCAGCCCTAATATCTCCCCCCCGCCCCCATGCACTACACCTGCTGAGAAATTCTTAGAAGTGCTAATCTACCTGGATGTCAGTGCGGGCATTTTCAGTGGCACTGTACTGCCATGTTTCCCATCTCAGTTGCTCTCATAGGTTTACAGTTCCCTCTCTGGACTCCAGGACATTCTTGGAGGTAAACTCCTCCGGGAAAATGACAGGCAAAGGTATCAGGTTGGAAGAGAGAGCCTTGTTTAGTTATAGCAAAATGGAGCCAAAAGGAAGAGAAACTAGCTTGCAGGAACCTCCAACATCACCAACCTGACTTTCTTCATCAGCTCTTCACAGTGTGTGATGCTGGCCTAGTTTCATTCTCTTGCTGTGATAAAACACTCTACCCAGAAGCAACTTGGAGAGGAAAGGGTTTATTTGACTTAACACTTGGAGGTCACAGTCCATCACTGAGGGAAATCAGGGCAGGAACCATGGAGAACACTGCTGGCTTGTTCTCTGGCTTGCCTGCTCACAGGCTCACACTTATCTAGCCCTCTAACACAGTCCAAGCCCACCTGGATAGGAACAGTGGCATCCAAAGTGAGCTGGGTGCTCCTGCATCGATCAGTAACCGAGACAATCTCCCACAGACTTACTTCCCTGAAGTCTGATCTGGGGGTTTCCTCAGCAGTATGTCTCAAGGTGACAATTCAAGCTATCCAGGCCAAACGGGTTTTAGAAGGTGAGGCATGGACCACCATTAGTTTCATCCAAAAACTGTAAAGTGAGACTATACATATAGTCAATGAAAAGTCTCAAAATCCAGAGGGTAACAGGGTGGTTGGGAAGAAATCCTAATAGCAGTCTGGATCCCATGGTCCCACTCCAGATCCATCACTCATTCTTTTCTATTTAAGATTTTTTATTTTTATCTATGTGTATCTCTCTCTGTGTGTGTATTTGTGTGTGTGTGTGTATGTGTGTGTGTGTGTATGTGTGTTGTTGTTGTTGTTCCCCACAGAGGCCAGGAGAGAGCATCAGATTCCCCTGGAGCTGGAATTACAGGCAGTTGTGAGCCATAGGAAGCAGATGATGGGAACCAAACATGAGGCCCCTGGAAGAGAATCAAGTGTTCTTGTGAATCAAATGATCCATCTCCCAGGCCTTATCTCTCAATCACTTGACTGTGGAAAGACATTATTTGTACTCCTGGTTACCTGGCCTAGCACTCAGAAGCACATACTCGTGGTCTGCAGCTCCTACCATTCTGTGAGCCCCACAGAAAACTTCCAAGGTTGCTGACACAGAGGATAAACTGAAGGCAGGGCTGGCGACAGATTCACAAGGAAAAGATAAAAACAAAAAAAGACAAGGACAACACACATGTGCTATTTCCCCACAAGCTGGCTTGTTAAATATTTAACCGAAGACAACTGTCCCCATAAGCTTTAGGATGCTCAGACAACTTCAGGCAAGTTAATGGCACTCAGTCAGACCTTAGGAGTAACAGTGTTAGGAACAGTCCTCATACCTATCATAACATGCTGACACTTCTTGAACAGGTTCTATTCTCACCACACGGCTGCCAGAGCAACCTAAGAAGGCAGTTGCTTTCGTGCCCAGGATGGCATACCTGCTTTCCCAGAACTGCCTTACTGTCATAATTCTTGTTCAATATTAAACAAAGACCTTAACTGACCACATAAAACTTAGAAAGTTTAGGTGACAGACTACTGGAGGAATGTCCAAGTGGGTTCTCGCCAAGAGGGCAGGACTAGACACAATTCTAGCTGTTCTCAAGGAGTCACCCAAGTACCCCAAAAATGTACTTACCAAAAGAAGACATTCTGTGAAAGCTTCTGGAGAAATAATAGATCTGTACACACTATCTAAGGAGTCAGGTGTGGTGACAGTTGCCTGTAATCCCAGGACTGAGGAGACAGAGGCAAGCAGATCTCTTGAGTTTGGGCTAGCCTGAAACAGAGCAAGTTCCAAGACAGCCAGAGCTACACAAAGCAATGTTGTGTCAAAAAAGAAATTTACCTGGGGAACTTTAATGAAAAATGCCCAGTTCTGGTTGGCCAAGTGGCAGAGATGGAGGATTCCCGAGAGAGCTGTGTAGCTAAGGCTAGCCAAATCTGTAAACTCTGGGTTCAGTAAAGGACCCTGCCTTAGTAAAGTAAAAGTGGAAAGGAATCAAGAGAGACAATATCAACCTCAGGCCTACACACACACACACACACACACACACACACACACACACACACACACACACACACACACACACACACATTTTGTTTATAAAGCTAAATTAAAGAGGCTTCCATTGGCAAAAGAGAAAATATACTGAGCATCAAATTCTATAACTGTGTAGACTGTTCAATATCAAATGTTTAAACCCATGAATAAACTATAAACTTTTTTATAACTTATTGCCTAACACTACAAGTGTAGCAATACCTATTATGAGCAAGGTATGGATTCCATGCCGGGTATTAAAGGAAAACTGACTGCCTTAACGGGAAAGCAACAAGAAGTTGATTGTTGTGAAAACGGTCAATAAGGGTAAGAAATCAAACACTCAGCCCACAGTTTTCTTTTAAAAGATTTATTTTTAATTGTGTGTTTGTGCGTGTCACACATATGTGTGAGTACCTATGGAGGCATCAGACCCCCTAGAGCTGGAGTTACAGTGAGTGCTGGGAACTGAACTTGCATCCTCTGGAAAAGCAGCAGGAACTCTTAACTGCTGAACCATCTCTGAAGCCCTCATCCTGCATTTCTTGTAAGGGCTGGAGGAGAGATGGGGCTGGAGGAGAGATGGCTCAGCAGGTAAGAGCACTGGCTGTGCAAGCATCAGGATCTGAATTCAAATCCCTAGCTCACAGGTCAACTGTAACCACAGTGCTGTGGTGAGGTGGACACAGGAAGACTCCTGGGGCTTGCTGGCAAGCCAGCTTAGCCTATTTGGTGAGTTTCCGACCAGTGAAAGGCCCTGTCTTACAATCCAAGATGGAGGGCTGGAGTGCTCAGTGGTTAAAAACACTGTTCTAGCAGAAGACCTAGGTTCAATTTCAAATCTACATAGTAGCTCATAATTATTCATGACCCCAGTTTCTGAGGAGCCAATGTCTTCTTCTAACCTCCAGATATACATAAAGACAGGCAAACATATATACACCCATAAAAATAAATTTAAAACAAATTTTTGTTCAACAAGATGAGGACAAGATGGCTCAGCAGTAAAGGTGCTTGTCTCCAAGCCTTGATGACCTGAGTTCTATGCCCAGGACCCACACGGTGGAAGGAGAGAACCAACTTCAATTTGTCCTCTGACCTACACACACACAAACACGCGCGCGCGCGCACACACACACACACACACACACACACACACACACACACACACACACACACACAGTACATGCATTTTTTATTTAAAAAAAAAAAAAGATGGCTGGCCTCCTGAGGAACAACAGCCAAGGTTGTCCTCTGGTGTACACACGTTACTACTTTTTATTGTTATTATTATTCATTCAGAGAAAAACACAACCATGATGTTTAGTACATAAAGCCCTGGTCCCGACCTGCCTTTGAAACACACAGGTCACACAGAGGTCCTCCGGTCCAGCACCCCATCAGAAGCCTGCCACTGGGCTTGGGTGGCAGGAAGCCAGTGGCATTGCCTAATCTGTCTGAGATTGGGAGCAGAAAGAGCTGACTTTGTACACAGACCTCAGCATTGCTTACTGTGGGCATCTCAGGTAAAGTCTGCGTTTGCTTCACGTAGATTGTGGACACAGCCGATAAGACAGGAATGGGATTTGCTGAACACAAGTTCAATGTTGGGAGCTGCAGAGGCTGCTCAGGGGTTAAGAGCACTTGCTGTTACACTTGTAGAGGACCTGGGTTCCAGCACAACACAGTCTCCAACACTAGTCCCAGGAGGTCTGGTGCATTCTTCTGGCCTCCATGGGCACTAGACATGTATGTGGTGCGCGTGCGCGCGCGCACACACACACACACACACACACGCTAAGCACTCATACACATAAAAATAATCATAGTGGGGTGGGGGAGCTGGAGAGATGGCTCAGTGGTTAAGATCACTGTCCACTCTTCCAGAGAACCCAGGTTTAATTCCAAACATCTGCATGGTGGCTCACAAACATCTGTAACCCTAGTCCCAAGGGATCTGAGGGTACCAGGTACACACATGGTACACAGACACACATGCAGAAAAAACACATGCATAAAATTAATTAATTAAAAAAATTTAAATTTGATGGTGCTGATGAAATGGCTTTTAGGTAAAGGTACTTGCCACCAAGCCTGACAACTAGAGTCTAATCCATTAGACTCACAGTAAAATGAAAGAGCCAGCTCCTGCAAGTTGTTCTCTGCCCTCTGTGCAGGTGTTGAATGTGTGTGCCTGCACACACTGTTGGGTAGTAATTACCTCCCAACTGGAACATGCCATCTGGGAGAGAAGCTTGTTGAGACTCAGGAAGTTCTAAAGGGAAGCTGGTTGAAACCCACTGAGCAACTCATGAGTCTCAGGAAGCCCCTGAAATGGACCAGATTCACAAAAGCCCTCCTTCCCCAAGCTTGTAGAACCAGATTAAGGAATGCGGAGAAGTATGTCGACCTGCCTACAAGTCCTGCAGTGAGCTCCAGGGGTCAGTCTTCATGATCCCTCACTCATGCTGGGGTGGGCTTCAGAGAGGCTGCTGCTCCTGTAAGTCACCCCTCCCCATGTAACTCCCCAATAAACCCAATTGTTAGTCAGGTTGGACCTTGGTGGTAGTGGTACTTTGGTCTGTTGTTGGTTCCCTATCTGGGGTGAGCAGACATTAGCTGACATCTTCCCAGGAATAGTATCACAGTGTACACACACACACACACACACACACACACACACACACACACACACACATCACAGCACACACACAGACTCACAAGTAATTTAAAAAATTAAATGTCATGACTGCCTGCCAAGAACTGGAAAATAAAATCACATGTAACCCTGTTAGTCATTATCATGTATCTTTGTCATATGTTTGTACACACACATTCATATGTGTAGGGATACATGTGCATGTGCCACAGGTTAACCTTAGTAGTCCCTCCTCATGGAACCCAGCTTGTATTTTAATACAGGGCATCTCACCAGCCTGGATCTCACCTATTAGCTAAGCTGACTGGTCAGCAAGGTCCACCAAACTGAGGTTTACATGGGTTCCGAGGACTGAACTCATCCAATCCTCAGGCTTGCACAGCAAATACTTTCCTGACTCAGCCATCTCCCCAGCCCCTACTTATCTTATTTATAATGCAAAATGGAACGGGAAGTCTCAGTAAAAAGGTACCAGGAGGTTCCCGAGCAGAACTACAGCTGCAATTACACCAGCACAGTCAACCAGACATTGTCTCAGCCGCCCATGTCAAGGCCTCGCACAAGGGTAGCCGTGCTATTTACAGACAGCAAGTTCACGAAAAGAGCCAGAAAATGGCTCAACGGGTAAAAGCGCTTGCCACCAAGCCTGATGATCAGTGACTTTAATTCCCACAAACTGTCCTCTGACCTCTCTACATGTACACCTTGGCAATTGTGCACATGCAAGTATGCTCATGTGCGTGCGCGTGCATGCACACACACACACACACACACACACACACACACACGCATGCACGCACGCATATGCATACACACACACTTGAAGAATTTAACAGCAGGAAAGTCCTTTCATGCCAGTAAATTAACACAAGAAAACATAGTTATATTGTCTTTTTTGCTTACATATGTGGTGTCTGGGTGTTCACCAAGCGTCTCCCTCTCTCTACCTTGTATATTGAGATGGACCTCTCCATAAACTCAGACCTGGCTATTTTAGCTAGTCTGGCTAGCCAGCTTGCTCTGGGCACCTGACCCGTCTCCACCTCCTGCAACCTGGGATTACAGGCAGCCAGAGCAGCCATGCCCACTGGGCTCTTATGTGGGTTCTAGGGATCTGAACTCCAGTCATTCTGCTTGCACAGCAAACATTTACCTGCTAGGCCACCGCTCCAGGCCCAGGTTGTCACTTTTCCTGCCTACAGACAACCTAATTTTCCTGAGCCAGCACACACATGCCAAATGGGGTTCACCTTGCCCTTGCTGTGCTAGCTGTCAATCTGGCAGTCTGGAGTCCCCCGGGAAGTTTCAATTAGCCACAGTTTAGATCCGATTGGCCTGCAGTCTTATCTGTGGGGAACTGTCTCGATCACACATGAATTGACATGGGAAGATGCAGGGGAATCTGGGCCTGTGCTGAATGAGGAGGCTGAGCACAACAGGCACAAGCAGGCATGCATCTGTTTTTGTTGTTTTTCAAGTCAGGGATTCGAGATTGACTGTCCCGGAACTCACTCTGTAGACCAGGCTGGCCTCAAAAACTCAGAGATCCACCTGGCACTTGCTCTTTATTTTTTAAGATTTGTAAAAAATCTCACGTGTGTGCGTGCACGTGTATGTGTGTAGTAAGGTACTTGGAAAAGCCAAAAAAGGCCATTGGATCCCCTGGAGCTAGTTGGGGGTGATTTCAAACCAACATGGGAGGTGGGACCCAAACTCTGCTCCTCTGAGAGCAGCTCTCAACCACTAAATCACCTCTCCAGCCCTCTCATTTTGACTGGGTGATGCAACCAACACTGCTTCAAGCTCCTACTGGGACTTCCCCACAGTAAGTGACTATAACCTGGAGCCATGAGCTAAAAGAAATCCTTTTTCCCCTAAGGGTTTGGGGGGTTTTTTTTTGGTCAAGTTATATGATCACTGCAACAGAAATGAAACTAGAAGAGTTGGTATTCACGCCCCTCAATGTCTCGGATGATGAGAATCCAATGACTGGAGGACAGGGACTACTCACTCTCTAAGGTGAGTGGGAAATGCAACTCAGAGCAAGAAGCTGACAGGGCTAAAACCCTACCCTGAATCCCAGCACTCGGGGAGCAAAGGCAGTCATATCTAAGTCGGAGGCCAGCCCTGTCTACATAGTGAGACCTTATCTTAAAAACACAACAAAACCCTCAGAAGATCCAGGACTCATGGGCTATTCACAGGCTCTGAAGAGCAAGTTCCCCCTCTAAGATGTGAATCCTACAAGCTCAGAGATTTCTTAAAATGTTATTTACATGTATATGTGTCTGTGTGGGGGTATGTACTTGTGTACAGAGGCCAGAAGAGGTTGTCCGATCCCCTGGAGCTGGAGTAACAGGAAGTACTGATCCATTCAATGTGGGTGCTGGGAATCAAACTCTTGTCTTCTGTAAGAGCAGTACGTACTCTTAATGGCTGAACAATCTCTCCAGCCTGCAAAGATTTATCTTTAATTATGTTCACATTCATGGGAGATCTGTATATATAAGTGAAGGTACCCAAAGAGGCTAGAAGACAGAAGCCTAGAAGAGTGTGTTGGGTCCCCTGGAGCTGCAGTTACAGCCTGGTGTGAGCTGCCAGAACCAAACCTGGGTCCTCTGCAAGAGTAGCAACTCCCTTATCCACTGAACCATCTCTCCAACCCAAGCTCAGAGACAGTCCCTGTTTGACTGACTGACACATCCTAATTTTACAGAACACTCCTGCCACACTGTAAACCTCAATGCTTACAGGATGAATGAGATGAGAACCAAGAGGGCCAGTCTGGTGGAGCAGAGGTGGAGTTCCAGATACTCCAGAGGATGGAGCCTGAGGATTCAAGGCTTGCATGACCTACAAAATAATTCCAAGGCCAGCCTAAACAACTCATCAAAACCTTGCCTCAAAATTAACTTTTAAAAAGGGGGAGGGGTATAGTTGGGGATACAGCTCAGCGGCACGATACTTGCCTCAGTATGTGTTAGGCCACAGGTTCAACCTCCACACCACATACACACACCCCTCACTCTCACTCTCTCAGAGGTACTACATACCCTAAAGTGCCTTCAAATATAGGGCATTAACACTGGTTTGTCTTTCAGATTAATCGTCAGGTATTTTCAGGGAAGCCACTAACTGCCTTAAAATATTTTCACGTTTATTCAATGATCAGTAGCAAAATATTAATTTCCTAGTAGCTGTGGTTACAGTGCAAGGAGTAATGGGAGGGGGGAGACTTTACAGATGAGGGTAAAATGTTCTAGTCCACGACAGTAAGGCTGCCAAGAAAGCAAAATAAACAAGACTGCATGAGAGAAGTCCCCACCTGAGGTGGGGGCATATGAGACCCCACACGGGACAGGCTGGCACAGCAGTGTGCCCAGGTTCTGATGTGGCACTTGAAACATGTGCTTTGGGGTACTTACAAGCTACTGCTCCGGCTTGGCTCACAAGCGCCAAGATCTCACTGGTCCAAATCACCACGGGAGTCTCAGAGCCAAGAACACAATAGGTGCTTAATATTTGCAAATGAAAAAGACAGAGGCAGGGCAGGCCAGAGCTAATAACTCGCAGGCAAGATAGAGCTCTCTAAAAATTGAGCTTCAAGGCTGGACACATACCTCAGTCAGTAGAGTACCCCACCTAGCATGCACAAAGCCCTGGTTTCATATCCAGCATAGCATGAACCAGGCATGGTGGCACATTCCTGTCACCTCAGCACTGGGAAGATGGGGGCTGGAGGATCAGAAGTTCAAGACCATCTTCAGCTACAGAGCTAGTGTGAAACCAATTTAGATAATATGAGGCCTTACCTCAAAAAGGAGAGAAAAAGAGCTTCAAGCTGCCAATATGCAACAAAATTCTGCCATCACCTCCAAACTTGCTCAGGAGGTGGGTTCCCAAACCCCACTGTGGAAGAAAAAAAACAAAAACTGAAGCTCAGGATTGTGTTCCCTACAACAGGTGAAGGAAACTGGTCCCTCTGGAAGCTCTCCATGCACCAGGCTGCCCTCCTCTTGCTGGAGCCCACTCTGCTGTCCCTCACTGGGCACCGCCAGGCCATCTGTCACAACAAAGTCGCCCCGGAGGCAGAGCCAGCTCACTGCACCGGGGGCTCCTGGCGATGCTGGGTCTTCTGGTGCCGGTTGAGGATGGACCTTTGGTTGAAGCTGCGGCCGCAGGCGGGGCAGTGGTAGGGCTTCTCGCCTGTGTGGATCCTCTGGTGCCGCACCAGCCGCTCCCCCTTGCTGAAGCGCTTGCCGCACACCTGGCAGCCGTAGGGCTTCTCCCCAGTGTGCGCGCGCCGGTGCACTGCCAGGTTGGCGTTCCTGCTGAAGCTCTTGCCGCACTCGCAGGTGTAGGGCTTCTCCCCAGTGTGTGTCCTGCGGTGCACCAGCAGGTGCTGCCTGCGGCTGAAGCCCTTCCAGCAGTCCGAGCACTTGTAGGGTTTCTCCCCCGTGTGGCTGCGCTGGTGCACCTCCAGGTGATGCCTCTGGCTGAAAGTCTTCCAGCACTCGCCGCACACATAGGGCCTCTTGCCCAGGTGGGTCCTCTGATGCTTAGTGAGGTACTCCCTCAGGGTGAAACCTTTCCCGCACTCAACGCAGCCAAAGGACTTCTCCTCTTCATGGGTTCGCTGGTGCCTGACAAGGTTGGAGCTGCGACTAAAGCCTTTCCCACACTCAGGGCACTGGAAAGGCTTCCAGAAAGAACTGTGGGTATTGAGGGCATCTGGCAGGGGGACCCCATGCTGAGGAACGGGGAGCCCAGGTAAACTGGCCCCAGAGGCCCCAGGCTCCTGCTCACAGGCACCCCCTGGGCCAGGAACCTGGATGGCAGTTTCTCCAAACCCATCGGAAGTCAACCCAACAAATGCTCTTTTCAGGTCTTCCTGCTGGGGTTTGGCCTCCTTGTCCTTGTTCCCAGCACCTGTGTGGCAAAGGAGGTCAACACTGGGGTGATGTTCCAGCACAGACCCCCCCCCCCCAACTGCTGCTCTCCTGCATGCCCAGGAGTCAGGTGCCACCTCGACTTTCTGTCTCTGTCCCTTTTTCTCTGCTAGCTCTAGAGAGCTGCTGTGACCTGTAGCAACCCTAGCCTCTCTCCCACCTGCAGATGTGAGCAAGACCAGCTCCTTCCGTAAACAGGCAGACAGAGTCAAATTCCTGTACTAACTTTACACTCTTATCCAGGGCCTCCTGCATGCCAGGGGCCATGTGGCCTAGGTCAAGTTTCCCACCACCATCCCCCACACCGAGAAAAAACAAACTTACTTCTTTGTGGGGATCTGAGAGGAACCAAGAGACCTACAGGCTGCCATCTCTCCTCTCTAGGCCCCCATGGCTGCCTATGCTTTCAGGCTCCATCATGTTGTCTATGGCTCTCTGTAATGCTGCTCCTCCTCAGACCTGAAGGCCAGCTGCTCTCCCACTGGGACGCTGTGGCCCTGCTGGAAAGGCATGTCTGAAAGGAGCCTCCTCTTACTTCCTTGCTGCCTTCCTCTCTTTCTAATAGTGACCACCAAAGGAACTTCATGGAACTTCTCTCCAAATGCATCTCTTTATCTTGGTGGTGGTGATGGTTTGGCTTGCTGAGATAGGGTCTCACTCTGTAACTCAGGCTGGCCTTGAACTCGTGCAGTCCTGAAGGGGGGAGTCACAGGCCTGCATAACCATGGCCAGCTTCCTAGTTTGTCCTATTAACGGCTCCTCATTTCCTTTGGTCAACAACCCCAACCAACACCTTTCACATCCATGAACCCTGAACTCTGACATTTTTTTACTCCTTACCACCTCCCTGCCCTGACACTGGATTGCATGACAGATTTTAATATCCTCCCACTTAACGTTCTGCTAATTCAGACTTTTTTACTTCCTTCAAAATCTAACTCAGTGGGGCGGGAAAGAGAGCTCACTGGTTAAGACCACTTGTGCAGCCAGAGGACCTGAGTTCAGATCCCAGCAAGCATAGAACAAGCCCAGTGCAGTCTCACGCATGCCTGTAACACCACCATTGTGGGTTGCAGAGACAGGAAGATCACTAGGACTGTCCGTCTAGCTGAAAAAGTCAAGCTCCAGGTTTAGAGAGAGACCCTGTCTCAAAGGAATAAGGCAGAGTGACAAGGGAGAAACCGGATACTCTATTCCTTCCTCTGGGCATGAGCAAATCTACTCGGTGATTTCTATGAAGAGCACACCTGGTGATTCTCTTCCCCTGGCCTCTTTTACATTGATGTAGTCAGTTAGCCCTCACTCATGCTACACGTATGACCGTCGCGCGTGCGCGCGCGCGCGCGCGCACACACACACACACACACACACATACACATGAACACACACACTGCATTTTCTCACCCAGCACACTCTCTGTCCCAACACAAAGCTGCCACATGGGGCCTGCATGCAAGGAGTGTTCAGTAAGCACCTGCTGGATGAACCAGAGCAAACGCTCCTCTTCTCCTTTCCTTTCTCTCCAGCCTTCGATGCCCATTAGTCATGGGAACACTTCTCCAAGACCGGCCCACACTCTCCACACTGCCCTGTCAGCAGCACCATGGCTAGGGTAAGACTCTTAAACTGCAGCTATCAAAACTCCTCCTTTCTCACCTGTGCAGAGACAGTCTTACCTGGAAGGACCCCACAGTCCTGTGATTCCACATACTCCCCAAAGCAGTCGATCTGAGCTGGGGCCACGTGCCTCCATTCCTCTTCAGGAAAAGCCAGAGTCATGTCTTTAAATGGCCCCAGACCCTGAAACAACAGATTGCTGTAGATAAAGAAAGCTGCTCCTGTAGAGGACTGGGGTTCAGTTCCCAGTACCCATATGACAGCTAATAACTGCCTGTAAGTACAGTTCGGATGCCATCTTCTAGACTCTGAGTGCACCAGGCACGCATGTGATGCACATATATATATACAGACAGACAAAATATTCATACACCTAAAAAATAAAAAATAAATTAAGAGACAAAAGTAAGAACTAGAGAATAGTACTCAACTTCATATGGAAAAACAAAAAACCCAGGATAGCCAAAAGAATCCTGTACAATAAAACAACCTCTGGAGGCATCACAATCCCTGACTTCAAGCTCTACTATAGAGCTACAGTAATAAAAACAGCTTGGTATTGGCATAAAAACCGACATGTGGACCAATGGAATCGAATTGAAGACCCTGACATTAACCCACACACCTATGAACATATAATTTTTGACAAAGAAGCCAAAAGTGTACAATGGAAAAAAGAAAGCATCTTCAACAAATGGTGCTGGCATAACTGGATATCAACATGTAGAAGGCTGCAAATAGATCCATATCTGTCACCATGAACAAAACATAAGTCCAAGTGGATCAAGGACCTCAACATAAATCCAGTTACTCTGAACCCGCTAGAAGAGAAAGTAGGAAGCAGTCTTGAACGCATTGGCATAGGAGATTACTTCCTAAATATAACACCAGTAGCACAGGCACTGAGAGAAACAATCAATCAATGGGACCACTTGAAACTGAGAAGCTTTTGTAGAGCAAAGGATACAGTCAACAAGGCAAAGCGACAGCCTACACAATGGGAAAAGATCTTCACCAACCCCACATCTGACAGAGGACTGATATCCAGAATGTATATGGAACTCAATAAATTAGACATCAAAAAGACCAACAGTCCAATTAAGAAATGGGCTATAGAACTAAACAGAAAATTCTCAACAGAGGAAACTCAAATGGCTGAAAGACATTTAAGGAATTGCTCAACATCCCTAATCATCAGGGAAACGCAAATCAAAACAACTCTGAGATACCACCTTACGCCTGTCAGAATGGCTAAGATCAAAAACACTGAGAACACTTTATGCTGGAGAGGATGTGGAACTCGGGGAACTCTCCTCCACTGCTGGTGGGAATGCAAGCTTGTACAACCACTTTGGAAATCAATATGGCGCTTTCTTAGAAAATTGGGAATCAATCTCCCCCAAGATCCAGCTATACCACTCTTGGGCATATACCCAAGAAATGCTCAATCATACCACAAGAGCACTTGCTCAGCTATGTTTATATCAGCATTGTTTGTAATAGCCAAAACCTGGAAACAACCTAGATGCCCTTCAACTGAAGAATGGATAAATAAATTGTGGCACATATAAACAATGGAATACCACTCAGCAGAGAAAAACAATGACATCATGAGGTTTGTAGGCAAATGGATGGATCTAGAAAAAATCATCCTGAGTGAGGTAACCCAGACTCAGAAAGACAAATATGGTATGTACTCACTCATAGGAGGATACTAGATGTGGAACAAGGATGACTGGACTGCTACTCATCACCAGTGAGGCTACCTGTAAAACAGGACCCCAAGAAAGACACGGGGCTCACCCAATGACGGAGAAATGGATGAGATCTACATGAACAGCCTGGACATGAGTGGGAGCAATGAAGGGCGAGGGTCGAGGGAAAGAGAGCGGGAGATCCTAGCTGGATCAAGAAAAGAGAGGGAGAACAAGGAATAGGAGACCATGGTAAATGAGGACCACATGAGAAAAGGAAGAAACAAAGTGCTAAAGAGGCCCACAGAAATCCACAAAGATACCCCCACAAAAGACTGCTGGCAATGGCCGAGAGACAGCCAGGACTGACCTACTCTGGTGATGGGGTGGCCAAACACCCTAATAGTTGTGCCAGAAACCCCATCCAAGGACTGAGGAATCTGGATGCAGACATCCACGGCTAGGCCCCGGGTGGAGCGCTGGGAGTCTAATTAGCGAGAAAGAGGAGGGTTTATATGAGTGAGAATTGTTGAAACCAAGGTTGGATAAAGCACAGGGACAAATAGCCAAAGGAATGGAAACACATGAACTATGAACCAAAGGCTGAGGGGCCCCCAACTGGATCAGTCCCTCTGAATAGGTGAGACAGTTGATTGGCTTGATCTGTTTGGGAGGCATCTGGGCAGTGGTGCCAGGTCCTGGGCTCGCTGCATGAGATAGCTGTTTGAAACCTGGGACTTATGCAGGGACGCCTGGCTCAGTTTGGGAGGAGGGGACTGGACCTGCCTGAACTGAGTCTATCAGGTCAATCTCAGTCCTCGGGGGAAGGGGGCAGGAATGGGGAGAATAAGGGAATCTGTGGCTGTTATGTAGAACTGAATACTATTGTAAAATAAAAGAAAAATAAAATAAAATATTTGCAAATATATATTAAAAAAAAAAAGTAAGAACTAGAGCTGGGCAAAGAGCTCAGTGGGCTAAGGTGCTTGCTGCCAAGCAAGCAAGATGGACGCAGTTCAATTTCTAGAAAACTGAAGAAGAAAATGATGGAGGGGAGGCCTGACTCCAGCAAGCTGCCCTCTGACCTCTGCATGAGCACTGTGGCACAGCCCCTGTCACACATACACTAAACACATTTTCTACCAGGAGCTTCAAAGTCAGGCTCAAGCACAGCAACAACAGAAGGACGGGACCCTGGACACACTGGGAGAACTGCCATCTCCCAACAGCTTTAGTGCAGGGGCCGACATGCTCACACCCTGCTGCTGTGGCTCTGCTTGCCCCACCACCTCAGCACCCAGATGCACTGCTCTCCCTCTTCAAGCTTGAGCCTGGAAGCCTGTGTGTCCCCGCAGGCCCCACCTGAAGGCTATGTTCTTCTAAAGAACTGTTCAGTAGGTAAAGCCTGACGATCCACATAAAGGCAGAAGCAGAGAAACAACCACACAAAGCTGTCCTCTGACCTCCACACATGGGCTGGGACGAACACCCCCATATCCATCTTATACACATGCACACGATGATGATAAATAATAAATTTTAACTTTTGAAGAATAAAGTCATGTTAAATAAACAAAATGGAGTACGGTGCTTAGGAATAAGGATCAGCTGCTAGAGTGCTTGCCTAGCATGTCTAAAGCCCTGGGCTCCGTCCTCAGCATCACACAAACCAGGTGTGGTGCCGCAGGCCCAGAATCCCCGCACTCAGGGTATGGAAACACAGGATGAGGAGCGTACAGACATCCTCTGCTACTTTTTTATGTGTGTGAGAGGCAGAGACATATGTGCAGTCCTCAGGGAGGACAGAACAGATCCTCCGAGTGGAACCACAGGAGGCTGCGATCCACCTGACATGAACGCTGGAAGCCTACCTTGTGTGCTCTGGAAGAGCAGGAAACACTGTCAACTGCTGAGCCATCCCTCTGGCCCCATCAGCTACATACTGAGTTTGAGGGTAGCCTGGGCTACATAAGACCGTCTCAAAAAATAAATCAACAAAATCTCCAAAACAGGTAAATTAGCTCACCTGGGATGTTGCTGCAAGGAACCCAGCAGCAAGCTCTTGGTCTCTGGTGCTCACAGAGGGAAGACCTGGACCCGCATGAAGAATGGGCAGTGCTGAGCAGAACACACAGAAGGATCAGGGCTGTCGTCCGCCAATTCAAAAGCACCCCACCCCAACACACACAATCTCAGAACCACAGATCACAAAGAATTACTTCAGGGCCAGGCAGTGGTGGTGCACACCTTTAATCCCAGTACCTGAGAGGCAGAGATAGGTAGCTATGAGTTCAAGGCCAGCCTGGTCTACATAGTGAGTTCCAGGATAGCCAGGGCTACATAGAGAAAGATGAAATATCAAAAAGAAGAAAAAAAAAGAAAAAAAGAAAAGAAATGGAAAAAATAAAATAAAAGGGTTACTTCCAGACCATAATGACCCATAGCCAGGAGTCTGGGTGTCCCCTGCCCTGTTCTGGCTGAGAGGACTGTCCTAGCCCTGTCCCCTCAGAGTTAGACACACTCCAGAGTCACTCATGAGGACAGCTGAGACTCAGTAATAATGAGTCTATCTCCCCACTTATCATCAGCATAGTTCCTAGTGGTTTGGGAAGGGATGAGGGGAAGAGAGAAAAAAATGATGAGAACATGATTCTAGATGTACCCCGAAAAAACCAGTCCAGGTGTAAAGAACCATTCCACCTGCTTCCTCCTGGGGTAGAGGAGGCAGCCTGGAATTCAGAATTGTACCTTCCCAGCACCTACTTAGCCCAGTGCTGAGTTTCTGAAGAGACTGGGAGTGGACGGGACCTCCCATGCTCATCACCTGCATCTTACCTTGCTCCTGGAAGGCCTGTGTCCCGTCTCCAGGGCCCTGGCTCAGCTGTTCTGTAGTGCTTGGGCCTAAGCTTTGAACTCCGTCCCCCTGAAGAATCCCCCACTCAGGTTTGACTTCTACGGGCCCCAAGTGGATGCTTGATTGCCAAGATCCTCCGCCAAGGGCTGTGACCAGCTGCTCTCCCTGGGCATGGCATGGAACCTAAGGAGAAGAATGCCCATACCAATTAGAAGGAGACCTGCTGGAAGCTGTTAAAGAGAGGGCTGAATTAAAACAGAAAGGAAGCAAGGCTGGGGGTGTGACTCAGCTGGTAGCGTGCTTGCCTGCATGCAAGAAGCCCCGAAGTCCTGGGTTCCATCCCCAGCACCACTTAAACCCAGTATGGTGGTCAAGCCTGCAACCCCAGCACTCAGTAGAGGGAGGAAGGTCTCTCTCTCTCTCTCTCTGGGTTCAAAGCCAGCCTGGTCTAATTAGTGAATTACAGGCCAACCAGGGTTACACAGTAGACCCTGCTTTTTTTTTTTCTAAAAAAACCAAAAAGGTAGAAAGATGAGAGGGAAAGGAGAGAAGGAAGGAAGGAAGGAAGGAAGGAAGGAAGGAAGGAAGGAAGGAAGGAAGGAAGGAAGGAAGGAAGGAAGGAAGGGAGGGGAGGTATAAGACAGAGAAGGTAGGAGGATGAGGAAAGAGAGCTGCTGGCCCCCTCCACATGAAGAAAGCTAAACTCTCCCAAAATGAAGTAGCAAATGAGAAAGCTGCTCTACAAAAAGTGGAACACTGCAGCGACATTCTCATGGTACGCCCTTCCCTTCTCTCTCTCTCTCTCTCTCTCTCTCTCTCTCTCTCTCTCTCTCTCTCTCTTAGTTTTTAATACTGATCATCAACTTGACAGGTTCTGGAGTCACCTGTGAGACGAACCTCTACGCATACCTGTGAGGACATGTGTCTAGATTTGGTTACCTGAGGGGTCACCTGTGAGACGAACCTCTAGGCATACCTGTGAGGACATGTGTTTAGATCTGGTTAACTGGGGTGGGAGCCCCACCTTAGTCCAGGTGGCGCTATCCCATCGCTGACGTCCCACAAAGAGTCAAAGAAGAAGGTGGGGGCTGGAGAGCTCGGCACCTGAGAACCCACACTGCACGCGCAGAGACCTCAGCTTGGTTTCTAGTGCTCACACCAGCAGCTCACAACCACCTGCAGCTCCAGCCCAGGGGATTCACTGTCTTCTGTGGGTACCTGGATACATGTGCACGTGCTAACACAGAGACTCACAATAAAAAGAAGCAAATGTTTCCATCTTTGCAACAAAAAGGAGAAAGTGAGCTGAGCACCAGCATTCACACTGCTTCCTGAAGGTGGATATATGTGGCAGTTGTCTCACGCTCTTGCCACCACACTTTCCCAACAAACTGTGAGCCAAAATGTGAGCACTTCTCTATTAACTCCGGGCCTTACGGTATTTATTTAAGGAGAGATGGCACCTAAGAGCACTGATTGCTCTTCCAGAGGACCCTGGCTCAATTTGCAGAACCCACAAGGAAGCTACTAACTAGCTCTAACTCTAGTTCTAGGAGACCCGGATTCCAGAGGCACTGCATGCACATGCTGCAGATATACTTGCAGGCAAAACACCCACACACATAAAATAATATATATATATATATATATACACACACACACACACACATATATTTGAGATAGGGTTTTTCTGTAGTTTTGGAGCCTGTTCTGGTACTTGCTCTGTAGACCAGGCTGGCCTCAAACTCAGAGATCCGCCTGCCTCTGCCTCCCGAGTGCTGGGATTAAAGGCGTGCGCCACCACTGCCCAGCTTATAAAATAAAAAATGTAAAGACATTTAAAATGTCTTATTTTTTTTGCATGTGCATGTGTGTGGATGTAGAGGACAATGGGGTGACCTCAGTGTCTTCCTTTATCACTCTGGGCCTTATGTGATTAGGCCAAGCCTGTCACCTGAATTCTTGTTTGCTGATTTCACCGTCCACCAAGCCAGCTCACGCAGAGGATGCCGACTCCATCTCCTGAGTGGATTACAGGTGGACCATCATGCATACCCAGCATTTGTGTGGGAGCTGGAAACCCAACTCCAGTCCTCATCCTTTCATAGCAGATGCTTCATCCACTGAACTGTCTCCCAATCCCTAAAACTGTCTTGTAATACACCCCACTCCGCTCCTCCTAAAACTCCTTTTTGTAACAAACTGAAGCCCAAATCTGGTTAGCCTGAGCGGAGATTCCCAAAGGTGAGTAAGGAATCTCAGGGTGACAGAGTGGGCTTGTGCCTGAATCCCAGTTGCCACCGGCAGGAGGACAGGCATTAGCCTCTTCCCCAAGAGCATGCAGAGCTCACAGTGGACCCGGAAAACAATCAAAACTGCTTTTGTTGGATTTGAGGCTCACCAGGGGGTCCCTGATGCCCAAACCAAAGCATCATGCCCTCCTGCCCATAGATATCTTCCCTAGAGATGGCTCTTTAAAAAAAAAGTCTTCTACATGTGTATATGATGTATGTGTGTGTGTGTGTGTGTGTGTGTGTGTGTGTGTATGTGCGCTCCTATGTGTGAGTACAGGCATGTGTGGAGATCAGAGCCCACCTTCCAGTGCTGGTTCTCACCTTATACCAGGGACTCCTGCTGATCACTGCTGAGGATGCCTGGCTACCTGGACCTGCAAACTTACGGGGCTCTCTTTTCTCTGTCTGCCACCTCACCACTGGGATTACACATGCTCACGGCCTATGTGGCTTTTCCATGGGTCTTGGAGATCCGAACCCGGATTCTCACACTTGCGTGGCAAGCGCTTCACCCATGAGCCATCTCCTCACCCCGACTCTTCTTGCTAAAATCGCAGCCACTCTCCAGAAAGGCCCTTGGGGGCTGGGGGATGATGGAGCAGGCTCTATGTCCCATCCACTCCCAACACTTCCTTAAGCTCTCCATTTTGATTCCCACACCAACCGTGCAAGGCCTGGACACCCTCTTCTCACCCACCGCCTTGGCCTCAGGTGTGCTCTCCATCAGGTCCTCCACCATGGCCACCAGAGCCTTGCCGCTGTCTGGGCTGTGATCTCGGATCCAGGTGTAGAACTCTCGGGGCAGGATGGTGAGGAACTGCTCCAGCACCAGCAGCTCCAGGATCTGCTCCTTGGTGTGCAGCTCAGGCCTCAGCCACCGCCGACAGAGCTCCTGGAGCTCCCTGAGAGCTTCCTGGGGACCAGCAGCTTCTTGGTAGCGGAACTGCCGAAACCTCAGCCGGAATGCCTCGGGACTTGAGTCCTCCCCTCCCCGGCCCCATGGCAGCTCCTTCTCCAGTTTCACCACTGGAGCACCCATCTGCTGCTGAGGATCTTCTGCCATCTCCAGACGCTCTTTCAGCATCTTCAAGTTCCAGCAAGACTGAGGATGACAACAGAGAGGGCCCTTCTGAGAGCGGAAGACATACAAGTCAGCCCATCCAGTTCTGTGTCTACATTAGTGACTATCCTCAGGAAGCTGACAGATACCCTCGAATCCTACCAGCTGACCTGGGGCTTAGGTTAGTCTGGGTGGAGACAATGATGCAGACAAACTTTGAGGTCAAAACTAAACGATGGATGCACTAGCAGCTTGACTGTGACAGTGCACTCAGTCTAAAGACAATGCCACACGGGCCACTACCCCTGCTCTTGACTGCCCAGGTAACTAGAGGTAAAGTCTGCTGCTGAAGACACAAGACATTTTGGTTGCAGGGCCCAGAGAAATCAAGCTGGAACTGACCTGAAATTTCCTCCCTATTATCTAGTTTTCATAGTGCTGGAATGTGCTATACGGTCCACTGGAGGAGAAAAGTCATCATCGCTGGTATTATCCAGTAGTGAAGCTTGCCTGCTATAATAAAGAATGACCTGCCAGACAAGATGTCCACTGGTGTCATAGTGATGAAGGTCATGGAGGTAACCAATTCCTTCCTGACTGGATTTGTGGCTTGCTCCATCGGAGGGAATTCATGTCTGGTACTGTAAACCTGGTCAAAAATCCACAGCCAGGGAGATTATGGGCCTAAGGGAGAACCCACCACTGTGGTTTTGCTGAAACAGACGTGGGACCAACCACCTTCTAAATACTTATGCTTACACCCATAGATCAGAGTTGTTCTCAGGCTTGGTCAGGGAAGCCTTTCTGCGTACAGTTAATGCAGAGACTTACAACTGGTCACAGGGCCGAGACAAGTGCCTGCTGAGTGTTCGTCCCTAAACGGAACATCTGCGTCAACACCTCTACACAGCCAAGGCTCAGGGGACATAGCGGAAGAGAGACAGAAAGAACCTAAGAGCCAGAAGATGGCCAGGAGTCCCGTAAAGTGCTGTCTTCCGGACATGACACAGCCAGGGCACTCAAGCACTTACTGAAGCCGTGGTCACCTGCACAAGACCTGCACAGGACCAAGCCAGTAAAAGCAGTCAGCGTTCCAGCAAAGGAGAGGATGTGAAAATGGGACTGAGGTGTTTGGGTGTTCCTGGGAGGAACGGGAGAGGGGAGTTAGGGTAGACATAGTCAAGACACCGTTGTTCGCATGTCCAAAAATGTCAAGAGCATAGGTAAAAGCTGAGACACAGAGAGAATACGCAAGCAGCATATATAGCTGTCTGCCTCCCAAAACATGGAAGGTTTAAAAAGAAGAAAGATGGGACTGGAGAGGCAGCTCGGTGATTAAGAGCACCAGGTTCAGTTCCCAGCACACACGGTGGTTCACAACCATCTGTAACTCCAGTTCTAGAAGATCTGCTGTGTCTTCTGGACACTGCGCACCGGGCACTCACTTGGTACATAATCAAATATGTAGGGAAAAAAATCCACCCATACACATAAAATAAAAAGTATTTAAAAAAAGAAAGAACCAGTAGACGTAGAGGCACACACATCTTTAATCTCGGCATTGGGATGAAGAGGCAGGCATATCTCTGTGAGTTCAAGGCCAGACTGATCTACATAGTGAGTTCCAGGACAGTCAGAGCTACACAGTGAGACCCTGTCTCGAAAAAAGGAAGATGAACAGCCATGGCGGTAGTTGCCTGAAATCCTGGTATCTGGCTTAGAATGGAGATGATGAGTTCCAGGCCAATCTGGCTACACAGCTGGAAAAAGGGGAGAGGAAAAAAGGAAGGAGAAGAAAAAGGAAAAAAAAAGGAGGAAATGAATAACGGTGAGAAACGAACATTACACCCGAGGAAAGAGGCTGCAAAGCAGGCCGTAAAATGAGTCTTGTTTACTTCCGGGCGGGCAGGCTGGAGAAACAGGCCCCAAACCCCAAGCACTAAGGCGCTCAGATTGCTGGCGCAAGCAGCGGCGAGAGACCACGACCTTCTGCTATAGATTCTACTGGATGTTTGCGTGTTTCTCAGGCCGCCCCTTAGACCGACTCCTCATTTTTCTGTCTACATTACTCGTCCCTGCTGCATCGAGCTTCCTCAAAAGTCCGCGCTACTGCCTAGCTCGGTCCGCCCGTGCCCTGGGGGCAAGAGGCCCTCGTGGATCTTTCCACGCAGGTCTCTGGCAAACAGAAGGTGCCGCGGGGCTGTTCTTCCAAGGACGGTCCTGCATCTGCGTCTGAAACGCTCAGCGGCGCTTTTCAGAGTCGCGGAGTCAAGGTCTCCCCGGGAATCCTGGACACCCCGTGTCAGCTCCCCCCACCCTCCCTGCCTAGCCCGGCCGCGACCCGCGTGGATCTTACCTGGGACCACGGCTGTGCGTGGAGATGCGACCTCCGGGCCGCAGCTGCCCTGCCCAGCTGCAAACAGCTCCGTCCCCACCCGCCCGGACCGGGCCACGGCCTTGACGGATTGCGCGCTCAGCACCTGCCTTGGCCTGCGCGGACCGGAAGTAGGTGGCGGATGCTGTCAGGCAGGTGCCCTATGGAAAGAGCCCGGGTCCGGTTCCTCTCTAGGACGTTTGGAGGTCTCAGAAGGAGGTATATCTCTATGGTCGGTCATGGCCACTGCATGGTTTCCCGTCTTTCTCCCGGCTCTACTGCATCTCCGTAAATTTTTTTAAAAAATGAATCTGTACAAAAAAAGGAGCTTCTCTGCCCTAGGCTAAGATACATTAATCTAGGAGTATAAATATAAATACTTTAACATTTTAAATGTTTTTTATTTAGTGTGTGTTAGGACAACCAGAGGACTCAGTTCTCACCTTCTACCACGTATGTAGGTCCCAGGGATAGAACTCAGACCATCGGGCTTGGGGACAAGCACCTTGACCCACTGAGTCACCTCACTGGCCCTGAACATAAATATTTAGACAGCAATCTGACAGTATGTTCCTTTAGGAAATGTGATGGTTAGTTTTAACTGTCACCATGATAATCTAGGATCACCTAGGAAGAATCTCAGTGAGGGGCTAGACAATCCCTCCCTGTCAGGTTAGCCTGTGGGCTTGATGTGGGAAGACCCAGGCTACTGTGGGTGGGTACCGTTCCTGGGTTTGGGTCTTGGACTCTGAAAGAATGGAGAAAGGGAGCTCAGTAGTAAGCACGCATACATTAATTCATTTCTCCCTGCTCTCGACTGTGGCTGTGATGTGACTGACCAGCGGCTTCCAGTTCCTGCTGCCTCGACTTCCCTACAATGGACTATAACTTGGAATTGTGAGCTAAAATAAACACAATCTTCTCAACGATGTTTTTGCTTCATAAGGTCTCTCCATGTAGCCTGGCTGTTCAGGAACTTGCTGTGTAGACCAGGCTGGCCTCGAACTCGCAGAGATCTGCCTGCCTCTGCCTCCGGAGTGCTGGGATTAAAGGCATACATCACCACCACCGTGTGCCTTCATGTTTTAACTATAATGGAATTACTATAAAAGACATGAATACCAGATTCTCAGGGAAAACAAAGATACATCTTGTGATAAGAGGGTTGTCTTAGGGCAGGTGACATTTCAGTTGGGATTAGACATGAGGGATTTTCCCTTTCTGGAAAAGAGAGAGAAGGGTATTGAAACCAGAGACTGGTGCTCAGGTCAGACATGGTGGTACACATCTTTAATATCAGCACTCAGGAGGCAGAGACAGGCAGATCTCTGTGAGTTCAAGGCCAATCTGGTCTACATAGTTTCAGTCCAGCCAGAACTACATACTGAGACCTTCTCAAAGATTAAGTAAATAAGTAAACAAAAAATAAATAATAAAATAAAAAGAGACTGGTGCTTGGAAAGGCATCAATATTTGAAGGAAATGGTATGTTAGAAGATTTCTGCTGTACTTCATGTGCCCCAAACTCATCAATGGAAGCGAGAAGCCTGAGCATGGTAGTGCATGCCTGGAATCCCAATGAGCTCAGGCTGACCTGAGCTGTATAGTAAAATCAGATGCAGCCTGAGCTACATAGTGAGTTTGAGGCCAGTTTGGGTGACATATAATGAGAGAAAGAGATAGATGATAGATAGATAGATAGATAGATAGATAGATAGATAGATAGATAGATAGATAGATGATAGATAAACAGACAGACAGACAGACAGAGAGGGAGAACCCACTCACCCAGGAGACCTCTGACTTCAGGACAGGATGAAATAGTGCTGACACAGTGGTAGCTGACCCCACTGTCTCTCCACAGGCCCAGGTTCCAGGCTAGCCAGGGCTACCTATCGAGACTCTAGTCACAAAAGAAAAAAAAAAACTGGGTAAAAACTTGTAAAAATGGTAGGTTTAATAAGCAACATAAAATCAAAATCTCCTAGTAAGATTTTGTTACAAGTGGTTGGTTGAGATGGCTTAGTGATTAAAGGTTCCTGCCACCAGGCCTGACAACCTGAGGTCAATTCCTGGACCCATTTGGAGGAAAGAGACAACCAACTCCCACAAGTTGTCCTCTGGCCTCTACATTTGCACCATGGTACACCCACACACAAATAAATAAAACGTATTTTTTAAATTAAAAACCAATGTGCAAATGTGAAGACTCACTTCTTTCATAGTTAGTATAAAATAACTCCACCCATGGAAAACCAGATCTCCATTAAGTCAAAAGTGTTCTGCACCCCACAGGAACCTCTCACCCCTATTTAATTTTTGTAATTAATAAAAGAAGTGAGAGAGGCTGGGCAGTGGTGGCACACACCTTTAATCCCAGCACTTGGGAGACAGAGGCAGGCAGATCTCTGAGTTCGAAGCCAGCCTGGTCTACAGAATGAGTTCTAGGTCAGTCAAGGCTACACAGAGAAACCCTGTCTCAAAAACAAAAACATAAAACAAATGCAAAGCAAAAAAGGTACCACAGAAGACCTAGACATTTCAGACATCTCTCCTTGGGTAAAAATCTGTGGTCCTCAGTCAGGGCAGTTTCACATCTCAAGTATTCTTCAGTGCCTGTGGATAGTTTGGGTTCTGTTAAACCAAGAGGACCCCCGAGGCTACAAGCAGCTAGTGGGTAGAAAGAAGGCAGGGGTGATATTACTGATCCTTCAAGAAACAGAGTCCCCCACATTATCCATCCCTTCTGGCTGTGATGGCTCATGTACTTGGGAGGCAGAGGCAGGTGGAGCTCTGTGAGTTTGAGGCCAGCCTGGTCAACCTAGGGAGGGCCTCCCTAAAACAAATAAGCAAACGAAAGCAAGCATGGTGGACCACACCACACCTGTAATCCCAGCACTCAAGGGATGCAGGCAGATAACAAACTCACTGTTGTATCTACAGCAAATTCAAGGGAAGCCTGGGCTACATGAGAACTTGCCTCAAAAAGACAAAAATTAAATAATGCAAATGAAGTAAAGGGGCCCAAGTGCCTTCACTGTCTTCCAAGTTCACTATATTTGTGTTACCTCCTAAGCATCCCCAGGCCTGAACACATTATCTGCCAAGGACCACCCACAGCTGCTTAGGGCCTAAGTCCAGGCCCTGCTTCTCTAGTTGGGATCTCTTCTTGGCTGGGGCTGTGCCTGTGCATGTGGATACTGAGGGTGCCATCTGGGTGCTGGGAGCTTCAGCCTTGCAGAGCAGAACCCTTCCTCAGTCCCACGTAGAGCACTACTGACTTAGAAGGAATATTTGTGGCTACGATTGTTCCCACCCCACCAACATACCTGATACGATTAGCCTCTTCTTGGCTTCCTGTTTTCCCCTCATCCCAAGAGAGTGGAGACTCAGAGAAAACACCCTCATGGGGTTGGCAAGATGAATCTGCAGATAAAGGCACTTGCCACAAACCCTGATCACCTAAGTTCCATCCTGGGGTCAGCGCATATGATGGACAGAGAAAACCAATTCCTGAAAGGTTGTCCTCTGACCTCCACATGTGTGCAAAGGTGTGAGTGTGTTACACACACACAGGTAAATAAATCAATAAGTTCAATAAGAACTTTTAGAGAAAACGTCATTGTGGTCTTGTTAAGTTTCATCCTGTGCCCCTATCCTTGTCCTCTACTCCCTTCATTGGCTCTGTCTCCCTTTCCTCCCCTCCCTGGTTGCTCCTTACTTGATAAGGGTAGAGGCTTCCAGGATCAGATAGAGAAGCAGTTCTCAAACAGGCCACTGAAAACTCTTCCTGGGCCCCCTGGTTCACAGACCTTGCCCAGAAGGGAAAATGGAAACCAAGCAGGATGTGCAGGGAGCCCAGGGCCAGGGCGATGGTCTAGGTGAATCCCTTCACCCTTGCTAGCTAGAGTGAGCACCACCTGTGCAAGTGAAAAGTGACAGCCGAGGGGGCCACCCCCAGAGCCAGCGGGATGCCTGTATGCACCACACAAGTGCAGCTGTCTGTTGACTTTGTGGTTTACAGGCTTCTGTGACCGACCTAAAACATGCACGAAATGCCATCCACTGGGAGCTCACTAGGTAGTGTTAGGCATGGTGAGCAGCGCCTCTCTCTCTAAGAACCAATTGCCTCATTTAGAAAAACTGAGGAGGCGAACCTAGGACCTGCCCACAACCTCCTGAGTGCTGCCATGCTAAGCCTTCAGCTCCGTTGCCAGCAGGACATTTCCACCTCCCCCCTGCCATGTCAACTGTTTGCCTTTTGGTTGCAAAAGGAGGACCTGGGGAAGACAGGACAATGAGGTCTCAGGTGCCCTTACCCGGGGTCTGGCCCTTTGACCAGAGGAAGCTGGAGTTCAGGTGGGCAGGACCCATCTGTCTTTTACTAAAACATGAGCAGGGGTGGAGAGGAAGGAGTCTAAAATTCAACTGGGGATGGTGGGGGTGGTGCAGGCAGCTATTCACAGCTTCTGGCACATTTCATCAACTAACCCTTTTTTTCCTCTGTGCGGAGCCCGGGCAGGAGTTCTCCTACAGTGATGAAGAGCTGACAGGATAAGACCAGCAGGCTGCCCCAGAGCCTGGCATTCAGCAAGGAAGGCTGGCCTGGTTGCAGAGCCTCCAGGGGGTACTGTGGCAAACCAGGTCACCTGGCAGTGTTGAAACTGAGGGAATTCAGTGAGAGAGAAAAACGATGAGGAAGATGAGGGGGTACTCCCCAAAAGACTCAAAGGCAGGCCTGAAGAGTCCTGCTGACCCAGGGCGATGTTTGACAGCACCATGGTTTTTAAACACCACGTGGAAGATGAGGCTGTGAGAAAGAGGGTGCTCCCATTTTATCTCCCCAGGTCTTTCCAAATACCTACCCTCAGTGCCAGGCACAGAGGTCCATCTACTACTTCAATGCAAACTCTCCCTATAGCCGGGAGCAAGGGATACCTTTGACCTCTGTGGACCTGGAGGTGGGGGTCCTGGGATGTGGCCCTTCTGCACCCCACATCCAGATCTGCTAATCACTGTGCACGGATGGACAAGCACTTTCCTAAGACCTGGAATGTTCTAGTATACTTTCCCCTTCCCACCTGGATTCTCTCTGCCTCCCCCACTTTCCTCTTCTGTCTCCTCTCCAGCCCAGACTCAACCTCAGGGTCTCAGTTTTCCCTGCTCCACAGGGATAAAGTAGGCTGGTTCAGAGCCCGAGAAGTCCAACTCTAAAGCTCAACTGGATGGACTTATAATCCACATGTTGGCTCTGTCCTAATACTTTGGCCATCTCATTTGATAGCCGGCCCATACAGGTTCACCCCAACCTCAGCCATCTGAACACAGCCTCAAAGCTTCCCTGCTTCTGTCCTTTTGTTCACCCAGCTCCAGCCTTGGGTTTATGCTCCCCTCTCCTCCCCATCCCCATACACATCCATCTCATCCCATGAACCTGCCCTTCCTTTCATAAAATCCTCTAAGCATCCACCCTCCCTGTCCCCAGACTATGTGCCTCTCTGCACACATGGAACACCTTGGTCATCTCTCAGTACTCCAGTCTTTATGCTGGGTTCCTTGCCAATGCTTCCCCCTCTACTACCCAAATCCCCACCTCTCTTGAAGACTACGACTTGGTCAGATCACTCCACACAGCCTTCCTGGATGGTGACCATTGTTCATTACTTAACTAAACCCAACAGTGCACGTACTGGTACTGGTACTGGGTCACCCCAGGTGAGAGCCAATGGGATGAAAACAGACAGGAAGGATTAGCTATTTTGACTCTTAACTATTAGGAGAAAGATAATATCAACAGGGCACAGGGCACAAAGCTTGGAGTGACCCACGGTCCTACTTTGTGTGCCGTTTCCCCAGCCTGGCTGTGCCCAGTGATAAGGACCTGGGTCAGTGAACTGACACAGGGCTGCTCAGAGCTCTGAAGATCTTTCCTGCCCTCTGGGTGGTGGGACTGTCATTTTCTATGGCCCCAAAGACACAAGGATGGTTTCCAGAACGCAAGATAAACCTTAACACAGTCACTGAACACCTTTACTCTATCGAGGACACTCCACTGATTCCAGATGATGTTTAGCATAGGGCTGGTGGCTGAGCAATGGGCTTCTTCATGACCTCTTTGCACCCACCTTGGGAGCCAACCCCTCTGTCCCCCGTTGGTCTCTCTGGCCCTCTGCTTGGGGTAACATTAGGGTCTCTGTTGGGGTAACATCTCTCTCCAGGTAAGTTCCCTGGGGGCAGCCATCTGTGGGTTTGGACCTGGGCTGCAGACCTGTTGCTGCCATTGGAATACCTAGGCTAAGGCCTCCAGCACGGGCTGTTCAGCCAGGCCAAGGCTATGACCATCTGATGTAAAGCACTCCAGGCTCCTGCTTCTCCACCTTACCGAGGATGCAGACTCAGCATTCCCTCTTGCTAATGCATCCAACACCTGGCTGCTCACCTACACTGCAAGGGGAACCCAACCTCTGGTGTTTTGTTCAGAGTCACCCAAAGTCAGATCTGCTGCATTCAAATTCCAGCTGCCATGACCTGCAGGGTGACCATGGGTAAGTGAACTCTTTCTGGGTCTCAGTTCCTTGTCTGTAAAAGAAAAATAAGTATCGAGCCTGTAAGATGGCTCTGCAGGGAACAGCTTTTGCTCTCAAGTCTGAGGACTCAAGTTTGACCTGAGTTGGAGCCACAGAACCAACAAGGTGATAGGAGAGGACTGACTCCAACATATTGTCCTCTGACCTCCACATATGTACTTGACCCAGTGTGAGTGAGAACACTCACAGGAACGAACACACACACACACATAAAAATATAAATAAATAAATAAATAAATAAACAGACAGACAAATAAACAAATAGAAACTTTTTAGGGAAAATAAACAGTAGGAGCCCTTTCTGTTGGGTGGCATATGTTCTGAATGGCATACCTAGAAAAGTCCCCAAGTAGACATGGGGAAGAGGCATATCCGACATGACTTGGGATGTCTACTCCCATCCCTCAGGTCCCACGCAGGCCTCATGGCCCACATG
Source organism: Peromyscus maniculatus bairdii (assembly GCF_049852395.1). NCBI lineage: Eukaryota > Metazoa > Chordata > Mammalia > Rodentia > Cricetidae > Peromyscus > Peromyscus maniculatus. The sequence goes on along the minus strand of NC_134874.1, from coordinate 36,493,171 downwards.
CAGCAGACACCTGCCTTCCCAGAAGGCTGTCTGACCAGTACATCAGCACCACCTGTGTGGGTAGTTTTAACCCCTTCAAACTGGGCTCTGGTTGAAAGCAAGAGCCTTCCAGTCCTGGGATGGGGGCAGGCTGATGTTAACCTCATGACCACCTTGATGGGCTGTATACGTGCAGGCCTCTTTATCTGATTGTACTCATCAGTGAGTGAATGGATGCATTTAGCATTCTAAAATGTTTTGGTTTACTACTGTATACTGTGTTCTTTCATTTTCTTCTTTGTGGTATGGTGGTTACAGCCTACAGCTTTGTGAATGCCTTTGGCCTTTTCCCATTCTTCTCTCTCTCTCTCTCTCTCTCTCTCTCTCTCTCTCTCTCTCTCTCTCTCTCTCTCTCCCTCCCTCCCTCCCTCCCTCCCTCCCTCCCTCCCTCCCTCTCTCTCTCTCTCTCTCTCTCTCTCTCTCTCTCTCTCTCTCTCTCTCTCTTTCTCTCTCTCTCTTCTCATTTCTGTCTGGACACAGTGACAAAAAGTCACCCAGGCAAACTCTGAACTTGGGACCCTCCTACTTCTGCTTCCCAACTAAATGGGATTACAGGCTTGAGCTAACAGGTCCAACCCATATTCTTTGCTTTTTAAAATTCTTACATTGTGTGTGTACATGTGTGTGTGTGTGTGTGTGTGTGAGAGAGAGAGAGAGAGACAGAGACAGAGACAGAGACAGAGACAGAGAGAGAAACAGAGAGAGACAGAGACACAAAGAGTGTACGTGTATACAACTGTATGTGAGTGTGTGTGTGTGTGTGTGTGTGTGTGTGTGTGTGTGTGTGTGTGATGTTAGGAAGCACATGCGGAGGACAACTTACAGAATTTGATTCTCTCCTTCCACAGTGTGGGTTCCAGGGATCAAACTAAGGTTGTCAGGCCTGGCAGCAAGTGTCTTTATCCATTGAACCATCTTGCCAGACCAGTGTTTTTTGTTAGTGCATATTAACTGTGTAAAATGGGTCTCCTTATGACATTCTCATACATGTGTACAATGTACTTGGACAATTCTTGCTTTATGTCACTCTCTTTTTTGTTGTTGTTTTGTTTTCTTTTTCTTATTTGTTTGAATCAGGGTTTCTGTGTGTATCCCTGGCTGTCCTGGAACTTGCTCTATAGACCAGGCTGGCCTCAAACCCACTAAGATCCATCTGCTTCTGCCAAAGTGCTGGGATTAAAAGCATGTACAACCACTGGCCAGCTACTGCCTCCTTCCTCCCTTCTATTGGTTCCAGAACTACCCAAATACTCTCTTCTATGTTCATGTTGTCTTTTCTTCACATCTCTTTCCCACAGATCAGAGAAACAACTTCATACCCCTCTTCTGGAATCTGGATTATTTTGTATCAAATGCTCTCCAGTTCCATCCATTTTCTTGCATAGAACATGATTTTGCTCATCTCTGCCTTAATAATTGTTCTATTGGTGTGAATAGACACCATGACAAGACAATTTTTTTAAAGCATTTATTTAATCGGGGGCTTCCTTTCAGTTTCAGAGACTTAGTTCTTTATCAACACTATAGGGAACATGGCAAGCATGGTGCTGGAGAAGTAGTGGAGAGCTACATCCTGATCCACAGAAAGAGAAAGTGAGCCTAGACCTGATGTGGCATTTTAAAACCTCAAACTTCAAACCCAGTGACACACTTCCTCCAACAAGGCCACACCTCCCAATCCTTCTAATCCTTTCAAATAGTGCCACTTCCTAGCAACTAAGCATTCAAATACATGAACCCATGGGGACCATTCTTATTCAAACCACTGCAGTCTCTATAAGTAGCTCATAAAGTTTTGAGTGTTTTTTTTTTTTCTTTTTGTGACAAGGTTTTCTCTATAGCCGAGGAGGGCCTGGAACTCACTATGTAGACTGCACTGGACTTGAACTCACAGAGACCCATCTGTCTCTATCTCTTGAGTGCTTGGACCAAAGGCATGCACCACCACACCCAGTATAACGCATATGATTTTAAAGTGCCAGGATCACAGAGCTCAAGTTGGAGCTCAGTTGGAAAAAGGCTTACCTGGTATGTATAGGGCCCTGGGTTCAATCCCTAGCAACTTATAAACCAAGCAAGGCTGCAAATACACTAATCTTCAGGAGGTAAAGACAGAAGGATCAGACATTCAAGGTCACCTACTGCTACATAGTTTTAGGCCAACCTGGACTATATGAGATCCCATTTCAAAAAAATAAGCGACAGGACTAGAAAGACAGCTTAATCTACTTGCAGAGATCCTGAGAGTTGGATTCCAAGCCCTCATGACAGACAGCTCACAATTGCCTATAACTCCATCTCCAAGAGGATCTGATGTCTCAGGCCTCCATATGTACCTTCACTTACATGCACATACTCAGTTATACATAATTTAAAATAATAATCTTTTAAAAAACAAAAATTGAGGCAGAATCTGGATGGGCGCCTCCCCATCCCCACCAGTCAGGTCACATTTAAAGACCAATAAGAAGAGGTGGTGTGATGGACCATAATCGATGGGATGATCTGTGTGTCAGAAGCACATGGCAGGACTCAGCAGTGCATCAGACTCAGTTTGGGAGTGGACAGGCAATGGGGTGCCTCACTGACATGGCTGAGGGGAGCCAGGCCACAGAGACCTATGCACATCTCTCCCCACAGAGCCCAGAAGGGTTCTCTACCTACTTTTGGGCCTCCACTCCCTGAATGTCATAAGCCTCCAGACTCATGCCCTAACACTAAGCCACTCTAAGGAAAAGAATTTCTTCCTTACTCCTACACCCTTCAGAATATCTCAGGGAAACATTCTGATTTGCTCAGCTGGGGTCACACATTTCATTCCACTCTGACCAAGGAGATTAGCTATGACCCAGGTGGCATAAGTGAGCTACACTCCAGTGAGCAGGGAACTAGGATCACCTAAGAAGCCAGGACTTCAAACCACAGACGCAGGGCAGAATAAGTGGGATGGTCTTCTCTTCTTTATTGATTTAATCCGGGTGTTTGTGTGTGGTGTTTGCATGCCATGTGTGTGCACATGTGGGAGGGAGTGCATGCACCCATGCAGTGTCTTCCTTGATGATGATGATCAGCATCAGCACCATTTGAACAGAATGGTGACCATCATGGAGACCAGGCTGGCCAAAAACAAGCGTTTCACCTGGGTCTGCCTTCTCAGCACTGGGATTAAAGGTGTGTGTGCACCACCACACCTGGCTCCATCTTATTTTTTGAGACAAAGCCTCTCACTGAACATGGAGCTCAGCATTTCTGCCGGAGTGGCTGAGCAGTGAGCTCCAGGTGCATCACTGCACCTGGTTTTCACACGGGTGGTGAGGATCAGGCCTGAGCAGGTCCTCAGACTTCAGCAGCAAGCACTTTACCCACTGAACCCTCTCCCTAGCCTCAGATCTGATTTTTTAAAAAATGTGTGTGAGTGTATGAAGCGTGTATGTCATGTGTGTGAGTGCATGCACACAACTGCCACGGCACTCATGGGGAGGTCAGAGGACAGTCTGGGGAAGTTTAATTTTTTCCCTCCACCACAGGGTCTCAGGGATGGAACACAGGTTTTCAGCCTTGGCAGCAAGTGTCTTTACCCACTGAACCATCTGGCCAGTGCTGCTTTTAGTTTTAAGACAAGGTCTCATGTAGCCCAGGCTGGCTTTGAACCCGCTATGTATCCAAGACTGACCCTGAATTTCTGGTCCTCTTGCCTCTCTTTACCTTCCTAGTGCTGGGATCGCAGGCCTGAACCATCATGCAGTTTATGCTGTGCTGGGATCGAATTCAGCATCTCTCCTGAAGAGGCCAGCACTCTAACAACTGAGCTGTCTCCAGACCTACAACCTCCCTTAATGACTAAAATATTTACAGCAAGTACTCAAAAATGAGAGGAGGCTTGAAAAACTGATTTTAATCAGTTATATGGGACCCTGTTCAAATGCTTTTTTCTTGACAATTACATGGAAGTGAAACTTGGTCTCAGGTTAGGATGCGATTTTTGTGAGTCTGATTCAAACCGCAGCTTTCTCTGACGTCAAATCTTGAAAATTAAATAAGAAACACTAGGTGTAGTGGTGCATGACCCGGCACTCGAGAGGCAGATGCTGATCTCTGTGTTCAAAGCCAGCATGACCTAAAAAGTTGTTTTCCATGTTTTTCCCCCACCTAAACACGAAATAAATATGTACTTGTCTTTAGGAAAATGTGACTGCTAATTTCATGTGTTATCCTCACTGGACTAGGGGATGCCCAGATAGTCAGTACACTGTCACCTCTGGATGTGTTTGTGAAGTTGTTTCTATAAGGGAATAGTGGTTAAACCCATAAACTGTACCAAGATTTGCTCTCACAAACACCAGAGGTACAGCAGTTCACTAAAGGTCTGTGATAAAGGTCTGCTATAATCTGAATTGTGGAGCTTGGGAGTGTGGGTGAAATCTCCCCTGGATGGAAGAGCAGATAACTATACCACAAAGATAAAACAGTCGGGTCAGCTTCTCATCTTCGGTCTGGTGAGGCTCCCACTCTGAGGGTGGACACATAGACTGGGATGACATCATTCACGAGGCTCTCCATGGGCTGGACCCAGCTTCAAAGATACTGATCCAAAGCCTAGATCTCCTCTAAAAACTCTTCAAAACAAAGCTCAAGAGCTGGGTATGCCTTGGGGGGCGGTATTGGTTCTGCCTCAACTGAATGTACCAGACTTTGCTATTCCTCCATGAGAGGACTTACCCTTTTGGATTAAGGGAGGATGAGTGGGTCTGAGGAGGGGGAGGAGGGATGAGAGGGGAATCTGTGGTTGGTATGTAAAATGAATAAAAAAAACTTTTAAATTAAAAAAAAAGAAGAAGAAGAACTGGCTATGGCCTGTGTACACTTAAGAAAGCCAGGAGTCAGGAGCCAAGGTAGGAGTTTCACGAGTTTCTGGCTGTCCTGAGTTACAAAGCAAATTCCAGGCCACTGTTGTCTGCACAGTAAGACCCTGTCTCAAATTAAACACACACACACACACACACAATGGGTGTGCAGTCACTTCAGAAAACTGTGTAAAGGTGGGTAGGGGGAATCCTGGGGGGAGGGTTGCTCCCCACCCACTCCCCAAGGGGCTGTCGAAAGCTCTTTGTCAAAAAAGAAACAACAACAATAACATCTTTGCTTCCTCCCAGTGGGATACACCAAACAGGACCAGACACCAGCAACCAAGAGACAGGACAGGGTGGTGGAGGCCCCACCCCCTGCCTCCAGGAGTCCTCCCTCAGGGCAAGCACTGCTCAGACCCAGCACTCACTGTCTCATCTTACCCAGCGCCTGGCAGACAATGCTCAGCCTCCCTCACTGTCAGGACCTGGGCCAGTGAGCATGTGACAAATCTGCTTGCACTCCTGGGTTCCATCTAGGCGCCTCAGAGGTCTAACTCAATGGAGGGTTGTCAAGGTGCTGGGTCCAGAATGGGATGTTTTGGATGTTCGAGGTCATCACCCATGGACTTCTACACCCGCTCATCTTCACTTCACTGGGCCTGGAGTCTGGTTTGCAGTAGGCTTCTTCTTTGTCATGGCCTCAAATGCGCCCAGCAGTCCTCCCCTAAATTCCTCAGCTTGGTAGTCATCTACCTAGGCCAGCACAAAGACAAGCTGACCCCTGCAGGCTGAATTCCATCCAGTTGTTCTTCACCCAGCCCCTCCCAAGGCCTGCAGGAGTTCCATTGAGTGAAATAGGAAAAAAGGCCCTAGAGCAAACCAGAAATCCTACTTGTTAGTGATGAAGCAGGGGAGGGGAAAGGTGAATTGTTCATATTGATATTTTATGCAGAAACAGCGGCTGCCATTTGTGGGACACTTAGGCTGACCGGCCACTAATCCCCACGTGCCCCTTTTACTCTACTGCATGCCAGGCACAAAGCAGCACACAAAGGCAGGGGTTGCAGCCTGCACCTCAAACCAGAGCCCAGGCATCTAACTAGACTAATGAAGGGCAGTGGGAGACTGCGGATTTGTAACGCTAGCAGAAAAAGCAGCTCAGACTTCACACCTCGTTGTCAGTTTACAATCGTGGGTGAAACATAAAGGACTCATCCTTTCCAAGTGAAGAGTGAAGGGAAACATCAGCAAATCAAATTCCGGTGCTCGTTATTTTTGTTTTTGTTTTGTTCATTTTAAAAGCTATTGTAGTCTCAGATTAATCATTGGCTCTTATTCTCAAGGGAGGACATAAACGTTGAGACAGATGCCAGTTTGGTGACTCCAACAGGAAACAGTTCCTACAATTCTTTAGTTAGGTCTCCAAATTCAGGATCTCCATCCCCTAGACAATTCAAGTTTTCACAGCTAAATGTTCATTCATTTTTTTTTAAACTTCTGTGAATTGGTCTTCATACCTGTGTTTATATTAACTTTGGGGGAATTTAATTTTATATTTTACTTATGTGTGTGGAGAGCAAATATACCACAACAGACATGCTGAGACCAGAGGACACCTTGGTGAGGGTGGTTCTTTTACACCTTTCTGTGGGTTCTGGGGTTAGAAATTAGGCCATCAGGCTTTTGCAGCAAGCGTCTTTACACTGAACCATCCTGCTGGCCCAATTTATGGAGGTTTTAAAATATATTCGTGTGAGTGTGTGTGTGTGTGTGTGTGTGTACACGTGTACGTGTACTTACATGCATGCAGGTACCCACAGACTGTCAAATCCCCCAGAGCTGGAGTTAGCCTAAAGTTGTGAGCCACCTGACACACGGGTGCTGGGATTAAACTCAGGTCCTGGCTTGTCTGGTGGCACACACCTTTAATCCCAGCACTTGGGAGGCAGAGGCAGGTGGATCTCTGGGAGCTCAAGGCCAGCCTGGTCTACAGAGTGAGTTCCAAGGACAGCCAGAGCTGCATAGTGAGACCCTGTCTAGGAAAAGCAAAAACAAACAAACAACAAAAAAGATTTAAATTTTAAAAACATTTTATATGTGAGGTGTTTTGCCAGCAGGTACGTCTGTGCACCACATGTTTGCAGTGCTCATGGAGGTCAGGAGAGGGCATCAGATACCCAGCAGTCGTGAGCCACCGTGTGAGTGCTGGGAACTGAGCCTGAGTTCTCTGGAAGAACCGCAAGTGCCCTTAATACACTGAGCCATCTCCCAAGCCCCCTCCCTCCTCTTTAAAAAAAAAAGAATTACTTTTTAAAAAATTGTACTTGGGTATTCCTGTGCACAGCAAGAATGTGGGGTCTAGGGAGGGAACTAGGGTTTTCATACTTGGCAGCAGGCATCCATCTTACTGGCCCCCATGAACTTTTTGAGCTCTTACTATGTGGCTGGTACCCTTTACATTTATCTTTCACTGTACTTTTATTGCACAGGCAAGTTATATAAAAATCTCAAAAGTGACACTTTAATAGAGTTGAGCTAAGCCCATGTACGTCTACTTCCAAAGCACTGCATTAATAACCTGCAGTTCTCTTTATTCCATGGATTAATTCACTTGATTAGGTTAACTGCCCACATTGGCTAGCACTGATGTTATATACCAGGCAACTAGATAAGATGGATGGATGGAGCCATATTTTCAGATGTAGGAATGTCACTACACTTTGCTGAAGTGACTATCTAGGGCATCCTTTTACCTTCCATAAACCTAGGTGGGGTTGGAAATGTAACAAGGGCAGAGTATTTGCCTAAAGAAGCCTGGATTCAATGCCGTATGGAGACTCGGTGCGTTCAGTTGTTCACATCTACTTCCTTGGATTTTTTCCCCCTCTATAGAATTCCCTTATTCAGCACCTTCAAATGCCACACTCTTGCCACTTTCAGGTTGGATTTGAGGCTACTTCACATGAATTCATACCTACTACTGAAACCTGGTCACAGCAGGGAGGATCGTAGGCCCAAGAATCTGTTACTGCTACCTTACAAAATGGTCCTGTTGTCAAAACATTGTATACATGTATGAAATTCTCAAGGAATAAACAATATATTTTAAAATAAACTTTAAAAGTTTGTAACAAGAGCATTTGCTGCCTTCCCAGAGGAAGTTCAATTCCCAACACCCACATGGCAGCTCACAATTGACTCAACTACAGTTTAAAAGGCTTCACACACCCTCTTCTGGCCTCCACAAGCATTGCATCACATGATGCACAGACATCATGCAAGCAAAATACTCAACAGCACATAACACAAAAGAATTCTGCCTTTAATCCCACCACTTGGGAGACAGGAAGGTGGGTATGTCAGAGTTCCAGGCCAGTCAGGAGAGTATAGTGAAATCTTGTGGTGTTTTTTTTTTCTTTTATTTATTTACTCATGTATTTTTACTCATGTATGTCTTCGTGCACACCAAAAGAGGGAATCGGATCCCATTACAGATAGTTGGGAGCCACCACATTGTTGCTGGGAATTGAACTCAGGACCTCAAGAACACCCAAGTGCTCTAACCACTGAGTGATCTCTCCAGCCTCCCAGAGACTTTATCTTTTTAAGAAAAGTTCATTCTCATTGTGGTGGTTTGAATGAGAATGGCTCCATAGAGTTTATTTATTTGAATGTTTGGTTGCCTGTTGGTACACTGTTTAGGAAGGATTAGCTGAGACAGTTTTAAAGAAGATGTCTCACTGGGGGCGGGCTTTGAGGTTTCAATAGCTCAATTCCACTGCCTCCTGCCTGTAGATCAGGATAAAAGGTCTCAGCTACTGCTCTAACACCAGGTCTGGCCCACCTGCAGCCACATTCCCAACCATGAAGATCATAGAATCGCCCTCTGAAACCCTAAGCAAGCTCTAATTAAATGCTTCCTTCTCTAAATTAGTTGCCTTGGTCATGGTGTCTCTTTAGTGACAGAACACTAACCAAGACATTCATTTATAAGCTTTGGACACTCTACCCTTTTCATTCAACACTCTTCCATGGCTCCCTACAAGTCTTTCCTTCATGTGCAGGGAATCAAGCTTGCTTACCTATTTTGCTCCGGGTCAAGAGTTCTATGTCCATCAGCTAGTTTTGGCCAACAGAAAAAAAAAAGCTAAGAACAAATTTGAAAAGCTGAGAAATGAACAAGAGAAAATGCTAATGGGGCAGGGACGTTTGGGCAGGAGAAAGGGAATTGTGTGTTTGGGGGGGGGGGAATGACTGGTGATCCATTGTGTCAAGATTATCCTAAGTCTACCAACTACTTTCTTTAAAAATTACTTAAGATACTCTCTTCTCACATAAGCTCTGGAAGCCTTTGTATCAGCTGGAGCTAACAATATTGAATCACTAGGGATACCATAGGCAGAACTTCCAAGAAAACCCTGTGGCCTGAGAGTCAGCCATATCACACCATGAGACATTAACTTGCTGGGAGACCCTAAGATCTTCAATCTCTTTGTACTTCAGTGAATCTGTAACAGCCCAGCTCTCTTGCACAACTGTGGTGAAAATCAAGCTTGAATGTGTATATAAGAGTGTACATGCAGTAAATGAAAAAAAATGAGTCAAGTGTCCAGCTAGGATTTCTTCTCTCCCTCCCCTAAGACCAAAGACTTAATAGAAACTCATACTGTCATTATACCAATTAAATGTCTACTTGAACAGACAAGTTACTTCAAGAACTATTTTGGCATTCTTTTAAAATTTGCTTTATCTACCAAAACATTCTTAGTAATCACAAATTGCTTGCTTGTATTTTATGTCCTGAAGCATCCCAACTGGATCAACACTCACTCCAGGTGCTAAAGAGCTGGTTCTGTGCTTAAAAACATATGCTGCTATTGCAGAGAGCAAGATTTTGATTCTCACCACCCATCATGTGGCCCAAAATTATCTATAATTCCAGTTTCAGAGATCTGATGTCTCCGCTGGTCTCTATGGAGACTCACTTCTTATGAGTGAGTCTCACAGAGGAGTCTGCAGGCAGGAAGGTGAGGAATTCCAAGTTGCCCACTGCTTCTGGCCAGAGCCACTAGGCTCGGTTCAAAACAAGAGTCTAAGAGAGTTGAATGCACCTTTATTCAGGTAGAAGTACAAAAGCACATTCCTAACCCAAATGCATACATGTGATTTTTACAGATTCTGCTACTTAGGGATGAATCAATCCTCTGCCTCAGTCACCACAGGTGACTATTGGTCTCTATAAGTAAGAGTATACAAGTTTGATAGGGACAAAAAAAAACATGCACTTTTCATTTGCTTTTACATTTAAATCAATTTGATATATGTCGGTTTTCTTGCCTTGATGACATCAACACTACACTTGCTGATGGCAAAGAAGTAAAATACAGTGGTAGGACTATCCTAGAGGTTAGCCACAAGGTTTACAGAGTGAGCAATTTATTTTAGATATTGGTTGAGGATCCTAGTGAACATTACAACATCTGAACTATGGAAGCCTCAATTGCTTAATTGACAACTAGAATTTTAAATAATACTTTTCTTATTCATAAAATGTTATGAATTTTAGTCTCAACAATTCTTGCTCATATAAACCCTCCTCTTTGTCGCCAATTGGACTCCTGGAGCTCCACTTGGGGCCTGGCCGTGCATCTCTGCTTCTGGTTCCCTCAGTCATTGGATGGGGTTTCTAGCACGACTATTAGGTGTGACCCTGCAAACAAGTTTGTCTATTAGTAACTTTCTGCTCTAAACTTCTAGTTGTGCATATGTTTTCCTATTTCATTAATTTCAACCCCAAATTTTTTATTCTTCTCTCATACATTACATCTTGCTGGCAGTTTCCCCTCCCTCCACTCCTCTCAATCCCTCCCCCTACCTCCCTTCTGCCCGAGATCCACTCCTCCTCCATTTCCCTTCAAAAAATAATCAGGCCTCCCAGGATATCAATCAAACATGGCATAACAAGTTACAATAAGACTAGGTACCAAAATAAAAATAACAAAACAAAACAAAACATCCTGGTGGTGGTAGCACACATCTTTAATCCCAGTGCTCGGGAGGCAGAGGCCAGTGATCTCTGTGAGTTTGAGGCCAGCCTGGTCTACAGAGTGAGTTCCCTGGGCTGTTACACAGAGAAACCCTGTCTTGAAAAAACAAACAAAAACAAATAAAAGAGACTAGGCACCAACCCTCATATCAAGGCTGGATGAGGCAACACAGAAGGAGGGGAAAAAAGCACAGGCAGAAGAGTGAGATATCCCTCACTCCCACTGTTGGGAGTCCCCCCAAAACACCAAGCTACACAACCTTCACATATATGCAGAGAACCTGGCTCAGACCCTAGTTTGTCTCTTCAGTTTCTCTGAGCCCCTATAAGCCCCTAGTTGACCCTTAGGCCATGTTCTTATGTTCTCTGGCTTCTACAGTCCTTCCTCCCCCTGCTCTGTGGGGTTCCCCATCTCCACCTAGTGTTTGTTAGTTTCAATGTTGATTATCTGTTTCTGTTTACTGCTTTCGGTTCTTAGTTACTGTTTGTTCTTATTTTCCAAAGACTTCAAGTGCATCATTAACTGATTAATATCAACTCTCTTCAGTGTATTGATATAGGCACTTAACCTTATAAGCCTTCCTCATGGGATGCCTTCATTGTGTTCCACAGATTTGGCTATGTTGTGTTTTCATTTTCATTCATTTCTAGAAATTTTACATTTACCTTCTTGATTTCTTCTTTGGCCAAACTAAATTTCAGTAATGTGCTGTTTAGTTCCCATAAGCTTGTGTGCTTTTTGTAGTTTCTGTGGTTATCAATATCCAGTTTTATTCCATGGTGGTCAATAGAATGAAGAATGTGATTTCAGTTCTGTATTGTTGACACTTGCCTGGGTCTGCAGCTTTCCCACTTTTCATACCTGTGAACCTTACAGAGTCAGATATGGTCCCCATCCTGGTTCCTCAGCTACCACTGGAACTTCTGGAGACACAGCCCCCTCTGAACCTTCCATGCGTCTGTGGACCTAAGCAGGAATTAACTCAGCTCCCCAATCTGGGTCTGCAGCCACTGCTGAAGAGGCTGCAAGGTGTGGACTTTCCTGAGCACCTGTGGGCCTAAGGAGGAGTTATATTTGGTTATGTCTCCTCCTTTTCTTCAACTCCATCTTTTATATTAAAAAAACAAAGCTAAATAGTGGTGGCTCATGCCTTTAATCCTGGCACATTGGAGACAGAGGCAGATGGATTTCTTAGTTCAAGGTCAGCCTGATCTACTGATAGAGATCCAGGACAGCCAGAGCTACACAGAGAAACCCTGCCTCAAAAACAAAACAAAACATGGATGAACATTTTACCTCTGCATATGTAAGTGCATCATGTCTGTGCTCAGAATCACCAGATGTCAGAAGAGGGCATTGATCCTCTGGACCTGGAGTTACATATGGTCGTAAGTTAACACTGTGGGCTCTGGGAGCCACATCAGATCCTCTGCAAGAATGGCTAGTGCTCTCACCTGCTGAGCCATCTCTTTAGCCTCCCTATCTCTTCTTGCTGATAAAGAAAATTCATTAGGCAATCTCATGTTACTCTATAACTTTGTCCTCTCTGAATTACTACTGAACTTGTTTCACTGGGGTTAAGTGTCAAGCCAGTTCACATTCTTCCTTAGTAAAAGGTGGCATGGCCAGGTTCATGGATGGAGCTCCCAAACCCACAACAGGTCACAGGCCAGGGACCATACATTTGGAAGAGAAAGGTGTAAACATCCGTTTCCTAATTAGACTAATGACATCCACACTCCTACCCCATCAATGACTAATTAAGAAAATGTCCTACAGGCTTGCCTACAACCCAGTCTCATGAAGGCATTTTTTAAATCGAGATTCCCTCCTTTAGATGACTTTAGCTTGTTTCAAGCTGACGTAAAGCTATCTACCACAGTGGCATCTGCTTGGAATCCCAGAACCAGGATAGGTACAAGCAGATCTCTGGGACTCACTGGCTAGCCAGTCTTACCTACTTGATGAATTCCAGGTCAGTGAGAGACTCTGTCTCAAAACAAAAGAAAAAGAAAAAAAGAAAAAGAAAAAGATACATGTCTGATGTTGTCTTCTGGTCTCCATACACACACTCTCATATATGCACATACACCTGAATATGTGTGTTACATGTGTGCACTCACACATATGAACACACACACACTCTCTTTCTGTGCTAAAACCTGGCTTCTTGTAACTAGGTTATTTTCATGTTAGCCATAACTAAAATTAAAATTCAGATGCTTTATTTTGCAACCATGAAGTGACATACATACTTCGTCATTGAAATCGCTGTGGTTTGTGTGTGACTCATGTGCAACTCACATGTTGGAAACCTTAACTATCCAAGCAACAGAGTGGACTTTGAGAGGGAATGGGCCATCTGGGCTCTGTTGTCTGGAGTGAGACCTTGAAGGGAACTGGAGGGATGAAGTGGCAGATGGATATGATCAAGATGCACTTTATGAAAATTTCAAAAATAATATTATTTTAAAAGCTGGAAACTCCAAGAAAATACTTGATGAAGTGCCTGGTGTTAGAACCTTGGCAATGAAAAACAAACACCCCAACCCACGCAGCCAGCCAAAGGGGAATTAGAGTCAGTGGATAAAGCACTTGTGTGCAAATGTGGATTCCAAATTTCAGAGTCCAAGAATCACCCTGAAAAGTGTGGAGACATGACAGCCATTTGGTAGAACCAGACAGGATCCCTGGGCTAAGCCTGGCTAGCAAGACTAGTTAGACTAGTGAGTTCCGGGTTTATGCAGAAACCCCAGATGAAGTAGGGAGCTATGGAGAAAGACAACCAGCAGCATCTTCTGACCTCCCCAGGCATCCGCCCACACATATGTGACCATGTGTGAGCATGCACCCCACATCGACATATGCAAGACCAAGACACCCCAACAATAAAACAATGAAACATAAAAAAACAAAAAACCAACAGAAAGTTTCCCTAAACAAACCAAAACCAAAAATAAAATGGACAGATAACCATTATCTCTGTTTTTTCTCCCTCAATCTTGAAGAACAGACACCATTTTCTCCCATGAGCCACAGCGTGTACACCCTTGTGTCATTATGCACAGATGTCTCCTTCCTTCTTCTTTCTCAATCCCTCTTCTCCAGCGGAGGTTCAGCTATTTTCCCCAGGAGTGGCGACTTGAAAGTCCTTCCGTCATTTCCCACAGGTGTCCCTCTCCTTCTCCCTTTGTGGTCTGTCCCCTCCCTCTGTGCTCTACTGAGTGCCTGACCCTGTGCCAGCATCACATCTTGGTGACAGTCACCAATCCTGTCAGCTCCTTATACATAAGTCACCAGTCTCAAATAACTTGTGACATCAACACAAAATGAACCAAGACAACAGTTGTCATTAAACTGTGCTGTTCTCACAGTCTTGGAGGCCTTCTCTGTTTATCTTCTGGACTATTCCACAGCAGAGCATGTGGAGGGACATGTTGGTGACCCCTGACACTCTCAGGCCACTTCAGATACTCTTGTCTGTGCCTTCCCTAAGCTCTTGGTTCCTCTAAAGACATCTTGCAGTGGGTTACACATCCAGTGTCTCCCACCACACCCTTTTTTGAGGCAGCATCTCTCTATGTAGTTCTGGCTGTCTTGGAACTCACTATGTAGATCAGGCTGGCCTTGAAATCCCAGAGAACCTCTTGTCTCTGCCACCTGAGTGCTGGGATTCAGTGCTTGCACCCTCATGTCTGGCCTTATATCTCTCTTTGTGCTGGTCTTGTTCAAGTGTCATCTTACTGTGTATCCCCCACAGATGCATCCAAGCCCAGGGCAAGTGAAGACTCAATTTGGCCAAATGGAAGACGCTCATGATTCTAGAGAAAATTATGAATGAAGACTACAGAACCAGAGGCTGACCTAGGCTGGGAAGAACCCCTGTAAAAAATCACTGTGGATGGCAGGCACAATGGCCACTTGTTTCCTCAGGTGACTCTATACTGGGCCAAATGGACACTTAAAGCTACCCAGGACAGCTATATTATAGCATAATTTGTCATATTGAAAGTGGTGTGGGTCATGATGTGGCTCAGTGGTAAAGACAATTGCTACCAAACTTGAGGACTTGATCTGTCCCTGGGGATCCTATTGTGAAGGTCAAGAACTAACCCCTCAGCATTGTCTTCTGACCTCCACATGCACCATGTCATGATCTCCAATAAACAAGGAAATGTAGTTTAAAGAAAATAGAAGAAGTGATTGGTTGCTGCTGACTTTCTACAGCTGATTATTTCTGTTTACTAATGATCAAGGGAGCCCTTGTCTTAATTAATGATCTACAGCTCTAAGTCATGAACCCAATTAATCCTGGCTAAATGACCTTTTGGATGCACTCATTTCCCCTGCCCTTCTCTATCACAGCATTAGCTGAGTTCAAGCAGAATAGGGAGGTAGAACAAATATTGGTTTTCTTCAATGATTTTTCAGACTTTGCCTCCTGATTATTCTGGCATACACAAGTTGGACTTGTGAAATGAAGACATTTTGGCAGCAAAAATCAACTGAGAGACTTTATTTTAAAATGATGGGTCATTTTTGAAATGTTTTGGGGTGGGAGATATCCAGAGAAAAAAGTTGAAGTGCTAATGGTGAACTTGTCAAATAGTGCAGTTGAGTTCAACTCTGTCATTGTGACAGAGTGTTGTCCTCTACATGATTCATGTCCTAGAACCACAAATTGAGTTACAAACTGAGAAATTGTAAAAACCCACACACTTATGTTTTAAGTAAGTTGATGATTTGGTGGTGGCCTGAATTCAGAGTTGCCCTTGATTGCATGTGGCTTGTGGGCTGTGAGTTGATACACCTGTAAATGGTCATCCCTAAATTGATGTTATACCCAAGGAATACTAAGTGGGCTTAGCAGGATGGAGTCATAAAGTTGAGAGTGGGTGGGGTCATTGGAGGAGTTGGAGAGTAGAGATAGAAAAGTGGAAATGATGTAAATACAGTACTCATGTATAATTTTTTTAAGTGAGAAAAGAAGGGTTTCTTCATATATTTGGAGGATTTTTTTGCTAGATTGATGAAACCTAGGAGTTTAATTGTTTGTATACACAAATAGTCATTCACTGTTATATTTATTTACTGAACTACTGAGAAGAAATGACTTTTTCATTGTTTAAAGACTCATTTTTAGTGTGTGTGTGTGTGTGTGTGTGTGTGTGAGAGAGAGAGAGAGAGAGAGAGAGAGAGAGAGAGAGAGAGAGAGAGAGAGAGAGAGAGAGAAAGTGCCTGCAGAGGCCATTTTGCTTCCCCTGGAACTGGTATTAAGTAGCTGTGAGCCACCTGATGTGGGTGCTACGATCCTAGTTCAGGGTCATCTGTATCACCAGCAAGTGCTCTGTGTGCTGAGCCATCTCTGCAGCTTCCTGCGTTCTTTACAAAAGTATTTACTTCATATTAACTTATTGGTGTGTGACTGAATATGTGTGTGGGTTGTGAAGACCAGAAGTCAGTATCAGGGAATCCATTCTTTCCTTCCATCCCATAGAAGCTGGGAACTGAACTCAGGTTGTCAGGTTTGGAGACAGGTGATTTTACTCCCTGAGCTATCTTGCCAGTCTTAACATTGTCTTTCAATGACAGCTGGTATCTGCATTGTTTTCTGTGCTACGTCCTCTGGCGTCTAGGTTGAATCCAGCTTGTCTCAGAGTGTCATCTTTGGACCACTGTGACACTGGGTTTGGTGCCCCCCCCCCCCCCCCCGCGCACGTGCGCATTGTCCTTTTTTGTGGGTTTGATTTGGAGCAAGTTATAGAATTTCCTGGGCTTGATGCCCTTCTTATAAAGTCTCTGGGTTGATGTGGCACTGTGGAATCCTTTGGCTTTTATGCTAAAAAAACATCCAGTAGTAGTCACCTTGGGTAAGTTCCCTAGATATAGGTCTCCACTTATGTAACATAGGGATTAGAGATTTAAGGAAAAAAATGTGTATATGGGTGTCTTGCTTGCATGTATATCTGTGTACCACATACACACCTGGCACCTATGGAGGCCAGAAGGTGACAAAAACCCTTGAACTGGAGTAACAGAACATTGTGAGCCACCTTCTGGGTATAGGGAATTGAACCCAGGTCCATCATCAAGAGCATTCAGTGCCTTACCTACTAAGCTATGGCTTCTGTACCAAAATGGGGCCTAGAATAGCCTAGTTATCTCAGTAACTTGTGGGTCATGAAGAGAATGTAACCGGAATTACAAGCTCTGAAGTGCCATGTGCATGTTAGTGATAGTGTCTCTGGGAAGGATTGGAAATTAACTATGTGGAAATTCTTGATGGTTTTCTTTGGTATAAAATCAACAGCAGGGCTTACTTTCAGGGCCAGAATGGCAGCATGGAATTCTTGCTTCACCTTCCTCCAGCCCTCACTGTGGGCTCCTTACCTTGTCCCTGGTTAGAGGGCAGAGGTCTGATATCACTCATTGGAAGGCCTTGGATGAGGTGCCATTTCCCCCACTAATCTTATATGGTATTGGGCAAGGCTGAGCCTGTGAAAGGTGAAGACCCAGACATCTACAACACAACTCCCATATCTAAGTCTCAAAGAACCTTGAGGAAGAGGGGACAGTCATATTGTAAGAGTCAGAGGACTAGGAAGTCTGCTGTGCATCTCCTAGAAATGACAGGAAGTCACATCCATGAAACAACAATGTGGTTGCTTAAACAAGATCTCAACAACGACATTATCGATAGACATGATAACATGATCAGGGAAATCTCACAAGACTCCATCTCCAGATGAAGTGCTGTAGGCAATTAATGACTGCTGAGAGAGAGAAAATTAGTCTTCACTAGGGATGAGTCCCTTAATTGCTTGTCCAGTTCCAAATGGTCAGCACTGTAAACATATACAAATGAGCCACACTAAACAGACTCAGCAGGTTGTTTTTATATATTTATATTTATATGTATGTAACAATAATAGTTAAAAGGAGGCCATGATATTGAGATGGAGTGGGGACATGGGGGGTATTGGAGGGAGGAGAGGAAGGGGATGATGTAATTTTATTTTAATTACAAATGCAAATAAAAAGATAGAAACCTTGAGCTTTAGAGCTACATGATCTCTTGTTTCCTGTTTGTGTCAGGGATTTATTATGCAATCTTGGGTGAATCAGTTATCATTTTGGGCATGGTTTCTTCACTTGTGATAGAGCTATCCTCAAAGGGTTGAGGAGTGGATGATATCAGCTAATGTGGGCAAAGTACTTAGAACAGTAAACATTAGCTATTATTGTCTGATGTAAGCTTTTTCTTTGATTTTTTTGTTTGTTTTTGTGTTTCAAGATAGGGTTTCTCTGTGTAATTTTGGTGCCTTTCCTGGATCTTGCTCTGTAGAACGGGCTGGCCTCAAACTCACAGAGATCTGCCTTGCTCTGACTCCCGATTGCTGGGATTAAAGGTTCGTGCCACCACCATCTGGCTATTTTATGTAAGCTTTGTTGGTATAGGGTGCATGTGTTTGCCTCTACCTGTGATAGTGTGGTCCGCCACACTTCCCCAAACTTCCAGTTGAGGAAAAAAAATGTAATTTCTAGAACTCAAGGCCACAATGTTGTGTGACTTCTATACGTTCTTCTTATTTGTTAGTGCTCCATCCTATACTTAGGAGCTCTTGGATCCTGGT
This sequence comes from Peromyscus maniculatus bairdii, assembly GCF_049852395.1. Classification (NCBI taxonomy): domain Eukaryota; kingdom Metazoa; phylum Chordata; class Mammalia; order Rodentia; family Cricetidae; genus Peromyscus; species Peromyscus maniculatus. The sequence goes on along the minus strand of NC_134874.1, from coordinate 36,474,604 downwards.
GAGGCTAGAGGACTTGGGAGATCCTAAGTGATAAATAAGATCGGAGTAATGATAAAAAAAATAGGTGTCAGGAACTTCTTGATGTGGAGAGAGGTTAAGAGAGGCAAATAGTATTGAAAAGATCTTATAATTGGGGTAAGCAGGCATTTGAACTTCTTAGGTCAATTCTGCTCAATTTCTCTTTTACATGGATGAAGAGAAAAGTCTAGGAATACCAGAGACCACATACTTTCCATTCCTCATGTCATATCTTCACTTTTTTTTTCAGAGAAAGCAAATTGTAGTAATGGTCATGGATATTAAGTCTGACTGAGATACTCAGTTCAAGGTTGTTTAACTTTATAATCCCTATCACAATTTGTAATTCAAAAGCTATGCTTTCATTAAAAATTCCCCGCCCCCCTGTGTGTCTGTGCATATGCCACTTGTAGCTGGGTGCCTTTGGAGGCCAAAGAACAACATTGGATCCCCCTGGAGATAGATTTACAGGCAGTTATGGGCTACTAGGTGTGGGTGCTGGGATCAAGTCCAGAACTTCTGAAAGTGTAGCAAGTGTTCTGAACTGCTGACCCACATCTACAGCCCCAACAGTTTTTTGAAAAAAAAAGTACCTTTTATTGATTTTTTTTTTACAATCTCATACATGTATATCATGCATCTTGATTGTACACGTCCCAACTCCTCCCTGCTCCCTCTTAGGCATTCCTAATACATCTCCTCCCCCTTCATCTCCTATTATTTTTACTATTGTTGTTAATAACTCCCCAGTGCAATTACTGCTGCCTCTCAGCATGTTGACTGATATGGTGCTAATTTTTTTTTTAGAGTCTCTCCCTCACTAGAGATGAGGTGAAAGATTGAGATTCTGTTCTACTTAGTACTTGGCACATGCAGGCTTCTCCATGCCCAGAACCCAGCCGGCATCCCCTCTCAGAGGGAGAAAGAGGAATGTGAGTCAAGAGGACACTAAGGTGTTGGTGGGTGGGATCACCCATTTCTAGTTTCCCAACTGAAAGAGTCACAGCGACTACACTCAAGGAAGGTTAGAGGAGAGTAGGTTACCCTGCAGCCGTCAACAGCTTAACCTGTTCATGTAAACCCAAAGTCTTCCAGGTTCTTTTTAGAAGCCAATGCCCTGTGAAAATTCATTCTGACCTTCCTCTAAAGCATATTTGCTAAGATGGTCTGATTTCTAGGCCTGACTACTGGTCATTCATACTTTCCTTCCATTCTCTTTTCCTTTGAATATATGAAACAAACAGATTCACTAGGAAGTATGGAGCCTTACGCTCATGGCCATCTACCTGCCCTGCACATCACAGGACATGGCCAGAGCACTTAGAATCTATGCCAACAGCCATCATCTGGTCAATGTGTAGGACATGTACATGTTCTAACCCATGTACTTGGTCTTTCTCTGCAGAGGAAAAACAAAATACATGGTCTTGGTGCTATTTAAACATTTTTATTAAATGTACTTTGTGGGTGTGTCTGACTGTGCTATCACATGCATGTGGAGGTCAGAAGACTCGCTGCAGGAATTAATTCTCCCCTTCTACCATGTGCGTCCCAGGGTCAAACGCACCTTGTCAGGTGTTGGCAGCAAGCACCTTTGCCAGCTGAGCCATCTCACCCACCCAGAGTATTACCAATGCAGCCTCAACTTGGTGGTTTGGGGATTTTTCCTCCTCCTAAAAGGGGTTGGATCTAGATATCATGCATGATGCTCAAATGCTCTACCATTGAGCTATATTTCCAGCAGCCTGTGTGCTCTTCACTTCCATAGAATGGAATTATATGTAAGGAAAACATGGAGATGCAATACTGTATATTAAATGAATGCTCCCGAATGCTCCCGAATGCTCCCGAATGCTCCCGAATGCTCCCGAACACCTACTGACTTCCTTATTGAAGTGACATGTACTTTTTAAATACAGGGTCTCACACTGTAGCCCAGACTAGCTAACTTAAACTTGCTATGTAGACAATGTTGTCTTGAACTTCTGGTCTTCTAGTCTCTACCTCTAGAGTGCAGGGATTAGAACCACCACCAGGCCCTGTTGTGTGGTGTTGATGATCCAGGCCAGGTCTTTGTACATACTAGACAAGTACTCTCTCAGGTGAGCTCCATCCCCACCCCAGAGCACATACTGTTCTTACTTTTAATTAACACATTTGTCATCTGACAAGTTACATGTGTATCTGAGGCATCCTGACTAATCCCCCACTCTCTCTCCCTTCACGCCCACCCTCGTCAGCCTCACTTCTTGCCTGCAAATCTCTTTCCCATATTCATGATTTGTTTGTGTCCTGCAGACTTTGACTAGTGCCACCTGTGTGACTGTGGGTTTAGAACTGTCCGTTAGAGCCTGTGGGGTCACCACCCATGAGTGAATACAAGTCTTCTACCAATTATGCGGTGCTGGGGATGGAGCCAGGGCTTTGTGACTGCTGAGATGTCGCTCTACCATCTGATTCTCATCACTACTCGTGGTTTTTTTTTCTCAAACAACAAACAACCAAATATCTGTGGTCCCAAATAAAAATAAAAACTTTAACCAATATATCAGCTTTATTAGTATGCACACTTCACACACTGCATGATTTACCCATTTACAGTGTAATTTTCTTTTCTTTTGGTTTTTTAAGACAGGGTTTCTCTGTGTAACAGCCATGGAACTCTCTGTAGACCAGGATGGTCTTGAATTCACTGAGACCCACCTGCCTCTGCCTCCTGAGTGCTGGGACTAAAGGTATGTGCCACTACAACCTGGTAGTGGAACTCCCCTAACAGTTACAAGAAACTGATCAGAGGGATTTTCACACACACCCCACTTCATATTAGCTTTCTATATAGTCTTTGTTTGTGAGCCATAGCTGCCAGGGGACACTTGCAGTCTTGAGTCTCATTTCCTGACTCTGTAAAGCATGACCTCATTGAACCATGCTGAGCCGTTGGTCCACTGGGACATACTAGAAACTGCCATCTCTCCCAGGTCAACTTGACTGGTCTGAATGATGACTCTATTACATAGTGGTGACTACTCCCCAGAACAGTCTTATAATCTAGTAAAGGGTATACAGGAAGAGCCTCAGTGGTGAGCTAGGGGGAAAGGAGATGATGTATGTGTGGAAGTCTTACCTTGGGAGATATGACTTCATTTGTTAGGGACACAGGTGAGGATAGATTCTAACAGATTGTTATTGTTTTGCTGAGTTGAGTTGTCAAAAATGACAAAATGTCTATAAAGGAGTCATAAGGACATTCTGTAAAGGTCTGCATGCAGATGACACAATTTTTGCTTCATTTCATATATTTCTTGAATGAAGCCAGCCTTGATTAGAGGACATTTAATGTCAATGAATTTGTTTGAATTTCTGATAAAAAAAACAAAAACAAAGAACCTTTGGTCGTCCTGAAATGACATCAATGTTTATTGAATCCACACAGAATGTTAACACACAGGAGGTCAAAACAGAGTGTGCATGAACTTTCTGATCTGCCAAAGTGAAGAGGATACCAAAGTCCAAGTGGCTGGCGCTCTGGCCCCATCATCTTCCCAGGGTATAAACACTGCAGGCTGCACACACTTGCACACTTCAGCACTGTTGGGCAGAAGGGAAGCCCTGCAGAGGGTAGCACACACAGCTGGAGGGAGGACACAGCGGGGTGCACTGCTGACAGACAAGCCAGGATGGACCTGACTTCAGTTCTCTCCCTGGAAACCTGGGTCCTCCTGGCAATCAGTCTGGTGCTTTTATACCGGTGAGTAACCACCAAAGATCCTTTCCCACCATGTCCTCGGGATGGGGGTAATACTCAGACCTATATTCTGTCTGCAAGGTCAAAAGTGGTATCAGAAGCAGGGGCTGGAGAGATGTCTCAGTGTTTAAGAGCACTGACTGCTCTTCTAGAGGACTCAGGTTTGAATCCTGCCATCCACATGTGGCTCACAATCATCTGTAACTACAGTTTCATGGGATCTGACGCCCTCCACAGGCACTATAATAAAACTTTAGAAAGTGAGCAGAAGATGAAATTAACTCTTGTAAAAACATTTTAATTACATGTTTTTATTTATAGGGGCTACAGGCAGTATATGAGACGTGTGTGTGTGTGTGTGTGTGTGTGTGTGTGTGTGTGTGTGTGTGTGCATATGTAGACAACTTTGGGGATTCAGTTCTCTCCTATCACATGGCTCCTGGGGTTCAAACTCAGATTGTCAACACTGATAGCCAGTGCCTTTACCTGTGGAGTCATCTTGAAGGCACAAAATGAAGGGACAACTGAGTTCATTTTGCATTTTTTGGCATAAGGAGGGGTCAAGCCAGAGCCTGTATGTGCTAGTCAAGCACTCTACTACTGAACTATATAGCCCAGTTATGCTAACTCTTAAAGTTCATATTGACAGTGTGCAAATCTGCTGGGCACACCCACATGTACTTTCAGCTCCCTTTTGCTGAGGGTGAGGAGGTTTTCTGATAAGATTTACTCTGGCTATGACCTGATTGACTTTTCAGGTTACCCCGAGATCCACCAGAACTCAGTAGAAACAGATATGAACAGAGGGCTGCCATGCACACTGGACCCCTCAGCCTTTCCCTAAGCTCTCTGGAAACTGGAGGGACAGCCAAGCTGTTTGTTTTCCTCATATTAGGGTGTCGGTCATGTTTATCTCCTCTCTTCTGTGTGTGGTCACAAGGCTTTCTGTTTCACTTTATAGACTCGGGACCCATAAACATGACATCTTTAAGAAACATGGAATTCCTGGGCCCAAGCCTCTGCCATTTGTAGGAACTCTGCTGAGTTACTACAAGGTGAGTGTTGATTGAACTCCCAATATGGCTTCCCTTGATGGCCAATAATGGTTTAGTTCTATTAAAGGAAGGTATCAGTTGTCCTGCCCTGTCACTCTCCCTTATTCCACTGAGCCATCTGGCTGGTACCACTAAATGTTACCAAAGAACTTTTCTCTGTCAGAAACAGTAGACCTCCTTTTTATGGGATTTGAGGGTTTGGTTCCTGGCTACAGAAGGGTTGCTACATACAGGGCAATAAATGGATTTCACACTATTTCTCTTTCCAGGGTACATGGAAATTTGACATTGAGTGCTATAAAAAGTATGGGAAAATATGGGGGTGAGTATTCTGGAAAGTTCCATGGAGTTGATCTTTTTAGGAGGATGTGCTCTACATGTGCAAGGACAATGCCAGCCCAGGACTGTAGTCATGCACCTCTCTGTTGTAAGGGTGATGCCATGTGTCATTAAGTGCCATGGCTCCCAAGTCTAACTATCTTGAGAACATTGTACACTGTGGCTTTTTGACAGGCTTTGGTGTTCCATAGACTCTGGGCCTTGTGTTTTGCTGCTTTGCTTTGTTTTTGAGACATGGTTTCTCTGTATAACAGCTCTGGTTATCCTGGAACTCACTCTGTAGACCAGACTGACCTTGAACTCACAGAGATCCACCTGCCTCTGCTTCCTGAGTTTTGGAATTGAAGTTGTGAGCTACCACAACCCCCTGCCAAGACTTTTGACAGAAGAGTATATCATTGTGTCCCGTGTAACTGAACAGACTTTGGAGATCCAATGTATTTAAAATCCAGTGTTCTTCCTTGGATCTACATCCTCAATGGTCCTGTAAAGCGGCTGAGTCGGCAGCAGGAACTGTTCCCTGTCATTGATGCTGGAGTTTGGGTAGAGCTTTGGAGTGGGTGTCATCATTGCCAGGAGACACAAACAAGTGGGAGGAGGCTCTGGCTCTTCCTGCCTCTTCATCTCTTCTCCTCCATCCTTAGGAATCACAGGCCTGAACACAGGGTCTGCTGAGTTGACATAGCCCATAAAGACCATGTCATTCAATGCCTGCAGCAGGCTTTGCTGTCTGTCCAATGGCCCTGTGTGAATGTCTCCTGGAAATATTATTGCTTGTCAATACTTGATAGTGTTTTCTCGTGTTTTTTAAAAACTGGATCTCTTTAAGTAGCACTGGCTGTCCAGGAACTCAAGATGCAGACCAGCTTTGCTTTGAACTTAGACATCCACCTGCTTCTGCCTTCCAAGTGCTGGGATTAAAAGTGTGTGCCACTACACCTGGCCCTAATATCATTTTTATATGAAACATTTTGCTTTCATTTTTCATTAGTTTTATGTGTCTCTGTCTGTACCAATGAATTTAATTGGACTTACTTACAGAAGCTTGAGAGAGCAAGAGGTTATTTACAGGAGTGTGAGGTTCACCACTGACATAGACTTCTTGCCCTCCCCAGCAACTGTTTCCTTTTTCCTTTTTTGTTATACTCGTTTATTTATCAGAGAGGGGCATGTGTTCCCTGGCACACATGTAAATGTCAGAGGACAACATGTGGCAGTCAGTTCTCCATTCCACTGTGTAAATCCCAGGGGCTGATCTGGTGTTCATGGGGCCATTTTCCTCCCCATTCCAGGGTTAGCTGTGTGTAAATCCTCAGGCAGGCTCAGGCCCCTGAGCTTCCTGCTGCAGTGTTGACAGTCACATCACCCACAGGGCCTGTGGAGGTCATCCCAGCTGCAGTGAGTTCCAGACCAGGGAAGACAGCACTTTGCAGCTCTCCTCTCCCTGCCTGGCTCTCATGTTCTTTCTGCTCTGCCTGCCACACTTTCTGAATCTTGGGGAAGTTGGTAATGGTGCCTCATTTCAATTTGTATTTTCATTTGCTTTTTCAGCTCAATGTATCAAAACAAGGGCCTGGTACACTCTAGGTAGTCATCCAGTGCTCAGAGACTGAAATATCTTATTATAATTATTTTTTTTTCATTTAAAATTTTAATGCTTTAAGGATTTATTTTTTACTTTACAATATTTAATTTTAACTTTAATATCTTATCTTAAGCATTTAATTATGAATTTTTAGTTCAATATTTTATTTTTAAACATCTATATCTATTAATTTTAATTATGTGTACATGCATGTGTGTGTGTCTCTGCATATGAGTGCTGATGGTCATGGAGGCCAGAGGCATTGGATCCCCCTGGAGCTGGAGTTACAGGTGATTGTGAGCCATGCAACTTGGATGCTGGGAAGCACACTCAGGTTGTATGCAGGAACAATAGTGCTCTTCACTGTGGTGCCATCTCTCCAGCCACTTACAGTGTTTTCAATTTGCAAAAGTCACAGAAAATAGTATTAGCAACTGTCACATATACACAACTAGACTTAAAAATTCCACGTGTGATTCTTAATTTTGATTTTTTTTAACTGTTTTGTCTTTAAGTGACTCGTAGTGTCTTGATTGACATAACCTATCACTTTACAAAGACTCCACTGGATCTGGGGTCAGACTCCCTAAGTTGGACTGGGACCTCCTGTGACAACCTGTTGTATAACCAGAGTGAGGGTCACGTAACATGAGAATCAAAGTCTGGACTTGGGGCTCCCACTTCAGGACCTGGCTTGGGTTAATCAGCTGTTTTCCCCACACAGGTTGTTTGATGGTCAAAGACCCCTGTTAGCTATCGCAGACACAGAGATGATAAAGAATATACTAGTGAAGGAATGCTATTCTGTCTTCACAAACAGACGGGTAAGTAACTTTTTTCCTTCCTTCCTTCCTTCCTTCCTTCCTTCCTTCCTTCCTTCCTTCCTTCCTTCCTTCCTTCCTTCCTTCCTTTCTTTTTTTCGAGACAGGATTTCTCTGTATAGTTTTGGTGCCTGTCCTGGATCTCGCTCTGTAGACCAGGCTGACTTTGAATTCACAGAGATCTGCCTGGCTCTGCCTCCCGATTGCTGGGATTAAAGGTGTGTGCCACCACCGCCTGGCCAGCTTTCTTTTTTAACTAAAAAAAAAGTTGAAAGATTCATGTTTGTTATTTTTATTTATGTGTATATATGTGTGTCTATATAAGTGAATGCCACATGTGTTTAGATGCCTGTGAGGTCAGAAGAGGGTGTGAGGTGCCATGGAGCTGGTGTTCCAGGCAGTTGTGAGTGGCCTGACTGACATGTGTGCTGGGAACTGAACTTTCCTCCTCCAGTAGAGCAGCAAGTGTCTGAACAGCTGAGCCATCTCTCCAGTCTCCCCCTTGACTAATGCTAACCTTTTCATTTTAGTTATTGAATTTATTTTGTTTTGTTCATTTGTTTCTTTAGAGACAATTTTTTCTCTGTGTAACTCTGACTCTCCTGAAACCCACTCTGTAGACCAGGCTTGCCCCAACTCAGAGATCTGCCTGCCTCTACCTGCCTCTGCTTTCCAAATTCTAGGAGTAAAGGCGTGTGCCACACAAACAAATATTGGGTATTTGTTTTTATTTTTTATTTTTGGTTTTTTGAAACAGGATTTTTCATGTAACCCTGGCTGTACTAGGACTCACTCTATGGACCAGGTTGTCCTTGAAGTCACAGAGATCTTCCTGCCTCTGCCTCCTGAGTGCTGGGATTAAGGGCGTCACCACCACCTCTTGGTTACTTACTGAATTTTAAAAAATGAGATAAATATAGATTCACAGTGGCTTCCACAATAATATACATTCAGGGTCTAGACATTCATTTTGCTAATGAGAAAGTATAAATATACTATATTATTGTAATCTAGTTGTGGATGGACACTGTTGTCATCTAGATTGTATCAAATGGGCCCTTTCTTATGTCTGTGTAGTTTAGTACAGTTATTCACAGGTCTAGGTTTGTGTGGTGACAAGTACTGAGAATACAGACGACTCCTTAACCATGCAATTCCCTCTTGCTAGTCCATTAGCTACTTTGTTTGGCCTGTCTTCTTCTCTTCACCTTGTGTATCCATTTTCCTTCTCAATGGATTGTGGCATCAGTGTTAGGTCTGATGACTATTTACCTGATCTTTCTGTGTGGGTTTGCTTGAATACACATTATACACTTTTGAGATTTGTTCTTAAACCTATGGCTTTATTTATGTTAATTTTGTGTAAGGTATGATACTTAGTTCAATGTTCTCTCTCTTTTTTAAACCATCCCTATTCCACTGACCTATCTGGGGAAACATATTAGTTCTCTCTTTCTACCCTGTGGGTCCTGGGGATTGAACTCAGGTTGATGGGCTAGGCAGCAAGCACCTTTACCTGCTAGCTGTCTCTTTGGCCTTCATTCAGCCTTGGGTCATTTGGTGAAGTTGGCTGAAGGCCAAGTTTGCAGCTGCCCTTCATCAAGTGGAAGCCATTTCCATTTCTTCCTGTTGTGCTGAGCACTTTCACATAAGGGCATGTTGGGAGACTCCACAGCAGTATAAATTATACATATGGAAGGTAGAAGGAAGTTCCCACCAGGGAAATAGAATTATGTTTTCCCTTTTATCACTGCATAAAGAATGAAGGAAAATGGATTTCTACAGTAATATTCCTAAACAAGCAAACAGCTCCTGAACAAAACAAACTAGGACTAGAGAGATGGCTTGGTGTCTGAAAGTTCTGAAAGAGGATGGGTTGGTTACCTACATCCACATCCAGTGATTCACAACCACCTGTAACTCCTGCTTTAGGAGATCCAACTCTCTCCTTTGGCCTCTGAAAACACTGCACACATATGTGCATATATTCATACACATACATACATATATACATACAGTACTAAAACAAATCTTGTATAAAACTCTAATGCTCTAAGTGTCTCAGGGCTAGGGAGATGGCTCCGTGGGTAAAGGACCTGAGTTAGGATCCCCAGCATCCACCTAAAAGCTGGGCATAGCAGCATGCATGTGTTACTTCAGAGCTGTGTTTGGAACTATGTAGCTCCTAGGAGTTTATTGGCTAGCTTCTCTAGCCAAATCAGAGAATTCTAGATTCAGTGAGGGACCTGCCTTAAAAATGTAGTTATAGAAGAAGATGCCAGACCTCTGGTCTCCAAATGACCATGCATACCATCACTCTAGTCTACACACACACACACACACACACACACACACACACACACACACACACACACACACACACCACAGTATCCCTTTTCACATTGCTTATGTTGTAAATACTGAGCTGGAGTACTTGTCTGATGCAAAGTTAGCTTTCTATATATCTCCAAGCCTTTTGCCATGTGCATAGCTCTGGAGAATCTGCTATATCGTTGCCCCATCTTCTTCCCACTCCCATAACTAATTTTCCAACCATAGACAGATTTATATTTAGAAGGATGTGAAATATAAAAATTTGAAAGTTCAACATGCCGCCCAGTGATCATCTGATTTCTTATAGGCTGTGAGGAAATTCTGACCACCCCCCCCTGCCCCACCCCACATCTGGCATGAGGGTTGAACCATAGTAAACAGTCAATAACTAATTTTTATATAGCGATATCCACTTAGCACTTTTGCAAACATGGAAAATTCTGGACTTACAGAAAGCCAAATTTGCATTTTTTTGGACTCTAGGAATTTGGCCCAGTGGGGTTTATGAAAAAAGCCGTCTCCATGTCTAAGGATGAAGAGTGGAAGAGAATTCGAGCCTTGCTGTCTCCCACCTTCACCAGTGGAAAACTCAAAGAGGTGAGTCAAAGGACTTTTAGGTGAAACGTTTATGAGACTTGAGTCCCCACACTTAACTATGGATGCCTATGTGTTTTGTGCTTAGATGTTCCCCATCATTGAACAGTATGGAGATATTTTGGTAAAATACTTGAGAAGAGAGGCAGAGAAAGGCAAGCCTATCACCATGAAAGAGTAAGTAGTGATCCATGTACTGCGGTTCTGGGAGAGGAAGGGCAACTGGGGCAGAAGGGTCATCATCTGTGTGTCCCACATGGTCCACCTGCTCCTTCTTCCCTTTAGACACTAGATGACAAAATATTCAGTTGAAAAGAAACATGGTCGTACCAAGATCACACGGTAGGGGGAGGGTAGGAGGGGAAGATGCTTGGTTAATACTGAGGTGATGTCACCTGTCCTGCCCAAGATTATGAAATTTTCAGGCTTCTTGGTGCATGTGTTAAATTCCCATGTCTCTCTCCTCAGAGTGTTTGGGGCCTACAGCATGGATGTGATCACAAGCACATCATTTGGTGTGAATGTTGATTCCCTCAACAACCCAAAGGACCCTTTTGTGGAAAAGGCCAGGAATCTCATAAGACTTGATTTTTTTGACCCATTATTCATGTCAGTAGGTATGTATGATGGTTCTTCTGCCTTTTGACCCACTGCTCTTGTCTGTGGCCATGTTAGTCAGCTCTGCCTTTCTCTTCCACACTTACCAAAACTAACAGCTCTATAGGTATGTAATTTACCCCCTTAAAGGTGAATATTTTTTTTTTTTGCATTCAAAGATCTGTAGCCCATTACTTTAGTTTTAGAACTTCATTTTTCTTTTAGACAGAGTTTCACTGTGTTGCTATAGCTGGCCTGAAAGTTGCTATGTAGACCAGACCGGCCTTGAACTCACAGTGATCCTCCTACCTCTGCCTCCTGAGTGCTGGGGTTAAAGGTTTACACTACCAGTCCTGGCTTAGATTTAGAATTCTTTTATTTATCCTTTGACAGTATCATATAGGCATACAATCTATCTTGATTATTCCTACTCATAACTCTCACCTCCCATTTCCCTCACACACCCCAACACATCTTCCCCCCAATTTATGTCCCAATGAGTCCAATCAGTGCTTCCTCCCAGGATGCTGACCAATATTATTGGCGTGATCTCATGCAGGTGGTAAGTTCATGAGTGGGCCATGCCATGTCCAGGATATGGCATTTCACACCACCCCTTCCTGAATTTTACTTTATTCCCACACCCTCTTTCATGATGTTCTTTGAGCCTTGAGTGGTGGGGCTCTTGGTATAGATGTAGGGTCCAGCACTCAACAGTCATTTATTCTCAGCACTTAGATCACTTAGGACTCTGCATTGACTGATGGTTCACACGGCCCATTACCAATGTCAACTGCAGAGTACTTAGTTCTAGCCATGTTGCACATGTGCACCATCATCCTTCAAGCAGCCTTGACATAAGCCACCACCAATTCACTTTCTGTATCTGGGTACATATTCTGGGTATTTTATTCACATTAATGGGATTATAGACTATGTGGTTTCTGTGACAGGTGTCTGTCTTAGCACACAATTAAAGAAGCAAGCGTCACAGTCTGCTGTGTCTATGAACAAGTAATATTCCATATCTGTTGATGGACACTGAAGTTAGTTTTATATGTTTGCTATGAATTTTGCTGCCATGAGCATTTGCATACAAGGTTATGTTTGAATATTTGTTTTTATGTTTTAGGGGTATACATTCAGAATCATTGTTGCTGAGTCAAGAAGTAACTATTTTTAACATATTAAACAACCCAGCATATGTTTTCCAAAGTAGCTGCAGAGTTTTCTGTCTTCTAGAACTGCAGGGGAATTCCAGGTTCCCCATGCTCTTGCCTCTTCCACGACTTTGGTCATTGCACAGTAGTGGATATGTTGTGGGTTGGCCCTGTGGTTTTGATCATTTCCCTAGTCCTAATGCAATTAAAAAACAAAGTTAGAAGTTTTAATGTCTGCTTCTTGATCATCTCTCTCCTATACAACTGAATTGCTTTAACATTTTGAAAAGATTTACATTTATTTTATGTGTATGAGTGTTTCACCTGCACATATGCATGCCACAGGCATGAAGTGCCTGCCAAGGCCATAAGAGGGCATTGAATTCTTACAGAAGGTTAAGTGCAGCCATGTGAATACTGGGAATCAAACCCATGTCTCCTGCAAGGGCAGCCAGTGCTAAGGGCTGAGTCATCACTTCAGGCCCTGTAGTAATTTTTGGGTATGTGCTGGGTACAATTAGCAGTGGTGCTTCATTTAGGATTTTAATACTTTCCCTATCAATTATATTTCTATAACAGTTCATGTGTCCTTTTGTCTATATCCCATCCTTCATCACCTAATAGCATCCTCTCCTAGTCTCCTTTTAAGCATTATTCCATAACCACACTTATACTTGTTGACATATTTACATTTATAGGATAGATTCAGGAAGTGAGGGAGATTGTGTGTTTTCTTCCTTTCTCTCTTTTCTTTCTTTCTCTCCTTTCTTTCTTTCTTTCTTTCTTTCTTTCTTTCTTTCTTTCTTTCTTTCTTTCTTTCTTTCTTTCTTTCTTTCTTTCTTTCTTTCTTTCTTCCTGAGTTTACATCTTTGAGCTTAGCTTTAAAGGGGCACTGAGTACCAAATTCAGATCTTGTGCTCACATGGCATGTGATTTATCAATGAGCCATCTCTCCAGGCCTGGAGTTAGTTGTTTTAAATTTTTATTTTAATGTAAAGTTTGATTATTTGAGATTTTAAAATTTAAGGCTGTAAGCTTCTCTCTGCTTTTTCCTTGCAGGATATTGGTGTGTCTTCATTTCATACTCTCTCAAGACATTGTCTATTCCTTTGCCGTATAGGGGAGATCCCAGAATCTCATGCAATCTAGGAGGCACTCTGCCATGAAACTATATCTCAACAAATTTTCCCATCACCTCCTGGAGTTCTTTGACTTAATTGCTTTTTAATAAGAGTGTATTGATTAATTTGCACATTCCTTTGACTCTCCTCATATCCTTTCTGTTGCTAGTTTTGTTTTATATCATAACAGTTGAGATACAAATGCTATCTTGGCTGTTCTTTTTTTTATTACTTATTTTTTAGCTAATACCAAACTTATTTATTTATTTGTGTGTGTGTGTGTGCGTGTGTGTAGTCAAACTTTTCTTTGGGCTGGAAGCTCACAAATAATGACATAGACACTTATTACTAGTTATGAAAGCTTGGCCTTAGCTTAGGCTTTTCCCCAACTTGCTTTTACAAATTAAATTAACCTGTTTCTTTTCATCTGTGTTCTAGCGCATAGCTCGGTTACCTCTCCTCTGTACTGTATGTCAGCTTCCTCAGTGTCTCCCTGGCATCTCTTTGCCTCACTTCTTCTCAGAGTTCCTCTCTTTCCCCAGAAGTCCTGCCTAGTCTCTTCTGCCTAGCTATTGGCTATTCAGCTCTTTATTAAACCAGCCACAATGACACATCTTCACACAGTGTAAACAAATATTCCCCAATGTATACGTCCTGCCTTGGCATTTGTGTGGCAGATGAGATCAGAGGACAACTTACAGTAGTTGGTTCTCTCCTTCCAGAGTATGGGATGCAGGGATCAAACTCAGGTTGTTAGGCTTGTCTGCAGGACTCTTTAGCTGTCAACGGCCCCTTTCTGTACTTTCTGGATCCACACAAACTACAGGAGTAGAGTTAAATCCAAAAGTCAGATGTCTTCCTTTGGCTCTTCTAAAGTGTAGAAGGAGCATTATGGTGGTAACCCAGTGTGAGCAAGGCCACAGACAGAATGGCTTCTGGTGGAGACTTGGTGACTTATTCTTTAGATTGCTTCATGATTTCTCTAAATGAAACTTGCTTTTTCACTAAAATTTATTTATTTTTACATTTTCTTTCCAGTACTCTTTCCATTCCTCACCCCAATATATGAGATGTTAAATGTCTCCCTGTTCCCAAAGGATTCGATAGCATTTTTCAAAAAATTTGTGGCCAGAATGCAGGAAAATCGCCTGGATTCTAACCAGAAGGTAAAAAGTGGTGAACTCATGAGAGTCCAGAGTTTGATAATATGTTGGGTTATGAAAATGTGAGCTGTGTGCTCCATTTATCTATCACTAAAGGTAGATAGAGAAGGCTAGATTTAGAGTGAGAGAGAATAAAGAAAATTTATATTTTCTAGGAGAGAAGTTAGAGTTTTAAAAATTTGATTGAGAATAACCCAGGAATTAAACCTTAGCAATAGGAATGAAAAGTAGATGTATAAGTATTGAAATAAAAAAAAAATGACAAGGCACAATACCTACACAAGATCAAGGCCACCAAATCTCCAGCAAAAACAGAAAGGACCTCTGGAAGCCTCACCCCTCACTGAAGAACTATTGGTAGTTGATGGCTGCAGAAGGAAGGTGTGGCCACCAGTAGGTTTTCCCTGCACCAGTGGATGTCCCCACAGCCAGGCACATATGGGCAGCACCAGCTGGACTCAGTGGGTTATTAAAAAAGAGAGGTCATGAAGTTTGAAGGAAGAAATGTTATAAGGGATAGAAAAGGGATCAAATGGAGGAAATGGTGGGGTGGATAAGATAATATCTCATTGTATACATGTAGGAAATTCTCCAAGAATACCTAAAAATGATTAAAAAGGGGGGCGATACTATTATCATCTCCTTCAAAAACATTCTCCAAAATCAAAGCTATTGTTTAAATTTGTATCTCTTGTAATTTATTGTAAATGTGGTTGATGTGGTAGCTGCATGGCTTCCTGGTTTAGCCACTGGTACTTTTGTTCTGTAATGACTCCAGCAACACTAACTTGAGTAATCAAAGCTTCTGCATGGCTGATTCACCTCTGACTTCTGACCTCACCATTGACCTTCTGTTTTTGCAACTTCTCTTTCTGCTTCTAGCACCGAGTGGATTTTCTTCAGCTGATGATGAACACTCATAACAATTCCAAAGACGATGAGTCTCATAAAGGTAAACAAGGACTCCCTGGTCTAGGGACAAGGAAGCTCTCAGGGAGCGGTCAGACCGCTCAGAAAATGTGTGGGAAGGTTTTCTAGCAGAAGAATACCCCTGTGGAGTTGATGGCAGAAGGACATGGCTATTGTCTCCAGGGAATTTTCTAGAAGCACAGGGGCACAAGTCTGTTCCAAACATAAAGGATTTCAATAAGGAAGTCTTCAGTGGTCTCTGTGTGTTACCTAGGTCTTTCCCGGCACACTGACTGGGAACTCTGCCTAGACATCTGACTCTAAACATCCAGTCAGGAGGCATGTACCCAAATGGTGCTGGTGTTTTCTGGGAGCCTCTGCTGTACATGAGTTCTCTACCTTAGTCTTGCTAAAGATTTACTTTTCTTAGTGTGATGAACAAGTGGCGCCTGGGGAAAGCCTCTTTGTACAAACACCCTGGCTCTCTTCATTCTTTTACACACTTAAAAATCACTTGTAGATTTTTATCTTCTGTGTATGTGCACATGGGCACACCCCTAGGTGTATGTATAGATGCCAGAGGAAGGCACCAAGTGTCTTGTTCAACCACTCTCTGCCTTCTTTCCTCAGGACAGAGTCTCTTATTAAAGCTGGAGCTAGGCTGGCAGCCAGCAGGTCCCAATGATCCTCAGAGTTGGTGTTACAGGTGTGTGTGACCACACTTGGCTTTTTACATGGTGACTGAGGAGTCAAACTCAGGTCTTCATGCTTGTGCAGCAGGTGCTCTCACCCATTGAACCATCTCTCTAGCTTCCCATCTATGTTTATGTTTTAATTTAAAACCATTATTACTATCATAGTTGAAAAATGATGACATCCCAGTTCCAGACTTAATTCTACATGTGTGCATTAGTAGTTAATGTAAAGAGTCTTCCATCCTTTCTATTTGCTTATTTCTAGTACATACAATTGCTTGTATATAACAATTTGATCTTCTACGTCCCCAAATTTGCTTTTAAAAGTCATCATGTATTTTGTGTTTCAAATTCTCTCTAGTTTGCCCACTTGAAGCCCTTTAATGTGATTATCTAATTTCAAATTCTTCTATACCTCTCATCCTTTGGAGGCTGGGTCTCGTGTAGCCCAGGTTGACACCATTTTCATAATGTGTCTAAGAATTACCTTTAATGTCTATGCTACCATGCCTAGTTTATACAATGCTGGAGATTGAACCCATGGCTTCAAGCATGCTAAGCAAGCTCTCCACCTACTGAGCTATATATCCTTAGCTCTTCTGTTTCAATTTTGATTGCTAAATAGATATTAATTTTTAAATACCCACTGATTGTGCAATTATAGTCAAGTTTCAATTTAGTAACAAGGACTTAAAGTAATTGGAAGAAAAAAATGCCAAAAACAGAATCATAACACTCATGGAAAAGGTTTACAACTGCCTGTAATTCCAGCTCTATGGACTCCAATGTCATCTTCTGCTCTCCATACACACATAAAAACATTTTAAGTTCTAGCAAAGGACTAGAGTTCAGTTCCCAGCACCTACCTCTGAAAGCTCAGTCTTTTACAACTCTGTGTCTAGAGGATCAGATGCCCTCTTCCGGCCTCCATGGGCACTATCCTGACTGAAGCAATCTTCCCCTTCTCTGGCTGTGTTCCATGGATGTCAGGGTGCTAACAGCCCCAGGGTGACTGAATGATTTCTCCATATTTATCTCTAGGGAAACAGGAGCCTCATCTCTTTTGTGACGATCCACTCTGACCTGACTTTCCTGAAATATTTTCTTACTTTCAGCTCTATCTGACATGGAGATTACAGCCCAATCAATTATCTTTATTTTTGGTGGTTATGAAACCACCAGCAACACAATTTCCTTCGTCCTGTATTTACTGGCCACTCACCCTGATATTCAGAAGAAGCTGCAGGAGGAGATCGATGAGACTCTGCCCAATAAGGTGAATGGATGGTGCTTTAAGGAGGAGGGAAAAGGAGACACCAATCACCCTCAGTGGTGTGTGTGTGTGTGTGTGTGTGTGTGTGTGTGTGTGTGTGTGTGTGTGTGTGTGTGTGTGTGATAAACCTACATTGGGTATTTTTCTAAATCACTTCCCACCGTGTTTTAAGACAGGCTTTCTCACAGAATCTCCAGCACATCAATTTTTTAGGCATTCTCCCCACTGATCACTAGGCAGTCCTTTACTCTGTGTCCCCTACTCCACTGCTGGGATTATAGATGTGTGCAACTGTGCCTGAATTTATGAATTATGTGTATCTGAACTCAGGCTTTCATGGTAGACACTTCACAAATTGAGACATCTTTAAGCCCCAAGCGATAGTTATTCTAATTACTTTGTAAGGGGCTGGATAGATGGCTCAATGATTAAAAGCACTGGCTGCTCTTTTGGAAGAACCATCCAGGTTTGATTCCCAACCCCAAATGTCAGCTCTCAGCTGTCTGTAATGCCAGTTACAAGAGATCTGACACCTTCTTCTGACTTCTGTGGGCCCTGCACTCATGTAGTACATAAAACACATATGTAGGCAAAACAATCCCTCAACACATAAAATAAAACAATTTAAAAACCTTATAAAATGTTTTGTAATTGCCTAGGACCAATGCAATGCTGAGTTCAGCTTTGGAGCTACTGAGAACTCAACAGTACAATGCAGACCTATTGAAAGCTAATGTAAAATCCCAGTACAAATATTTTTCTTTCTTTTCAGGCATCTCCCAGCTATGATAAAGTGATGGAGATGGAGTACCTCGACATGGTGTTGAATGAAACTCTCAGATTATACCCAATTTCTAGTAGACTTGAGAGAGTCTGTAAACAAGATGTTGAAATGGATGGTGTGTTTTTTCCCAAAGGGTCCATAGCAATGATACCAGTTTATGCTCTTCACCATGACCCGCAGTACTGGCCAGAGCCTAAGGAATTCCGCCCTGAAAGGTACCAGAATCCCCAGAGTGTGAACCCACCCTGAACATGTTTGCCTGTATATGCTATGATGTCTCTTATGAAATGATGATCTAAATGTGATTTTGCATCCATTTGCATTCTGCGATGAGAATGGCAGAGAAAGGGAAGAAAAGAGAGGAGAGGGGAAGAGAGACTGGGAAGAAAATATGACAATTTACATACAGAGTGTTTTCCTCCTCCTACCTCAAGTAGCAAATGGCCAATTTAAGTGTGAGACAGGAGCCCATTTTCCTTCTGTCTAACTGACATGTGCTTTTCAGAGATGAACCCAGCATTATCCTGAATGGACTTTTAGATTTTTAAGATATATTCCCTCTTTTCTTTGTTTTATTCTTTGACAATTGCATGCTTGTATAATGTATTTTGGTCATCTTCACCTCGCATTACCCTGTCTTTTCTCCCTCCCACAAGGTTGAATCCCTATTTGTCTTCAACAAGTCTTCCTCCTGTTTTCATGTCTTCCTGTTTTCGTGTGACTCATGAGTTTAACTAGGGTTGCTTGAATAGCAAGCACAGGAGTTATTTACTGGAGAATGAACAACTCACCAGTAGCTATACCATTGAAGAGAAACTTCCTCCTACCACAGAAACCGTTAATTGTCAATAGCTCTTTAGGGAGGCGGCACCTCATGAACTCCCTCCCCACCCATGACACAGTGTATCAACATGGGTCCAGTCTTGTGTAAGCAACCACAGCTCCTGAGTGCGCAAGAGTACAATGGCTGTGTCCTGTCCAGGTCATAGTGTTTCACAGCACCCTTTCATTCCCTTGCTCTTACGTTATTCTGCCCCCTCTTCTGAGATGTTCTCTGAACCTTGTTGGGAAAGATATTGATGTCCCATTAATCACTGAGCACTCCACCATCACCCATTTTCAGCATTTTGACCAGTTATGACTCTCTGTGTAAACTATCTCCCACTACATTCAGAAGCTTCTCTGACCAAGGCTGACAGCAGCACTAAATTTGTTTATAAACATGAATATTTAGAAGGCAGCTTGATACCATGTCCACTTAGCAAAACAACAGTAATATGTTCTACTCTAGAGCCTATGAACTCCCTAGCCATTGAATAATTGCCCAGATTTACAGTACCAGACATTAATTCCCTCTGTGAATTGAAACGCCAATGCAATCAGAAAATGGCTGGTTTCCCTTACCCCTTAACCCCATAATTACACTAGTGGACACATAGGATGAATTTTCTGTCAAACAGCAGTTGTCTTATCTATTATGTGGAAACTTTTTTTTTTGGTTTTTTTGAGACAGGGTTTCTCTGTGTAGTTTTGATGACTGTCCTGGATCTTGTTCTGTAGACCAGACTGTCCTCAAACACACAGAGATCTGCCTGGCTCTGCCTCACAAGTGCTGGGATCAAAGGCATGCACCACCATCGCCCCACTTCATGTGGAAACTCTTATAGGGCAAGGAGGATGGAAAGGACCTTTAGTGTATGATTCTCAGATTCCAATGTCTGCGAGAAAAAGTTCAATGAACCTTTACCCAAACTATCTGTATGTTATCTGTTAGATGTCTAAAGGACAGTTCATGTATGTAGCTCTTATGTTTCTACCCTTTGTTGACTTATGATTACTCTGTTTCTCCAGGTTCAGCAAGGAGAACAAGGGCAACATCAGTCCTTATATATACCTTCCCTTTGGTAACGGACCCAGGAACTGCATTGGCATGAGGTTTGCTCTCATGAACATGAAACTTGCTCTCACTAAAGTCCTACAGAACTTCTCCTTCCAGACTTGTAAAGAAACACAGGTGAGGGGAAGACTATTTCTGTAAATGATGTTTTATGGGAGACTTTTTTCAATTGAAGGTTCTGTGTATAAAAACAAATATGGTTGTTTGAGTTTTAATAATTTGTTTTATGGTCAAATGAGTTATTTGTGTCTAGGCATGAGCTAATGAATCTCTTATGCTATGTCTGTATAGAGTACATTATGAAGAGTTAGTGCAGGCCAGTATGACAGGATTATATGCATTCTGTTTAAAGTTCCAGTCATGTTCATTGAAGACTGGATATGCCATATGCCAGCCAGAAGTGCAGTGATCATGTCTTCTTTATTGGGTGGTGCATTCTTCCAGAACTCACAGAAGCCCTCCTCTGAAAGCCTTGTCAACCATGGGCTGTACATTATAATCACTGAGGAGCTTTACAACTCACATATGGGGTCTGAGATGTTTCTCAGTTGGAAAAATGCTTACCTTGCATGCACAAAGCCCTGGCTCCCATCCTCAGAACTGCATGAAGTAGCTGTGGTGAAGCGTACCTGTAATTCCTGCACTAAGGATTGGAAGGCAAGAGGACCAGAAGTTCAAGTAACCAACTTGGTTACATGACACCTGGTCTCAAAAACAAAAACAGACTCATGATGCCTGGTCATTTCTGAAATCCTAAAATAATTCACCAAGAGTGTAGCTTTAAAAGCTCACCACTGACTTCCCATGTGAGGCCAAGTTGAGAATCATTATTGTAAAACACAATTGCTGGAGCTCAAGAGATGGCTCAATGGTTAAGAACACTTGTTGCTCTTATAATTCGGATTCAGTTCCTGCCCCTACATAGTGGCTCACAGCTATTTGCAACTCCAGTTACAGGGCCTCTGACATGCTCCTCTTGCTTCTGCACACATGTGGTATACATGACTATGTGCAGACAAAACACTCCTGTACATAAAATAAAAATAAAAAATATCTTTAAAAAGTCTCTAGTTATGCTGGGCGATGGTGCCACACACCTTTATTCCCAGCACTTGGGAGGCAGAGCCAGGCTGTGAGTTCGAGGCCAGCCTGGTCTACAGAGCAAGATCCAGGACAGGCACCAAAACTACACAGAGAAACCCTGTCTTGGAAAAAACAAAACAAAAAATTTCTGGTTTTGATGAACTCCAACCTTATGGGATATCTTGATGGTTCTGCCTTACTTCTCTGGAGCTTTTGCTCCAGAAAACAGGTAGTTGTCATATTTCTATAAACCATGTATCTCTTCCCCTTTTTATTTTGCTCTCATACCTCAAGTTCTTGTTCATTCCACCAGATGAATATTCTTTTTGGGTTTCTTTTCTTATTTATTTTATGCTCTACTTATGACTCCTGCAGGATGTTTTCATCACCTATGCTAGTACTTTGTCATTAAAGTCTCCAGTTTGATTGTGTTTGTTCTCTCTGTATTGAAGGAAATACCTTCTCTTTTCTATATTACCTCATATTATTCCTATATTACCTCATATTATTCCTGCCACGAACTACAAATGGTTCTTTGAGGAGAGTTTGCATATTGAAAGTAAATGTTTAAAGTATGGCTAATATATAATACTATTTCATAAAATACTAAGCTAATTAAACAATTAACAGATACTATTTGTATGAATATTTTTATATACATTTTTTTGTATGCCTCTTTGGGAAACATATGTATACTTTGCAAAATTTTAAAAGAATAAGATGGGGCATTTGGAGAAAGGGTTTACCTTTTCTTGAACAACTTGTTCTTGTTTCATGAAAAGAGATGGCTAAGATTTGTGGGTCTTCTGTATTTAGAATGTGGCTTCTCTTTGTCAATTACTTTTATTTCTGGGTGAATAGAGGGATGACAGTGTTTATTCTGTGATTTGTGATTTAAGGCAATTGTATAGCTTTACCTATACACAACCTCACTTACGTTAGTACTTTCTCACTGAAGCATTTAAATCATAAGCATATACAGGGATTTAGACAGACAAAGCAAGATTCAAATTTTGAGACTTAATGTCACACCTGCTAAGGGGCATAAGCTCTGGCAAGCTCCACTTGTCTTAAATTTGACACTTCTCTATCTCCCTGACAACTTTGTTCCCCTTCTTTCTCCTGTGATCAGAAGATCACTCCACTGGAGGCATTTCCCCCCTCCATCATCGAATAGCGTGAGCCTAAAAGCGTCATTGAAAACATTGTATGACTCCAAATTGCTCATTCACTCTATTCTTGGAAGCCAAGAATAGATGCTAGAAAAGCAAGCAAATGTCTGTCCTCCTAAAGACTTATCCTCAATGGGCTCAACTCTAGTGGTGACCTGTGACCTAGGAGTTGAGGACTGTCCACAGACTTGAAATATATCTTCTCAGGGTTAGCTTGCAAGTTTCAACAAACCAAAAGTAGCTATTCAGGGATTAAAAAATAATATGACATAATAACTAGTAATCAGGTTCAAAAATGTGAAACTTATCTGTTTTACTCCAAATCAGCACAGAACAGAAATAACATCAGCCAACATGACTTCATCTCAGGCCCTGTATACAGTAGAGTCTCAATCAACATTGTACCCAATGTATGGTTTGGATGTAGGCTCTCACCATATAAGTGACACAGTCTGGAGAGTAAGAAAGTCAAAACATACAACATTAAATGCAGTTCCATGTTTCTGTAAAGCATTATCATCCTGAATTTTTTTTTAAAAAACTTTTCTTCTGGGGTTGCTTTTGGTTCATTCATTGATTTCCAATATTTTTCTTCCACTATTGCAGATCCCTCTGAAAATAAGCCGAAAGGCAATGTTTCAACCAGAAAAACCTGTTGTTCTAAAGGTTGTGCCACGGGATGAGATCATAACTGGAGCATGACTTTCTTTCAAGGACTTCCACCGTGTTCTTCAAGAAGGTGATATCTAAGAACACTGGACTCTTTAATTTACTTCAGGAATAAAACGCAGATGAAGATGAGGCTTAATTTCCTGGCCTTGATGCATGGTTATGGATTCAGTACATCCATTGAGCTTTCTCAGTGTCAATACAGAGTACCATCTAATGTAAAGGAAATGACTAAATCAGTTGACAGAATGAGAAATTCACCTTCTCTGGTCCTCATGGGGCTACTTCCATCCACATTTCTTTTGAGAGTAACTATCCTATTGTAATGTAATAAACAATAATTTTAAATGAAAATCTGGACCACTGTGACAATTTTTATTGTAAAACTGGTATCAGATGCTCTAGTTGCAATATTCTGCAATAAATGTTACACTGAAAATGTAAACATTTCTATTTAAAAATAAATTTATTTTATATCATAGCTGCAGTTTTTCCTCCCTTATTTCCTCCCAGTCCCTTCCTCTGCTGCCCCCCTCTGTTCCCACTCCCCAATTCATTCCTCCTCTGTTTCTGTTTAGGAAAGGGCAGATTTCCCATGAAAGCCAACAAAATATGGCATATCAAGTTGCAGTAAGACTAAGCACCTCCCATGAATTAAGGCTGCTCAGAATGAGGAGTAGGTTCCCACAAGCCAGTAAAAAGAGTTGGAGATAACCCCTGTTCCCACTGTTAGGAATCCCACAAAAGGACCAAGCTACACAACTGTAACATATATACAGAGTGCTCAGGTCAGTGCCATGCAGGCTCCCTCATTGTCAGTTCAGTCCCTTTGAGCCCCTATGAGCCCAGGTTAGCTGATTCTGTGAGATTTTTTTTTTTTGTGGTGTCCTTGACCCCTCTGGCCCCTACAATCCTTTCTTCCCCTCTTCTGTGGGATTTCCCGAACTCTGCCTAATGTTTGGCTGTGGGTCTGCATCTGTTCCCATCAGTTGCTGGATGAAGCCTCTCTGATGACAGTTCATCTAGTCACCAGTCTGGTCACAGGCGATGGTCAACTCCGGCTATATACCTGCTATTGCTAGGAGTCTTAGCGGGGGTCATCCTTGTAGATTCCTGGGAGATTCCTTTGCATCAGGTTTTTACCTGAACCTGAAATGCCCCCACTTTCCAGTAGTCTATTTTATTAGTCTCCCTCTTTGTGCCCCCAAACCTGATCACTCATGTTCCCATCCCCACCTACTCTCCCTCCACTTGTGAAATCTCTTCTATTTCCCCTTCCCATTGAGATCTGGGCATCCCCCCATAAACACTTATTTAAATTTCTTTTTTTATATTCTTTGAGAGCTTCATATTTTGATTATATTAATTTCTTTCCTCCAACTGCTCCAAGACCCTCCTCCACCTTCCTTCCCACCCAACTTTATATTCTCTCCAACTGTTTCAAATCAAACCAAACGATGGGGTCCAGTTCATGTTGGATAACTATTCCTGGGTGTAAGGCCTGCTCTGGAGTGCAGCTGGCAAACACAATGTCACCCCATTGATGAAAACTGACTTTCTTATCTCAGGAGCTATCAATTGACAACATCTCCTTGGCTGAGGGTAGGACCCTAAGCTCCTCTACACTGAGATTTTGTCTGGTTTGAGCTTGTGCAGATCTTGTGAATTCTGTCACGGTCTCTGTGAGTTCCTATGTGCATCTGCTATGCTGTGTCTGGAAAAAGTTGTTTCTGTGAAGTCATCCACCACCTCCAGCTCTTACAATCTTTCTGTCTTCTATTCCACAGAGATCCCCAAGCCTAGAGGGGAGAGGTATGATATAGACATCCTGGTCAGAGCTGAGCATCCCAAAGTATCCTCCTCTCTTCATGTTGACAAGTTGAAGGTTTTTTGCTAATTACTACCTACTACAAGAAAAATCTTCTTTGATGAGGGTTGAGTGATACACTATTGTGGGGATATAGCAATATGTCATTAGGAGTCTTTTTATTGCTATATTCATTTAACAGATTAACAGTAGTAGATATTCTTCTAGGTGTCATTATTTATCTAGTTGAATATTGTTGGCCTTATTTACAGTGTTGGCTATGGGTTCCATCTCATGAGGTGGGCCTGAAATCTGATTTAAAAAGTGGTTGGTTTTTCCCATAGCATGTGTGCCACAATTGCACCAGTGGGCATGTCTTTCAGGTCATATTATAGCTTATATGGTCCACAGCTGGGTGAGACTGATGATTACTTTTCTCATCCAGTGTTGTGTGTAGCACCTTCCAGTACTGTGAACACTACCCACTGACCTGTGTTTTCATATGTGTTAAGAGGGAAGATAGAAATCAGAACCAAGAAGAACCAGAAATAAAGTACTTCTTAAAATAATTTTATTAATTAATAACTTTAATTCTTAATTAAATTCCCATTAATAATTTTATTCTTTGAGAATTTCATACATGTACACAACATATTTTATTCATTTACATTCCCCACTTCCCTGCTCAAATTCCTTTGGATGCCCTCCAAGTCCCCCTCCCAACTTCATGTCTTCTTTTTGTTTATAAACCTCTGAGTCTAAATAGTGCTTCCCATATGTGTATAGTGTGGGGTCACCCACTGGAGCAGAGGCAACATCTGGGGCTACACCCCTGGGAGAAGCTGACTCTTCCTCCTCTAGCAGCCACCAACAATCATGAGCTCCTCAGATCTGTGGGAAGGACTCATGAGCCCTTCCACATCCATGCTGGAATGTTGACTGGCTGATCTTATGTGGGTCTTGTACAGGTAACCGGAGCTTTTGTGACTTCGTGAGTGTGATTGTTCTGTCATGTCCAGAAGACACCAAGGAGCTGAATCCTTTTGGCCTTCGTGGTCACTGGTATGTAGATCTGGTTTAGATATAATCTTATTAGTACAGGTGAGAGCTAACCCTTGTTGACTTTTCCTATTGCTTGGAACTATACCCCTTCATTGTGCCATCATTTGTGTGTATGTTGTATGCTTGTGTATGTAGTCATGTGCTCACAGCGGTGTGCATATGTATGTAAGTACACAGGTTGATGTGAGGATGTCTTCCTCAATTGCTCTCCACTTTATTAGTAGTGTTTTAAATTACATTTCAGCATGTGTGCACACCTGCAAAGGGATCACGGTGCCTATGTAGAAGTCATAAGACAACTTGCAGGAGTTGGCTCTCTCTTTCTACTATGTAGGTCCTAGGGATTGAAGCCAGGTTGTAAGTGTTGGCAGATGGCACCTTTACCCACTGAGCCAGTCTTGCTGGACCTTCACTTTACCTTTTGAGATGGATCTCTCAGTGACTTGGAGCTCATTTCTTGGGCAAGACTGTCTAGCACGTTCCAGGGATGGCCCTGTCTTTGCCTCAGTACCACTAGGATTATAAGCATGCACCACCTTATCTTTTTTATGTAGTTGATGGGGACCTGATGTCAGGTGCTCATACTGAGTCATTTCTCCATCCCTAAACAATCTTTAAAAAATGAAATTTATAAATCACTGGTTACTTTATTATTAATGTTGATTATCATAACATTTCCTGATGTTTCCAGAAGGCAAATAACATTTTTTTTGACACAGTGTCTCATGTTGTTCAAACTGGCCTCAAACATGCTATGAGAATGACCTTGGACTTCAGAAATTCTTGCCTCCACCTCTCCTGTTCTGGAGTTACAGTCGCACTCTACCACAGGTGATATATGCTGGGCTGGGCACGGAAGTCAGGGCTTTGTGACTCTCAGGCCCTGTTGACGTTTTCTTATACATCTGGTCTTTGAGCATGTGTGTACTTTCAGGTACAAGAATGTTTTCTGAGCTCCTCTTAGACTTTCCCAGCTTTGAATCTGTTCTCCAAAGAACCAGTAAAATGGTGTTCATAAACCAGAAGTTGGGCACTAGGAGTGCTCGTGGTGGTCAGAACCTCAGTGTTTCTTAGCTCTTTCAGAGATGTAGGGCTACCTTTCTAGTCCTCCTCTCTCATTTTTATCTACCACCTATTTCAAGAAATAGGAATCTACCCCCAAAATAGCCTATTCCACCCTGTCTTCCTAGGAATATTCTCAGTTTTCTTCTGTTCTGAATCTGACTCCTCTTACTAAGACTGAGAAGCAGGGCTTCCATTGTTCTTGATATCCTTTTGGTGAATTCATTTTTTTGTTTTTGTTTTTGTTTTTCAAGACAGGGTTTCTCTGTATAGCCTTGGCTGTCCTGGAACTCACTTTGTAAACCAGGATGGTCTCAAACTCACCTCTGCCTCCCAAGTCCTGGGATTGAAGGCATGGGTCACCATACCTGACATTTTACTGGTATTTATTCATTATAAATAGCTGGGTTTTCTAGTAATATTTTCATGCAAACAAATAATGTACTTTGATCTCATTTCCTGTCCTATCCTCCTTTCTTCTCCCTCCTCCTAGTCCCCCTCATTTTCCTAGACACTTCATCTTCTCTTTCCATGATCAATTCTTTTTTAAGAAATTATTTTACCTCTGGCCAGGCAAGGAGATCAGTGCCTTGTTCAGCCATCAACAGAGAAGCTTCCCCTTGTAGCAGATGGGAACACATACAGAGACCCACAGCCAGACATGATGCAGAGTGAGAGACTTTGGAACACTCACCCCTAAATGGGATGTCTTCATCAAATCCTTCCCTTCAGGGCTTGCAGAACCCTGTGAA
The DNA here is from genome assembly GCF_049852395.1 of Peromyscus maniculatus bairdii. NCBI lineage: Eukaryota > Metazoa > Chordata > Mammalia > Rodentia > Cricetidae > Peromyscus > Peromyscus maniculatus. Next base: position 36,446,907 of record NC_134874.1, on the reverse strand, counting down.
AGAGGAGGCAGAAAAAGTGTAGGAGCCAGAGGATAAGGAGAATGCCAAGAAAACCAGACCCTCTAAATCAACAGAATAGATGCAGATATGAACTCACAGAGACTGAGGCAGCTTGCACAGGACCTGCACTATCCTGCACCAGGACCTCTCTATATGTGTTATGGCTTTCAGTTTAGTGTTTTTATGGGATTCCTGAGTGTGTGAGTGAGAGGGTCCAATTCCTATGCCTTCTCTTAGGCTCTTTTCCCATTTGTTTTATTTTAATTTTGTATTATATTTTATTATTATGCCTTAGAAGCCTATTTCTTTTCTAATGAGAGACAGAAAATGGGTGGATCTGGATAGGAGGTGTTGTGGGGAGGAACTGGAAGGAGTAGAGGGAAAAGAAACCATAAGCAGGATATATTATGAGAGGAAAAATATTTTCAATTAAAAATTCCTCCCCCAATAAACAAAGGCTCATCCATTCAAAAATTACTTTATTTTAATTTGTGTGTGTGTGTGTGTGTGTGTGTGTGTGTGTGCACATGTTTGTGTGTTTCTGTGTGGGTCTGTGCATGTGTGAACAGGAGCTTGCAGAGGCCAGAAGAAACATCAGATACTCTGGTGCTGAAGTAACCAGTGGGCTCTTTACTCACTAAAGCACAAGCTTCTTGTGTAAGGATACGTCTCAATGGAGGCTTTAGAGCTGGCTTGGCCTCTCATACCCAGCCAGGCTGCCTTCCATGTAGACATCTTCTCCAAAGTACTGGGTCCCATTTGGAGTCAGTAGTGGCTTTCTTCATGAGCCTTACACAATGTTTTTAGACTAAATGACTCAGGAAGAGAATGGAAGGGTAGAAAGTAAAATGAAAGAACCCAGTAAAGTTTCTGATACTGGATAAGACTGGAACACTTTAGCCTTTGGTGCCCAATCCGTTGACCAGTCAGCCATTTTTATTTTATGTTCATTGTTGTAGGACAGGGAGGAGCTTGTGATAGATTCTGTCATGATTTCTTTTCTTGTTACTGTGATAAGCACCACAAGACAATCAAGTTAAGGGAGAAGGAGTTTACTCTGGCTCACAGTTCTAGTGGAGGGGAAATCAGGGGTCACGTGACGTCCACAATCAGGAAGCAGGAAGTGATGAGTCAAGCTGCTGCTCAGCTCCCTTTCTATACTTACTTACATAGTCCCGGATCCCATGTGGCACCACCCACAGAGGGCGGGCCTTCACGCTTTAAGCAACTCAATCAAACACCCACCACCCACAGGCATGCCTGGAGGCCCATCTCTATCCAAGGTGATTATAGATTCTCTGGAGCTGACAATAGCAACAACCACGGATTCCAAAGAAGTCTGAGAAAACATGGCCTTTCAGAGACGTGAGTGGAGAGGAACATGATAATAAGTCAAGCCTAATAATAAAAATATTAGCATTTCACTTGAGTCATATTAAAAGTCCTTCAACGATGACAGAATTAAGCTACAAATAAATTTCTTTTTTTCCCTTCAAATTCCTGGTTTAATAAGGAATTATTTATTTTGAGAAAGAGGTCCCAAACATCAGGCTGTTCACAAAAATAACCCATGGTATTAACTTTACAAAACAAATATTAAGACTATTACACTATTTTCCTGTAAGATGCATTTGACTTTGCCAACTCTCATTCACAAAAATACATGGTTACATTTGTGTTGAACAGCCACACTCATGTGAGGGAAAACACACCTATAATGCAAAGCTGCTCTCAGGGTTACAAGTAAATGAGATGTCTCTGCAGTTAGGGAAGCAACTACCAAAATCATAGGAATTGGAAGAACTGTACTCCCTGCATAACAAGAGATTATTTTGGAGACAGTTGATTAAAAACCATACATCTTTTTATTGTTAAGTCAAAGAGGTATCAACATTTAAAGCAAAAATTACAAGGTAAGACTTAACAAAACTACTAAGGAGCATCAAAGGAAGTGAAAATGGAACTAGGTGCAGGGCAATTATGAATCAATGAAAGGATATGAACTGAAATTCCAATGAAAGAAAATTATGAATCAGGAAGGATAAGGAGAGGGAGAACAGTGAGAATGTGCTGAAGTTCTAGGGGAGAGGATCTGCTGTTACTGTGATCTCTCACAAGTGCCTAGGTAAATGAATGAATAAATTTCTTAAGCAATGTCTCAATTCAAAATGGATCAGCAGCACCAAACTTTGAGAGTCAAGTGCAGATCCCAAATTGGTTCACACAATGGATGACCATGGTGATTGGAAAGGATTATCATCTTGTTTTATTGGTTCAGTGTTTTCCCCATTAATGTGTATAATGACACCATGTATTTTTGAAAGAGATATTTACTTATATTCTCAATATCATAAAATTTTACAAAGAAACAAATTGATATACTTTTACCAAAAGTCAATACAATAGTTTCTATTTTATTAAAAATTATTGGTAGAAGTAAAGAGAAACCATTACTACAGTTAGAATTCAGAATTGATGGAACTAATTGGAATCAGTGTAGATCATCCTAAGAGAATCAGAAGATGAATCTCCATATCTATTACTGACTTTGTTTCCTTTGAATCACATAATAGATGGTACTCTGTATAGACACTGAGCATGTTCAATGAATTACTGAATATTCAATCATCCAGGAAAGTACATTATGCTCATTTCATCTGGGTTTCATTCCATGGTAAATTAAATTTGCTGGTGTTCCATGACACAGCCCCCTTGAAGAATATAGCATGGTTCCTGAGGGAAATTCACGCTCCAGTTATAGGTTTATCTCTTGACACAATCTTCAGGATGATGGGGTTTTCTGGTTGGAGAATTGGTTGCCTGCTGAACTTCAGGGGGATCTGCAATAGTTAAACAATCACAATGAGAAGCAATGAGTGAGGCACCAGCAATGATAGAAGTAAAGAGAACAGATACATTAAGGACCACAATGCTTTATACACATAAGCACACACTGTATATCACTGTCCTATATCCTGAGTCCTTTATACCTACATATTCACTGAGACTGGATGGCAAAAGCACTTATCTTTTTATACAGGCAAGTATTAGTTGAACACCTATTGTGTGTAGAGTTAAGGAAAAAGTTATATTGGTTTGTGTTCTTTAGTGATTTAAATTTTAAGTCAAAAGGCCAAGTTAAAACTTTAGATCATAACTTAAGTATACAGAAAGTGAATTTTGGAGGCAATATAAAGTTAATTTTACATTCACTGAATGTATGGTAATCCTGAGAATGTATCACACATTTCACCCCTATGGAGTGACTCAGTTATCAAAGTGCCTGGGCACCAGGTTTGCCCATTTAGTTCAATGGTGGACAAGGATTCCAGGAAGCATTGGCCCTTGTTATTTTAGCTTCCAAGGGTAGTTTGAAAGATGACCTTGAGTAATTCAATGTTTTCATAATCATTTTGCCTCAGTCTTTTCAGTCTTGAGGGGGTGAGGAAGCCTCCTCCATAGCAATTTGATCTCATTACAGGAAAGGGAAAGAAAATTGTCATGGGGGAAGGGCGTCAGACTGTGGGTAACTGGAGCATGTTAGGTGTTCCAGAGTCCTGCTTGCTTCCAAGATGAAATGTTCTGTCCATCTGTCCATCTAAAGAAACTCCTACACACATTTATAGGACAGCTATATTGTAGCCATAGGCCACTTATATCCTCCTGGCCTCCCATGAAAAAAGGCAATGGGACAGGAAAACACTGTATATTTCATGTGTGTGTGTTAGAACTTAACCATCAGACAGTGATTTACGTAGTATTCCCATTGTCTTAGCCACTTTTTACTGCTATGGAAAGCAGCTCTCATAAAAGGATTTAACTGGGGGCAGGCTTACAGTCTCAGAGGCTTGGCCCATCATTATCATGGTGGGGAGTATGGCAGCAGGCACAGCAGACATGATGCTGGAGAAGGATCTGAGGACTACATCTTGATCCACAAACATTGGGCCTAGTGTGGGCTTTGGAAACCTTGAAGGCCACCTTTAGTGATTCACATATCCTGTGTCACATTGGTGACTCTCAACTTTGGTGTGCAGGAGAATAGCCTATATCTTAAAGCCACATTCTGGGTGCATTATTTCAGTGTACCTAATATGGCCAGACATAGTGGCCAGACATAGGCTCTTCAGTAGTTAGTTCTTAATCATAGTCAGCGATTGGGAGCTCCTGATACCTGGAAGCTTCTCTTAAGTCCTGGTGATGCCCACCAGTCACAAACCGTGATAAGATCATTATTATATGTTGTGTGCACAATGTCTCCCCATCTTGTTAACTTGGACAGAATTTCAAGATTTCATATAGTCATGTCCCCTAATCTGCACTGACTCTAAATGAATTCCTTACTTGTGTTTTATTCGGACACAGCTCAGGATGGAAAGACCTTAAAGCTCATATCAGACTACAAATACCTTCTTTTGTTCCCTACATTATTAAATTGTTCATGAGCAGTGTGGTGATTTGAATGAAAATTGCCCCCTCAGGCTTATGTTTGAATACTTGGTCCTTGGTTGACAGAACTGTCTGGGAAGGATTAGGAGGTGTGGCCTTGTTGGGGGAGGTATGTTACTGGGGGGGGGCATTGAGATTTCAAAAGACGCGTGCCAGTCATTTCCAGTCTCTCTCTCTCTCTCTGAGCTCTCAGCTGTACCTGCTGCCATGCCTTCACTCTGACATCATGGACCTTCATCCTCTGCAACCATAAGCCCAATTAAACACTTTTTTTTTTAAAAAAAATAAGTTGTCTTGGTCATGGTGTTTTATCACAGCAATAGAAAAGTAACCAAGACAAGCATTTTATTTTCTGTATGTAAAGCTCCAACATTTTTCTATAAAAAGTTGAAACATTATTTATAGAGAGAATTTCTTGCCTCACCTCTGTTTCCTCACAAGGCTGGAGGGTGAAGTTCTGCAGGACTCTGACGACAGCGAGTTTCATGCTGATGAGGGCAAACCTCATGCCAATGCAGTTCCTGGGTCCGTTCCCGAAGGGCAGGTATACATAAGGATTGATGCTGCCCTTGTTCTCCTTGCTGAACCTGGAGATAGAGTGGGGATGCAAATGAGGTTATGGAACATGGAGATCCAAGAGCTCCATGTTTGGAGTTCTGACACCCTCAACCAGGATGGCGTAGCTGAACCAAGTTTGTGGACTTGCAACTGAACCCTTACTGCAGGTGTCTGACTAAGGGACTGTGAGCTAAAAGTCTACTCCACTCACACCAAAACAGATATTTCCTGGGTTCTTGAGACAAGTGGAAATGAATGCTCTTTGAGAGAAAACACATCCTTAGACAGAAAATATTCCTTTTAGGATGATGAAGTGTCCTTCCCTGAAAGACATATTGGGATTGACTGAACTGAAGGCAAAGTGGGCTCCTGCCTCACACTTAGGAAGGAGGAGACACCTCTCTGTCACTGTGGGAAATGCTCATTTCCCCTCCCCCATACCCCCTCTCCCCTCATTTCCCTTCTTTGTTGCTCCCCTCACCTGTGTTTTCACTGTCAGCCTCTCCTCCTTCAACTCTCTTTTTCTTATGAGAATTGCTTTTGCTTCAGAACAACCAAAGCCAAATAATTTTCTGGGGCACAGGATGAGTCTCTACATCATGAGTGATTTCCATGTCTACCTTCTCCACTCAGCTAAAAAATACCTACTGAAGACGTAGAGTTGAATTTATTCAAATTTGATTTTTTCATTATTTGACTATATAAGTGAAAATAAATGATTCTGAAAAAGTGACAAGAACAGAAATGCTTGGTGTTTTAAAATCATTTTTGATAATTTGTAGGAAAAAAAGAGAAGTATTTACATGTGATATGTTATGAAATAACACAGGAATGTGGACAAATTAGGTTGTGTGTGGATAAGGAGTTCACATGGTTGACCATGAGAAATGCATTATAATAATTGTATGGGACTTAGGAGATGGCTTATTCAGTAAATTACTTATCTGACAAGTGTATTGGTCTGGGTTTGTTCCCCTAGAACCTGCACAGAAAGCTGGGCATGGTGATGTGTGCCTGTAATCCTAGCAGTGGAGAGATGGGAAGTGGAGATGATCTGATCCCTAGAATACGATATCCAGCTACACTAACTTAGTGAAAGCCCTAGGCCAATGAGAGATCCTGTCACAAACAAAAGGCAAAGGGCTCTTAGAGAGAGGCTTCTGAGGTTTTCTCCAGACCTCAGACATATACATACATGTGCTCATCCACTCATGCACATACACCTACATATATATGCCTACAATGCACACATATAGAAAGACAAATGTGCGCTCCCACGAGCACACACACACACATGCACACACAATGTGCACCTGCACAAGTACATATTCATGTGGTTTTGAGATTTCAAAAGCCCGTGCCAAGCCCAGAGTCTCTCTTCCCGTGGACCAGGATACAGCTCTCAGTTACTGCAGCAGAGCCTGACTGCATGCCACTGTCCTTCCCACCATGATGATAATGGACTAAACCTCTGAAGCCATAAGCAAGGCCCCAGTTAAATGCTTTCTTTCATAGGAGTTGCCTTGGTCATGGTTATGGTCGTGTGTCTCTTCACAGTATGAAACAGTGACTAAGACAGACATTTTATATTTAACCTGCCTGCTCATGGTGGGAACCCCTTCCCGAGGTCTCTGTACCTTTCAGGGCGGAACTCTTCAGGTTCTGGCCAGTACTCAGGGTCCCGGTGAAGAGGATAAGTTGGTACCATAACTATAGTCCCTTTGGGAATGAACACTCCATTGATTTCCACATCCTTCTTTGAGACCCTCTCTAGTCTGTTAGCAATTGGGTACAATCTGAGAGTTTCATTCACCATCATGTCAAGGTACTCCATGTCCATCAGGGCATCATAGGTGACAGGTGACTAGGAAGAAGAAACAGATGTTTCCAGATGAAGTTTGATCTTCAATTAAGTTTGCAGGGCTATTGCATGTCAGAAGCTCCAAGGGTTAATCTTGATTAGTATATCTCAGCCATAATAAATAATTCTGCACCTATGATGACCTTTGTCCTGATGACTTGGCATAGGAGACATTTGGGACACTCCCCTGTCCAGATCCCCTCCTCCTCATCACTGTCATGCTCTAATTTCTTCCCCATGTGAGCACATATGACCAATATGACAAAGTGCACTGGGGTCATGGTCTCATCTCCACAGAACATCAGTCTACACCAAGGAAATATGTCATTGCAAGGAACAAACTCTCCACTCCTGGTCCAACCAGGCTGAAACTGACAATGCCACATCTTGGTAGCTCCTTTGGTTATGGGATTAGAAAGGTACAATGAAGGATTCTGGGTAAGACGACAGACTAAGAGCTGCCTCCGTGTGAGCTGGTGAAGGAGAAGATTCCAAAGGAGAAAACAAATCTTTTCTAGAGAAAGGAAGAGGGGAAGAACCCCTGAAATACATAAAGGAAGTGGCAGGACAGCTAAAAGGCATGGGGGAAAAGATGGGTAAACTCACAGAAAAGAAGCCAAGCTGAAGTTGGTTCCAGCTGCCCTGTGCCCTAGCAGTGGGAGGAAGGGAAGTCAGTGATATTCCAAAAGTTAAAACAGGGGTTCTGATTGAAAGAGACTGGGGCCCTACCTTCAAGAGAAGCTCCCAGCCAGCCATCGTCACAAGCCTCAAAATCAATTCAGGTCTGTGTGAGACAGCAATGGCTTTGTTGATAGAGAGAGCCCCATAGTCACTCAGTATGACTCAGAGAACTTATTGCTGCAAAACGACCAGCCAATGGGGCCAGCTAATTGGGGCACAACCACAGGACATGGATTCTTTCAGTGATTCTAGGCTATAAAAAGGTGACAGTTAATGCTAACTGGGACACCCTCAACCCTTAGTATATATCTAGGAGACTCTAAGCCAATACATCACAGAGATACTAGTGAACCTATTGCATTATTCACAATAGCTAAGAAATGGAACAAAACTTGATGTCCAACTACAGGTGAATGGGGAAAGCAAATGTAGTAGTTGTGCACAGTAGAAAGTTTATTGACCATAGAGATAAATGAGACCATAAAATTTGCTGGAAACAGGTGCAATTAGAAATCATTAGGTTAAGCAAGGCAAACCAAACTAAGAAAAGGTGTGAATGTAGAGAGGATGGATCAAGGGAGGAGGGATGAAGGGAGGGAAGAAAGGAGGGGAGAGTATATATGAAATGAAAGCAGTTCTGCATATTCTTTAGGAAAAGGAAGAAGCCCGATAAGAGAGGTTAGGAGGATGAGGGAGGGCAAAGTGGGAGGAGAATGAACACAAATCAACTTTAATGGCATGTATATAAAAATGTCGGCGTGAAACACATTGCTTTGTGTGCTAACTTTAAAAAGGATATAAATGTTAAAATGTTTAAAGCAATTTCCAGTGACGACCAAAAGCCACATTAATTACCATCCTTGGAAGCTGGACCAGTGTACCAGTTTTTGCTTCAGGACCTGGCCATGAGCTCTGGCAGAGATGCATTCTGTACCATTCTGCCAAAACAGCCACACAAGTCCCGGATAACTTTACATTCCCAAACCTCCCAGTTTGAGCAAAGAGTTGAAGACAGTATGGGTATTGTGGCTGTCATTTAGTGTGACACTCAAAAAGACTATCTTGTAGAGACTTAGAGTTTGGTTTAGGGGGCTAATGAGATGGATCAGGGGGTAAAGGAATTTGCTGCCAAGTCTGATGGCCTGAACTGAAACTCCAGAAACCAATTTGTGGAAACAGAGAGCTGACTCTTACAAGTTATTCTCTGACCTCCATACACATGCTGTGGCATGGACACTTATGCACATACATTTGCATACACACATGTGTATGTGCTTGTGCATATATATACATAGAAGAGTGAATAATTAAAATAATGATGGTGTTTTTGTTGATGATGATGATGATAATGATGATGATAGGTTGGCTTCAGAGCTGGAGACACTGGCTCATCCCTTGGCTTCTTTACCTCTATCTACACCACTGAGTGCTTTTCCATACAGCTGAAGCTGAAATATTAGACACTTCAGAGGCTTGATCTAGAGACTCTCTGAGAGAACTTGTCCAGCACACTGACTGTAATGCAAGCTCTGGTCAGCAGAGGGCACAGACACTCAAAGAAATTATGAAAGTAATGCTAACTGCACTTAGGGCTTCAGACAGGAAGTAGTCTGATACACTATCAATGCCATTATAAACCATAGGAAAGAAAAGACTTCCCTAATATTCTCTCTCTCTCTCTCTCTCTCTCTCTCTCTCTCTCTCTCTCTCTCTCTCTCTCTCTCTCACACACACACACACACACACACACACACACACACACACACACACCATGCTATCAGATTGGACAGTAGAGCCATTGACAGTAGTGTTGGGCCAGCCTGCTGAGACCAGTGAAGGCCAGCCTAGCACCATAGGTAGCATAGACAGAACCCAAGAACATCAGCAGAGATAACTGTCCAGACACCTGAGGGACTGGTGCTTACCCTTATGTGTCACACAGGTTTTCTGGTGTCTCTTACTTGGTATAACTGTTTTGATAGATACAGACACACCAGAGCCAGCACTGTATTAAAGATCATGTATTTCTACAGGTCACATTCATCTCCCATGTCCCTCCCTTTGTTTCTCTTTTAGACTCTTGCTGGTGGAAGAACCATTGCATGGCTCTCTGTAAAAATTCTCATTGCAAGTGATGAGACATGTTCTTGTGAATTCTCCACCTCTGCCCTCCCTCTCTGGGTACCATCCACTCACCTTATTGGGCAGAGTTCTGTCAATCTCATCCTGAAGTTTCTTCTGCACATCAGGGTGGGTGGCCAGTTCATACATCATGAAGCAAATGGATGTGCTTGTAGCATCATAGCCAGCAAAAATGAAAATAATGGTTTGTGCTGCCATTTCTAGATCAGACAGAGCTAAAAGGAAAAGAACATTGTAAATAAGGAAGATCAAAGCAGAACATCATAGTTGAGATTAAAAGAAATTTAAATGGTGCTCCCAGCATGCAGGAAAGAACAGAGAAAGGTAGTCTAGGGTCATTGGAACTGAATTCCACTCTGGCATCTACCTGATATACCAGAAAAAAGGTCAAGTTATTATTTTAAAATATATTTTATGTGTATGGGTGTTTTATCTGCATGTATGTCTGTGCAGCACATGTATCCCTGGTGTCCATGGAGACTAGGAGAGGATATCCAATCCTTGGCAACTGGAATTACAGATGGCTGTGTGGGTGTTGTGAATTGAATCCAGGTCCTCTGGAAGAACAGCCATTGTTATTAACTGGTAAGCCATCTTTCCATTCCCAAGGTCAAATTATTTTAATCCCGGATGACCTCAGATCTATATTGTTGGTGACCAAATATTAGGCCAAATTCATATCATCACAACTGGGCAATTTCAAGAGACAGAATTCTCTCTAACCTATACTGTTATCTTAGTGTGGGATGAAGACAAAAGTGTTGTGGTAGTTGACAGTGATTGACAACTTGACAGATCTAGAGTCACCTAGGAGATAAGCTTCCAGGCATAATGCTGTGGTGTTATCTAGACTATCTTGCTTCTTGATAGGCCCGTGAAGGTTTATCTTGATTAGGTTATTTGATGTGAAAAAGACTCATCTTGTTTCTAAACATTTACTTGTTTTATTTGCATGTGTGTGTGCACACATGTATGCACAAACACTGAAACCAAACAATGGTGCCAGATCCCCCGGAGCTGGAGTTACAAGTGATTGCGAGCTGCCTATCATGGGTCATGGCAGACAAACTCAGGTCCTCTGGAAGAGCAGCAAGTGTTCATGGCTGCTGAGCCACCTCTCCAGTTCTGGAAGATCTATGTTGTTTGTGGCACATCATTCCATGAGCTAGCTTCCTGAACTGAATGAAAAGGAGAGAGGGAACCGAGTGCCAGCATTCATGTTTCCTGACTGTGCATGCAGTGTGACCAGTGGCCTCAAGCATCTGCTGCCATGACTCCTCCATCATGATGAACCGCAGCATCAAAGTGTGAGTCAGGAAAAAACTCTTCCTGAAATTGCTTCTGTCAATTATTTTGTCACAGGGACAAGATAAATAACTAATTTAAACACCTTAGCTCTGAGTAAAACATGGAATAGCTTTGCTGTCCAAGAAAAAAAAGCTAAGTGATTTTTTTTATTAAAATATAGGTGGAAAATGCTGGATTGTTTGTTATGTCAATGCTTCAGGGAATGAAAAAATAAAGGATCTTCCATCTAAACACCTTTGAGGGAGCTGGAGAGATGGCTCAGTGGTTAAGAGGACTGGATGCTTATGCAGAGGACCTGGGTTTGGTTCCCTTTCCCCACCCGGCAGTTTAACATTGCCTGTAACTCCAGTTCTAGGGCATCCAGTGTCCTCTTTTGGCCTTCACAGGTACCAGCACCCAAGTGGTGCATATGCACACATGCAAACAAAAATATACATGAAATGGAAATAAATCTTAAAAAAAAATAGGAATCCTTAAACACTTTTGAAGGGATTCAAAGGACAACTTGATGCTAGAGAGAGACTCCTGCTATTCAAATGTGGTCCATGGACCAGCAGCATCTAGGAACTTATTAGAGACACACAATGCCAAACCTCAATGACTCTAACAGTAGTGTCTGAAATGGCACTGTGTGTGGACGTTTGTGTGCACAACCTCCATTGAAGGGAATGTGCCTTTGATAGGGACCAGGTGATGGAAAACCTGAGGTTTCAGTCTTCACAGCATGTGATCTCAGTACACACATAAACTACAGAGAAAGAAAATGCTAGAAGAGTAGAAGCTGTGCCTAGCACCAAAGCAACAAAATGGCTGTGTCTGTACATAGATGGGTACTAGGTGTGAAGTCCAGGAAAAATGCTAGATGAACAGCATCAGAATTATTATTATACCTACTGCCTATGGTGGGATGCCTCACTCAGCCTTGATGCAGCAGGGGAGGAGCTTAGTCCTGCCTCAACTAGATATGCCAAGCCTTGTTGACTCCCATGGGAGGCGTTACCCTTTCTGAGGAGTGGATGTGGGAAGGGTAGAAAAGAGATGTGGGGAGGGAATGGGAGGAGAGGAGGGAGGAGAAACTGTGGTTGGTATGTAAAATAAATTTAAAAAATTTAAGGCCCCTAAGACCTAGACCCTGGGACACAGCCAGTCCCCAGGACCCCTACCCAACTCTGCCCTAGTTGCTGCCCAGCAGGAAAAACTCCTTTGGGAAGGCCCCCCCACAACTCCCCATCAGAACCTACAATCTACATGCCCTGCCCCAATACCCATCTACCCGAGACCCCAGTAATTTCCTGAGGTATGGAAACCAAATAGCCAGCTCTCATTGAACCAAGAGGTGAGTGACTCTTCTAACACCCAGAGAGTTCTGCCCCTAGGAACCAAGCCTTGGGACATAGCCAGTCCCTGGCAACCCCCACCCAACTCCGCCCCAGTTGCCAGTCAGCAGCAAAGACTCCTTTGGGAAGCCCCCCCATCAAAAACCCCATTGAACCCTGCAATCTGCAAGTTCCATGCCCTTCCCCAACACCCATCTGCCTGTGACCCGAGTAACTTCCCGAGGCAAGGAAACCAAACAGCCAGCTCTATTTGGACAAAGAGCTCTCATTGGACCAAGAGTAACTTCTGGAGGCAGGGAATCTGCCAGCCCTCATTAGACCAAGAGTGGCTTTCTGAGACATAGAATTTGCTACCTCTCATTGGACCAAGAGAGGCTTCCTGAGACATAGAACCTGTCAGCTCTGACTGGACCAAGAGCCCTGATAAGACCAAGAGTGGCTCCATGAGTCATAGAATCAACAAGCTTGGGTTGAGCCAAGAGCAGCTCCCTAAGATACAGAATCTGCCAGCTCCAATTAGACCAAGAGCTAGGATTGGACCCAGGTGGGCTTCCTGAGACACAGACACAACAAGAACAGAGTGGACCAATCACAACTTGCTCAGACAAAGGCATCTCTTAACCCTATAAGAGGAGGAGATGGGCAGACATCAATGTAAAAATACATACAACAACATAAAGAACAATATAGCATCACCAGAACCTAGCCATCCTCCAACAGCAAGACCTGAACATCACAATATAGAGGAAGCAGAAGAAAGTGACCATAAAAAAGCTTCATGAAGATGCTAGAGGCTTTTTAAGAAAAAGTGAAAAATTCCCTTAAAGAAATTGAGGAAAAGACAAACAAAAAATTGGAAGAAATCAATAAAGAAATTGAGGAAAAGACAAATAAAAAATTGGAAGAAATCAATAAAGAAATTGAGGAAAAGGCAAACAAAAAATTGGAAGAAATCAATAAAGAATTAGAGGCAAAGACAAATAAAAAATTGGAAAAAATCAATAAATCTCTTAAAGAAAGCCAAAAAAACTATGAAAAAGCAATTCAACATGTGAGGGAAACAGTTCAAGACCTGAAAAGGGAAATAGAAACAATAAAGAAGACGCAAACAGAGGGAATGCTGGAAATAGAAAATCTGAGTAAACAAACAGGAAATACAGATGCAAGCATAAACAACAGAATCAAGAGATGGAAGAGAGAATCTCTGGTGTAGCAGATACAATAGAGGAAATAGATTCATCAGTCAAAGAAAATACCAAAGTCAAAAATGGTCATACCACAAAATGTCCAGGAAATCTGGGACAAACCTAAGGATAATAGGGATAGAAGAAGGAGAAGAATACCAATTCAAAGGCACAGAAAATATATTCAACAAGATCATAGAAGAAACTGGAAAAGTCTTTCCAATCAAATGGTCTTAAGAAGCAAGCTGGTGTAACTATCCTAATATCCAGCAAAATAGACTTCAAACTAAAATCAATCAAAAGAGATCAAGAAGGACATTGCATACTCATCAGAACATTTATGCCCCAAACACAAGGGTACCCACATATGTACAAGAAACATTAGTAAAGCTTAAATCACACAAAAAACTCCACACATTAATATTGGGAGACTTCAATACCCCACTCTCACCACTGGACAGATCTACCAAATTGAAACAACAGAAAAATAAGGGGCTTAGCTGATGTTATGACTCAAATGGACTTAATCGATATCTACAGAACATTCCATGCTAACACAGAAGAATATACCTTCTTCTCAGCACCCTATGGAACCTTCTCTAAAATCGACCATATACTTGGTCACAAAGCAAATCTCAACAGTACAAAAAAATAGAATAGCCTCCTGTATTCTATCAGACCACCATGGTTTAAAGTTAAATTTTAACAACAACAAAAATTACAGAAAGCCTACAATCTCATCGAAGCTGAATAATGCTCAACTGAATCACCAATGAATCAAGGAAGAAATAAAGAAATTAAAGACTTCCTAGAGATCAATAAAAACGAATGTACTACATACCTAAACTTAAGGAACACTATAAAAGCAGTGCTAAGAGGAAAGTTCATAGCACTAAATGCCCACAGAAAGAAGTTGGAGAAATCTCACACTAGTGACTTAACAGCACACCTGAAAGCTCTAGAACAAGAAGAAGCAAAGTCACCCAGAAGGAATAGATGCCAGGAAATAATGAAATTGAGAGCTGAAATCAATACAATATAAACAAAGAGAATACTAAGAATCAATGAAACAAAGAGTTGGTTCTTTGAGAAAATCAACAAGATAAACAAGCCCATCTCCAAACTAACCAAAAGGCAGAGAGAGTGCATCCAAATTAGCAAAATCAGAAATGAAAAGGGAGACATAACAACTAACAATGAGGAAATCCAGACAATCATCAAGTCATACTTCAAAAACCTGTACTCCACAAAACTGGAAAATCTAAAAGAAATGGGTAATTTTTTGGATAGGTACCACATACCTAAGTTAAATCAAGACCAGATAAACAATTTAAATAGTCCAATAACCCCTAAGGAAATAGAAACAGTCATTAAAAGTCTCCCAACCAAAAAAAGCCCAGGAACAGTGGGTTTCAATGCAGAATTCTACCAGATCTTCAAAGAAGAGTTTAATACCAATACTCATTAAATTATTCCACACAATAGAAACAGAAGGAATGTTACCAAACTTCTTCATTTATTGAGGCTACAGATACTCTGATTGCCAAGCGAAACAAAGATGCAACAAAGAGAACTACAGACCAATCGCCATCATGAACATTGATACAAAAACACTCAGCAAAATATTGGAAAACACACTCTAAGGACACATCAAAACAATTATCTACCATGATCAAGTAGGCTTCATCACAGAGACACAAGGTTGGTTCAACATAAGAAAGCCTGTCAATGTACTACACCATATAAACAAACTGAAAGAAAAAAAAAACACATGATGATTTCACTAGATGCTGAAAAGGCCTCTGATAAAATCCATCACCCTTTCAGGATAAAGGTCTTGGAGAGATCAGGAATACAGGGAACATACCCAAACATAATAAAGGCAATTTACAGTAAGCCAACAGCCAATATCAAATTAAATGGAGAGAAACTCAAAGCAATTTCACTAAAACCAGGAACAAGACAAGGCTGTCTGCTCTCTCAATACTTATTCAGTAAAGTACTTGAAGTTCTAGCCAAAGCAATAAGACAACATAAGGAGATCAAGGGGATACAAATTGGAAAGGAAGAAGTCAAGCTTTCACTATTTGCAGATGACATGATAGTATACTTGAGTGACCCCAAAAATTCAACCAAGGAACTTATACAGCTTATAAACACCTTCAGTAATATAGCAGGATACAAGATTAACTAAAAAAAATCAGTAGCCCTCCTATATACAAATGACAAATGGGCTGAGAAAGAAATCAGAGAAACATCACCCTTTACAATAGCCACAAATGATATAAAATACCTTGGGGTAACTAAGCAAGCAAAGGACCTGTATGATAAGAACTTTAGGTCTGTGAAGAAAGAAATTGAAGAAGATGTCAGAAAGTGGAAAGATCTCTTATGCTCATGGATAGGTAGGATTAACACAGTAAAAATGGCAATCTTACCAAAAGCAATCTACAGATTCAATGCAATCCCCATCAAAATCCCAATACAATTCTTCACAGACCTGGAAAGAACAATATTCAACTTCATATGGAAAACAAAAAACCCAGGATAGCCAAAAGAATCCTGTACAATAAAACAACTTCTGGAGGCATCACGATCCCTGACTTCAAGCTCTACTATAGAGTTACAGTAGTAAAAACAGCTTACTACTAGCAAAAAAACTGACCTGTGGACCAATGGAACCAAACTGAAGACCCTGACATTAATCTGCACACCTATAAACATATTATTTTCGACAAAGAAGCCAAAACTATACAATGGAAAAAAGAAAGCATCTGCAACAAATGGTGCTGGCATAACTGGATGTCAACATATAGAAGATTGCAAATTGATCAATATCTGTCACCATGCACAAAACTTAAGCTCAAGTGGATCAAAGACCTCAACATAAATCCAGTTACTGTAAACCTGATTGAAGAGAAAGTAGGACATAGTCTTGGACACATTGGCATGGGAGATCACTTCCTAAATATAACACCAGTAGCACAGACACTGAGAGAAACAATTAATAAATGGGATCTCTTGAAACTCAGAAGCTTTTGTAGGGCAAAGGACACGGTCAATAAGACAAAATGGCAGCCTACAGAATGGGAAAAGATCTTCACCAACCCCACATCTGACAGAGGGCTGATCTCCAGAATATATAAAGAACTCAAGAAACTAGACATTTAAATACCTAACAGCCCAATTAAAAATGGGCTATAGAGCCAAACAGAGAATTCTCAACAGAAGAAGCTCAAATGGCTAAAAGACTTTTAAGGAACTGCTCAATATCCTTAATCAAAGGATAACCAGACTGCAACCCACAACCTCAGGGAGGCTACCTAGTAAAGAGGACCCTAAGAAAGATAGAAGGATCACCCAACAACAGAGAAATGGATGAGATTTACATGAGCAAACTGGGGTTGGGGGTAATGAAGGGCAAAGGTCAGGGGAAAGAGAGCAGAGGAGCAGGAGGTCCCAGCTGTCTCAGAACAGAGTGAGAGAACAAGGAAAGAGATACCATGATAAATGAAAACCCCATGGAAATAGGAAGAAGCAGAGTTCTAGAGAGGTCCCCAGAAATCCACAAAGATACCTCCACCATAGACTACTGGCAGTGGCCTGAACTGACCTACTCTGGTGATCAGATGGCCGAACACCCTAACTGTCATGAAGAACTCTCATCCAGTTTCTGATGGAAGCAGATGCAGAGATCCACAGCCAAGCCCCAGGAGTCCAATCAGTGTGAGAGAGGAGGCATTATATGAGCAAGATATCAAGACCATCATTGGAAAAATCACAAGGACAAATAGCCAAACTAGTGGAAACACATGAACTGTAAACCAATAGCTGAGGAGTCCCCATGGTACTAGACCAGGCCCTCTGGATAAGAGAGACAGTTGATTAGCTTGAACTATTTAGGAGGCCCCCAGGCAGTGGAACCAGGACCTGTCCTTGGTGCATGAGCTGCCTTTTTGGAACCTAGGGCATATGCTGAGACATTTTGCTCAGCCTTGGTGTAGGGAGGAGAGGACTGGACCTGCCTCATCTGAATCTACTAGGCTGGGCTGACTCCCCATGGGAGACCTTGCCTTGGAGGAGGTGGGAATTGGGGGGTGGGTTGGGGAGGAAGGCTGAGGGGTGGGAGGGGGAGGACAGGGGAATCTGTGGCTGATATGTAAAATTTAATTATAAAATAAAAAAAAATAAATAAGAAAAAAAGAATTGCTCAACATCCTTAGTCATCAGCAAAATACAAATCAAAATGACTCTGAGATACCATCTTACACTCGTAAGAATGGCTAAGATAAAAGACACTGAAGACAGCTTATGTTGGAGAGGATATGGAGCAAGTGGAACACTCCTACACTGTTGGTGGGAATGCAAACTTGTACAGCCACTTTGGAAATCAGTATGGTGGTTTCTTAGAAAATTGGGAATCAACCTCCCTCAAGACCCAGATTTACCCTCTTTTGGGTATATACCTAAGGAATGCTCAATCATACCACAAGGACACTTGCTCAGCTATGTTCATAGAAGCCTTATTTGTAATATCCATAACCTGGAAACAACCTAGATGACCTTCAACTGAAGAATGGATTAAGAAAATATGGTACATATACACAACAGAGTACTACTCAGCAGAGAAAAACAATGACATCTTGAAGTTTGCAGGCAAATAGATGGAACTAGAAAAAAAATCATCCTGAGTGAGGTAACCCAGACTCAGAAAGACAAACATGGGTATGTGCTCACTCATAAGTGGATACTAGATGTAAAGCAAAGGATAACCAGACTGCAACCCACAGCTCCAGAGAAGCTAGATAACAAGAAAGACCCTAGGAAAGACACAGGGATTGCCCAGTGATGGGAAAATGGATGAGATCTACATGAGCAAACTCGGGGTGAGGGAAGTTAATGGAGGACAAGGGTCAGGGGAAAGAGAGCTTAAGGGAGCGGGATATCCCAGCTTGATAAGGAACAGAGTGGGATAACAAGGAAAGAGATACCATGATAAATGAAAACCCCATGGGAATAGGAATAAGCAGAGTGCTAGGGAGGTCCCCCAGGAAACCACAAAGATGACTCCTCCATAGACTACTGGCAATCGTTGAGCGGGTGCTTGGGCTGATCTACTCTGGTGATAGGATGGCTGAATACCCTGTCATGATAGAACCCTCATCCAGTGACTGGTGGAAGCAGATGCAGAGATCCATAGCCAGGTCCGAGGTGGAGCTCCAGGAGTCCAGTCAATGAGAGAGAGGAGGGATTCTATGAGCAAGAGATATCAAGACCATCATTGCAAAAAGTACAGAGACAACTAGCCAAACTAGTGGAAACACATGAACTGTGGACCAATAGCTGAGGAGCCCCCATGGTACTGGAGTAGGTGCTCTGGACAAGTGAGACAGTTGTTTAGCGTGAACTGTGCAGGTGGCCCCCAGGCAGTGGGACCAGTACTGTCCCTAGTGCATGAGCTGGCTTTTTGGAACCTAGTGCCTATGGTGAGATACTTTGCACAGCCTTGGTGCAGGGAGGAGGGACTTGGACCTGCCTCAATTGAATGTACCAAGTTCTGCTGACTCCCCATGGGAGACCTTGCCTTGGAGGAGGTGGGAATAGGGGATGGGTTGGTGGGAAAGGCTGGGGGATGGGAGGAGGGAGGACAGGGGAATCTGCAGTTGATATGTAAAATGAATAGAAAGTCTCTTAATAAAAAAACTAAAAACAAAAACAAAAAAAGTTTTAAAAAAGAACTTGTTCTTTTTGATTTGGGGAACCTTGAAATAGACATGGTATCCAATTCAAAATGAAAACAATATGAAGTGGATATGAGAAAGTTCTATAATACTGATTTACCCATAACAAATTTTGTCTGAAAAAAACCACAGCTATCAAATTATTTCTTCTAGTAAGAACAAATATCATGTTACTGAATTGAATGACATCACAAATCCAACATTTGGAGTTTTCTTGTCTGCTATAGTAGCCTCTAGCCATGTTCAGATCTTTGTATTTTTTCATTCATTAAGCAAATTACAGTTAATCATTGGTGCTAAACATACAATAAGTCCTTAATAACCACATGGGCCTAGTGGTGGCCTTAGTGACTACTACAGGAAAACAGTGTTTTCTTGCTCACAGGACATTGTGTTAGGCCAGAGAGACATGGATCAACAATTAGATAGAAGATAAAAATGCCAAGCCAGGTGTTTTTACAATGATGTGCTACAGTAGGTCCACCCACTGTTAACTATCAGGGCTTCCACGATGTAGCTGTCAAATCACTAGCAGCCTGAAATTGAATCCTGTGGAATGATGGTATTCAGGTCAAATACGCAGGTCATTTGTCTTAATGTTTTATTTGGGGAAAACTGAAGGATAGATAAAACAAACCTGTTTATATCCCTGCACATGGATGAGCATCATAATATTTAAGTTTCTTATGTCTCTGTAGAGATATTCAGGTTTCTTAGCTTCATCCATTGAAAGGAACAATAGAAATATTCACATTAGACCTGTTTTGGGATTCCAGCTATCACTAAGAGTAGCCAAGTGCTGTGGAATAATCCTACTGTACACTATGAACATGTATTACTCTCATTGACTAATAAAACACTGATTGATCGGTAGCCAGGCAGGAAGTATAGGTGGGATAGCCAGACACAGAGGAGGCTGGAAGAACAAGATGGGGTCAGAGAGTGGCTAGCCAGATGTAGAGGGAGAAGGATGAACATGCCATGGAAATAAGGGTACCACCACGTGGCAGAGTGTAAATGTTGAATATGGGTTAACTTAAAATGTTACTTAACATACTAAATGCTAGTTAGTAATGAGCTATTGGCCAAGCATTTATATTCATATTCAGCTTCTGAGTCAGTAATTTGGGACTGGGCATTCAGGACAAGGAAACTCCATTTACAGCCAAGATTTCTTTGAAAAGTGGCCATTTCTAGGGAATTATAGAGAAATAGAGAGACACTTGCTCCAAAAATGATCAGTGTGAAGACAAAGAATCTTCTGGATGTTTTTCTGGTGGAGGAAGATGGGTACCACTATTCACTGGGCAAAACTCATAGAATAGAGACCAGTATTCAACCTTACATAAACAATCTCAGTGTAAGTCCATCTTATAACACGTGCACCACTCTGCAGGGCAGGGGTGTGAACGGCGGGGGTGGGTGCTACATGTACTCATGGGCAGAAGTATATTGGCGATCTCTGCACTTTCCTCTCAGTTCTTCTATGACCAGAAATTGCTCTACAAATCAATGTCTCTTATAGGAATTAAAAATTAATAAGGGCTGATAAGATGGCTCAGTGGATAAATGTACTTGCTGAGCAAGCCAGGTGGATTGAATTTGATTTGTGGACCCATGTAAAGGTGGACAGAGGGTGTCAGGACATGTGCATGACTCTACAAAGTTATCTTGTGACCTCAAGTCCTCAGAACTCACATAAATCGGTGTGGCCACACATTCTTGTATCTTCATCAGGGTAGGGAAATGGAGACAAGACACTCACTGGGGCTTTCTGGCTGCTAGACTAGATCCACATCCATCTAGAGACCCTGCCTCAAGTGAATAAGACAGAGAGCAACAGAGCTGAATACCAACATTCTCCTCTGGTGTTTGTGAGCAGAAAGAGAGAGAGAGAGAGAGAGAGAGAGAGAGAGAGAGAGAGAGAGAGAGAGAGAGAGAAACGAAAACGAACAGAAAGGACCCACCATGTCACACAAAAGGGCCATGAGTGGACACACATAAGACAGTTGAATGCAAAGTAGCTAGTGATAAGAGCCGAGAGCAACAGGGAATGCATGAGATCACAGTGACAGAAGCAACTGAACAAAATTTAAATAATTAATAATAGAATTAAAAAAATTTTAGATGATAAAGAAGAGGACATTCCTTTACATTGGGTGATGACTGGTTAGTGTAGAGTAAATAATAGTAAGAAGGCCGTCATTCTGTAGCTATAACAGTAATAGTAGTTTTCATCACAAAGCATCCACAGATGATATAAAACCAGGAGGTTAAAAGATGAAGAAGGGGCTGGAGAGATGGCTCAGAGGTTAAGAGCACTGGCTGTTCTTCCAGAGGTCCTGAGTTCAGTTCCCAGCAACCACATAGTGGCTCACAACCATCTATAATGAGATCTAGTACCCTCTTCTGATGTGCAGGCACAAATGCAAACAGAATGCTGTATACATAATAAATAAATAAATCTCTTTTTAAAAGATAAAAGATGAAGAAAAGCTGGGTATATAGTTTCCCAGATAAAATTTACACAGAGCAGAGTAAATTGCAGATGAAGTTGTTGAATACAGTTCTACCACTCACTCCCAGGGACCATCCCCACTGCTTGACAGCATACTTCCTGATTAGGACCCAGATGCAAATTCCCAGGCAGAGATTCAGAATCAGTGGGATTGGAAGGAACTGAGAATCTGAATCTGCTCTGACAGATGACCCAGAACCACTGAGGACTTCTGGGCATGAAAGGCTTCTCTGTGGCTGCCCCACAGGCTCTGGTCCAATTACACCAGTGTACTTCTATAAAGCTCCCGTGGACACCATAGATATCATCCATGTGCATGTCTTTCAGAAATTTGGCAGAAGTTTCTATTCTGGACCACCACCCATGCACATGTCCAGAAACCCTCTTCTCTCTGAGCTTCTTGATCTACACATCGTGAAGTGTCCTGGGTTACCTTTTGGGGACTCTTCGCCTTTGGAGTTCTGAGTGTTCATCATCAGCTGAAGAAAATCCACTCGGGTCTGGAAGAAGAAAGGGAAAATGATGATGGTCATCTAGCTGAGAGGTCAGACTTGAAACAGGGGTTCATAACTTCACCTCCCTTCTGAGAATATGTCCACTTGAAGTCCACAAGTGTGACTTGAGCCACCAATGAATAAAAGCATGTATGGGCTGAAGAAATTGCTCCGTGGTTAAGAGCACTGAATGCTCTTGCAGAGGACCTGGGTTCAGTCCCTAACACTGATAAGGTGAATCACAATCTCTTGTAACTCCAGTTCTGGGGACCTGATGCCCTCTTCTGGCCTCTGCAGGCATTGCACACATGTGGTACACAGGCATGCAGGTGGGCAAAGCACCCATATACTTAAAATTAAAAAAGGGAAAATTAAAGCCTCTATCAGCAAGCCTTGGGGAACAAGACATTTCCTTGGTAGAAATGCAGTTTTTGGTCTTTGTTTCTCTGATCTAGGTTTCTTTGGCTTCTGAGGAGATTCCTGGCCAAAGAGCTGTTTACTCCTTCAATCATCATGCTTGCTCAGAAAAGTCCTGAACTCCAATTCTCTGTTCTCTTACCACAATCCTTAACCAACAGCCTCCTTGATTAACTCTATCTCTAGTACTCACTTCCAAGTTTTGTGTGAGCATCGCCTGCTACCCCACACTCCAGGCACTACAAAATTCTAAGTGTTGCCACAAGTGCCCTTCTCCCTGATCTGCAGACAGAATTTTTGTGGCCTCCAGGCTACATATAGCAGAGCTAGGCTAGCAGCCTGAAAACTGATTGTCCAAAGAAAATATTCACCTTTTGGATGAGTGGCTTGTGACCTCACTGTCAAGAAAATTCCCACACACAAGGCAAGAAGTACTCAAATTTAAACACGGGCCAATCTCCACCAGGTATGGTCATACTTCTATTGGAGAAAATAAGTTTAAAACTGAAACCAATCTTTTGATGATATAAACTTTAGGGACAGAATAATAGTAGTAGATATAATTTGTAAGTACAAATTCTATTTTTTTGACTCTTTTCAATTAAGGGTGGTAGCAATGTTTTTACTTGATTGGCACTTATCTCAGGGAATAATAACTTTCACTCCTTTTGGCAAATGTGAAACTGTTTCTCTATTATTCTCATATAGCATCACCCAACTTCTATATTCTTCTTCTTCTCCCTAAAATGTTAACATTATCTTGCTCTAAGCATAGTTTTCTCTATTCATTTTTAAGAGAACACTGGGGAAAATACATAAATCACACACTCACAGCCTGACACATGACCAAACCCTGAGCATCATAACCAAATCTTGAGCACTATGAAAGCAGCATCACATTTTACCTTCTGGTTTGAATCAAGGCGATTTTTCTTCATCCTTGCTACAAATTCTTTGAAAAATTTCACTGATTGTCTTGGAAAAATGGAGAGATTTAACAACTCATATATTGGAGTAAGGAATGGAAACAGAACTACAGAGAAAAAAATAAATACAGAGAATAAGTGACTATGGACTGTCCAGCATCAATGGATATGCCTACAATGCAAACTATATATTTAAGGCTCTGGGAAAATCATGGATGAGGAGGAGTGTTGTAAAAACAAGAAGATGAGAAGGCCTGCTGTGAGATTGCATCTTCTAGACATGGCAGGGAAACTGGACTTAAGAAATCTCAATGATATGGTTGTCCAGACAAGATCTGTGTAATGATAACAATGGTTGACATGCCTATGTGGATGGGGAAATCCCACAAGCTCTTACCTCTAGATGAAGAGTCACAGGAAATTAATGACTATTGAGAGAAAGAGTCAGTTTTCTCCAAAGATGAGGACATGATAGGTGATCCAACCCAAGTAGTTGGCCATAAACATGGATGTAAGAGCAACACCAAATGGACTCAGTAGGCTAGAGCATGTGTACATATGTATATGTAACCATTATAGTTATAGGAGAAGAGTCGTGGATTAAGAAGGATATAGCAGAGTGGTGGGGGTGGGGGTAAAGAAGGGATGGAAATAATGCAAATATAGTACTCATATATAAAAGTCTTAAAAATGTAAATAATCCCCCATAATGTTTGACTCCTAAATGTATCCCAAGGTAGTAATAATAAGAAAATCATGAAGAAAAAAATGAAGTTTCATATGGGATGTGGAGAAAATGGAGCCCTGTGAACTAATAGCAGCAAAACAAACAAACAAACAAATCCTGAAAAGGATTTTCAGTTGCCCAACAAGTCAAACATAGAATTCCTCTATAATTCACCAATTCCACGTGAATTTCCTACTCAGAAAGCATGAAAACAAATGTTCAGTCATCAGATGGTTCAGAATATGATGGAACATGGGAGTGGCAACAGATGATTCTGTTGAATGTATGATGTTAAGTGAAAGAAACTAATTGCCAAATTCCATGTACTCTATAAAATATTTGTATTGTATTTTAATGCTATGCCCAGAATAGACAGATTTACAGGAACAGACAGCTAACTGGACATTTCTTATGGTGAAGAGGAATGAGAGATAAGACTGAAAAGGTGTAGTTTTTTCTTAGAAAACACATTTCTGAGTTGACAATGGTGATGGGTGCATGTGCCTTTGGTGAACAAGTTGAATTATATATTTTAAGTATTTGTATTTTTTACATGTGAACTATATCTCAATTATGGTGTTATTTTGACTGGTATGTAGGAGGGAGGAATATAAAGAAAGAAGAAATAGTGTACATACCTATAGAGAGAAGAAACGGATCAAAAATGGAAAACTTTAAGATCTTTTTGGCTTTCTGCACAAAGGGATCCTCTGGGTTGTTGAGGGAATCAACGTTTACTCCAAATGATGTGCCAATGATCACATCCATGCTATAAGCTCCAAGGATGCTGAGTAGAGAGAGACATAGGAATTAATATCTACATTTGAGGCAGCTCATATTTATGAGCTACCCAGGTAGGGAGCCACACAGTCAGAATCACATGCTGGATCATCAGTGGGGTCTAGGCTCCTACCACACTCACACATGGGGCCTTTACCTGGTGTCAGTTTGCAGATGTCCCTTTCCTAGAGTTGAAGGGACACTAGGTACTTACAGTCCCATCAACTGCACCACCACTTACTCTTTCATGGTGATGGGCTTCCCTCTTTTTTCTTCTCGTCTCAAGTTTCTCACCAATGCATCTCCATACTGTCCAATGATGGGGAACATCTAAGCACAAAGCACAGAATCTGTAGCTAAACGAGGAAACTCAGGTCCCAGAAAGACAAATCATCCCCAGTCATGAAGCAATGAGTGGGATGTTACAGTGGATTTTATAAAGAGTCCTCTGGGCATGAAGACAGGAGGTCATTTTATAGGAATTGTAACTCAGAGGACCAACCCTTGGAAAGGGAACGTGGACTTGTTTTCTACCTGTCCCCAGATTCATTCCATAAGTAAATGCCCTCTCCCTCATCACCTCCTTGAGTTTTCCACTGGTGAAAGTTGGAGACAGCAGTGTTCGAAGTCTCTTCCATTCTTCATCCTCAGATAAGCTGATGGCCTTTTTCATAAGTCCCACTGGACCAAAAGCCTAGAATTGATATAGAAAGGATATTTATCAGATTAAAGTTATGATAATCTTCACAATTCTAGAAAGTTGATTAAACAAGCATTTTTTATTTAACAAATAATACTGAATATTAAGTGTCTGAACATTACTAGATGCTCAATAATCTTTTATTTAAATTGTCATAATTCCTCTGCATAGCAGTAACATCATACACCTGGTATAGCTTCACATCTTTCTATGACTGTCTCATTTTAAATGGAAGTCACCCTTGAAGGATCCATGAGAACAGATAGGATAGCCCTACAGCATCCTTCAAAGCTGTTCAGACAAAAATGCATTAGTGACAGACAGCAAATGGCCTTGGCAAAGTATCAGCTCAGGTCAGTTCCTCATTCACTTCTGTCAACAGTAAGAGCAATTGGATGACTTGAAGTTGAGTTTTTAAAAAAGTTATAAATGCTATAAAATATTGATTTGATATTTCAAGAAATAATACAATTGTATATAAGTTATTTTTTATCTTAATTTTCTATATAAGGACATGAGGAAAAAGAAAAATAATTCTATTCCTCTACTAGGAATGTTCTTCAATCACATATATCTGTGAACATTGAGTAAATGGAATGAATACACACACACACACACACACACACATACACACATACACACACAGATTTTGTTGTTGTTGTTTTGTTTTGCTTTATGGCAGGATCTCACTATGTAGCTCTGGTTCTCCTGGAACTCACTATGTAGACTAGGCTGGCCTTGAACTCACAAAGATTCTCCTGCCTCTACCTCTTGAGTGCCAAGATTAAAGGTATGCACTACCACACCTGGCTCCCAGAACTGTATTTTGTGCTCACAGACTCTTCCAATATTCTTCTATAACAAAAGCTCAGTACTACAGGTAGATATAGACTTGTTCCACTCCATGAAACAGGATTATCCAGAATCCTTCAATCAACTTCACACTTAATGGTGAAAGTCTGAACATTCACCCACTGTTCTGTAGCAACTTTAAAACGTCTGCTGTGTCAGCCTGATCTATAAAGGGAGTTCCTGGACAGCCAGAGCTACACAGAGAAACCCTGCCTCAAAACCTTGCCCCCTAAAAAGTCTACTGTCACCACTGTCATTCAGTATCATCCTAGAAGTACCAGCTAGTGCAAGAAGAAAGTAATAATCAAAAGTATTCTTATATTCAGGCAATGTAATTGTCTGTGTAGAACATATCAAATAACAAAGAACGAATTTATAGGGATAATAAGTGAATCTGGTGATTGTTTTATGATACAGCAACAATTCAAAATCAATTGAGTTTGTACTTAACATCAATTATATTAGAAACAATCTCAAGACTATTACATAATAGCCAACCATGTCCAGAAATGTTATAAGTTATTTACACTTAAGATACAAGCTTAGCAAACTATGTACAGGTCTTTCAGCTGAAACCTATAAAATTTTCATGTGGAAATCAAAAGAAATCTAAAAGGTGTAGAGCACACAGTAGTCATACATTAGAGGATTCAACACAAAAAGTACATTTATTTTCTCATGTCAATTTCAAATTTTCAACAAACTGAGATCATTGTCAGTATAGACAAGCTTGTTCTGATTCGAGCTAAAAGATAAATGGCCAGGAATAGTTCTATCAACTCTAGAAAAATGCGGGTGGAATGAGTCCACATGATGTAAAGATTCAATTCCCAAGAAAGTGTGGTCTTAGAAGGGAGAAAGACATTGTGCTCGATGGAAGAAAATATAGAATGAGAAACAGTTCCACATGAGTAGGGCCAATATGCTAAAAATATTTTAGATTTTTTTACATTTGTGTGTGTGCTTGTCTGTATGTGTGTTTGTGCACCACATGTGTGCAGTGACTTCAGAGGCCAGAAGGGGGTGTCTGATGCCTGCAACTTGATTTACAGATGGTTGTGAGCTACCATGTAGATGCTGGAAATTGAACCTGGGTCCTTTGGAAGATCAGCCAGTGTTCTTAACCACTAACTCATCTCTTCAGTCCCTGAGGAGGTTTGATAATGCTATAAGAAGAATTCTGTGGAGGGAACAGTTTGCCCCAAATGATACATAAATAACTGGACATGGATGGTGCAACCTGAAACTTTACCTGCGTTTCATACTTTATACCCTAAATTTTAAACATATCACAGATGGTAATGTAAAGTATAAAACTAAATGCACATGCTCTAAAAAAAATAAGAGTGCTAGGCCCAGCTGAGGATGTAGCTTAGGTGGCAGAGTGCTTGCCTAGCATGCATGAAGCCTGGGGGCTTGATCCTCAGCACTGCATACACCAGGTGGGGTGGCACATGCCTGTAACAGAAGCACTTGAGAGGTTGAAGACTGAGGCAGAGACATATGAAGCCTCATTAAAAGAAGAGTGCTGAACAAAATATGATCAGACTTGACCCCAAAAGCACATTCACCAAATGAAAAATGGATCAGACTCGGAGGAAGAAAAGATAGGTGATTCATGGCTGCTGTAACACACTTACAAGTGGAAGCTCCATGGTGGAGGGACAGTCCTGTGTCCTTACTGTGTAGCTGTTACATAGACTTAGACACATGATAATCTGCAGAGAGCTACCCATATACACACACAAGTCAGAGAATGGTAAAGAAGCTGTGGATGGTATCAATGTCAATTGTTTTTGTATAGCAGATGCATCCTAGGTAGCTTTACTTGTCAACTTGACACAGCCAAGAGCCATCTGAGAGGAGAGCCTGGACTGGAGAATTGTCCATATCAGACTGGCCTGCAGGCATGTCTGTGGGAGATTGTATTGACTACGAATTGATGCAGTAAGGCCCAGTCCACTGTGGGCAGTACTATTCCTAGGCAGGCAGCCCTGTGCTTTATAAGGAAGCTAGCTAAGTGTGAGGCTGAGCAAGCCAGCAGGTAGCTTCTCTTCATGGTTTTTGCTTCAGGCTCCCGTGCTGAATTCATCACTGAACTCTTTCCTCTGCTAAGTTGCTTTTGGTCAGAGTGCTTTTTCAAAGCAACAGAAATGAAAGTAGAAAAAGCAGAACTATGTTCTATTTATACAAGTCATCACTAATGTTTATATATATATATATATATATATATATATATATATATATATATATATATATATATATATATATATATATATATATATCATGAAGAGTACCAAGAACTTTCCTGAGCGTGATGACAGCTCTTTAAAATTTAAATTTAATTTAAATTTTTGTGGTGGATCATTGTTATTTGTTTTTATTCTTTACTCCCTTTTTTTGGCTCTTTGGATCTTTTGGGGGACTTGCCACCCAGCTCCCAAATAAATCATACAGAGTCTTATTCTTTCTTAATGAATGTCCAGCCTTAGCTTGACTTGTTTCTAGTCAGTGTTTCTTAACTTAAATTATTCCATCTATCTTTTGCCTCTGGGATTTTACCTTTCTCTATTTCCATATATCTATCTTTTCTTCTTATTCCATCTCTGGCTTTGTGGCTAGGTGGCTGGCCCCCGGCATCCTTCTCTTTTTCTCCTTGCTTGATATCCCTATATCTCTTTGTCTCCTTCCATATTTTTCTCTGTCTGCCAGCCCTGTCTATCCTTTCTCCTGCCTTGCTATTGGCTATTCAGCTCTTTATTAGACCAATAAGGTATTTTACACAGGCAAAGCAATGCAGCTTCACAGAGTTAAACAAATGCAACACAAAAGAATGCAATACAGCCTTGCATCATTAAGCAAATGTCCCACAACATAAATAAACATAACACATCTTTAACTAATATTCTACGACAGTGGATAGTTGTGGCGGTTTGAATAGGAATTGCCCCCATAGGCCCATAGCTTTGAATGCTTGGTCACTAGGGAATGGTACTACTTGACAGGGATTAGGAAGTATGGCCTTGTTGGAGGAAGTGTGTCTCACTAGGGTGAGCAATAGGATTTCAGAAGCCCAAGCCAGGCCCAGTGTTTATTTCTTCCTGCTGCCTGCAGATCTGGATGTAGAACTCTCAGCTACCTCTCCAGCACCATGTTTGCCTGCATACTGCCATGCTTCCCACCATAATGACAGTGGACTAAACCTCTGAAACTGCAAGCCAGCCCCAATTAAATGTTTTCTTTATTAAGAGTTGCCATGGTCATGATGTCTCTTCATAGCAATAAAACATTGACTAAGACAATAGTAAAGATTTATGTTTCTTAAAAAAGGACACCTACCCGACGGTTTGTGAAGATTGAGTAGCATTCTTTCACTAGCACCACTTTGATGAGCTCTGGATCCGTGATAGCCAGCACAGGCTGTCGACCGTCATAAAACCTGAGGTGGGAAAACAGGGTGGACTGAACCTCAGAAGCCAGATTCTACACCTGGAATCACATACAGACTCGACACTCCACTCCCAAGGCTACACAGTCCACATCCCCAGCTCTATAAAGCACAGCAACATGAACCCCTAGTTCAAGTTCTGACCATTGAAGCCATTGGAGTCTCATGAAATGAAGGGTTATGTAGCTAAAGCAGGGAAGAGGCACTTAGAACAAAACAGCCCTTTAAAGACATTCTAGTTAGAATTCACACTGGAGCATCTGTTATGGCTAGGCGTGCATACATGGTTATTGCCAATACCATTCTTGCATATTTAAATAGTTCAGTTTCTGGGTTGGAGGTATGGCTCAGTGGTAGAGCCCTTGTCTATGAAGTGTGTGGCACTGGGTTTGACCCCCTCCCCCAGAGATACAAAAAAGTCAGAGAAAATGAATAAATGATTCCAAAGTCAAAACAGAATGTATCAGAGGAAACTTAGAGACAAACTATTCAGTGTTCATAATACTGTTGCAGGAGCAGTTGCTTCGGTGCCACCAGAGGGCAGCACAACACACGCTTAGCATTGGGTCACATGGTCACTATTTTGTCTGGCTTGATCTTGTGTGTCTAGGCAGGTCATAGGCCCTGATGGACATACTAATAAACCAACTCCCAAAGACTTATTACACCCATAGGTTAGCACAGGCACAGGTCTCAACCCTCATCAGAGAGGCTTCTTCTAGTACAGTGGTTCTCAACTTGTGAGTCACAAACATTGGAAAACATATTTCTGATGATCTTAGGAACTGATATACTGTTCAGTAGCAAAATTAAAGTTATAAAATAGCAACAAAAATTTGTGGTTGGAGATTCCTAAGACAACCAAAAATATGTGTTTTCTGATGGCCATGACCCACAGGTTGAGAACTGCTGTTTTAGCAGGAGATGGAGATTAACATAGAGACCCACAACTGGTCAACGTGCATAGAATAAGAAATTGTGGAGTGCTCATTTCTAAATGGAGCATCTCTGTCACACCCTGTCTTAGTCAGCATTTCTATTGTTGTGATGAAACACAATGGCCAAAGCAAGTTGGGGAGGAAAGGGTTTATTTGGCTTACACTTCAGCATTGCTGTTCATCATTGAAGGTGTCAGAACAGGAACTCAAATAGGGCAGGAACCTGGAGGCAGGAGCTGATGCAGAGGCCATGCAGGGGTGCTGCTTACTGGCTTGCTCCTCATGGCTTGCTTTCTTATGGAACACAGGACCACCAGCCCAGGGATGGTCCGGCCTACCATGGGCTGGGCCCTCCCCCATCAATAAACAATTATGAAAATTTCCTATAGATGAATCTTATGGAGGCATTTTCTTAATTGAGGTTTCCTCCTCTCATGTGTTAAGTTGCTACAAAACTAACTAGTGCCCCCTTCCCCTCCGTGGCTCAGGGATCATCCTGGAAGGTGGGGTGGAAGGTTTGTGACAGCCAGAGGCAGTGGATGTCTCCAGTGGAACTGTTTTCTGGATGCAACATTCTAGTTCTGCATTTGAGCTGACACCGGCATGACTGCATGCATAAGACTTTCGATGTCTAAGAGTGAAAATTTGTAAGGAAATGTTTGTTGTCGCATGTCTCTGAGCCGGTGCTCAGAGGTTCTGTAATAATAGACTTGATGTATTAGAAAGGAGAGGCAATGATCTGACCCTAAGAGTTCTCAGGACACCAAGTCCTGGAGGGTGCTGAGAGGCAAAAATCTTAACTGAATTCACACTGTTCAACTTGATGCCTGTGACATGTACCACCTTACCAGGACAAAGCTCCAAAGGCTTTACTCCAAGAACTGTGTGCTGACACTGTCCTCATATGAGGTGGGGTGCATTATCCTAATAAGTACATTGAATGGAAGATATCAGAAGACTCACCCCCATATTTTTCCATACTTTTTATAGCAATCATCATCAAATTTCCATGCACCCTGGAAGAGAAATAAAATGAAATTTGTTATTGTTCTGTTACATACTGATCCTTTCCTAGCTAGGGCACAAACTATCTCAAATCTCACAAAATCAGGCTTTCCGTCCCACTGCCAATAGAAGCAAGTTCTTATTAGAGATATCTGAATGGATAGGGAAGACTAGAGGAGTTGTCTGGAATAAAGGGTTTAAGGCTGTTCTTGCACTTTCTTTGTGGTTAAGAGCACTGACCGCTCTTGCAGAGGACCTAAGTTTAATTTCCAGCACTTGCATGGTGGCTCTAAACCATCTGTAACTCCAGCTCCAGGGATCTGAGGCCCTCTTCTGGCCTCTTCATTCAGTTCACACATGATACACACTCATTCACACTTAAAAATAAAGCAAAAGAGTAGAGCCAAGCTTGGTGGCACATGCCTACAAATCCTAGATCTTCAGAGGTGGAGGCAGGAGCATCACAAATTTGATGGCTGGCATGGGCTGTGTAGTGAGATCTGGTATACCTACAACTATAAACAAACAAACAAACAAATAAATAAATAATGGGTGCTGAATGAAGGAATGAAGGAATGAATAAATAAATAAATGGATGAAATGGAGAAACCAACAACCCTAGATAAAATGGAAGAAGAGACAATGGGGAACATGAGGATGTGAGAGAGTGAGAGAAGACAGTATGGAAATCACAGAGGAAATGGAGATGCCCTTTCTACAGGAGGGCAGAGTGAAGGAAACTCGCTAGGTCTGAGCTTTCAATATTAAAGATGAGACATGAAGATTTCCTAAAACTGAGTTGCAGCTGTGATGTAGTTCAATGGGCACAGCACTCGCCAAGTGCTCCCAAAGCCCTGGTTTGCATCTCCTGCATGGCACTAACTGGGCATGGCGGCTCCTGCCAGTAATCCCAGCACTTGGGAGGTGGAGGCAGGAGGATCAGAAATTCAAGTCATCCTTCCTTACATGGTGAGTCCCAGGCCAAGCCTTGGCTGCATGAGACCCTGTAAGGAAATAAAGGAAGTTTCACAATAGGGAGTGTGTTCTAGTTCTAGGGGGAGCTTCTATCAGAGAGTTCACCTGGGAAGGCTGGAGTTACAAATGCGTGCCTGGCTTTACCTCCCACCTTTTCACTCATGAGTATTTTCTTTCCACAGGATAACATATGGAGTTCTTATATGAACAGTGAAGTGATGTGAAGCTGTGAAGCGATGGAGATCTCATTTAGAACTCCAGCCTGCAGTAAGCTTTTAGTTATAAATTGTAGAATCTGACAGACAACTGGAGTCTTTGGGGGCATGAAATCTTAGCAGAGAGCAGACCACATGCCTTCAAGAGCTGATCTCATTGCTTTCCGGCCAGGTTTCAGCTTTGGGCCAGGGTCAGACCAGGCTGTCCACAAAGAATCAGCCATTCATTGCACATGGTACCAAATTTTTGGTAATTGTTGCTAAATCATCCTTCCTGTGGTGATTCCATAAAGTTAGTCCACCTTCTCTTAGAAATGCAAAACTTGCTATGATATCTGAGGGTGAGAGACAAGTACCATCTTGTTTCAGTCTCAGCCACCTCATGCTCAGACTGGTCCTCAGGGTGCTGTCTTGGGGAAAAGAACCAACGCAGAACACCATTATTCTGTCAAACCCTCAAAAATGCCCTAGTTATTAAGATAGTATGGAACCATCTAAGTAGCTGCAGGGGACACAGGAGTCCCTGAGAGGTTTCTGGTAAAGGGGAATTCCCTGTAGTCAACACACAGGCGTCCTGATGCAGGGATGCTGCAGAGCTGGCCAGCAGGAAGAGAAAAAGTGCTGCTCCTGAGCCCAGTGTGAAGTCTGGTCTAGTGCACACAGGCTGCTGCGGTGCTACTGTGACCAGGCGCTTTCCCGTGAGTTAAGGACACCTGTGCCTTCCTGGAGGCTCCACTAAGGAAAACCCCAGACTTCTCCTGCTCCTTACAGCCTGAGTGTGAAGCCCTGAACACCAGATTCTAGTGTGCCTGCGATCATGGCTTTCTAACTTCAAATGAATGTCATCAAATCCTAAAGGGAAACCTGAGCACTTCCCTGGTTGGTCAAACACAGTTTCTGATAGCCTGACACCCCAGAACTTCCTTCTGAGGCCTGACCTTTGCATCTATGGAAGGGGTTCATAAACAGATGCATAAGAAATTTCAGTTGGGCTGAGTATAGTGGTACATGCTTTTAATCCCAGCACTTGGGAAGCAGAGGCAGGAGGGTCATTAAGAGTTCAAAGCCAGTCTGACCCATATACAGTTCCAAACCAAGCTGGCTACATAGTGAGGCCCTGTCCCAGAAGACAGATCTGCAGCTGAGAGGACTGGCCGCTCTAGCAGAGGAACCAAGTTCAGTTCTCAGCATCCATATGGTAATTTACAACCTTCTGTAACTCCAGTTCTAGGAGATCTGACACCACCTTTGGACCTCAGCAGGCACCAGGCTCACATGTGGTGCTCAGACATAAGTGCAGACAAATACTCATAGTCTTAAAAGAAAATAAATAAATCTAATTTTAAAGGAAATTGTAACTATAAGAAATGAAAGAGAAGCTGGGTGGTAGCGCTGGTACACACCTTTAATCCTAGCACTCAGAAGGCTGAGTCAGGTGCTGTCTGTGAGTTTGAGGCCAGCCTGGTCTACAAAATGAGTTCTAGGACAGCCAGGGAGACAGAGAGAAACTCTGTCTTGAAAAACCAAAAACAAATGAAAAAAATAAAAGGAATGAAATGGAAGAGCTTAAACATGACTCACTTCACTATAGGCATGAATGGTGCCAAATAAAGGCAGAGGTTTTGGTCCAGGAATTCTGAGTTTCTTAAAAATCCCATGAGAATAGGTCCCATATCTGTAAAGCAATAGAGAAATCAAAGTTACAGGGATTGTGATTGTGATTTTACACATACTGAGTCAGTCATTGACTCAGTAACTGCAAGAATCAAACCATAGAAGTAATATCTAGGCAATGAATCACAGTAGAAACCCCAACAGCTACAATCCTAATCACTCACCCTCTCCCTATGCCCACTGAGTGGGCCCACACTAGTTCATAATGATGAAAGAGAGACAGGGGAAATTTTTATGCTTCCAACCCAAGAGAGCAGAACTGATGAAAACCTCCTAGATTTGGATTTTAGAGTATCTGAGAGATTCAGGCTCAAAGCTTCCCAGGGTGTCTCATTTGCTTGTGTCCATTAAGAAAATTCCATGAAGCAGTGACTCTCATTAGGTAAGGGGGGTTTATTTGCATAACAGAATGTAATTAATGACACAGGGCCATGGAGACCTTATAGTACTGTTTGTCTAGATTGGCCAGAGATGTATGTTTTTCCTTTTCTCTAAGCCACAATCTTGTTAGAGGCTCTAATTGTTGTGAAATTTTCCTTTTTAGAAAGTTCTGGAAGCATCATGAAGTTCTTATGTCCATATAATGACAATTGAGTTCATGACTGCCACTGGCTTCAGAGAAATTTCAGAGGCTCTCAAGATTCTCTGTCTTGCAATGTGGTTGACTTGTGCTATAAGGAAGGCTGCTTTCCAGTATGTAACCTCACTTACTAAGGCTTCATTTCTAAGGCATTCCTCTCTTGGTTAATCTGGACCTCCAACTGGTGATGCTCATCTGATGGGCACAGTGTCAGGGAGACTCTTATTTCTCATGATGGTCAATGTGGTAGTTTGAATGAAAAAGGCCCCCTAGGCCCGTGAGGAGTGGCACTTTTGGGAGGTGTGGCCTTATTGGAAGAAGTGAGTCACCGGGGGTGGCCTTTGAGGTTTCAGATTCTCAAGCCAGGCCCAGTGTCACTCTTTCTTCTTGCTTCCTGAAGATCGAGGTGTAGAACTCTCAGCTTCTTCTCCCAAACCATTTCTGTCTGCATGTCACCATGCTTCCCACCATGATGATAATGGACCAAACTTCTAAAACTTCAAGCCAGGCCCAAGTAAATGTTTCTTTATTAACAGTTACCATGGTCATGATATCCCTTCACAGCAATAGAAACCCTAACCAAGACAGAAGCTAACACCAGGGACTGGAGTATTACTGTGATAGACTCGACCATGAGTTTTTGGAGGAATATAGACTTTGGGACGTTGGATTAGAAAAGTGCCTGAATGCTTTAAGTGAACCATTAATGGGCCATACTAGTAGGAGCATGGAAACCAGTAGTGCTGGAGTAATTTGAACTGTGACAGTCTGGCTCAAAATGTTTCAGAGGAGAAGAATATTAGCATGTGGTCTAGAGACTGTTCTCAGGATATTTTGGCAAAGAATGTGGCTGCTTTCTGCCCGTATCCAAAAAAAAATCTGCCTGAGGCTAAATTGGAGAGTTATGGATTAGTAGCTTTGGCAGAGGAAATTTCCAGACAGCCTAGTATTGACTGTGTTGCTTGGTTATTAGAGGCCACTTGCAGACTTATAATGAAAAGGAGCAAGCTGAGAAAAGAAAAATACAAAATGTACAGTTTGAAGAAGAAAGAGATACCAGGAAGTTCAAACAGACTAAATAAAAGCCTGATGCTACATGGAATAAAATGAGTGGTGACCTCAGAGAAAGACCCCACCTAGATAGGCTTCCAACTTAGGAAAAGGAATTAAAGAAGAGTGAGAAGGAATTAAAGAAAAGCTTGGAGCTAGTCATGGTGGTGCACACTCTTAATCTCAGAACTCAGAAGGCAAAAGCAGGCAGATCTCTGAGCTTGAGGCCAGCCTGGTCTACAGAGCAAGTTCCAGGGCAGCAAAGTGTAGGCAGTGAAGGAAACCATTGAAAACAGAAAGCTGGTGAAGATGTGTTTGAATGAGAGGGCCATGTTCCAGCTTCAGGAAGCAACAGAACTTGGCAACTTCAGTCATATGGTTCTGGTTTTAGAGTCAAGGATAGAAGAAAGGGGTTTTGGAATCTCCCTTCATAGCTAAGGAAAGCCACCGAGACCAGGTGTGTGTCAAGCTTGTCCCTGTATGGAGGCCTAGAGAGGCCATTGTGGCATGGATTGCATGGTGACCACTGCTGCTTGACAGCATTTTGACTTTTGAGGATCACAATTCTCCAGCACTTTAATTTTTAATGATTCTCACTATGTATTATGGGAGTTCCCTCATGCCTTCTCCTTTGGGAAATTTCATGCAAGCTTTGAAGGGTGAAAATGTATAAAATGGCAGCCATCCTGATTCACTGATTGCAACAGTCTATTCCTTCTTCTTGTCAACTCCATACCTCCTCTTTGGGACCTGAACCCTGCCAGAGCAGAACTTTGGCACCATGTGTGAAGCTGTGGAGGTAAAGCCTGGATTGCCTTGGAGGTTCCAAAATACTGGAAATGCTAGCATTGTGGGATACCTGCCATGGAGAGCTGTTAAAAGGGAGTGGAACTAGTCCAAGAGAAAGAAGTGTAGTCAACAAAGGTGAAAGGAGTTGGAGATATGAGGAGTGCTTTGACTTCAGACTTGGAGATGCAGAGTTTGGAGATTTCCCAGCTGGTTTTTGTTCTTGGTTTGGTCCAATATTTCCTCACTCTGCTCTCTTTCCTCCCTTTTGAAATGGTACTGTATATTATATATTGTGCCATTATATGTTGGAAGTATGTGATCTGTTTTTCATTTTGATTTTACAGGGGATTACAGTTAAGAGGTTATATGCGCCTTGGGAGAGACTTTGAACTTTGGACTTTTAAACAGTGCTGATACTGTAATATCAACATTACGTGCTGATCCTGTGATATCAGACTATGGGAACATTTGAAGTTGGCCTACAATATGGCTATAAGCCTATGGGGGCCAGGGAGTGAAATGTGGTGTTTTGAATAAAAATAGTCTCCATAGAGATATAGGGAGTGGCACTGTTAGGAGGTGTGGTTTTGTTGGAGTAGGTGTGGCTTTGTTGAAGGAAGTGTGTCACAAAGGGTGGGCTTTGAAGTTTCAGATGCTCAAGCCAGGCCCAGTGTCTCTCTCTCTGCCTGCTGCCTGCCAATCCATATGTAGAACTCTCAGCTCCTTCTCCAGCACCATGTCTGCCAGTATGCCACCATGCTTCCTGCCATGACAATAACGGACTAAACCCCTGAGACTGTAAGTCGGCCCCAATGAAATGCTTTCTTGTATAAGTGTTGCCATGGTCATGGTGTCCCTTCACAGCAGTAGAACAGTGACTAAGATGGTTAGTCATGAAGGAGGATGATTATTGCCTGTATGCATCAACTCAGCATATTCAAAGTTCCACTAAGGCAGGACCTCCCCAGGGCAGGGCTGCTATCACTGATGACATGCCAATCCTAATTCCTATAGACCAGGGTTCATGGTGCCTCAGACCTCTGAGCTCCAATGTGGCTGACACCCAGCAGATGTGGGAGAAGATGCAAGGCTGATGGAAGGTGATTCTGGAGACCACTGTAAGCTTTCACAAGCCAGTTACATGAGAGGAGCCTGGTCACAGCAAGCTTAGAAATTATAGCAGAAATGGATATTTTGTATAAAGGTTTGATTTGAACCAGGAATTCTTTGATTTGCAAGACAAAGACCTTCAGAAGATCAAGTTATTTTCTATTGATAACAGATGAAGTAAATGGCATAAAATGTGAAACTGTACATGTTCTAGATATGCAAATTAATACCTCTTCCTTCTTATTTTTTAATTAAAATTTATTATTTTATGTATATCTGTATTTTGCTTGCATGTATGTCTGTGTATCACGTGTGTTCAGTGCCCATAAAGGGCAGAAGAGAGTACTAGATCCCTTGGAACAGAAGTTATAGATGGTTATGAGCCACTATGTGGGGGCAGGGCACCAAACTCTGGTTGTGTAAAAGAGCAACCAGTGTTCTTAAACACTGAGCCATCTCTCTAGTCCCTTCTTCACTCTTTGTTAGTAGTGAATCTTTAACTCAAAGCAGGTTCTAGACACTTACTACCAATCCAGTGAAACTCATAAAATGTTATCACATATAATCAAGAGTTTGCATGGAAGGACACACACTGAAGGATTCCTACGGAGCAGTGTTGTGGAATGACCCTTTTGTACACTGTGAAGATTGGTGGCCACAGAAAAACTTCTGGCTACAGATTGGTCACTCAGATTGCTTTAATAAAAAAAGCTGAATGGCCAGTAGCAAGGCAGGATTTTAGGACAGAGATATCAGGCAGAGAGAACACTGCAAAGAAAATGGGCAGAGACACGGACAGTCACCAGCCAGATGGAGAGGAAGAAGCATGGGCAGCATAGAGTAAA
Source organism: Peromyscus maniculatus bairdii (assembly GCF_049852395.1). Classification (NCBI taxonomy): domain Eukaryota; kingdom Metazoa; phylum Chordata; class Mammalia; order Rodentia; family Cricetidae; genus Peromyscus; species Peromyscus maniculatus. The sequence goes on along the minus strand of NC_134874.1, from coordinate 36,407,603 downwards.
GGTAATAAAGTCATAAGACAAAAAGTACACTGATAAAAATGGGTTAATGTAAGTTGTAAGAGCTAGTTAGTAACAAGCCTAAGCCATTGGCTGAGCTTTCATAATTAACAAGAAGTCTCATTGTGGCTAATTAGGAGCTGGCAGATGGGACAGAAAAATCCACCCACAGAACACCTCAGTGAGGCCTGATTAGCAACTGGGATTCCTCCCCCAAGATTGTGCTGGCTGCCTTTTGCTATTAAAAACAAATAAATCAAACAAAACAAAAATGAAAATATTTAGTGTTAAGTTGCAAGGTAGAAACATATGTTTTAGTAAAAAATGGTGTTCCAGATGAGGGTCAGAGAAATGAGAAGAATGGATGTTGACCTTTCTACAAGAGCTGGGGTGTTGTACTTATTAGTTTTGTTTTGTTTTTAATCAACTTGACACAAGCTAGAGACATCTGGGAAGAGGCAACCTTCAGTGAGAGATTGTCTCCAACAGATTGGCCTGTGGGCAAGTCTGTGGAGCATTTTCTTGATTAACGGTTGATGTAGGAGGGCCTGAGTCCACTATGGGTGGTGCCAATCCGTAGGCAGGTGGTCCTGGGTTGTATAAGAAAGCTGGCTGAGTGAGTCATGGGGAGAAAGTAAGCAGTGTTCCTCCATGGCTTATGCTTCAGTTCCTGACTCCAGGTTCCTGCCTTGAGTTCCTGCCCTGGCTTCCCTTCATGATGGACTCTAAGCTGTAAAGTGAAATAAACCCTTTCTTCTTCAAGTTGCTTCTGGTCATGCATAGTGTTTATCACAGTAGTAGAAATCAAATTAGAACAGAGGCACTGTGTGCCTTTGTGTAAATTGGGTTGGAAGCAAGAAACACCCACATCTACAGGGAACCAGTCATATACACATCACTTATTCTGACAGAAGAAAAAAGGAAAAGAAAACAAGAAAAACAAACCTAAGCAACTAGGCTGTTGGATTCTCAAAAGCTTGGAAAGGTCATGGTTGCCAATGTGCCAGCTTTATATTCATTAGTGTGCTAAAATACTCCATAAGAAGCAACTTAGGAGAGGAAGGGCTTATTTTCCTGACAATTCCGTGTTGCTGTCTATTGTGTCTGGTAAGTCAAGGCAGAAAATCAAGTAGCCAGTCACAGATAAGAGCAGAGAGAATAGATACATGTTTGCTTGCTTTCATCTCCTTTTCTTTTATCTTATATAGTTGCCTGAGTATGCTGCCATCCACAAGGAGCTGGGGCTTCCTGCATAAATTAGCAATCAAAACAATCCTCCACAGGGTTGCCTACTGGTCAATCTGATCTAGACAATTTCTCAATTAGAATTCTCTTCCCAGGTAATTCTAGGTTGTGTCTGTCAAACTGCTAGTTAGAAACAAGCCAGCACAGTAGCCAACTCTTTATGACACCACACAATTGTTGATTAGTCTACATGCAGACTGAGAGCCAATTGCATTATTATTATGGGAGCAAGTCTTGTCAGAAACCCACCAAGCCATAAGGTTAGATATAAGTCTGAGTGGGAGCTCATAGGATGGCCAATGATGTTGGTAGGAACTACCTAAGTGCTGATTTCAAATTCCCCTCCATTATTTCTTTGGGTGTTTCAATAGGAAAAGAAAATGGGGGGGGGGCTGAATATCACCCCAACTCCAGTTACAGATAGGGAGAAGCTTGGACAGCTACTCACATGTAGAAGAGCACCAGGCTGGTAGCCAGCAGCAACCAGGTTTCCATGGAAAGGTTGGGGATCAGCTCCATCTCAGCTTTTCTTTAGCAGTTCTGGCTCCAAGTTTCCCTCCTAGCTGAGAGTCTTGCAGGGCTCCCCTGCTGTGCCCAGCTGAAATCCAACTGGCCAGTCTGCAGTGTTTATCTGAAGGGAAAGGAGGTGTCAGGGATATAGCCAGTAGGAAGGCCACTTGCACACTGCCTGGCCTCCCCATGTGGCACTGTTAAAAGTCCATGTATTCCCCTACTCTGACCTTTGAGTTTATATTCTGTGTATATTTGTTCTTTCAGAAACTCAAATCCATTGGCACTGCTTCCTTCTAATTCTCAGTTGTGTCCATGGCTGTTCTCATTCCAAAACACATTAAATCCACACAGATAAACTATAGCTACCAATCTTTACCTGTGCCAAGGCCCTCTTCCTTTAAGGGACCCAGGTGCTCTGGAAGATGTGAAACTCAGGACTGAAAGTCACTCCCCACTCTTCACTGCTTTTTCCTTGGCACAAAACTCAATTGTTTTCCCTGTACTCTTACAGCATTTCTTTTTTCTTTATGGTAATTCACAGTACTCTTTCCCATCCTCCAGCTCTTACATTCTTTCCTCCATCTTCTCTGAAGTGTTCCCCAAGCCTTGGGTAGGAGGGTTGACATAGACATCTCATTTACAGCAAGACACTTACAATCACTCACTCTGTCTCTTGGATATGTTGGATATGTTATGGAAGCATTTTCTTTATCACTTTATAGACACAGAGACAGGAAAGGGTAAAAGGAGTGTCCAAGACTGAACCTCAGAGGTGGGAAACAGACAGAATTCTGATCAATTATGATTTTGTAGGGAGCTTGTGTGCTTGTCTTTGTATGAGCTCCTGAGTACCCCGCTGGTTGAGTCAACATCACACAGAGTAAATATTTCCTTGTACATGTCCTAAAATACTCCTAATGTGGCCAAAAATTGCTACAGAATGGCTTTGTAAGTACAAAACCCACAGGAACATCTTAGTAGGCATTACTAAATTATGAGTTCTTTTGCCCTAGGAACTGCAATGCTCTTAATTCTCAAATATTAGGATGTTATGAGCTAAGTTCAAAACTACCAAGGAAGTAGACTTTGAGGTCAGTGTGAGGTAGATGTCTTAGTTGCTTTTCTATTGCTATGAAGAGATGCCATGACCAAGGCAAATTACAGAAGAAAGAGTTTATCAGGGGCTACGCTTTCAGGGGGTTAGTCCATGACCATCATAACAGGAAGCAAGGCAGCAAGCAGGCAGGCATAATGCTGAAGTAGTAACTGAGAGCATACATACTGAGACAACAGCCATGAGGCAGAGAGAAAGCTAACTGAGAATGGCGTGGGCTTTTGAAATCTCAGAGTTGGAGCTGGGTGGTGGCGGCTCACACCTTTAATCCCAGCATTCATGAGGCATAAGCATGTGGATCTTTGTGAGTTCAAGGCCAGCTTGGTCTATAGAGTGAATTCTCAGACAGTCAGAACTACTCAGAGAAACCCTGTCTCAAAAGAAAAGAAAGAAAGAAATCTTAAAGCCTACTCTCCAAAGAGGCCACACTTCCTAATCCTTCCCAAACAGTTGCACAAGGAGGGACCAAGTGTTCAAATATATGAGCCTTTGAGGGCCATTTTAATTTAAAGCATTACAGCAGGTAATTGGAGCTATATGCCATCTACAACGTATTGCAATTGGAGTGAAGATACTAATGATGAAAAGTATTTATTGTTTTGCAGAACAACTAACCTGGGATTATCCTTGTTAAATATTAAACAGAGACCTCGTCTAACCACATGAACTTCATAAATTTCAGTTTTTCCTCACTCTGTGTTGGGAAATCTGACCACAGGGATTTGGCTCAGCCCAGAGGCACACTTCAGAACAACTCCAGTGCTGGCCTTAGGAAGTCAAGACGTGTTCGACAGATTTTCCATAGGTACTGTACCTTGAAATGGAACCTGAAGGCAGTTATCAAAAAGCCACCAATAATGACGTGGACCTAATGTTTTCACATAACAGTATCTTTGTTGATGATTAAACAGAGATCTCAACTCTGAATCTTTAGGAGGTTCAGAATTCCCTCCCTCCCTCCTTCTTTGTTTCCTCCTTCTCTTCCTTCCTTTCAAGTTTGTTTGGTATTTTTATTCGTTCTCTGCTGATATAACCAACCGTCTTATTAAATAAGAAACAGAAACAATGTAAAAGAGAAAGCCGAGAGGTCGGAGCTCAGAGCTAAAATCTCACCCTTCTGCCTGTGGTCCCAGCTTCCCGAAAGAGGGCTACTTCCTGTCTGTTCGTTTTTTTTTTTTTTTATAGTATGTTGTTCTGCCTTCTCATTGGTTGTAAACCCAAACACATGACTGCCTCATCACTGTCTGAATGTACAGCCCCCTAGGTCTTAAAGGCATATGTCTCCAATGCTGGCTGTATCCCTGAACACACAGAGATCTATGGGATTAAAGGCGTGTGCCACCACCGCCACACTCTGTCTATGGCTCTAATAGCTGTGACCCCCGGGCAACTTTATTTATTAACATACAATCAAAATCACATTTCAGTACAATTAGAATACCACCACATTTCCCCTTTTCTATTTTAATAAAAAGAAAAAGAAAATCATTTCAGTACAATTAGAATACCACCACAGTTCTCTTTAAGTGTTTGATGATCATACTCCCCCCCATTTCCCACTCCATCATCTCTCCATTACTCTCACTTATCCGTACCTTGCTACTCCTCCTTACCCCTTCTTTTCAAAGAAATATTTATTTTAATATTATGTGTATGAGTGCTTGCCTGGATGTATGCCTGAGCACCATGTGGGTGCAGTGCCAGCAGAGGCCAGAGGAGGGCATTGGGTCCCCTGGAAGTAGGGTTAAAGAGGGTTATGATCCTGCCACATCCATGCTGAGAACTGAACTGGAGTCTTTTTTTTTAAATTTATTTATTAAATTTAATTTTACATATCAGCCACAGATTCCCTTGTTCTTCCCACCTCCTTCTCCCCAGCCTTCCCCCCAGCCCACCCCTCATTCCCATCTCCAGGGCAAAGACTCCCCCGAGGATTGAGTTCAACCTGGTAGATTCAGTCCAGGCAGGTCCAGTCCCCTCCTCCCAGGCTGAGCCAAGTGTCCATGTATAAGCCCCAGGTTCCAAATAGCCAGTTCATGCACTGAGGACAGGACCCGGTCCCACTGTCTGGATGCCTCCCAAGCAGATCAAGCTAAGCAACTGTCTTATTTATCTGGAGGGCCTGATCCAGTTGGGATCAACTATTGGTTCATAGTTCATGCGCGGAGTCTTTTTCAAGAGCAGCCAGTGCTCTTACCGGCAGAGCCATCTCTCCAGCCCTCCACTTCTACACCACCCTTTCTCACACTTCTGGGTCTTCTTTTCTTGCAGTACCTGTGCAGGTAGCACAGCTGCTGTGTGTCCATGACTGCAACGGGCCTGTCATTCTAAAAGACAGCATTTCACAGTATTCCTCCCCCACATCCTCCAGCCCTTACAATCTCAGAGGCTCTTCTCTTTGGAAAATATAATCTATGGATACGCCATTAACCGCCCTTTATGGTAAGTTAGAGTTGTTGTTCCTAGTCTGTACTTTAGACTTGATTTCAACATCTCCACCTGCTTGAGATAGGCCGATTAAAGTCAACTAACTAAGGTTTCTGACTGAGCTGAGGCCATACTTTGATATTCATCAAAGGTTATATGTGCAATCCAGCACTAAAAGAAACAAGAGGTGTGTGGGGATTTTGTTCTTTTTGTTGTTGTTATTGTTATGCAAACATCTACTTTTTTCTAAAAATTTTTTATTAAAGTTTTTTCTTACAATATATTTTGATCATGATTTCTTTTCCCCAATTCCTCCTGATCCTTCCCACTTCTCTACCCACCTGACTTCAATGTTCTTTCTCTCTCTTTCTCTTGAATAAGAAAATAAACTGTCTTAGTTAGGGTCTCTATTGCTGTGAAGAGACACCAAGACCATGGCAACTTTTATAAAGAAAAAACATTTAATTTGGTTTGGCTTACAGTTTCAGAGGTTTAGTCCATTATCCTCATGGTGGTGAGCAAGCAGACATGGTGCTGGAGAGGGAGCTGAGAGTTCTACTCTGGACCTGCAGGCAACAGGAAGCAACTTTGTGTCACACTGGGAGTACCTTGAGTACAGGAGACCTCAAAGCCTGCCCCGACAGTGACACACTTCCTCCAACAAGGCCACGCCTATTCTAACAAATCCATATCTAATAGAGCTACTCCCTATGGGGGACATTTTCTTTCAAACCACCACACAGACTGTCTTAGTTAGGGTTTCTATTGCCGTGATAAAACACCATGATCAAAAAGCAAGTTGGGGAGGAAAGGGTTTATTTGGCTTACAGTCATATCACTCTTCATCATCAAAGGAAGTCAGGACAGGAACTCAAGCTTGGCAGGAACCTGGAGGCAGGAGCTCATGCAGAGGCCGTGGAAGGGTGCTGCTTACTGGCTTGCTCCTCATGACTTGCTCAGCTGATTTCTTATAGAACCCAGGACCACCAGTCCAGGGGTGGTCTCACCAATAATGGGCTGGACCTTCCTCCATCAATCACTAATTAAGAAAATTCCCTATAGCTGGATGTTATGGAAGCATTTCCTTAACTGAGGTTTCTTCCTCTCAGATGACTTTAGTTTGTGTCAAGGTAACATAAAACTATCCAGCACACAGACAAAAATAAAACAGTGCCTGGGCAGTTTCTACCCAGATTGGGTCCCAGCACTGTGAGGGGGGAAAGTAGACATGGGCTCCCACCTCTAACCAAGAAGCTATCTGCAATTGATATCCCTTGGCAAAGGAAAAATCTGTTTTCTCCAATGGAGTCTCCCTGGGTATAATAACCACATTGCGGGCAGGGCCAAGACCAGGAGTGACTAACACAAAGCTACTACTTTTTAAGGTTCTATTTTGATTTGTATTTCCTGGCGGGGGCGGGCCAGAGGATCAGATCTTGACTTTCAGTGACCAGCCCTAAAGGTGTTCTAAGACATGAGTTCCCAGAGTGAACTAAATTCCTTCTCAATGCTTCTGGAGTAGAGTGATTACATTAAACTTACAAGTTTTTTTTGTTTAATATTCAATGAAGTTTATGACAGTGAGCTAGCATTGCAGGGAATTATCAGATAGGAGTTGCTAATGATTTTGTCCAAGTTGCAACATACTCTGGCTGGCTGCTGGTCTTAACCACCACCACATTCTGCCCTGCCAAATCTCCTCAGTCTGCAGCCTTGGGCATTTTGAAGTCATCCCACACTATTGGGAACTAACCTGGGAATGAAGACAATGTAGTTTTAAGGGCTACTGAGCAATTGGGAGTGAAATTGTCTCCCCACGTGAGTGAACTAGAGTTAGTTGTTTTATAACTCTGTTTGTCAAGATAAGCAAGAGAGGCAGGTGCCTTGGCTGGAAGTAAGGGAGATTACAGAAGCAGGACACAGCACTTATGATCCACAGTTATAGGCACAGTAGGGGACTTTAAACCATTCCAATCCTCTACATCATTAGGACTTACTTTTATCACCTGAAAAAAAAAACACAACTCTAAATAATAATAATAACTCATGGAATTACTCATGATTTAGTGATGTAAGCAGCGAAGCATTTGAAAAGGTTCCTTTTCATGGTGTGAATTCTCCCCGTGGAGTATTTTGCTCTGCTGACTTATTCCTGAAGCTGTGCTCCCTGGAAAGGGCTACAGGAATGGCTTTTCACAGAGAGAAGGATATCAACCATGGATGTGGTGGTTCTGGTTTTGGATGCTGTTGTGTAAGGGAAAGGTAACAGGGCCCTCTACTCACCTCAGATGGCTAACCACAGATAGATGGCAAAATGATTCCTCCACAGTGCAACTTGGTGAACCAGTGAACTTATTTCGCTCACTTATAGGAGTAGGGGTGAAGGGTGACTTACCAGATCAGGCACCACTCAAAGGCAGCTGCGTCACCCAAAAGTCGACCCCTGGATAGGTGACGATTCACACAAACTGTATCCCTGGGGCATGATACATGACTTAAAGGCACTGGACAGGCCAGTCTCTCCTCCAGGCGGAGTGGCTGGTCCTTTACTCGGCAACTGTTTATTGCTTCTATTACTTGGAGAGGAGTCTCACAGACCTTCTTAGTTTCAGCATAAGTGTGTTTACTTCCTGAGTCCCAGGAGCCTCCTTCTTCCCTCTAAGAGAGAATTCTTCAGTTAAAAAAATCATTACCCATCAGAATGCTCAAAACTTTTTTCCACATACTACGGTACTGGTACTCTACTAAAGGGGGCTGTGGGTGGAACTGACAGAGAATTGTTCCATTTCTTAGAGATATGAATAAACCACTCTCTTGGGGTGATGAGAGAAAATTCTCCATGGGAGAGGTGGCTGATCTGGGGACCAGTCAAATGGAACCAATTCTGCAAACAACAACAACAACAACAAAAATCCCCAGAGCCATCAGCAGTATTTCATGGGTGTCCTATCTTAGCCTAGACTTTGATTTAGTCAGCATCTTCTCTCTAATACCTACAGTGGTGCAAAAATGGTTCATCATGGAGGAGATGGAGATACGGAGACTGACACCCCTTCACCCACACTTAAGGGGGCCACACTCTTGAGAGAGACAGGCAACAGGAAGGCAAACAAGATTTAGTCATCACAAATCACTTCACTGACAAAAAGGATCTGACTGGGTGCCAAGACAAATACTGCCTTTCCACTCATTTGATGTTCCTAGATTTATTCAGATACATAAAATGTATGTGTGTTTATGACACGAAAGTAGAATAGAAACTGTCTGGGGACCAAGAATAGGAGGGATGTGTCCCGGCCAGCGGGATCTTCAGCAGAGACCCTATAAAGGGGAATGGCGAATGAAGGGACAAGAGACACAAGGAACTGACAGCAAGACAGTATTCTGATCAAGCTGCAAAATTTTATTTTTCTCAGGTGGGTTTTATAGAAGCAGACCAGGAAATTTTCTTTGGGAAAAGATCAGGGAACTGTTGAGTTGCCAAGCAACCCAACCTAACCACAAAACATTGTTACTAATGGTCACTGTAGCAGAAAGATAAGGGAATGTTATTTTCTAATAACTCAGAACTTGTCCAGGCATGTCAAAAGTTTCTGGTTAGTGGCTCAATACTGGACAGCAGAAACTTAACTCAGACTGGCAATATGCATGGCTCTTGAAATTGTCCTCGGCAGGGAAGGAAAAGGAGAGAAGGAAGAGAGGACAGGGAAATACACCCAAAGCATGTTATAATTTACACTCATGTGAAGATGAGATTGTGGCACCCAGTGTCATGAACAATGAATAAAAGCCAGTGGAAAAAATAAATTAAAAAATTATCTAAAAATTAGGGGCTGGATCAACAGTTAAGAGCACTCGTTGCTCTCACAGAGGATCTGAGTTCAGTCCCCAGCAACCACATGGCAGCTCATGACCTTCCTTAACTCCAGGGTATCTCACACTCTCTTCTGACCTCTGTGGCCAACAGGCATGCACAAAGGATGTATATATATATATATATATATATATATATATATATATATATATATATATGAGTGAAGCATCCATACACATAAAAATAAAGATAAAAATAGATTAAAAAATTAAAAAAGAATGGAACCTAGTAGCCAAGCATGTCAGTGAGGCATCTTTGAGAACTTAATTGGTTGGGGTTTTTTGTAAATGAACTATTTAACTTGTGTGTGTGTGTGTGTGTGTGTGTGTGTGTGTGTCTGTCTGTCTGTCTGTCTGTCTGTCTGTCTGTCTGTCTGTCTGTCTGTCTCTAGTGTGTGGAGCATGTATATGCTCTGGAGCATGTGTGGAAGTCATAGGACAACTTGTAGGAGTCAGTTCTCTCTTTCCTCCATGAGAGTCCTGGGAATCTAATTCAGGTCATCAGGCTTGGCAGAAAGTTTCTTCACTCACTGAGCCATCTTGCCTGCCCAGAAGTTAATATTTTAATGCAAATTATTAAAAATTAAGCACATGTCCCATGAACAGGAGAGAATATTCCAGATATGCAATGTGAAGACCTGGAGAAAGGACAGGATTAGACTCTGTTTGGAGACCTGTTTGACTGGAGAGTGAAGTAAGTCTGAGAGAAGAAATAGACTAGAGGATGGATCAGAACTCTGATGGCCAGCAGCAAGCGTCGATCCCTGTGTTTGTAAACCTTTCGTTCAATGCATTTTGAAGCCAATCCCTTCCTGAGCCTCCTAGGGATGTGACATCTCCCTACCTATAGAACAGTCAGTCAACTTCGGGAGAAATTTAGATTTTTGACCCCAGATTTGAGAATGGGGGGAGTGGGAGATGTTATAACTGTCAGAGGATTCATGACACTAAGAGAACTGGGAACGGAGTGATCATACCAGGAACCTAGGTCCACAGAGCCAGGAAGACAATGCCAGGTCTAATTAATATCCAGGAAATTAAATCTCTACCTGTTTAGGACACTCATAGCTCCCCAGCAGCACGTGGTTTGAAGAGGCGGTTATGTGCAAGTGACAAAGGTCAATAGTCCACTCTCAGCAAACTCGTGACCTTCCAACCATGTTTTTAACTAAAGCATGAACTCACTTCTCTTCTTGCTGACATATGAAAGTGCACTGTGCAGTTAGATGTCACTCCGTGACACTCTCAACTCTTTCCATAGGGAGTGGGATTTTTGGACTGGAAAGTATCAGCTGCTGGTCTCGTTCCCTGGTCACTTCAGTACTGTTCTGGTCTGTTTAGGGTCCATCGGGAGGGAAACATAATTACCAACACCCACTTGGACATTAGACAGTCAAGGCAAAGGAAGCTTAAGGCCAGATCTCCATGTGTCTACAGAACAGAGAGAATGGGTGTCAAGTCCCTGGAGCCCCTGGAGGGTCCAGATTCCCTCAGGGGAGGTTTACAGCCCCCATGCTATTCTCCTTCTCCCCATGCTAGCATGTTTGCATTCTTTAGCGCTTGTGGCCACGCAGATCAAAATCCTATAAATGTGATCACTTCACACCACAGGGATGGAAACTCAAAACTAAGACTGGCTGTGGACAGGCAGGTCTGTAATCCCAGCACTCAGGAGGCTGAGGCACCAGGGATGGGTGATTTAGGGATCAAGGGCTATAGAACTATAGACTTATAGTTCATAGTACAATTCTGAGAGAGAGAGAGAGAGAGAGAGAGAGAGAGAGAGAGAGAGAGAGAGAGAGAGAGAGAGAGAGAGAGAGAGAGAGAGAAAGGAGATGAGCTCAGTCAGCAAAAGTGCTTGCTGAGCAAAGCTAATGACCTGAGTTCAGATCCTTAGAACCCACGTAAGTCGGACATAGTCAACACAGCGCCCCCTACTGGAAGATGATAGGAGGAGACACAGGGAATTGAAGTTAGGACCAGCTCATGGGCCTAAGCAAACAGATTCTGCGCCAAACAAGGTGGAAAAAGAAGTCTGACCCTGGAAGTTTCCTTCTGACCTCTACATCTGCGCTGTGGCATATGAGCACCCCCTCACCAGAAAAACATGTGCACATACTTTATATCACATGCCACACAAACACAAATGCATAAATAAAGGGGAAAAACCAAAACTAACTCAAACCTCCAAACTATTGTCTCTGAGTAGTTGTAAAATTGGCCTCCTACGGGAGGGGTGCAGGAGCCCCCACCTCTAACTGAGGAGTCACTGATGATCGGTGGCTTCTAGAAGAAGGAGAGGCAGGTTTCAACGAGGTTATGGTCCCCTGCCAGTCCGTCAAGGTCCAGTGGATGGCCCCCAGGAGCATATAGCCAGCAAGCACTGGACTCTGTTGGGGGACATGCGATCACACTGTGAACCCTGAGTTTGAATTTGCATTAATTAAATAAAATTAACCTATGTCAGGAGGATGCATTAGCAACCACCTGACAGAAAGTCATCATAGGGCATCCAGGAGAGACAGAGAGATGTAAGAAGAAGTAGGGTGAGGTTTGGAGTGGCCACAGCTTTTTCTGGTTTGGCAAAGTGGAATCACGGGTCTTCCATGGATGCCAGCAAGGAGAGAGGGTTAGGTAGTTGCTACTCAGCCTCTCTGAGCTCACAGGTTTTCACTCTAGCCTTTGACTCTCAAGTCTTACTCATAAATAGAATGGTAGATATTTAGTTAAAGTTACCTTTAGTGGCAGTGGCAGGGGCAGGTGCCTGCGGGAGCAGAATTCCTCCAGGCTGCAACCTGAGCATCCAGGGTACAGAAGCAGGAGAGCAACCGCAGAGTTGTGACTGGTGGCTGAAATAGCAGTAGGTTAAGGAGAAAGCCACTGTGCCGGAGTTAAAGCAACAGGACTCAGTGGTGTGTGTGTGTGTGTGTGTGTGTGTGTGTGTGTGTGTGTGTGTGGTAAAAAGGTTGAGAGTGAGTAGGTGGATGGTGTGGATCTGGGAGGAGCTGGAAGGGGGAGTAAAGCGAGTGAATAGGACCAGAATATGTGTAAGATTCTTAAAAAATTAAAATGTATTTGAACAAACAAACAAACATTATATTACAAATCCACACAGTCGCTAACCTTATTTGTGTCAAATATCCAGAATGCATTCGCCTGCTGAGAAGGACACACAAATCTGACCGCTGGACAAAAGGAGAGGGGGGTTTGGAGGAAATGCATAGGAACATTGTGGAATGAGACAGAGACGGGGGCTGCACAATGTGTGAGTACACAAACCTTCACTAATTTTTTTCCTCCACTGTAAATTGGTTTCTTTAATGCCAAACAAAGTTTACATGTATGTGTGATTTTAAAATCTCAGAAATATATGTGAACATCATGAGACATGACATTTCAGTGCCCGTGGAGGCCAGTGATGTATCTAATCCTTCATCAAACCTCCTTTTCACCAGTCTGGGAAAAAAATTCTTAATCACAAAAGCTCAAGGATCATAGCTCAGTTTGTAGGAAGATCACTTTCTTTTTCTTTCTTTCTTTCTATCTTTCTTTCTTTCTTCTTTCTTTTTGCTTTATGAAACTTGTTCTTCTTTATTAAGATATTTTCTATTCATTTTATATATCAACCTCAGATTCCCCTGTCCTCCCCTTCCCATTCACCCAGCCTTCCCCCCTCCCCAACCCACCCCCTATTCCCACCTCCTCCAAGGCAAGGTCTCCCATGGGGAGTCAGCAGAGCCTGGTACATTCAGTTGAGGACGGTCCAAGGCCCTCCTCCCTGCACCAAGGCTGTGCAAAGTGTCTCACCATAGGCACTAGGTTCCAAAAAGCCAGCTCATGCACTAGGTCTCAATCACACTGCCTGGGGGCCCCCTACACAGTTCAAACTAAACAACTGTCTCACTTATCCAGAGGGCCTAGTCCAGTACCACGGGGGCTCCTCAGCTATTGGTCTACAGTTCATGTGTTTCCACTAGTTTGGCTAGTTGTCTCTGTGCTTTTTCCAATCATGGTCTCCATATCTCTTGCTCAATGGATGAAACTAGAAAATAGCAACCTGAGTGAGGTAACCCAGACTCAAAAAGACAAACACGGTATGTACTCACTCATAAATGGAGGATCACTTTCTTATTAACAGTGCTTAAAATGGAAATTCAGACACAATACTTTACTATCAACAATGGCATACCTATTCAGTAATTAAACTTGTTATGATTAGACCGTGCGTCCCAAAGCATCTCTGGAAACCTTAATCGCAGAGCAACAGGGTTAGGAGATGTAACTTTTAGAGAGGGGGACATCCTGAGGACTCTGTTCTCAGAAAGGGACTAAAGGCAGAACTGCAGGACTTGAGTCCTCAAGAAAGGATTTTTGACCCCCCCACTTCTTCTCTTAGCATCCTCTCCCATCCTTCCTTCTTCTGCCACAGGAGGGCGCTGGTGGGATACCAGCTCCTAGACCTCGAACTTCCCAGGCTCCAGAACTGTCAAGCCAAGTATCTGCTCTTGATCAATTCTCAGTCTCAAGTGTTCCATGGCAACAGTGAGAATGAACTAATATGATAATGACATTTAGACTGGACCATTGTTATAGCCCGTGGTCCTTTGACATTTTCCAACATTCTCTGATTTGTCTTCTACCGCTTTCGGCTTTCCTGAAAAACGTAAGTGCATCTAGCTGTGATGTGTCAGAAGTATTCAGACCATCTGCCTTTCTCCGGGGAAAGCAAGTCTGCAGGACTTGTAATTCAGCAGTGGCTGTGTTGCTGTGGCTTGTAGCCCGGGAGTTCTCTAGGATTGTGTAAGAAAATGTGTACTGCAGTGTGAGGTTGACCCAAGCAGCAGGTTACTTGGGAGTCTCTTGAAGTGCAATCAAGTGTGTGCCCCAGCCCAGCGTTGGTGGTGCACACCTTTAATCCCAGCACTCTGGAGACAGAGTCAGGCAGTGTCCATGTGATGGTGATGTTCCCTGGCAGCCCTGGGTTAATGTGTGCCCCTTACTTTAATCTGAGTTGAAGATCTCCATTTCTACTATTGTGTAAGTACACTTCTTTTCCTTTATTATTGTTGTTATTATTATTATTTACATTTTTGTTTTGTTTAGTTTGTATGTGTGTACATGTGTGTGTTCACAGAGGCCAGAAGGGGGCACCAGATCCTTTGCATCTGGAGTTACAGGCATTTGTAAGCAACTAGATGTGGGTGCTGGGATACCAACTCCATTCCTCAGTGAGAGCAGTAAACACCCTTAATGCTGACCTGTCTGTCTAGCTCCTCCTCTCATTGTTTCTACATGTCTTCCCATCTGCCTGTAAATAAAACCATGACATTATATTTTTTTCAATGGGATACCACTGACCTTTTCCTACAAAGAAAACTTAACAAGAAAAACTGTAGTAGCAATGTCCAGTGCATTTTATTATTTTCCATTTTCAAGTATGTAAGTGCTTGTTGTACTTGCTTCTGCATGCATGCTTTTGCAGTTGTATGTGCACAGATGTGTGTGGCTGTGCATACATGTATGTGCATGTAGAAGCCCCAGGCTAATACTGGGGATCATCCTTGATTACTCTTCCAACTTATTCACTGAAGTAGAGTCTCTTCCAATAAAACTCAAGCTTGCCAATTTGGCTAGTCATGCTTGTGGGTGCCTGGGCTCTGCCTTGAGGCTGGAATTGCAGGCAGGCTTCTAGGCACACCTGGCATTTCACATGGATTTCAGAGGAATCTGAACTCCAGTCCTTCTGCTTGTGTGGTGAGCACTTTAACTCTCGGCATCTGTCCAGACCCTGCAGCACATGTTACACAGAATAATTTATAGTTTTCTCATGGGAGACACTCACCATAAGGCGTGTGCCACCACACCTGGCTCTGTTTCAAGTTTGGCCTTGAACTCACAGAGATCCGAACGGATCTCTGCCTTCTGAAAGGTAGGATTAAAGGTGCTACCACTGCCTGACCTCTATGTTTACTATAGTGGCTGGGTTTTTCCTCTGATCCTCAGATAAACCTTATTAGGGTGCACAATATATTGGGGGACACAATATATCACCACAGCAGCCAGTGCTCTTAACCACTGACACATCTCTTCAGCCCATTTTTTCTTCTCTTTGTGGTCACAGAGTGGCCCATTGTAGAAACCATGATCAGTGCTAACCAGTAGTTTCCAGCTGGATTATTTTGTACAACTTGGTGGTGACTATCATTCATTTCTGTCCTATTAATGAAACTATTGTACCAAGAACCTCAAATATTAGCCCCTCAGTTGATGGCCACACTTATTTTTGCTACAGCTGTGCAATTATGGAGACAGGTCAGGGGGATGGGTGGATGGATGGAGCTGTATTCCAGGATGCAGACAGGCTGCCCACCAGCTGGGGTCTCCAGGGTCTGAAGCCTTGCTGACTCAGGTCTGCCAAGGGATGCTCTGCTGGCTGCCAGTTGGAACAGGTGGGGTCTGGCTTCCTCACAGCATGGTGGTAGTGACACAGCAGAAGGCCTCTCAGAGCCTGGCCTTAGAACTCAGTCATGCAGCAGGGCAGTATCAAAAGCCCAATAGCTTCAATAGAGAAAAACACATTACACCTGTTCATAGAGAGTAGAGGATTCTAGAAGAAACACTCTTGTCACCAGATTTGAAAAACTCCAGCCTGCTCTGAATATACTTCTAGAATATGAATTGTTTTCTATGAGGCACACATGTATTTATTTTTGAGGTTTGATTAATTGATTAATTGTGCTCTATGCACAAATTCCACAATTTCTCTCTCTCTCTCTCTCTCTCTCTCTCTCTCTCTCTCTCTCTCTCTCTCTCTCTCTCTCCCTCTCTCACACACACACACACACACACACACACACACACACACAGAGAGAGAGAGAGAGAGAGAGAGAGAGAGAGAGAGAGAGAGAGAGAGAGAGAGAGAGAGAGAGATTAATTGACATAAAGTTGAGTGCCTGTGAGCCTTTCCCCATGGATAGTATTCATCATCATCTGGCCACTAGAGGACAGTGATTCTCCATGGAAACACAGGGAGTCCCTCCCTGACTTGTTTGATGGAATCTCAGTGACATTTCAAACAGGGATGGGAATGGGGGTAGCTACTGAGGTGAACTCAATACAACAGGATTGGGCAGAGCTTCACTCCTAACATGGATGTCCTTGATAGGCTGTTGAGATAAAATCAGAGGTTGCAGCTTTCCATTTATTTGATTCTTTGCAGAGCAGGTACCCGTGTCTGTGTGAAAGATGTCCCCCTCCTGCAGAAGTGTGGGCCACATCAGGACTGACAGTTGCTTTCCTGGGGCTCAGAGGGTGGTGGGGTAATTGATGGAAGTTCTTCAAAGGCAGATTTCCAGATAGCTTTACCTTTACCTCGGAATGCTGAGGCTTGTACCATGGTCAAGGAGAACCAAGCCCCTTGTGTATGCTGGGTGGCCCTGCATGGCAGCCCCGTCCCAATCTGTGTTCACATGGAGACGATGTTTACTTAAAAAAGGGTGGGTCTGAGACTTCAGGCCCCATCCTGATCTGATTTCTCCTCTTTTGTCCAGGTATCCAGGGGAGCCTGGTGTGCATCTCAGGGGCAGTGTTGGGAGCTTCTTGGCCCAGGAATCCACCAGTCAGACCCACAACTTGTCTTGTCTCCTGACACCTCAGCTCCTCAAAATTCTGCTCCTGTCTCCCAGACACCCACATGATAGCTATTCATAGGATAACATACAGGCAGGGATGCTCTGTGTGTGGGGAGATTGTTAGGGTCAGAGTCTGGGCCCTGAGACCTCTAAAAACTTCTACTTTGGCCACTCATCCTCTATAAGCCTGGCAGACAAGAGTGAAGAGCAGGGAAAGACTGGGTGTAGTGATGCATGCCTTTTCCCCCAGCACTCGATAGGCAGAGACAGGTGGATGTCCGTGAGTTTAAAGGCCAGTCTGGCCTATCTACATAGTGAGTGAGAGCAGAGAAAGGAGATTTAGTCCATGTGGCCTCATTCAGAAGAGGAACAAATAATGGGGTCCAGTGACACTCTACTCCTTATTCAGGGTCCTGACATGAGAATTTTAAATGTGAAGCAGGAAGTATGCAAACTAAGCAGTCCTGATGAAGGTGTGGTCGTGCCCACCACTGAGCCATGGCTCCCTCTGTCCCAGTGTCTCCTGCAGAGTGATCTGATACGTGACCAGAACTCTCTGAATCTTTTGGGGAGCCAAGTTTTTCTTCAGTCCAGCACCAGGCTTCAGTCTCTTCCCTTTGCCTGCATGGAATTCCTGGAGAGATTCCAATTATTTCTGGGCTGCATTGATTCAATCTCCTTGTATCCAATCAGGGAGGCACAGTGTCTCTTTGGAGTGCCTTCCCTGTTTCCAGGACAATTACATTGCCTCAGTGTCCCTTTATAGTACTGAATTTTGAGGTGAAAAGGCCTATGTCCAAACAAATAACAGAAACAGACCCCACACAGGAACACTCAAGGCCAGGCAGGTGTCCATGTACAGGGATCACTTCTCTACACTCCCTCGGTCTTAGCTGTTCATGAGAGGACTGGCGGTAGTGACTCCATTTTTGTTGCTGTTGTTGCTGTTGTTGTTTGGCGGGGGGGGGGGGGGGGGAGACTTGTAAAGACAGGGTTCTTTGTGTAGCCCTTGTTGTCTTGGAATTCACACTATAGACCAGCCCAGCCTAGAACTTACAGAGGTCTGTCTGCCTCTGCCTCCTGAGTGCTGGGATTAAAGGCATGCGCCACGACTGCCTGGCTGGCAGCCAGTGGTTTTAACCACTGAGCCATCTCTCAAGCCCCTGAGAGTAAACACTTAAAGAAAACTTCAGATGCCTCCTTAGGTGTCCAGTACCCTTCAGTTGTTTTAAAGGCACTGCTTGGAGTGCACACTACTGGAGCATCTTCAGTTACCTCTGCTTACAGATTCGTGATACAATTGGAACACTTACATGGTTAGTGTTGGTGACAGGCAGAAACATGCGATAGCACACTACTTGTTCTATCCAGGTGAAAAGATACAGAGAAGACAATCTGAACAGCAGGTTTTCTCTTTGAATGGCACTGCTGAGGAATAACAGACATGTCCAAAGAACTTCACTGGCTACTTTGTATGTTGGGAGTCCAGGTATAATGCAGACTTTTACATATTTGTAAAATAGCCCTTACTAGTTTCTTAGCATATATTAAGCTTACACAAAAAGAACCCTATAAGCTTGTGTACAATATATAAAGTTCAGATACAGAGCCCCACCCATTGCTAGCCACAGAGACATAGGGTATTAAAGCAGTTGCTTATAAAATGCTCATTTCAAATACTTTAACAGTGGATACTTAAACACACCTTGATAATTCCTAACTAGACAAAAGCCTGAAAACATCAGTGAAAAAGGTGTATAAGTAACTAGTTTTTGTCTTGTGTGTGTGTGTGTGTGTGTGTGTGTGTGTGTGTTTGTATGTGTGGGCCAGCAGTCAGCCTCGGGTGTCATCTCTCAGGTGATATTCTGGGAAATAAGATCCCTCACTGACCTAGGACTGCCTGTGGCTGGGGTTGTTGGCCAGTGAGCTCTGGGATCCATTCATCTTTATTTCCTCTCCACCTCCAAGTCCAGCTCTTGTTTCTTTATTCTAACGTGGGTTCTGGGAATCAAACTCAGGTCCTCATGTTTTCATGGTGTGTATTTTATACCAACTGACCCATCTCCTTAGAGCCTAGTTATCAGACTAAACCATAACATCTTGGTAATTTCCCATTGTATATACTGTGAATAAATGATCTCAGAATGAAAACTATGTATATACTTCCTCTGAAAGCCAATAAGTTGATGAACTTCAGCAATTTCAGGGAGGTTGGGATGTTGCAAGCTCAGAGCCAAATTACCCTGGACATCTAATACCCATTCCATACCCATTTATTACCCAACATTTTTGTGACCATTGGGTAGCTCATTGGAATAGACAAACAGAGCACTGCTTTCCAACCAATCAAAATCTGAGGATGTCCTTAGGCAGCATCTGAGGCCAATAGAACTCCCACTTTGCTTTAACTCACCCCCCTAGTGTTTCCACAACGTATGTGACATTCGCCCTGATTTATCATTCTCTTTGTCTGTTACTGTAAAAACTCCATAAAGCAGTCATCACATAGGAACATGGAATTTGGGGGAAACTTAAATCTGTATTAATGTCAGAAGAATATTGAGTTGACAAATGCCATATAATCAACTGGACAACTCTGCTGATGTCCAAGCCATTATTTCCTCCCATTGTGTTGACTTGTGTTTCTATAAATCTGAAGTTAAATAAACCCTGCCTCCTGTAAGTAGATCTTTGCCAACTATTAGACCACAAATGAGAAAAATTAGTATTTGAGTGGTTGGAAACAAGAATGTGAGAGAAAAAATGAAAAATCACTATGGAGTTTGCTAAGCCTTGATTGGACCATTGCATGTGACATCACATGGAGTCCAAGTGATATCAGCCAATAAAAGGGAGCCACCTAGGGCTGGGTTTTGTCTTTGTACTTCAAAGAAGCAGTCGGTTGATGGGAGAGCAGTTGGATTCAGTTGTTTCTGCTAGGTTTGGGCTTTTCAAGCCTGTCGGATCTCGACTTGGTGAGTATATTTCCCAGGTTTTCAGTTTAGGCTTTTGTCATTTGGTGTCTATTTATTGCTTTATTTACACCTTTGGTTTGGGTTTTTACTTTTGCCTGCAAATGCTTTTTCCTTATTTCACCTCATTTTCCTTTAATCAATTTCTTTCTTTGTCATTTTTGCCTTTGGTCTTGTGTAATTCACACATATGGTGGTATATATTATCTCTATAGCATGAGGAATTTGATCATGACTTCCCATATCTGACTATTTTGCATTTTGATCATATTTACATGGTCTATTTCACTTACCCACACATTAAATGTGACAAGTACTTCCAAATGATGTAAGGTTCTTCCTTCTGCTGGTTCAGGATCCCTAGGAAACAAAATGTGACAACTGTGTTTGTGGAACTGGAATATTTGAAGTAACACTTTCTCTAGTTCCAAAAGTTTTCCTGAAAAAGGCATTTCATTCCTTTGATGTCTGGTTATAGGACTTACCTCAATGTTTGTGTATATTCTGCTTTGTGTCAATTTGTATGTGTGGACAAATCCTAATGTTCCTAGGTTAAGGAATCCTGAAAATGAAGTATGGTCTTCTTCTTCTTCTTCTTCTTCTTCTTCTTCTTCTTCTTCTTCTTCTTCTTCTTCTTCTTCTTCTTCTTCTTCTTCTTCTTCTTCTTCTTCCTTTCATTTTTTTCAAGACTGGGTTTCTCTGTGTTGTTTTGGTGCATGTCCTGATCTTGCTCTGTAGACCAGGCTAGCCTTGAACTTGCATAGATCTGCCTGTCTCTTCCTCCTGGATGCTGGAAATAAAGGCATGTTACAACACCGCCTGGCAAAGTATGGTCTTCTTAATGTGCTGTTGAATTTGGTGTGAGCTATTTTTCATTAAGGATTTTCTAATTTATGTTAGTTAAGGATATTGCCTGATACTGGCTTAGTTTTAAATTTTATTTACTTGGTTTGAGAATAAGGGTAATGCATCTTTTATGAGAAAAAGTTGAAAATGCTCTTTCCCTCAGACTTATAGGGTACTGAAATATTTGGAGAACATTGCTGTTAGATGTTGAGATGATATAATTCATCAGTGAATTGTTCTGGTCACTGTATGAGTCTTTCTTGATACTCAATACTTTCAGAGTATTTTATCTAGTTTTATTTCTCAGACTTTAATTTTCCTTTTGACTTATTATTTCCCTCCTTCTTGGATGTATTTTCTATTTTTTATCAGGGGAGGGAAGGAATGCCCAGAGCTTACAGAAGGACAGTGATGCATGGACAGATCTTCCTTTCAGACAAAAGGTCATTAGTAATGATGCACTGGACATTGAGGGAGTTTTATTCCCACCAGACAAAGTGTGTCTTCATGAACTTCATGGTATTTGTGGGAAAGGAGTTGCTTCAACACCACGAAGCAGGCTTGGTTAATTTGAGACCTATGCTACATGACAGAAAATGGGATCTGAAACTTAGGCTACTTGAAGGGTTCATGGTATATTCACAGGATGGGTGGGAGGGATATGGTGAATGTGTGACTGTGTGACAGCAATGAATCTATCTTGGCTTCTTGAAAAGTAACAGGAGTGTGGTTGGGATACATTGCAGCCCTCTCTGCTAAGGGCATTAGTCCTTGGGGCAAGAACATGGATGGAAAAAAAATAATTTAATAATTTAACTGAAAAATAATTTAAAAAAATCACTTTGGTTTTTTGCCAAGCCATGATTGGTCCATTGCATGTGACATCACACAAAGTCCTTGTGAGGCAAGCTAGATACTAGCCAATCAAAAGGCACTGCCTGAGGCTGAGTTTTGTCTGTACTTTGGAGAATCAGTTGGTTGGTGGGAGAGCAGTTGGCCTCAGTTATTTCCCTCATATACTTGACCTTTTCCCTGACCTGTTGGATCTGGACATAGTGAGTTTGATTCCCAAGTTCTCAGTTTGGCCTTTTGGCAATTGGCTATTACTTATTTCTTTCTATTTTTTGGGGGGGAGGAGGGGGTTCGAGACAGGGTTTCTCTGTGTAGCTTTGTGCCTTTCCTGGATCTTGCTCTGTAGACCAGGCTGGCCTCGAACTCACAAAGATCCGCCTGCCTCTGCTTCCCAAGTGCTGGGATTAAAGGCTTGTGCCATCACCACTTGGCATTTCGTTATTTACATTATTGGTTTTGGTAGTAATTTCCCCCTGTAATTCCTTTTTATTCATTTAAACTTATTTTCCTTCTATCAACTTCTTTTTGTCATTTTTGGCTCTGTTATTGTATGTTTTACAAATTTAATGTTATGCAACTGTCCATTAAATTGGACAATTACTTCCTATTATACAAAGGCTATGCCTCTGCCTGCTCATGACCTGGAGTGAACAAAATGTGACACTTGTGTTTGTGGAACTGGCATGTTTGTAGTCACACTTTCACTAATTCCAAGTTTTCACCTGAATTAGGCATTCTATTCCACTGATGTCTGATTTAGGACTTACCTCAGTGTTGTGTGTATGCTGTGCTCTTTGGCTGTTGATGAATCTTGAATGTTCCCAGTTAAAGATGTGTTGAGCATAAAGTCTGGTGTTATTAACGTGGTGCTGAATTTTATGTGACCTATCAATTACCCTCATTCAGGTTTTTCCCATCTGTCAGTCAAGGATATTGCCTGATACTAGGATCATTTTGAAATGTCTTATATGGTTTGGAATTTAGGGGAATAACTCTTTTATGAAATGTGCTTGAAACTGTGCCTTCCCTCAATTTTATGAACTACTGAAATACTTGC
The DNA here is from genome assembly GCF_049852395.1 of Peromyscus maniculatus bairdii. Lineage (NCBI taxonomy): Eukaryota > Metazoa > Chordata > Mammalia > Rodentia > Cricetidae > Peromyscus > Peromyscus maniculatus. Next base: position 36,385,076 of record NC_134874.1, on the reverse strand, counting down.
CGGTCATTGTTGCTAGTTTTAGAGATTGGAAAGTTGATTTCCAGTGTGTTGGTTTTGGCTCCTGGGATTTAGATTTTCTGTGTTGTATTTATATTTATGTTTTTTCAGTTTTTCTTTATATTTCATCTTTTTTCATTCAGTACATCCTGACTGCATCCTTCCCTCCTTCCGCTCCTCCCAGTTGCCCCTCAGCTCCTCTCTCCACCAGATCCACTGCTCCTCTGTTTCCCTTGAGAAAATAGCAGTCTCCAAGGGATAGCAACTGAACATGGAATAACAAGATGCAATAAGATTATATTAATTTTTTTTGTTTTAGTGATAATTTGTACTTATTTTATCAATTTCCTCAATAAATGTTACCCAATTTTCATTTTTGAAAATTCAGCCTTTTATTTCCCTTTGGTTTCTTTTCTCCTTTATAGAAAATATTTTTAAATTTACTGGACTAAATAAATATATAAAACACATAATGTGTATTATGGGTAACACACATATATAATATTTATAACAGTGTATATTATAATATATGCTGAGTATAATATTATAATGTATAGTTCTATTTTAGAGTTTGAATTCATTGAACTATATTACATAACCATAGTGGATTCTCCCCACAGTCTCCTTAGGTGCTTTGCTGCTGTTCCATTTATTACAAATGTTACTTCTGCCATTCTGACCATGAACAAAGGGCTCTTTGGTGTGTTGGATGATGGAGGTGAAGTATCAAGGACGCTCATGAATGATTTTCACATCTATGTTCATCAAGGAAAGGAGCTCACACTTGCTCTGTTTGTTGAGCTTGGGATCAGGCTAACACTGGCACAGGGATGAGTTTGGATGTGTTCCTTTGCTTTTTCTTTCTTGAAGTATTTTCAATAACCCTGGTCTTCATTTTTCTTCGAATCTTTGAATGATTCAGGGGATCCATGAGATCTGGGCTTTGCCTTGTTTGGAGCTGTATTTGTTGCCAGTCCAAACTTGTTGCTTATGACATCTGTGTTAAAGTGTTTTTATTTTGTATTAATTCAATATTCACACATGTCTAGGAATTCCTTTCAGGAATTTTCTAAATTCCTGAGTCATAAAAACTGTAACATCCCTGAAAGACCTTCTGGACTGCAGTTGTATCAGTTACAACATCAACTTTTCTATAGTGTAATTTGTATCTGATCTCTCTTGATCAGCTTTGTTAAGGGGATTGCATTGTGGCACATCCTTGAAAGAAGCAGTTCATTCTTTCAGGGATCTCAGGATTTTCTTGTGCATGTCAACTTTACTTATACCAACTCTGATCTTTCTTATTACTCCTCATCCACTGCCTTGGGTTTAGGTTCTTCTAGTATTTTTATATCCTTGAAGAGCATCATTAGATTGTTTTGGATATCTCAGATTTCATGACAGAGGATTCCAAGCTATAGCCTTCCCTCCTAAAACTGCATTAATCATTTCTTTTAGCATTGTGTGGGTCTGAAATTGCCCACAATATAAAGTGGTTGAAATTGAGCAGAACACCATGGGCAGCCACATGGAAGAGGACATTCTTGAAAAGGATTTCAGGATGTTAACATCTCTAGGGTGTGGTTCATTCGGGGAGGTGAAGCTGGCCTGCCATCTTCCCACACATACACGAGTGGCTGTCAAGGTCCTTGAGAAAAACACCAACAGTGTGGCTGACATCAGTACTGAAGTGAACATCCTTCAGTCTCTGGAACACAGGAACATCGTTCGATTTTTTGACATGATTGACACACTGACAACCACTTATCTGATTATGGAGTATGTGGCAGGAGAAGATCTTGAGAGCTGCCTTGGGGCTCTGGGCTATCTAAAGGAGGAGGAGGCTAGAGTGATTTTCCGGCAGGTGGTGTCAGCGGTTCACTTCCTCCACCAGAGACACATCGCACACCGTGATATCAAATTAGAAAACATCCTAGTTGATGCAGCAGGAAATGCTAAGCTTTGTGACTTTGGTATGGCAATTGAGGTCACAGAGGGGCAGATGTTGGAGGAGATCTGTGGCTCCTTGCTCTATTGGGCCCCAGAGATCTTGGCAAGGAAACCTTATGATGGACTGGCAGGTGATATGTGGAGCTTGGGTATCGTCCTGTATGTCCTGGTCACAGGGCACTTTCCATACATGGAAGAAACCCTTGAAGGTATGCACAGGGTCATCACCACCACAATGTGTCCCATTCCCTACCATCTGTCAAAACCCTGTCACATCATCATTGCCCGACTACTCATGATCCCTACTTGGTACCGGTTCACAATCTGTCAGCTTGTGGAACAACCATGGCTGGGCCCCATTCAACAACATGTACTGCCTACCACCAAAGAAATCCTGCCCAGGGTCGTGGAGACCATGTGCACCATAGGCTATACCTGTGAGGAGATTGTTTCATCCCTAATTCACAGTCGAGAAGATAATCATGTAATGGCTACATGCAACATTCTCAAATATCAGCTGAGTGGTGGGGACAGCCATCAGCAAGATCAGATGCCCTGGTTAACTAGCAGCCCTGCAGGTCCTGTTCACTTCCCTCTTCCCTTGCCCAGGAGAGCCAGTGAACCAGCATTTACAACCGGTACAGAAGCTAGGAAGAGTCACTTAAAGGTGGAGGTTGTGGAAGAAAGAGACAACACATGCAGAAGCTACTCTATGCCCTACAGACTCTCCTTCCTGGAAGCGATGCCCTGTTCAGACAACACAGTCCCAAAAAGAGATGATCTTATGGCTGACGTCATCAACACTGCTGCAGAGAACATTGCAGTCAACAGGAATTCTGTTGACTCCCTGCCTGGCAATCTCTCCTTCCCTGAATCAGTCTTGGATGCAACACCCATAGGATTTCTGAACCTGGGCTTCTCTGAAGAAGATTCATTCCAAGGGCCAGACATTCCCAGTGACCAGCCCCAGGTGGCAGCCACAACAGCTGGATCCAGGCCATTCAGGGTCTGGAAACTGTTGAGGAAGCAAATGTCCCATGCACTGAGAGCACTGTGCTGCTGCTGCTGCTGCCTGCCCACCCCAAGGTGAGCCCTGAACCCTTGCATAAGGGGCTTCAAGGAAAAGAGAGGACAGTGGAGACCCGTTGGTTGGGCCACACAGATGAATTCGTACATTGTCTTTTCAATATGCTATTTCAATATCATTTTTAAATGAAAAGTTGCACCCACTGAGGGGGCCCAGAACTGCAGATATGTGGTGCATTAGATGGCACGTTGCACAGCTTCCTGTTCATGTACAGTCCTGGAAGGTTGAGGCAAAAACAGATATTATAGCATGGGGAACACAGGGTGGGAAGGAAGGGAGGAGAGTTCGGCTAAAGGGGGCAGAGGGTCAGAATGGAGGAATCAGGAAGAGAAATATGGCATAGAACTTTTATCTGCCAAAGTCACTAATAGAGGTGCTTTCATGTTTCTTTCTGCTTTGAAGTGTGGAAATTGAAATGGCCCAAAAGAATTCCAGACCTGGTGAGGAGTGACTGCCACAGAAGTGAGCCAGAACTCATCTCCAGTGTGCCAGCTCCCTTCAACCCAGGACAACAGGCTCCTGCCTGTATTCATCCTCCAGCTATTGGGTCTGAGCTGCCACTTTGCATCTCTTTCAGCTCAATTCAGCTTCAGAACTGTTGTGGGACAATTGGGGGTCATAAGGCACTTGGACCCCAAGACCCTCTACCTTCCTAGTTTTGGTTGTGCTTGTAGGACCACGCACACTGCATGGAAAACAGCAGCCTCTACAACCAGGAAGGACTTCATACAATCACAGCTGCTCATCATCTTGGTCACTTTAACCCGCCAACTTACTCTGTGACTGCCTTTTGGACAAAATAGCAAGACCTGTGTAAATCCTCTGGAGAATGGAGGTGGGTGAAGGAGATAATGAGGACTAATTGGGAAACAATTTCGAGACAGGAATAGGGGACATGGGAGTTGGTGTAGAATAAGGAGTAGAGTCTGTCCTGAAGAACAAAGTAACATGAAGGAAATGTGTGTGCTGACCTGTGACAGGGGCTGTGCACAGTCTACAGCAGGAACAAACCTCCCCTGAAGTGCAGACTGGGAGGGATCTAGAAATAGCCAGCAATGAGGAGGAGAGGGCCTGCTCTGATGGTTCCTAGCATGTGTCAAGGCACACAAGTAGGATGTTGTCTTGGAAATAACATCCTGTTCTTTCCTACAGAGCTGGAGTGCAGCAGGAGAAAGATGAAGCACTATTGGTCAGTGGAGTCCCATCCTCCTCAGTGCTGAGTAAGTCCTGTCTGTTAAAGTCTCACTAAAAGAGGCATTTTCCTTATTCTTTTGGGTTTTATTTGGGGAAAGTGAAATGGTCTACTTGAATTAGAGTCTTGGTGTGGTGTAGTGCAACAGGAAGGATCCAGGCTGGAAATCTGTGTCCTGTGTGATGATATGTTAGGGCTACAGGTTCCAGTATCCATCCTCCAGGTTAGGGTCTCAGCTGCCATCTTCCCCATCCTTCACCTCACTGCTGCCCCTGCACTGTGGCTGAACATCCCTGAGAGTTACATGTAGCATCAACACAATGAATGTCTACATCTGTCCTGGTTCCTGTGGGACCAGGGTTCCATGACATCAAAAAGGGCTGCCTCTATCAACAAGACAGACTTGCACATAGATCTCAGGCTTCCCTCTTCTTTGATTCATTCATCACCTCCAAACTGCTTTCTGACTGTCTTTCAGAAGAACTGCAGGAACTATAAATCCAGTGGGAGATGGGAGAATGGAGATAAGGGGGAGGAACAGGGGAAAGGAGGTGGAGAGGATCAAGAGGGAATGAGAGGACCTGTAGAGAGGGTAGAGTCTGTCCAGAGGAGCTTACCTGAAATGAGTGAGGAGAAACGGATGTTTTGCTGGGTCAGGGGTCTTGAAAAAGTGAGACCAGGAACAAATGTCTCAAACAGAGTGGAGTGTGCCCTTGGGTTTATTGCCAGCCATGAGGAGAAAAGACCCTGCTCTGATGGTTCCTGGCATACGTCAAAGTAGAGAACTATGAGGCTGCTTTGGAAAGGAATTCCCATTCTGGGCTACTGAAGAAGGGTCTGGCAGAAGAGAAGTGTGGCTCCATCATGCAGTGGAGTCCTCTGCTGCTCCTGTCTGACATGTCCTTTGGCAGATCTGATGACGTCTATGTCTTTTTCTCTATGGCCTCCTTCATCCAGGATTCCCTTGCTCTCTCCCACCTCCTGATCCAAGAATCTTGCATCATTTTCCAATCTCTTGGAGGGATTTATAACTGACATTTGACCTTACATTAACATTGTTCTGCTCCAATGTGAGAAGGTAAGTAGGCCTTGCCAGGCCTGATACTGGGTATTGCCTTTACAAGACCAGAACATGGGACTTCTTTATGACCAATGCTCACCATTGGGGTCAGACTCAGAAGGAAACCTTGATCATCATGGAGTTCTTGATGACAGCCCCTGGTGCAGTGTGAAGCATTGGTTGAGTGTAGTGTCTGAACTGTTTTCCAGAACACCTTCCAGGCAGGGAGCAGTTCACTGAGTTGGCAAAGGGAAATGAACTCAACAGGGATTCCAGGGTGCTAATCTGTGTGAATCATGCACCTGAAGCTATGGTTGAGTACAGTAAGTATCTGTTTCTGGTAGAAGACAAGTGTCTGAAGCCTAGTCTTGAGGTGGTGAAAAGGATCCCATGAGGTGACATGTGCCAGCAGTCCTGACACAGAGGGAAAGTTATCATTGACTTGCTCAACTGAAGAGCAATGGGAGACTGAGAGACTGCAGAGGTATGACAAGGGAGGAACCAGCTTCTCTGCTGTAGTTGGCCTCCAGCTCCATTCTGACCATCTGATCCTGGGCTGTTAGCAAACACTGATGGATATTACAGTCTTTGGCCAGATCTTCCCAGTGGATGATAGCCAGCTTGTGCTGTCACTGACTTCTAAAACCCTGACCATCTGGTGAGTCCCAAGTGCAGAGAACAAGATCAGTCAGTTTGTTCAGAAAGAGAGAGAAATTTTCAGTTTGTGGGTATCACCTGGTGTCAGACTCTTTCTGCTGCATATCAATGAAGGCAGGGCTGAGAAATGGTTTAAGATTCTGTTGAATTATAGAAATGAGAGGAAAATTTCCTGAATCCTCATTTTATATTTTACTTTTTTGAGACTGGATCTCACTATATAGCCCTTACTATCCTGACACTCTTTGTGTAGAACAAGCAACTCTCAACCTCACAGAGATTGACCCCTTTGTCTGTCTCCTGAGTGCTGCGATTACAGATGTGGACTGCCATGCCTGGCTTCAAGTACTGTATGTATAGCATCAATGGTAAATTCCTCAAACATGTGAGGGAAAGGAGACATGTTCTGTGCTTCTTTCATCCTGACTGGGTCAGGGATTGAACTGAAGTTACTGTCATCCAGGATGGATTACAAACAGCATCAAAGTCCAAATCTACCCTTCAGAGTAGAAGTCTATGTCCACCAGTGAACAGATACGTGGAGTTGAGAACTGCTGTCATGAATTCTTCTGGGAACACTGGTCAGTGGGCTGGAGGAGGTATGCACTAGCTGATACACCCTTGGAAACAAGGCACAGAGCGTGCAAAGGCTACTCTCTAATCCTTTTTCACAGGATCCCCACCTGAAGTCCAGGCACAAATCCCATGACCTCAACCTGACCAATCAGGAGAGTCCAGATTGGCTACCTGGTCTGATGGATTGAGTTCTTTCCATTTGAGCCATGTGATCACAGCTGAGGACTCAAGGTGGGTCACTGAGACAGCTGGTGCTGGTGTCTTGGGATGTTGGAGGCAGGGCTTTCACTTTAAGGACACCAGTGGCAGAGACAGCACATGAAGCCACATATTCTAGATAGGAGCTTCCAGTTCTACTCATCTGACACCCAGATTCTGTCTGCTTGTCTGCTGACTTCCATGGCTACTCTTGCCCATGTGTCCCACAGTGCTTTTGTTACTTGTCAAAACCACTTTGGGTTGGTTTTAGGTCACTGAACCTTGTTCATACTCCCTGGTTAATGGAAATCCCAGGGCTGCAGGTTTCTGGATTCTGAACCAACTAGGACTCTGTACACCCCACTCTAGACAGTGTGTGATGGTAGAGGTGATCAGCCCCTCCCAAGAACATTGTGAACAATCCCAGGAAAATCATTGTCCTATTCCATATCCTGTGTGTTCTGTTGTTCATGTTCTGACACCTGTGACCTGGACTTAGTGAAATGTTTCCCCACATGAGGGAATGAGAGCTCCTTCCTCTCCTTCCTCTTCCTCCTTCCCTGCTGCTGTGTTTGCAGCCTTCATTTTTCCCTGTGTCCTGACCATCAGAAAAGACACAGTCCCACTGAATGCTGGTCTAGTTTATGTGTTTGTGAATGGGCATCACTGTAGGGATTTTTATCAGAACCATATTTGTCTTCTAACAGGAAAGTGACAGCAAGCTGGAGGAAAATGGGTACCACTTTGGATGGAATGCTGGGACATTGCTCCACTTTGGAAGTGAGTAGGCCTTACCTAGCCTAGGGCACAGTGGTCAGAGGTGGGGTCAGCATTTTTAAAACTTCTTTGTACCCAGGTCACACTGGGTACAGCGGTCAGGCTTAGACAGCCTTGTTGACCATAGAGCTATGGCTTTCAGCTAGGCTGACTGCTTGCTTGTCCTGCTGGGATAATTGTCCACAGTGTGATCAGGTGCACCTTACAGGCAGACAGGGTCTCCATGCAGTAAAGCATGGCCACTCTGATGGGGATGCATGTCAAGGCTCATCTCTGGGAAGCACATGGCTGAAAGCATCACTGAGACCACTATATAATAGCCTGTAGCAGAGGCTAAGTTTTTAGTTTCTTGTCTAAACTTGACTCTGGCTTAGAGGTTAGGAAGAATGAGGCTGACCAGGCAGGCCTCCCTCAATTCCAAGAGTAGGTGGTCACTTAGCTTGTATTACAGAGGACAAGAGACAGATAGATAGAGAGATAGAGAGATAGAAACAGTTGATGCATGGGTACAGAGGGATATTGAGATAACTTGGTGTAGGTGGCACATCTCTCCTTTCTGACATCCATTCTGTTACTGACCAGTGACTTAGTCTGTGTTGGGCTCCAGAGACTGGGGAATGGGGATTCTCACAACCTAAGCAAGGGAAACCAGCCAAGAGACAATGACCTGCTAGCTCCTCAAGACAACAGCTTGTCTGTATGTCAGTGAGTGAGCACAAAGGCAGGCTTCACCCTGATGCACTTAACTGAAATGAGGGCCTGTGGAAGGGACTCTTGGGTACTGAGGCCAGGCAGAGAATCTCTCAGGAGACAGCACATGGGAACAGGACTCCAAGCCCTGGTAATGATAGTCTCTAAGAATGTGACCCTTAAGAACCAGAGTTGATGACTAAGAAGCAAGGTGAGTTTAATGTTAACTTTTTATAACACTGGCCACTGAAGGGAGCATGTGGTGGCCTTTAGATAGTTACATGAGAGAAGTCAGCTTATGATCAGGCTCATACACTTAACACCCTCCTTCCCCCACTTCCTGCCTCCTGGAGGCAGCAGGAACATGTGTAGACAATACATGCTATTTTTACCAAGATCTTTTCACACACTACCCCAAAGTTGCTCAGTAATACGCACCTCCCTGTGGAATAAATGGAGTCCAATTGATGCTGGGTAGCTTGCTCTTTTGGACAGTGGCTGACTGGTTGGGACTGTTTAAATTCCTCCCAGGTCAATGACACAGATAGGATGACTAGTGTAGTAAGAGTTTGGGTCTCATGTATTCTCAGAGGCCAACTCCAGAACTCTCATTGACAATCCTTTCTTTCCTCAGATCTGCAGGTTCTGGTGGATATGTTCAGACAAACCTCATCTTTACCATATGTGCATCCCGTCTCATCTAGGCAAGTGTTCAGTGAGCTGGGTGCAGGAAGTATAGCATCTAGAAACAGACATATTAGTGGAAACTGCTTTTCCCTCTTGATCCTAGAGCCTGTTTATGGAACAGTAGCAGAGCAGCTAGGACAAACCAATCCCTGCAATCAGGGCTTCTCAAGGAGACCCCACTGAGTTCTTCCACAGGAAGTCACATGGGAAGAAAAGGGTCATTATTCCTGCCTCATTAGGTCCTGAATTCCACCAAAATAAACCAGTTATTATCTGAAAGGCCACAGGTCTAGGGTGTTGAATAAATCTTTCTGCCAGGCTCATCCATTTTCTAATATAAGCTGTTTCTTTTAGGTGCCTGGCCATATCCTGAATCCTGGACCCTGAGAACTCCTGACCTGAGTATGTGCACACTGAGCATTAGTGACATTGAGGAAAAAGAGCGCCTCTCTCCACTTCTTCCTAGCAGACTAGCATGCCATTGTCTGAGCTCCAGAGGAACTCAGAGGCTCCACACAGCAACAGGAGGACATGCTGTAGAGGACGATGACATGGTTTCTCTGCCACCATCCAACTACAGACAATGACCCCAAATTACCAACAAGATCTGGGGAATCTACAGGAATGTCTCCCTGTGAAAACCTCCCAGTGGGTACTTACTGTTGAATCCTGCCCAACATAGACCCTTTTATTTTGACAATTCAGAAAGTTACCTATGCCTCTCTGTCTTCACAGATAACAAAGAAAACCTGCCTGAGCAGGTAAAGAAATATCTCAGAAGAACCTTGGGAATTAAATATGCTTCTCTTTCTGAATTCAAGAGAGGATCTCCAGAGAAGGGTAGTACCCATGGACAACCTGTCCCAGGCCTCCACTAACATGAAGAGGCAGAACTTGAGGTCATATATTTGTCCCATTTCTCACTGGTTTAGGCAGAAACAATTTACAAAGAAATACTGAAGTATTTCATTAGAATTCCAACATAATTTCTATAAATTAACATTTAGAATGCATTGACACCTGGAGGAGAGAAATCCAAACAATATGAGTTCTCAGGTTCTACCAGTTGTTATTCTAAAGGTGACAGATGTTTGAACTTCATCTATATACTCAGCAAAATCCAGTCTGATGCTCAAACACAAGATGTAACAGTCAACAAGACCTAAACCTAAGAGACATGGCAGAGGACAGGAGAGATCCCTCCAGACCCCCATCTTCTTCTTCCAGGACTTCCCACAAAGCCTCAGAGATCCACAAAGACCTACACGGAAGTAATGGAGACTGGATACGTGGAACAGAGCAGAAAGCTCAGAAACAGACCCATCGAAATCCTGCCAGCTGATTTTTTTCATTGTCACCCATGGAAATCAAGACAGAGAGAATGGCTTGTCCACAAATGACTGCAGAAGAAGTTTTAAAAATAAGCAATAAGGAATCTATTGAAAAACTGAACACAGTCAGCATTTCAATTGACCTCAAATACAAACACTATAATGCTCACATAAAGTTATAGAAGAAGACTACATAAGTTTCTGCCTTATAAAAAGGAAGATCAGAAATAACCCGGAGAAGATGAACTGTGGACTTGGGAGCCCTAATTCCAACAGTCATGAAAATACAGAAGCTGGAGCATGGCAAGGGCAGGACACTCCCCCAGGACATCTAGAGAGAGCTTGGCCCATGACACACTCTGGCAGACAACAAATCCCTGACAGTGAACGTTGTGTGGCTATGAGGAGGTGGATGTGTCGTGTGTGCTGTGTGGTGTGAGGATGGCTGAAACCTATCACATCATGTGGGATGGAGATGAGCTGTCCAGATGATCTGATAACAGCACTGTATTGATGGTCCAGTCAGCTGGAGAAAGCAGCAGGGCTGACACCTAGATACTCACATGTGCTACCCATGCCCCTCCCCTTGTTAACAACATACATACAGTGTGAATGTAAGGACATGAATGACTCCCCTCACCCACATTCACCACATACTTCTCTAGGTATTAGGCCTAGATATTCAACTCCCTCTGCTGTCCCACACACAATGCTAGATTCTAGATCATGCTAGACATGCCTCTAACCACCGTGTACTAAGACATGGGGAAAGGTATCAGGCCCTGTTGGACACTTGACCTCCTGACAAGGACACACAGTTACTGCTTGGTTCAAACACTCCTGGAATCTTCCTGCACTGACATACAACACTTGGTATAATGCAGCGTGTGACACTACAGCCATGCCACCTCACTTGTACTACCAACTGTCAGACCATGACAATCTCTACATCACACACACACACACACACACACACACACACACACACACACACACACTCACACACCCTCTAATACACTTCTAAGTATTGGGCCATGCATGACTTCCTACCAAACCACACATTGACTGCTAGATATCAGGTTTTGCTAAACAAATACTCTCATATATCTATCATTTATTCCTAGGTCTGGATCCAGAATGTAACCCACACAATCCTTTATTAACAGCTACTTATCAGGTCATACAGGATACTATCTTGCCACTATACCAAAATACTCTGCTAGTATTGGTCCCCAGTTGACACCCTAATATCACTGAAATTCCACATACACTGCTAGGATTCACACCCTCTTGAATATCACACACAACCACTATAATCTACAATTATAGCATCAGTGCCCAAAGGATATCACATTTAATCAACTGATATATCCCTGATGGATATCAGACTGATGGGCATTCCAAACTCCATGGCAACTCCTACAAGGCTAGCTGAAGGCCCTGGAATGCACACATCACCCTGTAGCTGCCTCACATGTACTGCTAGCTGTCAGGTTCTGCTGGCTCCCTCAGTGCCTCACACACACTCTGAAGTGTCAAGCACACTCGGACATCACATTGCACACTGCCAATGTACTTCAAAATGTGATCAGACCTTGACGGACACCTGCTCAGCCATGAGCTGACACACACTCAGTAGGGATTGTGCAGAGCTCGACACCCCATCCTTCCTCTGCTCCCCTCTGACATACAGTTAGCATCAAACACACTGGACACACCATCACCCCTGTGACCACACATCTACTCTAGGTACCAGGTCCAGTTTGACCTCACACCCCACATTAATCAACAGCCATCAGACCATGTGGAGAACATTCCCCCTGTCAGGTCTTGCGCAATACCTAGCAATTAGCATTAATGGACACCCTGCTTCTGCCTAAGACACACCCACACTGCTAGGCATCAGCTTCTACTGGACTCCTTCCTATGCGATACCATGTGCTGGGTCTCAAGCTCTACTGCTAGTTACTGGGCCATGTTGGACATTAACGCCTGTCCAAACCACAGTGCATATAAAGTGCTGTGTGTTAGGTTCACTTGAACACAAGCTTCATCACACATGACTTGCTAGGTACCAGACAATGTTGACACACACCCTTACCCCCTATATACACCACTGGCCCAGTGAACACTGCAATTTTAAGGCTCTTCTAGACACCTCCATCACTGACATATCAAGTTTCTTTCTATCAGACACTACCACTCTTTTAAGATTTCAGTCATGTATATTGAAGTATATTGTATGCATATACAATAATTGGCTTCAAGTCTTACCCAAAATAGCACCATTCTGCTGACAACATACACTACCAGACAGGGTCATGGGTCTAAGCACAGCTGAAAATTAGCAGGGTTATTGTGGCAGCAGGATGGGTGAAGGAAGAGAAACTTATTAGATGAGGCCGTTATCATGCACAATATCCGGGTTAGGACTGGGGAGTCCTGAGGATGTGATACACAGTAGGGCATCCAGGCCTCAGGCAGGTGTGCAGCAAAGCCTGAAACCAAGCAGTGTGTTTCAGGCTATAGTGATAGGGGTAGGAGTGTCCAGCCACCTGATAACGAGTGGTACATGGGTGGGTTTGGCATTAGGACTGGGGGGCAGTAGCTATCAAGGCTTGTTGTGGGGGCAGCCCCTGATAGTTGGATGAGTCTGTGGGAGAAGCAAGGGGATTCTCTATAGTGTGTCTTATGAACACAAGGGTGTATGTTGGGTGGCAGCAGTTGGGAGCTGTCTGGATCCATTAGGACATCTAGCAGTCTATGTAGGAAACCAGGGGGGTTTGCAGCCATGCCTGTTCAATAGTAATATATGTGGAGCAGTGCTAAAGATGATGATGTTATAAGGAAAAGTGTGTGCGTGTGTGTGATTGAACTTGTTGTGAGTGGTCAGAGAGTGTGCTGCATTGTCATGGGGATAGCTGTCTTAGAGAAAATGAGTCAGTGACTAGGCAAATAGAAGCCCAGGGTCAGTATATTATTAATGAAGTTGATCAGAGAAAGTATCTTCAAGACATGGACTTGAGAGATTTGGAAGAGTAAGCATAGAAAACATGAAATGTGAGGCTTGATGAATACAGGCCTCGGGGAAGAATTTGACTTAATTTTTACTGTACCAAGAAGCCAAGTTTTCTCTTTGCCAACACCACTAGGTATCATCGTCTCTAAGGTGTCCCCACACTTAAAACCCACCTCCACATTGCTAGGTGTCAGCTTCTACACTGAAAAATGTCTTCTACAGCAGGTGCCAAACATACATGCCTAGGAGCGAGGTCCAGCAGGTCAACTGTCCATTAAAGAAAATGCTCCTCTCATACAGTTGGGTAGCTTGTCCTACACAAGATCAATGATGCAATGGCTAAAGCCCCATGCACAGGGCTGGGTATCTGGTGTTTCTAAGGATCCCCTTACCTACAGCAGCAGAAGCCATAAACAGACTCCCACATACTATGACACAAGTGTCAGGGGCCAGTATTTATCTCTTCCCATAGAACCACATATACATTCATGGTTAGGTCACATTCCTGATAGGAATCGCCTCAACTACATCAGTGCAACACACCCAGAACTAGGCATCAGATCCTACTGGGCACCTCTTACCCTACATCCAAAGGACCACACAGTTACACAGCTAGTTTTCTAGTACTGGTACCCTTCCCCCATAGTCAAATGCCTTGTACACAGCCACATATTCACAAACACACTCAGGCACACATGTTTGTATGATCCCATGTAGGTGCTCATGCACTGTCATCTAGCTGTCATGTCAACAAGGTCTCCCCCATTCAGCAAAAGCCCTATTTACACACAGTTGTCAAAGTGCTGCCCTTCTGGGTGTCCATCCCCTGCAGCCAAATACATACACAGAGACAGACAGAGAGACAGAGACAAAGAGACAGAGAGACACAGAGTCTGAGGTCAGGTACTGCTGTTCCTACTCCATAACAAACAAAGCTGTCTACTCAGGGCTAGGTGTCGGGTCCTGATACCTACCTCTTTTTCTATATTCATAGTGCAATATTCTTACACAGCTAATTTACCAATATTCCTCGTCCCCTATAATCAAATGCTAGGTACACACTCACACACTCAGAAACACACTCAGGCATGCATGCTCCTATAAATGCCTTCACAAACTCAATACACTCTCAGCTAGCTATCAGGTCCTAGAAGATAGACACCACACACCACATATACTTCTAGGTGTTAAGTCCTGTGAGGTAGAGGTATCAGCCATAAAAAAAGCAACCCCAAATACAACTCTAGGTGTTAGGTATGGTGAGGTGTCCCACATAGAGCCAAAGTCCTATTTACACACAGCCAACAAGGTGCTTCTGCTGCTAGGTGTCCATTACTAAAACCAATCTCTCTGTCTCTTTCTCTCCCCTCTCCCCCTGCATCCCCTCCCTCTGTCACATACACATACATGTATATGTGTACATCTAAGGCCCTGTACTGTTAGGTATACATTTGCCTAGAGCCAAAGACTCCCAATACATGCAATTTGACTGAACTTTCAGGGTTATTGTCTCCATAATAGGCAAATCCACCCCCTCATCAACACACAATACACACACACACACACACACACACACACACACACACACACACAAGTGCAGTTACATGGCAGGATCTGTTGGATTTACAGCTTCCGTAGAGCCAAAGCATCTAAACAGGGCCAGGTGTCAGCTTCTGTTAGGTCCACTCTACCCTACAGCCAATATTCCTCTAGGTATCATGAACTCCTAGAGATCCACTGTGATATAGTAAAGTCCCATGCACAGGGCTAGGCGTATCATCCTGCTAGGAACCCCGGACACGGGCAAACACTCAGGCACAGCTCTCATATTCATATAGGCAAGTGTCAGGCTCAGGTATTTGTCTCTAGCATTACAACCAAAGTTCCACACACACAAACATGGCTAGCTTTTAGGATCTGCTAGGTACCTTCTTCCCCACAGCAAAACACCAGGTTAACAAACATACAAATGCAAGCATGCACACATGCACATATCATGCATGCAGGCCTGTGGGAACCTTCCCCTGAGTGTGAGTCCCAGGAGTTTTTCCCCTAGCCCCATGAATGGAGCTATGGATTTAGGGGAAGGCTAGGACTTGGCACCTACCTCTGAGTGTGTGGTATTATTGTAGAACTCTGGTCTTCCTCACAGGAATACAAGTAGTCATGTATATGTTTGTGGCTTTGGCTGTAAGATTGGGACTACAATGCTACCCTTGACACCTAGCCCTGTGTGGAGAGCTAGGGCTTAAAATAGAAAGAAGTCCATCAGGACTTGATTGTGTGTGTGTGTGTGTGTGTGTGTGTGTGTGTGTGTGTGTGTGTGTGTGTGTGTGTGTGTGTGTAGGGTTGTTCATTGGCTTGGTGAAGTAATGCCTAGTGGATATTTACACATCTACCCTACAGCCAAAGACCTTTATTCACATATATGGCTCACTATCAGTTCCTGCTGGATAAACACGTCCTTACAGTCTAGCCAAACTGACACAAATCTCAGAACCTGCTAGGAATATCACCCTATATTGAAAAGACCCACCTATGACTAGAGCATCATGTCCTCCTCAGTATCACCTCCCCAAAAGCAAAGCTTCAAATATACTGGCTAGGTGTCACATCATTCCAAGTACCTTAATCTCTACAGCCAATGTTACAGGTACACAAAGAGATGGAGTTAGGTCATTCTGAATGCCCCCAGACTTCTAATCAAAGACTCTATCTCTGTCTCTGTCTCTCTGTCTCTCTGTGTGTCTGTGTGTCTGTCTGTCTGTCTCTCTCTCTCTCTCTCTCTCTCTCTCTCTCTCTCTCTCTCTCTCTCTCATACACACAACTATGTATCTGTTACTTCTAGACATTTCCTCCCTGCAGGAAAGTCCCACATATACACACAGGGTTAGATTTCTTACTCCTGCTAGGTACAATCTCCCTAGGATGATCTCAGAAGATCCTCTAAGAGGACATGGTATCTAGCTGAGTAAGAGGAATATACCTATAGCCAAAGCTAGACACAAAAAGCCAGGTGTCAGTTCTTTTGGTATCCATTCCCCTCTGTGTATCTCTATGTTTTATACTCACTTCAGAAGTTTGGGAGCCAGAAACAGCTGACAGAAATGACCTCTGGCATTGTCTTTCTGGATCTGGGCTCTCTCAATATCTTTTCCACATTAATCCATTTACACAGAAGGATGGCTTAAACAAAGAGGATTATTTGCTGAGTGTCTGAAACTAATCCTGTGATTAGTTTGCAGTTGCGTGCAGTTTACAGAACTCATTCCTTATTAATGTCTAATGTGGGAGATCAGGCCAAATGTGGGTGTCTCCACCCCTGTACATTGGTCAGGAATTGTATAAGAAAGGAAACTGAATTAGCCATGAAGAGCAAGTCAGGAAAGAGCTGTCCTCTGAATCTGCTAGAGTTTCTCAAAAACTTCACTAATGATGGATATTGAACAAGAGATGGGGGCCAAATAAACTCTTTCTACCACATTGGGTTATGTCAGGACCTGTCTATCAACAATACAAAGTATACTAAGACAGTATCCCAGGACTGTCCTCAACTTGTAATCCTCCAAACTTCACCTACTCACCGCTGGCTTTAAGAATGTAATATAAACCTATATGAACAAATAGAAGCTTTAATGTTGACTAGATCTCAAGGAGAAAACAAATCAAGGACCAGTACAACACAATTCCATGAGGTCAGGTTATTTTAATGAAGTTAATCATCGAACACATCTCAAGCAAACAGATTGGAGAAATACTGCTGAATGAGGATAGACACACAAATAGTGCCTGATGGTATATACAGAGACAGGGAGGAATCTTAGTTTATTTTTTAATATGCTAAGTACCAAACAGAGTATAAATAGAAGAGTGAAATCCTATGACTTGAGATAGTTAATCATGGGTCATGTAATTAATAACAGTGATTGCTCAAACCTCAGTTTAGGAGGCTGGCACAACTGTGAAAACTTTGTGGCTTGAAGTTCATGCTCTGGATCCAATGTTGGTGAATATACCCACTGCACTCTGTGGAACATGGCTCATGAGGTCAGAATATATGTTAGCACATCATGTCCAGCACACACAACCATTGTAATACACATAACCTGGCTCATAATATCAGAGCATGTGAGATATTCTGAATCCTACCCCAGTAGACATCTCATCTCAATTCCTGTATTCTGGTTGATGAGGTCAGAAGGGATACTACTCCTAGATCATCCAGCATCAGGAAGTTATCCCACCTACGAACCGGCACCATGTGTCTCCACACCTGAGCTCAAGGAGAATACAGATGAGTCTAGCACAGCCACACTTGGAACACCAAGGATCAATCCAAATACTCCCCAACAGAAAACAAACAGAAACATTCAAGTAACTAAATCTAGGTAACAAGGCCTATGACAAAACCAAAAGTAACATGAAAATCCAGGACAACATAACTCCTCCCAAAATGACCAGTTCCTAAGTAGTGGACAACAATAAAAGACACTTAACCAAATTCAAGGCTGGGTTACATGGAAAGCCTGATGGCAGATGCATGGATCTCCCTGGGAAGGGGAAATAAAGGAATATCTCCTGGGGGCAGGTTAGGATGGGAGCATGAGGGTTTGGGTTGGGAGGTGCATAAAGGGGTACTCCACTGAAAGAGATGATTGGAAGCAGTGAGCATTTTAGGGTCAGGTAGAACATGATGCAAGGGACACTCCCCAAAATCTACAAGGATGATGCCAACTAAGACTTCTAGTAATAGTGGATACACAGCTTGAACCAGCCATCTCTAGTGGTTAGTTTGATGGCTACCTCAATAGTCATCAGAGAGCCTTCATTCAGTAACTGGTGGAAATACATGCAGAAATTCACAGCAAAACATTAGATCTCTTTGGGGTTCAGGGAATCCTGCTGAAGAGAGGAAGCAAGGATTATGGGAGTCAGAAGGGTCGGAACTCACAGAGTCTGATCCAACAACCAGGGAGCCTGCATAGGAATGACCTATGCCCTGTACATATGTGTGACAGATGTGTAGCTTGGTCTACTTGTGTGACTCCTAACAATGGTAATGGGGCTGTCCCTTGGGCTTTGGCTGGCTCTTAGGAACCTCTTTGTGAGTCCCTGCGGTGCACCACTCTGCTTCCCAACACATACTGCTCAGTATAATCCCAATTGGGCAAGTCCTGACTCACAGAAGGATAGAGTACACTGAGATAAATGAGGTCTGTACATCCAATAAAATATGGCTGTTACTTTGGGAATATATTGGTGTCATTGGGCAAGCATTGCTGTGGGGTGTGGGATGTGAGCACTTTTGAAGATCTGGCAGATCCAATGCTGGGTGTTGATTAGGATAACCCACATGTCAGGGACCATGTCAAGGAAGGACTGATGCTCCATTAGTGGAAGCAAACTGCCTATGAGTAATGTCCCCGATGGGTAAGGCTTGTTTTTATGCATCTCTTTCCTGATCTCACACAGCTGCTTACTCCCCCGCCTAGCCATTGCTGGGACCCCAGGAAAGTTAAACCACTCTGAGAGTAGTGGGCTATAGAAAACACCTGGTGAGACTTAAGGAGGACAACTCCACATTGATGCAAACCCCAGTAAAGCAAAGTGAAATGCGATGACCATTGACCTTCAGCTGTGTCTTGGCCAAAGCATACCTCTCTTCCCACCTTGGTTTCAAATCATATTGTGTAGTCATTCAGTGTCATACCTTAATGACAAAGATCTCAAATGGAAAACAACACCCAATGACGTTGATCCTTCATGGATTGTAAGAATGAAGTTAAAGACCAAGGCCAAAGGGCAAGTGGCTTGGCACTAATGACTATGGGGTCTGCTCATTGCTGGTTCATTGCCCATCAGAAAGAACCAGATGGAATCCATACCAAGAGAACTCTTTGGGAATGAAAGCTCAGCAGAGTGTGGAGACTGGACGAAGGTAAAATGTTCCATAGCAGCCCATGCCAGGAGCAGCTGAGTGGGTAAGCAGCCTTGGGACTTCATTTCCTACAGTAACACACCTTATACCAAGCAAGTGTTCCCCAATCACTAAGGAGTGACAGGGGATCTGTCTTTTCTGCAGCCATCACTGAGCCAGTCCTGCACACCTCTCTGGTACCCTGACTCACATGTAGACACAATTGAAGATTCTGACTCCACCTTGTATTGATGACTTCTCAGGGGTCACATGGTTCTGTGGGGAAGACAAAGGGAGAACACTACCCATTTTCAGTTCTTGTGAGACTGTTGGCCCCTCCTTTCATCTAACCACTCCCCTTCAAATCAAGATTGGGACTGAATTTCAGAATCTCAGAGCTCAATGAACACCGGCTTGAAAATCATCTGCAGCCCTGGTTTTCCCTGGTTCACACCTATCCAGTTCTTAAATTCTCAGAAGACTTTAGGTGATGGGGTGAACATTACCTTTGCATTTAGATTTTACAGAAGTGGCAGGTAAACCAAGGGGCTATTGTTACATATTCTCACTGCCCTGGTTGTCATCCCTTATGCCAAGATCTGAAAACAAGTAACGCTGACTTGGGCCTGACTTGGGCCTGACTTGCCTGATACAAACCCTCCATTTGCTAGGAAAGTCATTGACCTTTATGATATTTTTTTTCACCATGAAGGCAATCCAAATTAAACTGAATCAGACAGAATTCGAAAAACCCAGGTTTAATGGTTAAAGTGTTCCCAGATGAATCCCCCACCCCTCAGAGAGGAGATAGGGATGGTAGACTGGAAGAACCACACGTCTGTTTTCTGGGATGCAGCTCTGGGAGGGGAGCTGTGTTTGGTGGTCTTGAAAGGGTGGACTTGGGGGAGGAACTGTGTTTGGTGAGCTTTGAAGGGGTAGGTTTGGGGAAAGAGATGGGGGTGGAGAGTTAAGATGGATCTTCCACCAGACTCCTTCCAAACATTCAAGACTCTTTGGGTATAGGGAAGCCAGGGTGCTAAGATGGAACTCCCAACAAAATATTCAGACTCTGTGGGAGTAGGGGCACTGGTTCAAGTCTGACTACTTCCTTCAGGCATGGGGCAATGTGGGAAAGAGGGGTTGGGAGTTGCTGGGCTCACATAGAGCAGGAGGTGTGAGAGGAGGAGCCTCCAGTCAATTGTCATTCTGCAGACCTCAGGCATCTGTTTCTTGAGGCAGCAATGAAGGCAAGTTTCTATGAAAAAGTAGATTATTAACATGCTCTAGTTGTACTGTAACGATGAATGTACAGAGCAGAAGAGCTGACAGACCCTTTATTGGGACATCTTGGAAAACAGGGGGGTTGCTGTGCATGTCTTTCTGTATGCTGTGAATGTGTATTGCTCTGATTTGGTTGATAAATAAAATACTGATTGGTTAGTAGCCAGTCAGGAAGTATAGTGTAGGTGGGATAAGCAGGGAGGAGAATTCTGGGAACAGGAAGGTTACGTCAGAAGTCACCAGCCAGACACAGAGGAAGCAAGATGTGAAGGCAGAACTGAGAAAAGTACCAAGCCACAGGGCTGAACATAAATA
The DNA here is from genome assembly GCF_049852395.1 of Peromyscus maniculatus bairdii. Lineage (NCBI taxonomy): Eukaryota > Metazoa > Chordata > Mammalia > Rodentia > Cricetidae > Peromyscus > Peromyscus maniculatus. The sequence continues at coordinate 36,364,342 of NC_134874.1, read as the reverse complement.
AGAATCATGGGTTAATTTAAGTGTAAGAGCTAGTCAAGAGTTAGCCTGAGATAATGGCTGAGCAGTTTTAATTAACATAATCCTCTCTGTGTTTACTTGGGTCCAAGTGGCTGCAGGGCTGCAGTAGCCAGGCAGGACCAGGAAAACTTCAGCTACAAATGGCACCAATGGCTCGAGTTTGTACCCAAATCTTGAGAATATTTAATAAGCAATTCTAAATGGAGCCCAAAACAGGTTCCTGCTTCATGTGTCATGTGGGTGGCAAGATGCCACAACATGTGGCTTTGAGGTACTTCATGTTGGGTTTGTGGGAGAATCAGATGGAACAAGACTTTAAATGGTTTACAATGTGTATAAAAATGTATGTAGGCTTGGAAGAGAGAAGAAAATGAATATAGACAGTTATATAAACATATAGTTTTAAAAAATAAAGTCTTTAAAGAGACAGTAAACATAAAAAATAAGCCACGTAAAGATGGATATTACACATAAAATCTGGATTGTGTTGTCTTTGATATTTTTTACTGCAGAAAGACTTTCAATTGTAAAAGCTGCTCAGTTAAACCAATATGTATATTTTAAAGGTAACTTGACTTCAAAATTTGTATCTAAGGATATGTTGATTTGGAAAGGAGGTTCTGCTTTTGTTTCCACAGTAAGCAAGAGGCTATGGATTTGTTCCAGATGAAGATGCATCAGGTTTGACTCACCAAGACCCCTAAAGGTCTCCAATGACACCATGTCCCAGATGATCCAACATCCAGAACAGTTTCAGGGCAACCCCTCCAAGCCTGACTGGGCCCACACCACATGCCGATTTAGGTGCTTTTCCAACCTTCTTGGTATAAAGTTAAACAGTCCTGTTGCCAGGGGTTTGGGCCAGCCTAGTTTTGTTAGAGGCTGTGTTGTAGGAAAGCTTACAATGGTATGTCAAATGCTGGACCATTCTAAGCACAGTCCCCGGAAGAGGAAAAGGAAAGCAAGTCCATTTATACATGAGGTGAAATTTAAGGATGAGAACATTACCCTGAAGGTTCAGGTCCTGGTATTTTGTCCATGGCAAATGATGAACCAAGGCAATTTCCAGTTTTCATCTGCACTGCAGAGACTCAATATTTTTATAGCAAACACATGTTCCTTGGGAATGCTAAAAAAGACATTAGCATCATTGAAGCAATGAGTAACTTGGGTCCAAGAAGAGCAAGATGCTCATCACTGCCAACTATGGGACAGCTGTGACAGTTCTGACTGACATACACCTTAAACACCAGACCATCCCATCTGCAGATCAAAGGGCACCCATCCATCTGTGGCACCTATCCTTCTGCTATTAATATCTTATAGTCCTTGAGTCCTGCTGCTCTTCTTTGGGTTTGTAATTTCCTCATCAGGAACCAGATCTAAGAGTTGGTAGCAGAGGCATGGGCTAATATGTCAGATTGCCTTTTAAATCCATCTACCTATGTGAAAATTTGATTCAGTGTGTTGTGCCCCGAGTAAGACTACCACAGAGCCAATATCTGACGAAAGCACACAGGGGTTTGTTAATAACAAAACAAACCCAGATTTTGTCTGTGGCCAAAACTTAACACACCGGGTGGAGGAGGATGGCCCTGTGCACTCACTCCAAGGAGTTTCTATAAGAAAGATTTATGTACAGAGAGTTACATATCTCGGGATTTGATGAGAGGCCTAGGCGTGAGGCAGTTCTTTGAAGTTACTGGCTGAACTATAAGTATGAGGTTACTGATGGCTAACAGGATGCAGGGTATCTACAGAGACATAAATTTTAAACCCTAGGTACTGTTTTTGCTGAGCCCAGGATATATACATTCAGATTTATTGCTTCAGTCCTATTTTCCCATAAGTTCAATCTCCGGTCGGCTCCCAAACTGCTGGTCAGCAAATACCTTTAGAGGAGGGAGGAGAGAGAGCATCTCTCAAGAGGGCTGCTGGTTTTTCCCTTTCAGTAGTAGTGTATATTGTAATTCCAACAGCGAAAAAATACAAGGCCATAGCAAATAGGCAATCCTGAAGAGAAAACACAAAACCTGGTGTTCCAATGAGCAACATCCTGAATTTGGAATGCAATATTATGAACTCAGATATAGATTGAGTAGTAAATTCTGTTGAGGAACAATTCTTTTAGTGTCTGATAACTTAACTTTGATAATATACAGATTTACAGCATTCAATTGATAATAGTACCTCATTCAATATTACATTAAATTTTAAATAGAAATAAGAAAACCACACCCATCTCTTTAATGTATGCATCTAATTTAATTAACAAATTTAAAAAATACCATTTATACTGAATTTAATAATTTTATATTTTTGAAAGCTGAAGGGCACTCATACTAAGACCAGTCTCAAATTCATGATCCTCCTGCCTCAGCTTCCCAAGTTGGTAGCTTTGGAAATATGCACCACCATACCAAATAAAATGTATTTCTCAAACTGGATGGTCAAATCTATGTACTTATATTTATAAGGTATGTGTAATTGGAGTTTATATAGCTGCTGTCAGGTTGCCCTTTCTAGAAGCAACTGCAGAGCTTAAAATGAAACATAGGTCTATTTTCCAGTTTCCTGTCTCAAACCTTGCACTTGTGTCTTTCATAGGGTCCTACTGATATTGAGTGGAAGTTTGCACGAACAAACTCTAGATAGATACTTTGATGAAGGTAGAACTTGCTGCCTCCTTTCAAAATTATCCCAGCCCCAAATCATTTTTCTATCTTGGCGACTGATTCAACAACACCTTTGTTGGGATATTGCCGGGCTCCAGCTGCATGACCGCACATGAACAGTTCAGGAGCTACACAAGAGGTCTGGGGTCTTGTGTCTTAAGTCATCAGTGTGTGCTGGTGATTATGTATCCCTCATGGAATCTAGCCTGCATGGTGTAGCTCTGTAAGCTCATCTGTACCTTAGAGAACCAGACACAGACCCCACCTCCTCTAGGTCTGTTCTGTTCTCTCTCTCCACCCCCTCACTATCTTTCTCTTCTCTCTCCTTCCCCAGGCCTGGTTCTCTTGTGTCGTCGTCCTCCCCCCCAACCCTCTTCCTCCTAATAAAGCTCTGATACTGATACTGGGGTTTGTCATGGCCATGACTTTTCCTCACAGTCACCAGCACAGATTATCATTATTACAACCTTCAGGACTAAAAGTGACCCTGATGGAAGACAGGAAGCACAACTTGAGAAGCCTCACAGTAAGAATAAAATAAAATCTGTTTCTCTGGACACAAACTGTTTTTCTCTTTTCTCTTCTTCATGACAGTTGTTATCTTAAAAATGTTAAAATCACTCAAACATATGCTTTTGACATTTCTCAGCCATGAGCCACTAAGCCATTTTGCATGCCGAATGTTTACCAAACCACGTGGGCAGGTGAATGATAAGGGTGCAGTCCCGCTGATGCAAGTTCCCTATTCATGCTGAGTCACAGGAATGCCAAGCTGATGACCTGATACAAAATCAACATTGTTAGGTACTGCTTCCTCACTGGGATAAACACAGCCAGTTCTGCGCAATAGAAGTCAACTCTAATCTAGCTGTCTGTGGAATTGACTTGACTAGGGTCCCTGTCCCATACAAGTAGTTGTGAGATTTTGAGAAAGAGACTATCTGGTTGTCATTTTAATTTTCTCCTTTTTGCAATAAAGCAGCGATATCTGGTGGCCTCCCAGAGGGCCAAATGGGTTTTCTGCTAAGGTAAGAGGATGTGAGGCTAGGTTAGGTAAGATGAGGCAAGGTGAGACAGAACAAGAACTATGGGATGGTAGGTGTGCAGCTCTGGCCACAAGGCCTCCCTCTGTAACTGATGAGCAGACCATGAAAACCTGAGTGTCCCACTTGTCCTGTGCTGATCTGGAATTCTGTGATGTGCAGACCCCAGTTTTGAGAAGCTTCACAATATCTGTCCCTTTGAGACACTGCAGACCTTTCCCACCAAAGCCACATCCCACAAAAAGTGCCAGCTTCTAAATAGAGACACATGCAACACATCCAATCATAAATGGCCTGTGAGGCTTAAGCCTGCCCCTTAAGCACTCTGGCCCAATGAGCATCCGGGCAGAGACTCTAAACCTCCCCCATTCCACCTTGGTCTTCCTGCCTAGGGCATTGAGCATGCTCAGACTTGAGGACGTTAAGGAAATGCTGAGGAGCTGTTGAGCCGTTGTGGAGGGGGTCTGTGGAGTTCATCTGGTGAGGACAGTCCCAGGCCAGAGTGGCCAGGCTCAGGGTCTCCTAAGAGTCTGGACTTCCTCACAGCCCCGGTTCTGGGGAGGCTGAGGTGAAGACAAACCTGCCTTCTTGACAGCAGTCTCCTCTTAGACCAGGTCTAGTGAGGCCATCTTCTCAGAGCCTGGAGACTCCTCACAGCCCAGTCCTCATGAGGCTGAGATGCCCTCAGTGAAGATCCAGGATGGCAGGATGCAGTTCTGAAAAAAAAAAATTATAGGCTTTCATCCAGATTATTATGGGCTTAACGTTTTCCGTATTTCTTTACTTCATCTTAGTGCCTGTGGAATCAGCAATATCCCTTTTCTCATTCCTTATGTGAGTAACTAATAATCTTTCATTTTTCTTTGCTAGTGTGCCTAGAGATTTATCAGTGTTGTATAGACATACATCTTTTTCTTACCCCTTGTCATCTTTATTTGTCAATTGAATTTTAAAAATTGACTAGGGGCTTCTTAATCACTTTGTTTTTAATATTTATATAAAATTTATGCCACAGATTACAAATCTACTTAAGTCAGGTGTTAAGTATTTCATGTCTATAATCCAAGCCCTTGGGAATCAGGATATCATGAGTTTGAGAACAGTGTGGGTCACACACGTAGCTCTGGATACACTGGGCTATGCTACAGAGTGACATCTTATTGTAGAACATACAAACAAAATCCAAATGTATTCACTTTCATATAAAGTCATTTAATGTTTTAGTTTTTCTAATCATGGTTTAGCTTATTCCAGAAATTTTGTTATGTTTTATTTCCTCTTCGATACTTTCACTTTCACAGTGACTTTCTCTTTTAATCTATTTATTATTTTAAGAATGAAATGTTTAATTTTCATTTATTGGGGATTATCAAGATACTGTTTTGTTATTAACTTGTATTTTTTTACATGATTTTTTCTTTTTTCGAGACAGGGTTTCTCTGTGTAGCTTTGTGCCTTTCCTGGAACTCACTTGGTAGCCCAGGCTGGCCTCGAACTCATAGAGATCCGCCTGCTTCTGCCTCCCAAGTGCTGGGATTAAAGGCGCGCACCACCACCGCCCGGCCATTAACTTGTATTTTAATTTCCCTGTAGTCAGATTGCATACATCACTTTATATCAGGTTTTTTATGTTTATTTAAACCTGTTTAGTAGCTTGTAACGTGGAGTATGTTGAAAAGTGACTTGTGTGTTCTGGAAATGCTGTCTTAAGCTGTCATTTGAGGAGGTGTTCTGTAAATGTCTGTCAAGTGAAATTGATTGACAGCAGTGTTCATGTTCTCCTTGTCCTTAATGACTTTCTCTGAGTTTCATTCTTTATTTCTCTTTTTACAGCAAAAGAACTTAATTTGGTTGTAATTTAAAATTTTCTTATTACCAAATCTTATCATGTGGATATATCAGGAGTTAAATGGAATTTTCTATTCCAAATACAACATCTTGAAGCCTTGTTATATAGGAACTTCTGTCCCTATGTCAAAATTGCACTGAATTATTCAATATGGTCATGTTCTTTAAAAGTGTAAAACCTCATTCATTTGACAACTTCTTATTGTTTAGTTCATATAAACAAATGGTAGAAAGTGAAAGTCGATTTTTTATGTATGGATTGTATTTTTATTGATTCTTTAGGAATTTCATACCATACACTCTAATCCCACTCCTCTTCCAGACACTTCATATCTGCCCCAACCTCTTGTAGAGTCCTGCCCCAAAGGAAAGCAAAAAAGGAATAAAAATAAGATAAAAATAACCAATAATAAAAAAGAAGAAAACAGTAAAGCACTTTGCTCCCCCAGCCCCTATCTTTCCCACCTCTCCATCACCTCTCCATCATCTCTCCATCATCTTAGTGGCATTGGGAGCTGCTGTAGATCATGCAGGTCTTGTATTGATGGTGTACTGAAGCCAGGGGCCTTGAACCTGACCAACACCCGCTACACAACGAACATTTGCAAGTGAAGCTGTTGGACTTTCCCTCCTTTTGTTCTGTCGACTCCCATCTCCAACTTTAATTGTGGATTTGTCAGTTTCCATCCACTTTCTCATCCAGGTTGGAGGATTCTTAGTTAAATACTTTTCAAGTGGAGTATTCTGTCTGCCTGAAAAATTGATCCCTTTTCACTACACACATGTATATATTTGTGTTATTCAGAATAGATACTTTCCCTAGTAAAACTTACTGTTCAGCAGTTTACTTTGGTAGTAACATGGATACTAGGGCGTTTTTAAGAATTCTGCCTTTTCCTGCCTCATTACTCTGACACTCTGCCCATACATTTGTTTTCTATTCATCATAGAGTGAAATCCTGTGTGGTTGTTTATCTTCTCTGGTGATTTCTCCCATCTAGAACTTTATGTTTAATGCAGTTACATGATTAGTTTGAGTCTTTTATCTTGATTGTTTTAAGTTCACTGTTTCTGTCCAAAATGTCTTTTGTGTCTGGTTTTGCGTTCAGTTTATCATTCTATTTATCCCCTCACTTAGCTTGTTATTTAGATATGTTTTAAAAAATTAATAGCTGCTTTTCAGGCACTGAAGGCCCGAGAGCTACTAAACTCAGAGCTGCTTCCTTGCTAAACATGCCAGAAAGTTGCCAGACCTCTGGAGCTCATCCATTGTGTGTTATATCAGCTGAGCCAATAATAGTTTATATTTTACAGATTATTTGTGCCAAAATTTCTGTCTTTTGTTATGGTGGAATTCAAGACTTTTGTAAACCTCTCTTAATTAAATACACATTATGGATGACAATATGGTGATGGAATTTATGCACACTGTAGCTTTCAGTGACTGAAACCAATGAAATGCTAAGAAATTCCTTATGAAGTTTAAATTTTATGCAGATTTACTTGTATCAACTCTGTACAACTTTGGTGTCTTGCATGATGCAATTATTTTATATTTACCTGGCACTATCTTTTTATGGTTCTGGGTTCCAGAATGACCTTATAGTACTTATATTCTGTTTGGTCACAATCCTTTTTTCTTACAACTGAGAGTATAAGATGAACTAACATCATGTACTGCATGGTTGCAAGCCTCTCTGCCTCCCTGGGTCCATAAAAATAAACTGAGAAATTATGAAACGATTTGAAAATTGCACATATGTGTTTAGACATGTAGGTAGGTACATATGAGTGCAGTTTCCTCAGAGATGAGAAGAGGCTCCAGATTCCCTGGAACTAGAGATATTGGTGTTTGATTTTGGGTCACTGTGATAGGTGATGGGAACTGAACTCAAGTCCTTTGAAAGAGTACAGTGTGTGTTTTTCTGTTAGGCCAACTCTAGCGCCATCATTCAAAAACCTTAAGAGAAGTTTGGAGGATAGTAAAAATGTAGTCATTATGTTTAGTTGTATAAAAATATATGAGCCCTTGTGCAATTAAGTAATTCTTTTTCTGTTTTGTTACTTCTAAAATTAATCTTATTATTCTGTACATTTTAATTATATAAAATAAGTCATTTGTTTCCCAGTTATACTTCCTCCATTTAAAATATTTCCCCTCACACTTCCTGAAAAATTTTAACCCTTTTTCCTATTTTTCTAGATTCCATGTATGAGAGAAGATATGTGTTAATTGTTTTTGGAGAGTTGTCTATTTCTAAACTTGATGATACATAGTTGGAACAATTTTCTTGAGAATCATACAACTTTTTTCTATAATTTTTATTTTGAATTATCTTGCATACCTATGGATATTGTGCGGTCTTTAGTCATTCATATAATGGTGGCTCTCTGAGCTCATTCCCAGGAGTGGTACAGTGGGCATGTTTATGTTAAATTTTCATTCATAACCATCGTTACAGCATCCACAGTACCTGGAATGTTTTAGTTTACAATGAACATAACGTATATGTTCTTGTTCCACCTCCTTTGCAGCACTTAAAAAAATCAGATTTGGTGAAAAATGTAACATTTAAAAGACACTTAAAGCTGGAATTATGGGGTAATCTGAATATTATTTTACTAATGTGACAAATGAGTCTGAGGACCAAGAAAATGACCACAGAATCTATAGTATTTGAGCCAGGCTATAAGTCCTGCTGAAAATTTATTCTAATTGAAATGGTTGCCATGTATTATTCTTAGTGGTCAGAGCTTGACCTCATATTACTGCATGGCTGGTTACCTCAAAGTGGTCCATTTGGTAAGGAAAATGTGCTTGTGAGTACCTAGTTTAACTTTGCATCCATATTTGTATTTCACATATTTGTTGGCATGTGAGATACTGTCTCAGAATGCTGATTGTGAAAAATTGTTTTCAGCATGCAGAAAATGAAACTCTGCTCTCTATCTTCTACCAAACACAAGCTCTGCACCAAATGTGCCATAGACCTGATACCCTGAAAATGCCAAAGGACACAGTAGAGAAAATACTCCCACTGCTAAGCACAGGTAAGGATTTCTTGAATAGGACTCTTGTCCAATAGTAAATGAGACCAAAAATCAACAAATAGGATCTCATGAAATTAAGACTTTTTATTTCAGCATAAGAAAATATAATTTAAGTGGTAGCATACAGAATATGAGAAAGTTACTGGTATAATAGTGGCATGAGCATTATTGCATAATTAACTTCCTTCTGATCTGGTGAGGCCTGCACTATAGGAAGGAATTAGTACCTGCTACTGTGTACCTGGTCAAAAGACACTGGCTTGACAGGTCATAGCCCTTTAGATGACGCTACTATTGTTACTTAGTGTAGTAGCAACTGCTTTGTAAATATTTTGTTTTTCACATAGATCTCTTCAGCTCTCAGTCTTGGCTAGAGGTTCTCTTTCTGTGGTTTGCAGCAGCAAATGCACAGCCTCATAACTTCAAAATGTTGAAATGACCATGAATGCTCATTCCTAAATGGGACCTGTAGATCAACCACTTCCCCTAGGATAGGAAACATCCTGGATGTGCGTCCTGAATGTCCTGACTGAGCATGAGGGAACTGCTGTGACATGCTGTCCTTTGGACATGACATAACCATTGCTCACTCACGAGATCTGTGATCACCTGCAGCTTCAGGTGACAGTGTTCAGGACTGACTGTGAACACACCTATCTGTCCTGAACCAGACAGCTGGAAGAGGCAGCGTGCTGGTGGAAGACAAAGCCTACTAAGCCTCTGTCTCAGTACAGAAAATAAAAACGAAGCTAGAAGTTGGCTATTTGTTTTTTTGCTTTTCTTTTCTTATCTATCTATATCTATCATCTATTTATTTATTTTCCTTTTATATTACAATACCATTCAGTTCTACATATCAGCCACAGATTCCCTTGTTCTGCCCCTTCCTGCCCCCTCCCCTTCCCCCCCAGCACAACCCCCATACCCACCTCCTCCAAGGCAAAGCCTCCCCCGAGGACTGAGATCGACCTGGTAGACTCAGTCCAGGTAAGTCCAGTCCCCTCATCCCAGACCAAGCCAAGTGTCTCTGCATAAGCCCCAGGTTTCAAAAGCCAACTCATGCAATGAGCACAGGACCCGGTACCACTGCCTAGATGCCTCCCAAACAGATCAAGCCAATCAACTGTCTCACCTATTCAGAGGGCCTGATCCAGTTGGGGGCCCCTCAGCCTTTGGTTCATAGTTCATGTGTTTCCATTCATTTGGCTATTTGTCCCTGTGCTTTATCCAACCTTGGTTTCAACAATTCTCGCTTATATAAACCCTCCTCTTTCTGGCTAATTAGACTCCCAGAGCTCCACCCGGGGTCTAGCCATGGATCTCTGCATTCAGATTCCTCAGTCCTTGGATGGGGTTTCTGGCACAACTATTAGGGTGTTTGGCCATCCCATCAGCAGTGTAGGTCAGTTCTGGCTGTATCTCGACCATTGCCAGCAGTCTATTGTGGGGGTATCTTTGTGGATTTCTGTGGGCCTCTTTAGCACTTTGTTTCTTCCTTTTCTCATGTGGTCTTCATTTACCATGGTCTCCTATTCCTTGTTCTCCCTCTCTGTTCTTGATCCAGCTGGGATCTCCTGCTCCCACAGGCTCTTTCCCTGGACTCTCGCCCTTCATTACTCCCACTCATGTCCAGGTTGTTCATGTAGATCTCAGCCATTTCTCAGTCATTGGGCGATCCTCGTGTCTTTCTTGGGGTCCTGTTTTCCAGGTAGCCAACCTGGTGATGTGAGTAGCAGTCCAGTCATCCTTGTTCCACCTCTAGTATCCTCCTATGAGTGAGTACATACCATATTTGTCTTTCTGAGTCTGGGTTACCTCACTCAGGATGATTTTTTCTAGATCCATCCATTTGCCTGCAAACCTCATGATGTCATTGTTTTTCTCTGCTGAGTAGTATTCCATTGTGTATATGTGCCAAAATTTATTTATCCATTCTTCAGTTGAAGGGTATCTAGGTTGTTTTCAGGTTTTGGCTATTACAAACAATGCTGACATGAACATAGCTGAGCAAGTGCTCTTGTGGTATGATTGAGCATTTATTGGGTATATGCCCAAGAGTAGTATAGCTGGATATTGGGGGAGAATGATTCCCAATTTTCAAAGAAAGCGCCACATTGATTTCCAAAGTGGTTGTACAAGCTTGCATTCCCACCAGCAGTGGAGGAGAGTTCCCCTAGTTTCACATCCTTTCCAGCATAAAGTGTCTTCAGTGTTTTTGATCTTAGCCATTCTGACAGGCATAAGGTGGTATCTCAGAGTTGTTTTGATTTGCATTTCCCTGATGATTAGGGATGTTGAGCAATTCCTTAAATGTCTTTCAGCCATTTGAGTTTCCTCTGTTGAGAATTCTCTGTTTAGTTCTATAGCCCATTTCTTAATTGGTCTGTTGGTCATTTTGATGTCTAATTTTTTGAGTTCCTTATATATTCTGGATATCAGTCCTCTGTCAAATGTGGGGTTGGTGAAGACCTTTTCCCATTCTGTAGGCTGCCGCTTTGCCTTGTTGACCGTATCCTTTGATCTACAAAAGCTTCTCAGTTTCAAGAGGTCCCATTGATTGATTGTTTCTCTCAGTGTCTGTGCTACTGGTGTTATATTTAGGAAGTGATCTCCTATGCCAATATGTTCAAGACTACTTCCTACTTTCTCTTCTAGCAGGTTCAGAGTAGCTGGATTTATGTTGAGGTCCTTGATCCACTTGGACTTAAGTTTTGTACACGGTGACAGATATGGATCTATTTGCAGCCTTCTACACGTTGATATCCAGTTATGCCAGCACCATTTGTTGACGATTCTTTCTTTTTTCCATTGCACACTTTTGGCTTCTTTGTCAAAAATTATATGTTCATAGGTGTGTGGGTTAATGTCAGGGTCTTCAATTCGATTCCATTGGTCCACATGTCAGTTTTTATGCCAATACCAAGCTGTTTTTATTACTGTAGCTCTATAGTAGAGCTTGAAGTCAGGGATCGTGATGCCTCCAGAGGTTGTTTTATTGTACAGGATTCTTTTGGCTATCCTGGGTTTTTTGTTTTGTTTTTGTGTGCCTTTGAGTTGGTATTCTTCTCCTTCTTCTATCCCTATTATTCATAGGTTTGGTCTTTTCATGGTGTCCCAAATTTCTTGGACATTTTGGTTCATGATTTTGTTGGCTTTAGTGTTTTCTTTGACTAATGAATCTATTTCTTCTACTGTATCTTCAACGCCAGAGATCCTCTCTTCCATCTCTTGCATTCTGTTGTTTATACTTGCATCTGAAGTTCCTGATCGTTTACTCAGATTTTCTATTTACAGCATTTCCTCTGTTTGTGTCTTCTTCATTTTGTCTATTTTCCTTTTCAGGTGTTGGACTGTTTCCTTCATTTGTTTCATTGCTTTTTCATGATTTTCTTTCAGTACTTTATTGTTTTCTTCTAATTTGTTTGTTCTTTCCTCTAGTTGTTTATAGCATCCTTTTATTTTTTTGTCTTTTCCTCTACACAAGTCTCTACCTTCTTCATGATGTTATTCATAAGGCTGTTTTCTTCTGCTTCTTCCAATTTTTGATGTTCATGTCTAGATGTTGGAGGCGGGCTAGGTTCTGGTGATGCTGTATTACTCTTCATTTTGTTGTATGTACTTCTGCCTTGACATCTCCCCATCTCCTTGTGGTTTATTCTTGGTCTTATCAGTGCACTTGGTTCAGACAGAGCTGACAGATTTAGGAAGTCTCTCTCTCTTGTCCAGATGGGAGCTCTCTTGTTCAAATGGGAACTCGGGGCAGGATGGAAGCTCTTTTCGAAGTTGGCCATTTGTAATACTTATCAATTCCCCTTTCTTTATCTGTCTGCCTCCCAGGGAAGACTGTGATTCCTATTCCCTCAAATTAATGAGTTTATTGAGGTTACTACAGGAGTATAGGTATGGGATTACCTATTGGAATATGAATAACTCTAATGTGTGACATCACACAGCCTCACATTAGAATGGGTGACTCATAAGGACTAGAACTCTGAATGTGTCTGCATGACTTGTTTGCAGCTGAATGGGACAGAGGGTCTCCTTTCTTCAGTTCTCCTTAGTTATCACCCATTTAACCTTGGAAGTGGAAGGGCCTTGTAATTCCTGTAAGTTTCAACTTCCCCTGCCATGATTTAATTGCTGGATATTATGAACCTCTTCTCTTTTTTCACAGAACTTTTTTGGACTTAAGGGAATAGTCCTGCCCAGGGAAGAGTACACCAGTTGGATACTCAATATCAAAGGGTCATTTCTGAAACATATATGCTAGCTATACAGAATGATTGGTTTACATTTAGGAAATATAACTATATGGATATATATTTTTTCATACACACATATATATATATGTATAAGCATGTAGCAACAATTAATGAAAATAGAGGTCATTAATTAGAAATAGAGCAAGGAAGAGTATTGGGAGGGTTTGAAGGATGAAAGAGAGGAGAAAATAATGTAATTATAATCTCAAAAATAATAGAAAACTATCTCATGTCATAAAAAGGAAAACTGTTACACAACACTTTACCCTTTCCTTAAAATGTTAGTTGTTTCTACAAGTTCACATTCTCCAATTGAGCTCTGCAAAGGCACTAATTGCAAACACCAGTCCTGAAGTCCCTGGTGAATCAACCATTTTATGTTTGACCTCTTCTGTAAGCACAGTCCAGTGCTCTGTCATGCCCAGTGAATTGGCCATAAAGCACTGCTTCTCTCATATATATTTTATCAGCAGAACCCCATCCTTCCTTCATCATCTTCCAGTCTGTGTGAGACCTCTGCCTGTGATAACCAAGCATCCCCAATGCTTCCTGTGAGCCAGTCCATCAGGAATAATCTCTCCCAGATTTCATTAGATTACATAGCCTGTATTTCAAGGAGGTGTAAGTAAGTGCATGACCTACTTTCCCACTTCTGTAGCACTCAGATTGATCTCATCTGTTCTCATAGCCTACAATCCCATAAGCCAAGCTTTGGCAGGAGGTTTCATTGATCTTTTGAAAGTCTTTGGTAATTCAAGCAGTTGAGAGACAGATTACTCCCTGACTAAGACAGTCTCTTTTTGTAGGCCATTTTAAGGCTCTCAAATGCAAGTTCTAGCATGGATTTTCCTTTTCTCTGTATAAAAGGTTGAACTATGTGACATCTTCTATCACCTTTATTCCAAACAGAGAATTACATCCTAATTGTATACAAGTGTACTGAATTTTGGCCTAAGGAATTTTAATGAATACAGCAGTTTCATATATGAACTTGATTTTTTTTATCTTCAATAAAACTTTTGATTTATGGTTAACTCTATTTCTTGGCTTTGTGTACAACTTTCCATTTCCATTTAAAAAACTCTATGGAATTTGCCTCTTGACAAAAATTTATTTAGTGAGAAAACATTTTTGTGAACTTCATGGCTAATGAAGAACTAATAAACACTGAATATATCAACTCATTGAATTCATTATATCTAAATTACATTTGTCATAAAAAATAAACTAAGATGATGTATTTGCAAGTTATTAAAGTATCAAGTTTTTAGATGTAGGTTTTTAGCTGGTTTGAAGCATAGTTGCATTTTTTAACAAACACACTTTTACACAAGATTTTTAGTGTCGCAGTGTCAGAGATCTAAGGAATGTCACATTTCAGCAAGTGCTGGGGAGGATATGGATTACAAAGATTTCGGGTGGGAAAATATGGAGAATAAAACCCACAGAGAAAAGTTTTCATTTGTTATAATGTAACTAGCCTTTTATAAGGCCCTGTAAAAACTTATGGAGGCAAAAATGATTATAATATCCTGGATAAATAAGGGAAGAGAAAGAAGAAGGAGAAACAGAAGAGGAAGAGTAGTAGTAGTAGAAGATGGATGCATGGATGGATAGATGGATGGATGGATGGATGGATGGATGGAGGCAGATAGATGGATTGATGGATAGAGACAGCTGATGGAAAGATAGATAGATAGATAGATAGATAGATAGATAGATAGATAGATAGATAGAAAAATAGATTGAGTATATACAGTTTTTCAGGCTATAAAATATAATGGTTATTGTGTCCACTGAAGGCAGAATGGACTCAGAACGTTTGTCCTTTTTTCCCATATTGGTCAGAGAACTAGTTATGGGTGAAGAACTCTGGATTTTTCTTTCAGCATCTGTATCCCTTTGAAACTGGACAATTCTAGGACTTCTAGTTCCCAGAAATAGCCCTCAAATTTAGTTCCATTTTAATTGTCTTTCAGTGGTCCCACTTTTACTTTAGGCTGATATGTGAGGTGAGGTGGGACAAATACTGGTCATCCAGGGAGCCCTGGACCCCCAAGAATCTTTCTAAATGAATGCTCCAGGTTTTGTGTAGAACTCTAGAAAAGGAACAAGGAACCCTGGACACAGCAGATACAGAAAGGTTGTGACAAAACAGGCTGAGTTAACGCATGGTGATTTGGATTATTGTAATGGAGAGGCAAGAGTCTCTGGGTCAGGAATATGCAACAGGCTAGAGACACTGAAGATAAAATTTAGACCACTTTTTTTTCAGAGCTAAGGACCAAGCCTAAAGCCGTGTGCTTGCTAGACAAGCACTCTACCACTGAACTAAATCCCCATTGCCTGACTTTTAAGGACATACTTTAGAGAAAAGTTAGAGGGAAATGGAGGACTTAAGACTACCAATGTCTGATGCATCTTATAGACTTCCCTGGAATGTGTTGGACTGATCGTGTTTGTCTTTGGGGGATGTTATTTTTATAAAGATAACAGACTTAGTAGGCGCGGGGGGTTAATAGCATTGAGGTCACCAGCACAAGGACACCCCACTCAATGATTAGTCTGGAATTCTTTAAGGAAGGAGGAGATGCAGCAAGTTGATGAAATGAAATGTGGAAGTGCCTGCAGTTGAGAAGTGAGGATGAGGTGGGTCACTCCAGAATGTTAACAAAGAAAAGTCAGAATAAGAAAAATGAAATATAGGAGGAACTCTGACAATATGTGAGAAAAGTATGTATTTGTTAATGCTTTGGTGATTGGCATTACACATCATCCTGGGAATTTAAAAACTAATTCAATGGGATCCTTATTTGAGAAATCATTTTCACAATTGATATAATATTTTATATTAAGTTCATCTCTCTGAAATCTTGTAAGAAAAGAGGAACATTATGGACCATGTTTCTGTTAAAGGAAGTAGAAAAGAATTATTGAAGCAGATTTTGGGTTAGTCTGAGCTTCTTGGTAGGAAGGGTTATTCTTATGTTACTTTTGAGACTTGTTTGTTCCTAAAAGTATCAGCTGAAGTCAAGATTTTGAGTTTTTTCAGGACACTACATCATGCAGTATAACACCATTTGTATTATGCTATGTCCCATCATTGGTTACTCAGATGAAAGCTTGGATCATGGTGAGTGGCACATCCTGGCTTGCATGTACTGAGGATGATAAGTGTTGTAAATGGAATGTATGTGATCCACACAGTTGGTACTCAGGATGGCAACTTATATCTGTACATGAAGTTTGCGAGTCTAAGATCTTCAATAAAATTTCCTCTGTGTGTCTCTTTTGAGGCATTAATTGAATGTAAAACAACTAGTGAAATTGAGGTGTGTGATCAGTGTGCCTCAAGGTTCCCTCTACCTACCAAATATGTTAATGATTTCCATTTGCTTTCATCTGTAAGGGAGCCATCAGCTCAATTGACAACAATTGAGGTGTTTCTGGCTCCCTTTTGGTTA
Organism: Peromyscus maniculatus bairdii; assembly: GCF_049852395.1. Classification (NCBI taxonomy): domain Eukaryota; kingdom Metazoa; phylum Chordata; class Mammalia; order Rodentia; family Cricetidae; genus Peromyscus; species Peromyscus maniculatus. The sequence goes on along the minus strand of NC_134874.1, from coordinate 36,347,981 downwards.
GGGTGTTGGATGAAGAAGAGAATATTCTGCCCACACATCCTCAAAGTTCAGGACTTCTGAGTTTAATTCTTGCTCAGTAGGCTGCAGGTCTCCATTGATATCAGTTTATGGTCAGGATATTTCTTCTCTTTTATTGCCTGGACTCCTTTCACACAGGGCTTGGTCCTTGGCTACTTGATATCAGGGTTTGGCCTAGGAAGAGTTCTCCATTGTGGTTGGAGCAGGTTCCATTTAAATTATCTCTTCAAACTGTGCTTCCTAAGGTCAACATTAAGTCTGATCACATATCTCTCATTGGATTGGCAGGAGCTCCCTTGATTTTAGAGTTTGTGGTTTATCTTCATGAAGGTCTGTTGTTGGCCTGTACCATTTCCACTTTTGATTTTGCCAGGCTTGTTCTATGAGCTTTGTATGAGCTCTGAATTCTTCCCAGTCAATATTTGTCCCAGACCTGCTTCTTCATTTGGTCCTTGGAGAATGTCCCAAGTTGTCCTCTCTCCCTGTTTTGGTTCATGCTTTTGTCAGGGTAAGTGTTAGCACTCTTGCATTCTCCTTTTCCTGCTTTGCCCCTGGCCTCTTTCATTTGAGGGATTGGTCTGGGCCCACGTCCTTCTTTAGTTTGGCCCAGTCTTCTTCAGGGTCAGAGGTGTGCTGAGGCAAACTTCTCATCTTGGTGAAGGCCCTGGCTTCAGTCCAGGTAAAGTTGGGGCATGGATACTCTCTTTTTCTTTCTTTGAGCCAGGTCTTTTTGTTCTGAGGGATAGGGTAGAACTCATCTCCCTCTTGGTTGGGGCCAGCCTTCTTCATGGTCAAGGTTAGGCATGTGCAGTCTTTTCTTTTCTTTTTGTTTCATTTCATTTTGTTACTTTTCCTTCTTCTCCTCTGCCCTTGGCTCTTCCATTTAATGGACTTGCCCAGGGATACCTCTGTTTTTCCTCTGGGCCAGAGCTTATTCAGCTTCAGGTTTTGGTGAAGGCCTCTTTTAGGTCAGGTTTGTCCTTTTCATTCGTAGTGTTGGTCCCTGGCCTTTCTGGATGAGGGAAGCCATTGCTAATGTAGGCATTATTTCTGGTCTTCATCAGGTTCATCCTTAGGCCTTGGAATATTTCTGTCTTGACATCATGGTTTAATGGTTAATCCTGGTCTACTTTCATTTTAGGTGCTTAGCATGGGCCTTTTCAGGGGCCGTGTTGGCCTGGGGTACTTTAAGGGTGTGCCTGTGTCCAGGCAGTTTTTGTGTTAGAGTTAAGCCTGATTATATTGATATTCTGGGACTGTTGGTACCAGTTTCTCTTCAGGGTTGAAGCAGCAGATACTTTTGAGTGGAGGTTTGAGTGGAGCTACTTTGTATTTGTAATTAGCCTTGGTTTATGCTCAGCCATTCTGAATAAAAATAACATGTGGATATTGATAGAGGACTGTATTTATTGTGCTTCTCTTACATCTCAAGTATATTCTGAGGAACACTGGCTCTTTCCAAGGTAAATGGGCACAGACATCAACACACATCACAGACTCCAGATGAAATAAACTACATATTACACAAATAGAAAGGGGAAGTAGGAAGAGACAGTGGTGCTTGGGAGAGTCCTTGCTGTTGCTTTTGTGACTGTGGCCATGGTAAAGAGGCACCATGAGCTCATGTGGAAAATTGTTGCTTCTCAATAAAGATAACAAAATAGAGTCCCAACAAGGTCCCTGCTGCCTTTCCTTCCATGATCTGCTCCCATGAAAGGATATCACATGGGGTTAATATAACTACAGAGGCTGGTCCTCCATTGATCTAGATGCTGCCTTGATAGGCACATGCGGGTTCTACAGATCTTCATGAGGCCTCTTATGTAGTGTGGGCATAGTGTTCTCTCCTGTATGTCATTCATGGCATGCACTATGAGGGTGTTCCTCTGGTCCTTGCTATGGAAACACTTCTCAAAATGTCATTTGTCTTCTACCTTGAAAACCCCTGGAACAATGAACCATGCCTTCGTGATCTCTTTCAAGAAAGCTCCTTGTCATGTCCACTCACTGATGTGAGATCAGGTCTTCCCACAAAGAATGTCTGCACTGACTTACCAGAAATTGATTCCTGCTCATGTTATTATTGTTGTGAATCACAGCCAACTTTAATAGAGTGAGCTGCCAACCTGTGAAGGGCACACATGTAACCATGACAATGATTCCTTGTGTAGTGTCACAGAGGCCAGGCCACACTCTGCTCAGGGAAGCACAAAGGTGGTAAAGCTATGCAGATGTCTTTGGACTGGTAATTAGGGGATTTGCCTGAAGGCTTCAGTTATCATCATTGCTTGGGGACAATTTCCCATCCAATCATCATTTCCTACTATAGAGCTTCACTGCTGAGAAGAGGAAGGTCATTGGGGAAATGTCAGACTCAGTCCATATGTACACAGTTCAAATATTGGTCTGTCATTTCTGATGCTCAGTTTAACATCAGGAGTCTCTCATCATGAGGCTTGTATTGTGCTATCTGCAGGACCTGCAGCTTGGGGAACAGAGCTGTTTGAAATTTGCCCTCCAGCCTGTCCCTTCACCATCATTAAACACACCTTGAAGTGGGATTGACCAGAAAGCAGAAAGCCATGAGGCTTTCCCTGCCTCCTCTCATCATGGTAGTTGATGACTTCTGAGGCTGTCACTCACTGGATAGCAGTATAACAGCAGTTCATCCTGTCCCATTTGGAAAGTGGAGTCCTGGGATAGTGCTGACTCTGCCTCAGCTGTTTTCATCTTTTCTAACAAACACAAATGGAGAATAGGAGTAGAAAACAATGGACATATCCCCCTATGAGATTACCCCTTCCCAATCTTCCACTGTCCTTTACCTTCATGCCTCTCTCCTTCCCTGAAAATTTATCTCTCAAGGCTGGTCACAGATTTCCAGCAATCCTTCCAACTCACTCTCCTTAGCGTTGAGATTCCTTTTTATTCTTCTTTTCCATAGATACTTTTTTTCTTGCCCTAACATGACATTTGAAGGACAATGGGAAGGAGGCATCTTAGAGATCTGAGGAGTTAGTCAAGGTATCACAGTGTTCCATTCCTCTATCTTATTGTGGATGGAATCCTACACTTAAGAATTGTGGCATGCAAAAAGAAAGAGAACAAAACTGAATTAACATCTTTTTCTACTGGTCCTCAACCAATCAAATCTCAGTTATAAAAGAAAAACTGTGGGGAGATTCTTCCTGTGATTTCTAGATGAAGTGTAAGCATTGTGCTACCCTCAGAACCAAACAGGATTTAGGGAAGGTGGCCTCAATTAAACCAGCTATCTAATCACAGACCTTGAAATCCTTTTCCTGTCTGCAGCAGCAGAATCTGGAAGAAGAGAAGTTATACAGTTGCCCACCAGAGATGCCTCTTTGCTGTCTCAGTCTGGATGCCTGTGGCAACAGTTGCAGTAGGAACAGCCTACCTGGAAGTCTTCCTGTCAGCATCACTGGATCCTGGGAACCCACAATTTCCTGCTCTTCACCAAGTTCTGGATAGCCAGTAAGCATAGTTAGACTTACTTGATGGGGGTGATTTCCCATAAAATGTGCAGTGGAAGAGGAAGGAAAAACTGAAAACTTCCATGTGCTTGGTGTCAAATGGTATCTGAGGGACTTAACATGTGACATAGATTGTAGAACTCCATCTAAGAAAGATCCTGAAACATCGACATGTTGTTAGTAACATGGTAGACAACATCAGTGCTCTAGAAGCATGGAAGTTCCATGCACAGAATGAAGCATGATCAAGCATGCCCCACCCCACTGTAATAGTGCTACTACCCCATCATAAAGGATGAGGGCACCATCAGTGTTGTGCCACAATACACACATGCTTGTTTCCATACAACACACACAAATATGTGCCCACATTCATACATTTAAGAACATGTATGTGTCTACACCTTTGCATGCAGACACACACACACACACACACACACACACAGAATTATACTTTGAATTCCAATTAGATGTACAATAAATTGGCATAACAAGAAATTAAATATAAACAAACAACCTTTGTGGCATTGGTATGCATGTGTATGGTATGCATGTTGTATGCAGAACTATGAGTATAGTTATGTGCATATTTTTATAAGTATCTATATGATATACCTAATATGTACAACCATATCTAACTGCATATACATCCGTATATAAATATAAAGATAAACTGAAATCCCAGCTCCCAGACACTAGCCAAGGAGGCAGCAGAACTTTCTGAGTGGTTGGCTTGATGTGTCAGCTCTTTCCTGCCTTCAACGCTTGAGTTCCTATTATGTTTATTAACAGTATGATTCATTTGAAACAAAATTCTGCACAATTTTTTCACAATGCCTTTTAATATTAAAATAGTCTCTAACTTTCAGAACCACAAGAAAACCCTCTAAGGCAGAAAGCTACAAGTTGATCATGAAAAGTACCAGGGAAGGGCCAATGAGATTGCTAGTTGTGTGGAAGGAAAGAGCTGACTCCTCCTAATTTGTTCATTGACCTCCATATAAACAGAATGACAGAATGGCATGGTGTGTATTCTATGTTCATTCTCTCTCTATTGTATAGATGTATTTATTTCCTCATCACAAAATAAGTAGATAGACAGATGTTATTATTTTATTTACCAATCAGAAGATTTCTATACACTTATCATATGCTATAATTAATTTTTCAAATAATAAAAAAAATCTCATGCAGCTCACAACTGTTTGTAACTCCAGGACCAGAGGAGTTGACACTCTCACACAGGCATACATAAAGGCAAAACATCAATGAACATAAAATAGTGAATAAACAATTAAATATTTGTAGGAGCTAGTGGGGTCAGGAGCCCCACAGTCATCCCACAGAACTAACTAACCTAGGCTCATAGTGATTCAGAGACTGAACTACCAACCTGGGAGCATGCATGGGACTGACCTATGTCCTCTCCATGTATTTTACAGTTGTATAACTTGATCTTCTTGTGAGACTCCTAACGATGGGAGCAGGGCTTGTATTTAATGCCTGCTTTTGGGACCCATCCCTCCTACTGAATTGCCATGTCCTGCCTGAATGTAAGAAGTCATGCCTAGTCTCACCACAACTTGATTAAACATGGCAGGCAGATATGCACAGGACACCTGCCCATTTCTGAAGAGAAAAAAAATAGGAGGAATGGATGGGGAGCAGGAAGAGTAGAGGTTGGCAGAAGGAAGGAGAGGAGAGGATGGAGGGGAAATTTTGGTCAGGATGTAAAAACAAAAATAAATGAATAAAACCAAATTTATTCCAAAAGAGGGAGAATATTGATGGTTATCATATTTAAATTTGAGATACTAAAAGAATGTCACTCCAGGGACATTGCCACTTATTCTAACTTTATAATGTGTTTGCAGTTGTACAGGGATTGCTGGGGATGACTTTCTGTATGCTGTGAATGTGTTGCTCTGAGTGATTGATTAAAAAAAAAAAAAAAAAAAAAAAAAAAAAAAAAAAAAAAAAAACGCTGGTTGGACAGTAGCCAGGAAAGAAGTATAGTATAGGCAGGATAAGCAGAGAGGAAAATGCTGGGAGTGGAAGGCTGAGTCAGGAGAAGCCACAGCCACCATGAGAAGTAAGATGTAAAGTGCCAATGAGCCACAAGTCACATGGCAACTTACAGAATAATAGAAATGGGTTAATTTAAGACATAAGAACTAGATAGCAAAAAGCCTGCCGCGGCCATACAGTTTATAAGTAATATAAGTCTCTGTGTGTTTGCTTGGGTCTGAGCTGCTGAAGGAGCTGGGTGGACACAGGAAAACTCCAACTACAAGGGATAATTAAATCATGTTAGACATAATTTTGAGCTGTTCTAATACATAATGTCTTTGTGTTGTACTTGGAATAATTATATCATGTTTAGGCAATATTAAGACATGGTTATTGTTTTACGTTTGTAAATTAATCATGACATCAAATGATATAATTGTGTGTCAAGTTGACAAGGGTGCAATTGTGAGAGATATTTTTGTTTGGCAAATTTATTACATCTGAAATTCATTAAAACCCCAAAATGGAGGGGCATGCCTGTGAGGTATTTTTGCTTAATTTGAAGAGAGAAGATCCACATGTAATCCTCATCTTTGCATTAGAAAGACATTCCGTTAAGCTGGATATTGATGAGGAAAGAAACACCTATTACTCAGATGTTTTGAGCTCCAAAACCCCACTTGTAATCTCAGCCAGGCCTTGGGCTGGAAGTCCATATAAAGAAGTGGAAGAAGGGAGTTTTGCTCTTTAGCTGCTTGCTCTCACCTTGCTAGCAATTCCATTCCTTCACTGGCATTGGAAACAACTGCTTTGGGATTCCAGACTATACTGCTGATGGGCTGAGACATCAAGCATAGAGGACTAAGCAAGTACTGGATTTGAGGACTTTGCCATTATAGCCAACCAATGTTCAATTAGCTGGACCACAGCATCTAAATCATTCTAAAACATAGCCTTTTGTATATATAGAAATTCATTCCGTTACCCCATGAAATCATGACCAATGAACCAGACAGGTATAGAATTTTTAGAGTAGTTTGGGCCTGACAATAGCTCTGAGTCCCATGGCTGGGAAATCCTTGTGCAGCTCAAGATTCCTGGAACTTACTGAGATACATCAAAGCCTGTGAGTTCAGGGTTTACAGGAGTGTGAAACCTCACCTGCCTAAAGAAGAGTCTCAGAGTGAAGTTTGAAATTGCATTTTATTCATAAAAATACATTCATTTTACTCAATGGGGGCTTTCAAAACAGCAGTCCTTATATATAATGTAACACCTTAGCAAACTATTAAAACAATGACTAGAATATAAGAAATAACAAAAATTAACAACACCTTAAACCAAAATGAAGAAAACCAAAATCCAAAGCATAAATATCCCAACATATAAACAAAAAAATTAAGCAAATTTCAGGATCACTTGGAATTTCATTAGGGGAGAGCAAATGAGGTGATGAACTAGCTTATTCTCTACAGTGAATTATCTTCAGCAAAAGTTGCACATGACATACCTTCAAGTCAGCTTGCACTAGTCAGCTTCAGCACTGCACTGGAGAGAATCTTATGCTTTTGGATGTGGTCTGTCTGGATGGCAGTGTGATGTTAACACAGTCTTCCTTGTCAGATTTCCCATCACATATGGAGTCAGCTTGTCAAAGCCCTTGATAGGAAGCTGACAGAAGAACTCTTGCTCATCCATATGTCCTCTTCCATGTTGTTTTGCCCCTCACTGCAGCCATGTGCTGATGGATGTCAGGGTTCTTAGTAATTTGTGTTGTGTCCTCTGAATCTCAGACTATTTGTGATACAATCTTTTCTCTGGGCATAGTGAGCCACAGATGTGGATCAGATTGTGGCTGGATTGCCTGATGGTAGGTTGATATTTGCCTCACTAGTGAGTTCACAGCTGAAAAGACGTGGCATATTCTGAGGAGGCCGTGAACCTGGAGTGTAGAATATCATGCCTTCAAGGTGTCTCTGGCTTCTTCCAGCCTTCTCAGTTTTCTGAAGAGGTGCTGTTAGGGAAAATCAGCAAAGAAAATAGGATTCAGAATCAGTTTTGCTGTGCCACTGTCAAGAACAATCATGGCCTATTCATCCCTAGTAAACGAAAGTTAAGGAAGAAAACACACCCCATTAACAAACTTGCTGCTGGGGATGGGGCTCAATGGTGGCTTACTTGCCTGGAACATAGCTTTTCTGCACCAGCAGCTCCTTCTACAGGAGGCTCTCTTCCTGGGCTGTGGTCTGCTCCAGTTCCTCCTGGAGATTTTCAAACCTAGGGGAGGAAGGCAGCTGGGGCACAAGCCTGGTGGGGACCTGCCATGTCAGGTTTGATCCCCCACCAGCTCTACTCAGCTAGACAATCGAATATTACCTTTCAGCTGAGTTCATTCCCTGCTTCCCCAAGGGAAAAGGGTCCGAGAGCACCTGGGCAGGATTTTTTTCTCAGCTTTTAAAAACTGCTAGAAGTTGAACTGGTAAGTACATACTGTGATGGATTAGAAAAAAAACAGCATATTTCTTCAACAGTCCAAAGACATCATTTTGGAGAAATATCAGTATGTTAAAGTCTTAGGCACAGTTCAGGAAAGATATCCCTGGCCTTGATTAGATACCAGGTGAATGTGATCCTCCTGGAAAACTCTATGCCTGCCCTTTAGTGGAGCCTACACAGCAATGCAAAGAAGGCTCTGCTTATTCCTGCAGTTTAGAACCCTGCATGGGATTAACTTGTCAGCTCCTACTCTGTTTATGACCAAGAGTAAATCTTCTCATGAGAAACTGATAAACACTGCAGAGAGCCTGCAGTCAGCAGGAGTGTGCTGTATGCAAATCTGCAAAGGGTGGACACTTCTCTCTAAACGTGATGTTCCTAATGGAAAAGATGCCGGGGACACACTTTCCTTCATGATCAATGATCCTCTTTCTAGGTTTTGGGCTGCTATGGGAATATTTTTGGGAGATCTAATCTAAGAGATGAGATACTAGAGCATACTCGAGGTCTCAGAAAGGAAGAGGAGGACACAGTCCCCAGAAGACCAGGGAGAGAGCATATTGCTTCATGTTGACTGAGCCAACAATGACACTCTGAGGCATTCTTTCCCTGCCCGTGGCTGGCAGCTTTGCCAATTGACAAAACTCAAAGAGGACGGAGATCCAGGTACAGGGGACCCACTTGGATCCACCTGCTTCTGGAAGCCCAGGCTCCTACCTCATCTGGGACACAGTGAAGTGATGCTGCAGCTTTAATGCCAAGTCCCTTTGCCGGGTGAACAGCTCCTTCTGCTTCATTAGGGACTGAAGTTTTTCCTTAAGGCTTTGATGTTCCTGTTCATTAGAAGATTGTTTTATAGGGGAGGTTTCCACACCATGTACATAAACATTCTCCTCTCTCTCTCTCTCTCTCTCTCTCTCTCTCTCTCTCTCTCTCTCTCTCTCTCTCTCTCTCTCTAGCACACACATATATATGCATGTGCACATACAAGCACACTACATTCTATCCACACTTAGTTTCCCAGATAATTCCTATGTAAGAAGACATCACCTGGGATACTATGCAGAACAAAGTTACCTTTCATTAACCTACACCCTCTCTACCCATATTCCTGCCTGGAGGCAGGAAACACAGGATGCTCTGAGCAGAGGGATGTGGAGAATATTGTGTACTTTTACTCGGGTTTTGATGATTTTTCAGTTTATATTTAGTTTATATGTGCAGGTGTTCAGCCTGCTTGTGTGTCTGTATAACACATGCATGCCTATTGATCTGGGAGAAGAACTCAGTGGGCAGATAAGTGAATGTAGTGCTTGCCTTGAAATCCTGTACACACACAGGTGAACACCAGGGTTCCTTGATCTGTAATCTAAGCTCTCCTAGCAAGTTCCCCAGTCTGTGCATTGAAGGCTTAGTTCCCCAGCACAGGACCACTGGATGGCAGTGGACCAGGCCCTTGCTCTCACTCAGTGCTTCCCAGTGCCTCCAAGGAGAGCAGTTTCCTCCTAAAGAAGGTCTCTATACCACAGGTTGCCTCCAATTAGGCCCAAAGGAATGAGCTCAGAAAACTAGAAAATCTCTACAATCCAGAGTCTATTTTAAACTTTCCTCCAAGTAAGTTGATTGTGTCAGGGATTTCTTTGAGTAACAGAAGTTTGACTAACTCATGGTAAAATGACTGCATATACTATTCCATACTTAACAATATCCCATGGACCACATTGTATGTTTGCACTCCTCAGTGATGGGTATCTGAATAGTTTGTAGTTGGGCTATTCTGATGAGTTCTGCTGTATCCCTGTGGTTCAATATTCTCTGTGGACACCACTATCCATTCTGGAATCAATGCTCCACCCAAAGTCTGCATTTCTCCTTTCTGAATAATTGCACATAGCTTCTCACAGGGCTGCACCATTTTACACTACTAGCAATGTCTGAGAGTTCTCATTTCTCCCAACTCTCCATCAGGCTGAATTTAACTTAGTATGAAGAAGTTTGGAATAAAAGCAGTTTCTGAGTGCTGCAGACACAACATGGAGTGGGTACTTGAAAGTATGATGAGCCTAAGCGGTGCCCTGAGACAGCCTCTCCTCACACCTCAGCATAGCTGTGGGACTTTTGCTGGGCTGGGATGCAGCCACATGCCCCTCTGCAGTTCAGAATTTCTCTGAGAATAAAGTTCAGGCCAAGCTCCAAGGGCAAGGTTAGCTGATCCAAGGTTAGGCAAAGGTGAAAGGAAAATGGCAGCAAGCAATGTGGAGAAAAACAAAACAGGATGCAGGGAAGTCATCAGTCGCCAGCCTCCTTTCACCCAGAGCAGAGAGGGACACAAACCTTTCCTGCCTCTCAGTAGCCTCTCTCTCACCTTCATGGACCCCATTACTTTGTTTTTCTCCAGAGGATTTCTTTGCAGATAAATAATTCTGCCTCTACAAATAACATAAAAACTTTTAGCTTGCATCAGTTATGTGGCCTTTGGTTGTAGTTAGCTGTATGGACATGCAGAAGGATGGACAGCTCCATTTGTTCTTTGACGGAGGCAAAGTGATACTAACCAGATTAGGCACAGCACTTTCTCTTTGAAATCCATGTCCATGATTCTTAACGATGTTCCATTGTTCCGTTAGAGAGTGAACATACACATAGATGCTCAAACACACATTCTCATTCCACAAAGATACACATAGAGACAACACACACACACACACACACACACACACACACACACACACACACACACACACACACCTTTCTTGAAACCAGAAAGGCAAGGAAGAAGACTAGAGCGTTGCAGCACCTTTTCTACTCCAGCAGGCAGTAGTGGGTCCTCTCTGCTGTCTACATGCCTTTTAGCGCCAGCCAAGCTCTTCTGTCCTGGCCTGAACTTATTTCCCTTCCCAGGGAAGTTCTTATCACTTGACTCACTGTTGGTACAGAGAAGTAACAACCTCTGCACAACTGAGTTGGACCACACAAAACCAAGTGCTGGGGGAAGAGGATCGGACATGAAGCCTTCTGATAGATTTAAGTTGAACTATTATAGTCTCCTTACTAAACTTACCTAGACTCCTCCACAGAAGACATTGACAGCACCAGAGATTAGAAGTCACCCATTGTCAGTACCCAACAACTTTTGACCAGATTACAGTGCACATTATATGAAAACAGCCCCAGGCCTGTCAGTGGAAGGTTATTTAGGTCATCCACAGCACTTTTCTAAAATGCAGCACTCAATACAACTATGAGTTGGACTCGGTCCTAAGAGTGAGCTTCAAAATATCAGGTTTCATGTTGTGAAGCCAGTAGACAAAACAGACCTTTCCTGGGAAGTTACCTCTATGGTGTGAAAGAAAAGAAGTCTACTTTTTTATTTTTAAAGTAGCTCCATTGTTTGATTTTTGTTTTTTATCATAAGACACATTAATTCCAAAGTAATAAAAATGTTTAAAAATGAAGAGAAACCAAAAAATCAGTTCTCTTTCTGACCAAATGAACCATTTAACAATGAAATGAGACAGAAAAAGACAGGATGCTCTACTGTGAGGAGACAGGAGATCCAAAGATCTGTGGCTATCCAGCTTAGCCAGAACAGAAATTTTCAGGTTCAGTGAGAGACACGGGCTGAAGGGAATAAGGGAGAAAGCAACAGAGGGCACTCAATGTCATCATCAGAGCTTCCAAAACACTCACAGATGTATGTGCCCTCAGACAGGCATACTCACACACAGACACAAATCCCTCAAATCATCAGTGATCAGAACGCAATGAGGAGGACATCACACTGGATGAGGATGACATTGCCAGTTGGTTGTAGACTCCTCACACGAGCTTTTATAAGAGAGTCCCACAGTTCTGCATCATTTTGGACTAAAAATGCCTGGAGAAACATGCTGTGTCTCTACAGGCTATGTTGATGCAGTTGGCTCAAATCTGTCACCCTGACCCCCGCCTTTCATAAGCACTTGCCACATCCCTGGTCATCCAGTGAGCTTCTGAATGTAAGATCCAGGATGGGAGAACGGGCCAATGCCACTCAGAGCAAACAGTACTGACAAGCTGTTAATTTAGTTTCTGTCACTGTGAACCAAGAGCTTGACCAGGTAAAGAGAACACCATGGCAGTCTGGGAACAAGATGGTAAAATGTCATATGACACCCAAAAAGATGTCTATGAGCCCCAGTCATTTGGCTTTTTCAGGGGGCATTCCTCCTTCCATGCTGTGTCTGCCTCTGATCTCATATGACCCCTGCAAAGCAAATGAGACCCAGACCCTTGACCTGACTCACTCAGATCTCTGTGGCTCCCATCAGAGCCCAGCTCCTCCCATACTGACATACAGTTGAGTGATATGTGACTTATTCGTCTCCCTTAATACACTGCAGCTTCCAGCAGAGCTGTAGGATTTGCTTGCTCTAAGTGGCTAACTCCCAGAAAGACTTGTGAAGGATCATAGAAGTGAACTAACTATTGGATGGGATGGGTCAGTTGGATAAGTGAGTAGATGGTTACATGAGTATGTGTGTGTGTGTGGTCAGACAGGTGGCCAGCTTGGCACTGCTGCTTCAACCTACCTGCAGCTGCCTTGTCCAGAGGTGATAGATCTTCTCATGGGCCTCTTCACGGTGCCTCTTTGCCTCCTCACAGGACTCTTGTAGTAAAATCTGCTCCCCCTGCAGCTTTTTCTTGTCCTCTAGCAACATTCTCAATTTTTCTTTCAGCTGAGTCTGTTCGCTCAGGTGCTGACTGTAGAGGGTGCTGAAATATCACCAAAAATGATGATCTCTGCCTCCATCTGCCACTCCTGCCTCCTAATACCATGATTCCTGCAAGGTCCCATGTGCCCATCCCCAACAGCCCTGTGCTGGAACCCACATTAGCCATGGTGGTATCACTCATGTGCAGGCCAAAGCCAGAGAATAGCCAAATTCAAGAAAGATTTACACTATTTCTAAAGACCCTGACAGCAAAAAGGATCCATGTACCCCTGAAGGGTGGACATGCTACCTCCTGCACACACACCCTGGTGCTTAACTGTTCACAGTATTGGGAAAACATGAGCAGGTAGAAGGAAACCATGCTCTGGGAGAGACAGAATACCCATCAGGAATATTTTCCATCCATGTGTCTCATAGAAAGCAGCTCTGTAAGCTCGTGCCAGAGCCACAGAAACCATGGTGCAAACCATGTTTTCTCTCTAAAAGTTCCAGAAGCTGACAGGAAAATGTTGGGAGGGGCTCTCAGAATCTTCACACTTAGGAGAACTCAGTCTAGGAGGCACAATCCAAAAGTGATAAGGCAGGCTGCTTGCTAAGGGGTAAACTGACTAGAACCACAGCCCTCACTTTGGTTTAAAGGTGGAGAAGGGAAGAAGATGCTGTGGGATGTCTTTCTGTATGCCATGAATATGTATTGCTCCCATTGATTAATAAATAAGCTGCTTTTGCCTATGGCAAGGCAGGAAGGAGCCAGGCAGGAAAATCCAGGAGAGACAGAGAAGAAAGGCAGAGGTGGAAGAGATGCCAGCTGCCACCCAAGCACCAACATGCCAGCAGCCTGGCAATGCAGCAGCCATGTGGGAAAACACAGATGAATAGAAATGGGTTAATTTAAGATGATAGAGCTAGCTAGCCTGAAACTTAAGCCATTGGCCATACAGTTTGTAAATAATGTGAACCTCTGTGTGTTTATTTGGGCCATTTGGCTGCAGGAGGCAGGAGGGACGGATTCCTCCTGACAGCAGGGTTGGGCAAAACTGGAGAAACTTCAGAAAACAAGAAGCAGTCCTTACCAAGTTCTGGAGTCCACCCAAGTCAGGCACTCACCGGTATATTTTGTTCTTCTCACTCAGCTCTGTGCACTTGTACAAGGCCTCACTAATTTCCTTGGGTAATTTCTTCACATCTGACATATCATTCTTATGCTCTGTGTTCTGTATCTCATGCTCTGAATTCAGCCTATGTTAGGGAATAGCCCCAGGAACAAAGAACTCTGTGAACACAGGCCTCAGGGACCCCATGAATTAAGGTTCTATTTTACACTACCCTAGCCTACTGGATGTCACATTCTGAATCCTATGTATTCAGGATACATAGGGGAAGTCCTGATGTGCATTAGACTTGCTACCCTGCCCCAGGGCCTGGAAAGGCTGGTTGTCAACAGGGAGGGAGACAGGGCTCCATGAGATCCCTCAGTATGCCTGTAGAGGTAGACTAGCATTCTAAGAAGGTCCACCAACGTGGGCCTACCTGAAATCTGTGATGACATTTCCACTGGCGTGAGAACAGAAATGCTTTGTCCTTACAAGGATAACCAGAACTCATCATCAGTATTGCCATGCATGAGGCACTCCATGGGGATGGCTTTATAAACTCCCAAGGGAATTCCAATGAGGCACCAGGGTCAGCACAAAGAATGAGAACAGTGATGCTCAAAGTGGAGCTCCCTGGTCTCAGCACTTATATCACCTGAAATCTTTGAATCAGGCAAATCCTAAGGCCTACTATCAATCTCCAACTCACATGATCTGAAGGGACACACACACACACACACACACACACACACACACACACACACACTTTAAGGGAGCCTCTCAGAGACAGTACAGAACACCCTGAGACCAAATCCTGAGCACAAAGAGATGCATTTCCCCAGCAGGGCAAGCATGGCACTGGGAGCCTGCCTCTGGGTCAGGCAAAGGCAGACAACACTCAGCAGGCTTTTTTCAGCAGTGGGATTTTAAATAGAAAGTTTAAGTCTCTGCTAGGGTGAGTTACTGAGATCTGATTGGACAGGTTGGCAAGTGTAGCCGAGGAATGAATTTTGATTGTTGGACTTTGATGTTCAGTTTCAAGAATGAGTCAGTGTCCACAAAAGGGAATGAACTTTGGGGACTAAATTAAGGAATGAAATCTAATGGTTTATCAAGGGAGAGGGAGGTGAAAAGGGCAAAACCTGCCACTACCATGTTTGTTATATTTGGGCCCCTAATGGGACAATTCACATGCAAATAAACCCATACACAATTAGGATGTCAGAGAAATACAGGTGGGTGGCATTGTCTCACAGTATAAGGAACAAGACCAGAGAGGAACTGGGATGGACTCCAGGCCTTCCATTCACACACAGATGGAGCAAGAAGGATCACCAGGCCTTTCAATCTGCTCCCAGAGCAAAGAGCAAAAATAAATATCTTGTCAAATACAGAGACTCTAGTTAAACTCAGAGCACCCAGCATCTCCTACAAGCCAACACCTGTCAAGGCCTCTTGAAATGCATGTTTGTGATCATACATCTTACTGCCCCTCTCTGTGGATTGTGATTCAGGCCATATGTTCTGGTTTTCATAAGGGGAACAGCCTGTGTCCCATCTCACTCCTACAGGCTTCAGTTCTGCCTCTCAGATGCATTCAGGAAAATTTGTTTGTGCAGGTCACCCTGCAGGTGCTTCTTCCAGTGACCCCAGGACTGCTGGAATTGACACAGTAGGGTCAAGACATTCACCAGAGAACAGGGCATGATGAATACCTGTTCTTCAACTCATTGTTGTAATGGGCCAGAAATTCACGCAGTTCATTCCTGTCATTGGTCATCATCTGTAGCTGAAGTTTCAGTTTTTCCACCTGGTTCAGCTGCTGCTCCTGCTCAGTGAGGAAGAAGGGTGTGGATGATGCCTTCCTAGCAGTCCCTGTAGGTACATAAACACAAGTGAATTTGTACAGATGAATGGCATAAGCCAAGAAGATCATGTGGTGTCCCACGAGGAGGCCTGAGGAAAAGGAAAAGCATGGAACCCAGTGAAACCCTCAAAGATAAGAGCAGCTCTCCTTAAGCTGGTCCTCATAATCCATGTGTCTGACTCCAATCACTATGGCTACATATATGCCTCAGCCCCTACTGCAGCCCCACTGGCCCTGAAAGACATAAGGAAGGCCAGTCATGTTAGTTTGGAATTGTCATCTCATACCTGACGTGATGCAAGGAAGTCCAGGAGTCCCTAGTGCTCTTCGCCTAACAGCCCTCATAACCTGTGTCCATGACTAAAAGGAACTGAATGTCTCAGACCTGGGTGCATGGATGGAAACTTTCCCTCCTTGGTATTTACATCAGACATAAAGTGCAACAACATCCCATTCTGACACCACATTAGTGGTTCTGTGCCTCCTGTTGCATTCTTTGCCACTCAGAATGAACTCAAGGAGGTCGCAGCACAGCAGCTGCAGCCTTGACCATTCCTGGCCCTCTGCCAACTAACCATCAGGAATCCTCCATCTTGGATCTGCTCTTTAGGAACCCGGATAAGCAGCATAGGCCCATTGCTTCATGATCACAGCTAATGAATCCCAATACTAGAAGGTCCAGTTCTAGTCTCACCTCCTTAGGAAACTAGGGCTCTCTCTGCCAATCAGTGTGATCAGTCTTGCCAACATGTCAATTTGGTGAACTCTATAAGTACTTGGTGAATGCCTCAAGGGCAGTTGGCATTGCCCGGACTCTGGTGCTTTCACAGAAGATGCCAAGTGCTCTCCAGTGTACAATAGAATTTCCAGAGAATCGACTGTTAGGGCCACTGCCAATGGTCATCACCTATCTGATAACAAGCTCTTCCCCAATTTACCAAAAGTCAAACTGCCCTTTCCAGGAGCCTTTTCTGAGAAACAGGGGAAGGCCTTCAGCACCTCTTCCTTCCAATCCGGAGATCTCTCTGATTCATTAGCATCTAGTTCATTCTAATTCAACAGTTCATCATGTGTGGAGAGCAAGAGTCATTTTCCAAACACTGCCCAGAAATGACACTTCTCATTCTTATAATCACAAGCTAATAAGATGAGAAATTAAGGATGCTAAGAAATTAGCTCAGGATAATGGGGAAGGAAGATCAGTTCCATGAGATGAACAAGCACATTAGAGAAGATCCACGGGGCAGTTACAATGTATTGGAATGGTGGATAATTATGTGGGTCCTGTCAAAACAATGATAAGTCATATTGGAAATGATGGAACTTTTGCTAAAACCTTCAGCAGAATACATTTCAACCATCATGAAGTTAGCAAAAGTGTTATCAACTTCTGATAGGAATGACTGAAAATAATTAAGGACTGGGCATCCCCATGTGAGCCCTCAGTGATCAAGAACAAATACTTACAGGAAGAGTGATGTCCCAGTCCTGCACTCAAGGTAGAGGAAAGAGGACTGGCTTGTGAGAGGGCAGGAACTCAGAAACCTTAGGGGTCACTGACATGAGGCAATACTTAGTGGCTCCTGCCCTGTGAGCGGTTATTATTTAAAATGTGAGACTCTCTAGCTCTGGCCAGGGAACTTTACTCTCCCTGCTATTAGTGACACACACCAAAAGAAATCCAGTGTGGGTGAAGTGCAGGGCTGGAACTGAAACCTCTTTAGTCCCTCTGTGCTTCCTTCCCACTCAGAGTGAAAGCAGAGGGCCCCCAACAGAGCAGCTGCAGCCTTGACCATCCCTGGCTCTCTGCAAACTAACCATGGAAAATCCTCAACTCCGGGTCTGCTCTTGAAGAACTCAGAGGACCAGGATAGGTCCATTGCTTCTCAGAAACTCTCCCCTCCTGAGCCCCACTCCTGGAAGGATCAGCTGAAGCCTTCCTCCTTCAGGAAGCTCCCCAACCCTTTCCCAGGACTCACTGTGCTTTCCCCAGAACCATTTGTTTCTTGGTGTGTGACATGGAGGCTGAAGGCCATCTTCCTTCTGCCTCCCTCTGATCTCCCTGTGCTTAGCATCCTTTCTCCCAAGAATCCTGTTCAGTCTAGTCAGCATGTCTGTAGGTGAAACACGAGACACTGCACCAATGCCCCAATGACAGTTGGTGTTGCCACAACACTGGTGACATCACATGGAATGCCAGGGCTCTCCAGGAGACAGTGGAATGTCCATGTGCTGATGTCACATGGTCTAGCTGTTACTTCCCTGCTACCCTTTGCTTTGCATTTAATACCCATTTAAGAGTAAGCACATACCATATTTGTCTTTCTGGGTCTGTGTTACCTCCCTCAGTATCTAGTTCCATCCATTTGCCTACAAATTTCATGATGTCACTTTTATTTTTACCACTGAATAATATTCCATTGTTTAAAGGTACCACATTTATATTATTATATCTTTCAGTTGAGGGCCATCTAGGTTGTTTTCTGGTTCTGGCTATTACAAATAATGCTGCTATGAACATGGTTGAGCAAGTGACCCCTGGCATGATTGAGCATCCTTTGGGTATATGCCCAAGAGTGGTATAGCTGTGTCTTAATTCCTAACTTTCTGAGGTGCTGCCCTACTGATTTCCACAGTGGCTATACAAGTTTGCACTCCATCAACAATGGAGGAGTGTTCCCCTTGTTTCACATCCTCTCCAACATACGCTGTCATTAATGGATTTGATCTTAGTCATTCTTACAGGTGTACGATGGTATCAGTGTCATTTTGATTTGCATTTGCCTGATGGCTAAGGATTTTGAGCAATTCCTTAAATTTCTTTTTGCCATTTAATATTCTTCTGTTTCCAATTCTCTGTTTAGATCTGTACCCCATTTTAAAAATTGGATTATTTGGTAATTTGATGTCTAGTTTTTTGAGTTCCTTATATATTTTGGAGATCATCTGTGGTGGTAATCTAATTGTACTGAAATGTGATTTTGATTGTATGTTAATAAATAAAGTTGCCCGGGGGTCAGAGCTATTAGAGCCATAGACAGAGTGTGGCGGTGGTGGCACACGCCTTTAATCCCATAGATCTCTGTGTGTTCAGGGATACAGCCAGCATTGGAGACATATGCCTTTAAGACCTAGGGGGCTGTACATTCAGACAGTGACGAGGCAGTCATGTGTTTGGTTTTACAACCAATGAGAAGGCAGAACAACATACTATAAAAAAAAAATGAACAGACAGGAAGTAGCTCTCTTTCGGGAAGCTGGGACACCGCAGGCGGAAGGGTGAGATTTTAGCTCTGAGCTCTGACCTCTCGGCTTTCTCCTTTACATTGTTTCTGTGTTTCTTATTTAATAAAACAGTTAGTTACATCAATAATCATCCCTTTGTCGTATGTGGGCTTGTGAAGATCTTTTCCCATTCTGTAGGCTGTCATTTTGTCTTGTTGACCCTGTGTAGCATAAATCTTAACAGTTCGTATTAATAAAAACAAACCTGGAACCAGGTATTGGGGTGAATGCTGAATGATCAGAGAAATAGAAGAAGCCACAGCTAACCTCAGCTTACCAATTTCTGAGTCTATCCTGTTTCCTCAGACTGGAAGCCTCTGAGTTCTCATCTGAATGGATCCAGATGAACTGCTGCTAAAAGCTAAAAGCTTAAAAAAGGCTATAGTTCCTGGTCCTCATGCCTTTCATCACAGGAAGTGATGGCAGGAATCAGAAAGGTATATAATGTGTGAGGACCAGACACTATAGCCTTTTTTAAGCTTTTAGCTTTTATAGATATAATCAGGAATAGGAAACATCCCTTATATATAACTTACATCGGATCCCATAAGGGTCTGCCAGGCCCTCTAGCACAAATTAATGACTAGATCAATAAACTATTGATAGGAAATGTGCTGGAGGCCAGAGAATTTCATAAAAATATTATGTCAATAGTAAAGATTTAAAAAAGGATTTATCCATAACCTGGCAACAAGCTAAGGAAATTATAAGGAAATGTCCTACTTGTTCTTTTTACAATCAGACTCCATTATCAGCAGAATGTAACCCAAAGAGTACTTAGAGGATTGAAATCTGGCAGATGGCTGTGTTTTACTTTGCAGAATTTGGAAGACTGAAATATGTACACCACACTATTGATACTTATTCATTATTTCAACGGGCAACTGCTCTGAGTTCTGAAAAAGCTGATTCAGTAACCACGCATTTGCCAGAAGTCATGGCCAACATGGGTATTCCTGTACAAATTAAAACTGACAGTGCTCCAGCATATGTCTCTGGTAAAATGAAACAGTTTTTTGCTTATTACAATATAAAGCATATTAAGTTATACCACGTAATCCTACAGGCCAAGCAGTCATAGAAATATCAAATTGAACTCTAAAGGATATGCTAAATAAATAGAAAGGGGTAACAAAAAACCCCAGAAATGGATTACATAATGCTCTGTTAACTTTGAATTTTCTCAATGCTAATGAGACAGGAACAACAGCTTCAGAGAGATATTGGATAATAGAAAAAAACTACAGAATTAAATCTGCTTATATACTTTAAAGATATGCTGACCTCAGAATGGAAACCAGGATATGTTTTACATTGGGGATGAGGTTTTACTTTTGTTTCTACCGGAGAAGAAAAGTTATGGATACCATCAAAATTGATAAAGGTTAGATTTGAACAAGAGAAACCTCTTGATTAGAAGAGATGATAGTTCATCAACCAACATGACCACCCAATTTAAATTTACTTATACCACTAACAAATGCTTTTCATTTAATCAGATATAACTTGCCAAAAAGGAACCTTTCTAAAGTTAGGCTTGGGGAAGGTTTTTTTGTCTTTATCTTTCAGGAGAATGAAGGCTAAGGAATCTGAAGAACACTGGACAAATGAGAAATCTGAAGAAAAGGACAAATCATCTGGAAAAAAATGTCCCAAGAAAAGGAGTAAATTAGCCTATTGGTGTATCACATATAAAATTTCATAAGTCTTCCTAAACATTAGTTTCTGCTCCTCTCTACAGACACTTAACACAAATGGTCTTTTTTTAGTCTCACTTCAATTAAAAATTAAAGTTGGCTTTGGAGTTGATGAATGGCTCTCTCCTCTCTAACCCCAAGCATTTAAATGGAAAATGCAAAATCTCTGTACCATGTCAAAAGAAAGAGCCATCTTCTGATATGGGACAGAAGAAAACAAAAAATTAAAAGACTATTCTATTGCCACTTATCTCAATTCTTTGGTTCTATTTTCATTTTTTAAACTTTTCTTAATGTATGAATTTTATATCAATATTTATAAGATATATATATATATATATATGTATTTAACTTTTGTCTTGATATTAATGGTAATATAGAGTAATAACAAATTCTGGAAAAAAGGCTTTATTTAGCTGCCTATACATGTTTTTGTGTTGGAGTCTCTGTCAGTTTTCTGCAGAGAATCATGACCAGGCCTAACATCAAATTTGAAGTCTCCAGAAAGATGATGGGGTGCTACAATGATGATTCTGCGTGAACAATAATAATACCATTAAGCTTACAAACATCATCAAAAGATAAGCTTTGGACTACAAACTGCTCAGAACAATTTCAAGATGGCTAGCTGAGAACAGACTACTCAAACAAGGACTTGAGATAAGCCCTACACTTTGGCATTATGCAGAGAATGGTCAACAAATGATATAGCTACCTCTCCTGGAACTTGACAATTAACCTAAAATTTTTCTTTTCAGAATCCCCTAAAGATTCCTTTGCCCACAAACAGCAAGAAGCAGTTTTAGGAACATGATGTCCACATTCCCAAGAGGTGGGACAGGTGGTTTTTTGTCTTTTTATGGGTTTGGGATAATTTTCATTGTTTAGGATTATTGGTTACAAGTTGTTGTTGCTAATGGTCAGGAAAAGGGCTAAACAAAGGAGATTAGATTTAAGGTTCTCGTTTAAACAAAAAGAAAAGAAAAGAAAAAAAGGGGATATAGATAAGAGGTAAATTATTGAATCTACTATGAAAAAAATATGGAAATGATAGAATAAAGGGTAGCTTGTTGAATCTTCTTTTAAAAGACAACTACTAGTTTTAAATACTTTACTTTGGATTGGATTTTTATGTATTGTATACAAATTATATATATTGAGATTGATATTGTTAGAAAATGCCATACATATATTTCTAATATTGTCCAAGATAATTGTACTTATACTGTTCTTTTAACAATGTAATGCAATTTGCTGATCAAGAAATGAAAGTTAAAAGTTAAACATTACAATTGAAATTGGAGTCATATTAAGTGTGTTTTCAAGGTCAAGCAGAGATATATTTTAGTTAGACAGGTCATCTTCAAATCCTTCAGAGATCTACAGAATATGGCATTTAAACTGTTTTAGTAACAGATGTTTTACTTTTTTTTAATGACTATGAGACATGTCAGCTCCTGGCAGCACCAATCTACTTCAGAGAAGACATGGGCATTGAAGAAACAGCATATGGAGTTAACTTTCACTGTGGCAAATGTTAGTCACTGGGTAACAAAGTGCCCTCACATCAACTGCTGACAGTATGCTATCCAAAATGGGCAAACAGGACACAAAACAAAGGACTACCAATTCTTGCCAAAACAAGTGTGGTTGTGGCTTTAGCAATAGGCGTCCTCTGTGGCCAGGACAATATGGCACCATCACTGAAGTGGCTTTGCAATCTGAAGAAGGTACAGTGCCCTCTTTCTTCAAAGGCAGCTGAACAGACAGTGGACTGATGGCTTATGGTGTACAGTGGAACAGTAGCTGAAACAGTTATTCTTGAAAGAGTAACTAGTCTGATGGAGACTAACCTCTCAATGGTAGACTGGCATTTAATAACGAAGGTGAAGCTACCCACAAGCCGAGAAGAATGGGAAGCTGAATGACAAAAACACTATCAATTTCCAGAATTTAAAATCCTGAATCATGACAGGACACTGGTGGAATTCAAGTTCATCTGGTACATGGACTACTTGCACCAAATGTGAGGTTGAGCTGTAGACCTTGCATACATCCTGCTTCCCAAAAGATTCTGTCAGATATGCTAAGCTTATAGGCTGAAGATCATGCCCCAACATTGCAGAGAAACCTCAGGTGACTGTCCAGGCAGCTGGCTGTTTCTGTCAACTTACATTTTTTGGAAGTTGCCTTTTGTATTTCCTGTTTTGCTAGGTAATATTATTTCTTTCTTGGGTCTCTGAGGGAGTTGAAGATTGGAAAGTTGTAGTTATAGTTTTCCTTGTCAAGAAATTCAAAAAAGAAACTCACTAAGGAGCTGTAAAATGTAAAAGTTTGAAAGACATCATAGGATAGTTTTCTGTTGATAATTCAAGTTAGGATAGAAAGAGAATTTGGTACATTTTGAAGTCATGAAAATAGGATAGATAATGGAATATATTCTCTAAATTTGTCAAATGTAAATGGACTAGACATTGTTGATGTATTGCTTGTATATTGTATATAGTTATTGTATATAGTTTTTCTTATATTATACTTTTTATTATTTTTATTTTTATTAGACAAAAAGATAGGGAAATGTGGTGATTTTTTTTGTATGTTCATAAATAAAGCATGCCTGGAGATCAAGGGGGAAAAAGGCCTGCCATTTTTTTTTATATTTGCACTGACTTTAGGTGCCAGCAATTATTTGATTTAATTTTATTACTTTTTTGCTATGTGTTTTTTTCTTTATTTAGTAATTTTTTTAAAATTTATTTTATTTTACAATACCATTCAGTTCTACATATCAGCCACGGGTTCCCCTATTCTCCCCCCTCCTACCCCCTCCCCTTACCCCCAGCCCACCCCCCAATCCCACCTCCTCCAAGGCAAAGCCTCCCCTAAGGACTGTAATCAACCTGGTAGACTCAGTCCAGGCAGGTCCAGTCCCTTCCTCCCAGACTGAGCCAAGTGTCCCTGCATAAGCTCCAGGTTTCAAACAGCCAACTCATGCAATGAGCACAGGACTTGGTCCCACTGCCTAGTTGCCTCCCAAACTGATCAAGCCAATCATCTGTCAACCATGGAGGCTATATATATAGCATGGAGGTCCCTAGGATGACTGTGGCTTATAATAAATTCTGGTTTTACTCAATTATTGAAAAAAATAGCCAAATGAAAGGAAACACATGAACTATGAACCAAAGGCTGAGGGGCCCCCAACTGGATCAGGCCCTATGAATAGGCCAGCCATTTTTAAGTAAACATAGAAGTCAGGCAGTGGTAGCAGACACCCTTAATCTGATTATTTATCAGGCAGAGTCTCTGTGTGTTCAAGGCCATTCTAGGGAACAGACCCAAGTGTGGTAAAACACGCCTTTAATCCCAATACCAACCATAGAGACCTGGAGGTCTGTACAGATAGGCAGTGACAAGGAAGTGAGGTAGCTGCACTAAGAGCCAATGAGAGGGCAGAACAGCAAGGCAATATTGGCACAGGTATGTTGCCGGAGGGCTTCTCTCCAGGTTCCACCAAGCCCCACAGTCCCACAATCCACGTATAAAATAATCACTCAGACGCTTATATTATTTATAAACTGTATGGCCATGGCAGGCTTCTTGCTAACTGTTCTTTTATCTTAAATTAACCCATTTTTATAAATCTATACCTTGCCACGTGGCTGGTGGCTTACCGGCGTCTTTACATGCTGCTTATCCTGGCTGTGACTGCAGTGTCTCTCCTTCCTTCTTCCTGTTTCTCCAATTCTTCTCTCTCCTTGTCCCGCCTATAGTTCCTGTCTGGTCACTGGCCATCAGTGTTTTATTTATATAGAGTGATATCCACAGCACTTCCCCTTTTCTTTTTTTAAAAAGGAAGGTTTTAATTTTAACATGATAAAATTACATATAACAAAGCAATTATCAGCCCGGCGGTGGTGGCGCATGCCTTTAATCCCAGCACTCGGGAGGCAGAGGCAGGCGGATCTCTGTGAGTTCGAGGCAGCCTGGTCTCCAAAGCAAGTTCCAGGAAAGGCACAAAGCTACACAGAGAAACCCTGTCTCAAAAAAACCAAAAAAAAAATAATAAAATAAAATAAAATAAAAAAACAAAGCAATTATCGAGCATGAATTACAGTGACAATATTAAAAAGATGTCCTGTCTATCTTATATATGTGAGTTTAAGGTTTTATATCTAACTTATCTTTTATCATAACTGAGGAAATTACAACTATCTAGTATTTAACCACATCAAAGACCTGAGAAGGAACATAATGGTACCTGAGAAATGGTAGATGGATGCAAGCAACTTTCGGGAATCTTGCAAGAGTAGACCAAGACAGCTGTCAGCCTGGACTGTCACTTAATGTTTCTCAGCATTGTTGGTGCATTCAAATTGGCTACAGGCCTAGAGTATCTGACAGACCATTTTTATAAGCAGGAATTCTGAAAGACCATCTTACCCTGTCTTGGCAGAGTACAGTGGTTGCTTTCCTTGTGTCCTGCTTGTATTTGTACTGTCAGCCATCAAGGCAAGGCCAGTTCTTTGCCCAGTAGGCCATTTTGTGCCAAGAAGACAAACTTCCAAATGGAAATGTCTTAGAAGCCCAACATTCTCTCCGGATCAAATTGGTGCAGCCAGGAGCAATTGTTTCTCACGTCAACAGAATTCTAACTTATTTAAATGCCATATTCTCTAGGTCTATGAAGTGTTTGAAGATTACCTATCTATCTGAAATATATCTATGGTCTTAAGAAGCAAGATAGTGTAGCCATCCTAATATCCAGCAAAATAGGCTTCAAACTAAAATCAATCAAAAGAGATCAAGAAGGACATTACATACTCATCACAAGAAAGATCTACCAAGATGAAGTTTCAATTCTGAACATTTATGCCATGCATCCTCACTTGAACTAGCAGCTGTCAGACCATGACAAACAGTCTCTCATCACACACACACACACACACACACACACACACACACACACACACACACACCCTTTAATACACTTCTAAGTATTGGGCCATGCATGACTTCCCACCAAACCACACATTGACTGCTAGGTACCAGGCATTGCTAAACAAACCCTCACACATACCTCTCATATATTCCTAGGTCTGGATCCAGAATGTAACCCACACAATCCTTTGTTAACAGCTACTTATCAGGTCATACAGGACACTCTCTTGCCACTGTTCCCAAATACTCTGCTAGTATTGGTCCCCAGTTGACACCCTAAAATCACTGAAATTCCACATACACTGCTAGAGTTCACGCCCTCTTGAACATCACAACCAACCACTACAATCTACAATATTAGCATCAGGGCCCAAAGGATATCACATTTCATCAACCCATATATCCCTGTTGGATATCAGACCTGCTGGTCATTCCAAATTCCATGGCATCTCCTACAAGGCTAGCTGAAGGCCCTGGAATGCACACCTCACCCTGCAGCTGCCGCACATGCACTGCTAGGTGTCAGGTTCTGCTGGCTCCCTCAATGCCTCACACACACTCTGAAGTGTCAAGCACACTCGGACATCACATTGCACACTGCCAACCTACTTCAGAATGTGAACAGACCTTGACAGACACCAGCCATGAGCTGATACACACTCAGTAGGGACTGTGCGGAGCTTGACACCCTGTTCTTCGACTGCTCCCCTCTGATGACATACAATTAGCATCAAACACATCAGACACACCACTACCCCTGTGACCACACATCCACTCTAGGTACCAGGTCCAGTTTGACCTCATACCCCACATTAATCGACAGCCATCAGACCATGCTGGGAACATTCCCCCTGTCAGGTCTTGCAAAATACCTAGCAATTAGCATTGACAGACCCCCTCCTTCTGCTGAAGACACATCCACACTGCTAGGCATCAGCTCCTACTGGACTCCTTCCTATGCTATACCATGTGCTGGGTCTCAGGCTCTACTGCTAGTTACTGGGCCATGCCGGACATTGATCCCTGTCCAAGCCACAGTGCATATAAAGTGTTGTGTGTCCGGTTCACTTGAACACCAGGCTCCATCACGCATGACATGCTAGGTACCAGACAATGTTGACACACACCCTTACCCCCGATATACACTACTGACCCAACAAGCACTGCAACTTAAAGGTCCTTCTAGACACCTCCATCACTGACATATCAAGTTTCTTGCTAACATGCTCCTACTACCACTCTGTGCAGATTTCAGTCATGTGTATTGAAGTATATTGTATGCATATACAATAATTGGCTTCAAGTCTTACCCAAAATAGCACCATTCTGTTGACAACATACACTACCAGACAGGGGCATGGGTGTAAACACACCTGAAAATTAGCAGTGCTTTTGTGGCAGCAGGATGGGTGAAGGAAGAGAAACTTATTAGATGAGGCTATTATCATGCAAAATATCCGGGTTAGGACTGGGGAGTCCTGAGGATGTGATACACAGAAGGACATCCAGGCCTCAGGCAGGTGTGCATCAAAGCCTGAAACCAAACTGTGTTTCAGGCTATAGTGTCAGAAGTAGGAATGTCCAGCTGGGCCTGGTACCTAGTGGTACATGGATGGGTTTGGCAGCAGGACTTGGGGGCAGTAGCTAGCAAGGCCAGTTGTGTGGGCAGCCCCTGATAGTGGGATGAGTCTCTGTGGGAGAAGAGGGTGATTCTCTGCAGTGTGTCTTATGAACACAATGGTGTATGTTGGGTGGCAGCAGTTGGGAGCTGTCTAGATCCATTAGGACATGACACCTGGCAGTCTATGTAGGAAACCAGGGAGGTTTGCAGCCATGCCTTTTCAATAGTAATATATGTGGAGCAGTGATGAAGATGATGATGTTATAAAGAAAAGTGTGTGTTTGTGTGTGTGTGTTTGTGTGTGTGTGTGTGTGTGTGTGTGTGTGTGTGTGTGTGTGTGTGTGTGCACATGTGCTTGAACTTGTGGTGAGTGGTCAGAGAGTGTACTGTATTGTCATGGAGATAGCTGTCTTAGAGAAAATGAGTCAGTGACTAGGCAAATAGAAGCCCAGGGTCAGTATATTATTAATGAAGTTGATCAGAGAACATATCATCAAGTTATGGACTTGAGATATTTTGGAAGAGTAAGGGTAGTAAACAAGAAATGTGAGGATTGATGAATATAGGCCTTGGGGAAGAATTTGACTTTATTTTTACTGTACCAAGAAGCCAAGTTTTCTCTTTGCCAACAACACTAGGTATCACCATATGTAAGGTGTCCCCACACTTAAACTGAAACCCACCCCTACGTTGCTAGGTGTCAGGTTCTACTCTGAAAAAATGTCTTCTACAGCAGATGCCAAATGCACATGCCTAGGTGTGAGGTCCTGCTAGGTCAACTGTCCACTGAAGAAAATTCTCCTCTCATACAGGTGGGTAGCCTGTCCTCCACGAGATCAACAATGCAATGGCTAAAGTCCCATGCACAGGGCTGGGTATCTTGTTTTTCTAAGGACCCTCTTACCTACAGCAGCAAAAGCCACAAACAGCTGCCCAAATACTATAACACAAGTGTCAGGGTCTAGTATTTATCTCTTCATTAGATCCACATATACATACATGGTTAGGTCACTTTCCTGATAGGAATCTCCTCAGCTATAGCAGTGCCACACCCCCAGAGCTAGGTGTTACATCTTGCTGGGCACCTCTTCCCCTACATCCAAAGGACCATACATTTACACAGCTAGTCTTCTAGTTGGTACCCTTCCCCTGTAGTCAAATGCCTTGTACACAGCCACACACTCACGAACACACTCAGGCACACATGCTTGTATGATCCCATGCATGTGCTCATGCACTCTCATCTAGCTGTCATGTCAACAAGGTCTCCACCATTCAGCCAAAGCCCTATTTACACAGAACCATCAAAGTGCTGCCCTTCTGGGTGCCCATTCCCTATAGCCAAACACATACACAGAGAGCAACAGAAAGACAAAGACAGAAATAGACAGAGAGAGACAGACAGAGAGACACAGTGTCCAAGATCAGGTCCTGCTGTTCCCACTCCATAACAGACAAAGCTGTCTACTCAGGGCTAGGTGTCAGGTCCTGATACCTACCTCTTTTTCTATATTCATAGTGCAATGTTCTTACACAGCTAGTTTACCAATATGCACTCCCTCCCCTATAATCAAATGCTGGGTACAGTCGCAAACTCAAAAACACACTCAGGTGTGCATAATTCTACAAAAGCCTTCACGAATTCAATACACTCTCAGCTAGCTATGAGGTCCTAGAAGATAGCCACCATACAAGGAAATCCCCACATATACTTCTAGGTGTTAAGTACTGTGAGGTAGAGGAATCACCCATACAAAAACACAACCCCACATGCACCTCTAGGTGTTTGGTCCTATGAGGTGTCCTGCATAGAACCAAAGCACTGTTTACACACAGCCAACAAGGTGCTTCTGCTGCTAGGTGTCCATTCCCTACAGCCCATCTCCCTCCCTCCCTCCCTCCCTCCTCCTCCTCCTCCTCCTCCCTCCTTCTTCTTCTTCCTCTCTCTCTCTCTCTCTCTTGCTCTTTCTTTCTCCTCCCACTCCCTCATTCCTTTCTCTCTCTCTCTCTCTCCCTCTCTCTCTCTTTCTCTCTCTCTCTCAAACACACACACACACACACACACACACACACACACACACACACACACACACATCTAAGCCCCTGTACTGTTAGGTATACACTTGCCTAGAGCCAAACACTCCCAATATATGTGATTTGACTGGTCCTTCAAGGTATTGCCTCCATTACAGGCAATGTCACCCCCTCATCCACACACAATACACACACACACACACACACACACACACACACACACACACACACACACACAGAGTTATGTGGCAGGTTCTGTTAGATATACAACTGCTTTAGAGCCAAAGCATCTAAACATCTGTAACAGTCATTAAAAGTCTCCAAACCAAAAAAAAGCCCATGAGCAGATTCTTTCACTGCAGAATTCTACCAGATTTTCAAAAAGAGATAATTCCAATACTCTTCAAATTGTTCCACACACTAGAAAGAGAAGGAACATTACCAAACTCTTTTTATGAGGCTAGTTACTCCGATTCCAAGACCACACAAAGATGCAGCAAAGAAAGAGAATTACATACCAATCTCCCTCATGAACATTGATGCAAAATTACTCAACAAAATGGTGAAATGAATGAAATCTACATGAGCAACCTGGGGGTGAGGAGGCATAATGGAGGGCAAGAAACAGACAGGGGATGAGAGTTTAGAGGAGCGGGAGGTTTGAGCTGGAACGGGAATAGAGTGGGAGAACAAGGAAAGAGATACCATGATAAATGAAGACACCATGGAATAGGGAGAAGCAGAGTGCTAGGGAGGTTCCCAGGAATCCACAAGGATGATTCCACCATAGACTACTGGTAATAGTTGAGAGGGTGCCTGAACTGGTCTACTCTGGTGATAGGATGCCTGAATACCCCAACTGTCATCATAGGACCCTCATCTGTGACAGATGTAAGCAGATGAAGAGATCCATGGCCACATTCCAGGCAGAGCTCCAGGAGTCCAGTTGATGAGAGAGAGGAGGAATAAAATGAGCAAGGGATATCAAGACCATGACTGGAAAAAGTACAGAGACAACTAGCCAAACTAGTGGAAACACATGAACTGTGGACCAATAGCTGAGGAGCCTTCATGGTACTGACTAGGTCCTCTGGATAAGCGAGACAGTTGTTTACCTTGAACTGCTTAGGGGTCCCCCAGGCAGTGTGATTGAGACCCATCCCTAGTGCATGTGCTGGCTTTTTGGAGCCTAATGCACAAGTGAGGCACTTTGTGCAGCCTTAGGGCAAGGAGGAGGGGATTGGACCTGCCTCAACTGAATGTACCAAGCTCTGCTGACTCCCCATGGGGAGACCTTGCCTTGGAAGAAGTATAAATGGGGGTGGGTTGGGGAGAGGGCTGGGTGGCAGGAGGAGCGAGGACAGGGGAAGCTGTGGTTGGTACGTAAAGTGAATAGAAAATCTCTTAATAAAAATAATATAATAGCATGAAATATAGAGGGAGTTAAAAAGGACCAATGGAATTCAAAGGGACTAATGGGAATTAGGCTAGCTTCAAAAACATTGGTGTGCTCTGCCTCAGCTTCTCAAGACTGAATCACATCTGTGCTGGTTAGTTCTTTGTTATCATGATACAGCCCAGTTCATCTGTGAAGAGGGAACCTCACCTGAGAAAACAGCTCCATCAGGTTGTCCTTTAGGCAAGACTGTGGTTCATTTTCTTGATTAATGTTTGATATTGTAGGGCCCAGACCACTGCCGGATTTGCCACCCCTGGGCATGTGGTCTGGGTTTACATAAGAAATCAAGCTGAGCAAGCCTTCTAGAGAAAGTCGATCAGCATCACTCCTTCATTACGTTGCCTCAGTTCCTGCTGTGAGTTCCTGCCCTGATGTGATGGAGAAATGGAAGTCAAATAAACCCTTTCCTCCCTAAGATATTTTTGGTCAGTGTTTTATCACACCAATAAAAACCTAATGAAGATAACAGGCAAAGGTTATTCTGTCCAGTAAGATTCTCTTTGATTGATTCAGTCAACTTCCCTTGTCTTTGAGCAATATTCTCTGAAGATACCACTGATCTATCACCTTGTTTGATCTTGTCCATCTGTCACCACTGAGGATATCCATCTGGTCTGAATCTGTGATGGAAAAGAAACTGTCAGATGTCAAGGATTAGGGCCATTAAAATCCTCCAGCCAGTTTTTAGCAGGTAAGAGGTATAGCAGGAATAGCTCTTCGGTCAGGCCTGTAGATGCAGAGATTCACAGCCAAACACCAGACAGAGCTCCAGGAGTCCAGTCAAAGAGAGAGAGAGAGAGAGAGAGAGAGAGAGAGAGAGAGAGAGAGAGAGAGAGAGAGAGAGAGAGAGAGGAGGGATTCCATGAGCAAGTGCATCAGGATCATGATGGGAAAACCAGCAGAGATGACCAAACCAAACTAGTAGGAACTAATGAAAATTGGATCGATGGCTGTGGAGCCTTCATGGGACTGGACTAGGCCCTCTGCATGGCAAGAAAATTGTGTATATTGATTTGCTTGAGAGGGGGTCCCCTGGCGGTAGGATCAGAATCCATTCCTGGTGCATGAGCAGGCTTTGTGGAGCCCACTAACTGTGATGGGAACCTTGTGCAGCCTTGAGGCAGGGGGAAGGGCTTGGACTTGCCTCTACTGGATGTGCCGCACTGTGGGAGGCCTTGCCTTCTTGTAGGGGCGAGTAGGGGTGGGTTGGAAGGGGGAGGCTGGGGGGGGGACAGAACGAGGGAAGAGGGGGATCTTTGATTGGTTTGTAAAATGAATGAAAAATTTTTCTTAATAAAAAATATCCAACTTCACAATATTTACTACAAAATGTATTTTCTGTTAGCAATTGTTCTATAGAAAGTACACCCATCTCTGCAGCCACCCAGGGCCGTGGTGACTTCCCCACCCAGGATGCTACTGAAGACTGTATCTGGGTCCATAGTCCACAGACTGTGTTTGCCACCAAAAGCCAGAAGGATGCCAGAATTCTGGGCCTCAACCTGTGGCCATGTTCGGGTCCAAGAGATGTGCTGCTGCTGGGGCCAATCTGACCTGAGTTGCATACATTGCCACCCAAGGCCATGTTGACATCCAGGCCTTCACTGTGTGGCCAGGGGCCCATGTCTGGGTCCACACCGCTACTGCAGCCAGGGTCTGGATTGAGGTCCATGGTTCCTGTTACCCTGGAGGGTCATGTGACTGTCTGGGATCTGGGCGGCCACCTGAAGCCATGTTGGAGTCTAGGGACCACACTGCTAATGGGTCCATGCCTGAGAGTCATGTGCTGCCACCTGGGGCTATGGTGACATCTGGGCCCAAGCCACTGCTAGTGGCCATGTCTGGGTTCATTGTCCTGCCACAGCTGCAGTCTGTGTTGGTTCCAATGCCCGTATTACCACAGGGGCCCATGTAAACCATGTGTTGAAGTACAAGGACCATGCTGAACTGGCCCAGTCCATCACTAGCCCAGGAAGAACTGTGGCCTCTCACAGGAGAGCTAAGTGACCCCTATGACCTCTGCATGGGAGAGCTGGCCCCACCCCTAATAGAAGAACTGCCCCCCAACCCCCACCCACACACATTCTTGTGAAAGCTGCCTTTGTCCCTCACCTAGGGGGATGGTCCCAGCAGCCAAGTCAGACCAACTCAGCTACCACCCACACATGCATCCAGAGCTTCGAGTTGGCACACCCCAACCTCTACTCCATCTGTGACCTGCAGGAGCATTTAAAAGGACTGGTCCTTCAGAACCATAGCCACAGAGATCTCTGTAACTCGGGGCAACGGCAGGATATCCAAGAGGATTTTCAGTGAGGGTCTAGTACTGATGGTGTACCAGAAGCCAGAGGCCTTGTACCAGACCAACATCACATTACAAAGTGAACATTTGCAAGTAAAGCTGTGTGGACAAAGGGTATCCTGCTTGACACACGGCAGCTCCCAGTGCCACCAAGACAAATGCAGAGGCGATGGCGAGGCAGGAAAGGCAGAGGAGTAAAGTGGGTTTTGTTTTTTTGTTTTCATTTGTATGTTTGTTTTTGTTTTTTAATTAATATTCTTATTTGTTATTTTATTTTCATCTTAATTGCATTATTTTTTTTTAGTTTCCCTTTTGGGGGGACACTGCAAGGGTAAAGGGCAGATACAGAGGGAATGAGAGGCGAATGGAATTGTGGTACATGATGTGAAATTCCCAAGGAATCAATAAAAAATGTAAAAAAAAACAAACAAAGACAGAGAGAAAGAAAGAAAGAAAGAGAAAGAAAGAAAGAAAGAAAGAAAGAAAGAAAGAAAGAAAGAAAGAAAGAAAGAAAGAAAGAAAGAAAGAAAAGAGATAGTTCTGAAATGATCTGAATGTAGATTTACAGTCTACGCGTACAGCTGGCTAAGTGAGATCGCTTTCACAGTTCTGCATGTATCCCATCAGCTCCCCATTAGTCACTGAACTCTTTTTTTTTTTTTTTTGGTTTTTTGAGACAGGGTTTCTCTGTGTAGCTTTGCTTCTTTCCTGGAGCTCACTTGGTAGCCCAGGCTGGCCTCGAACTCACAGAGATCTGCCTGGCTCTGCCTCCCGAGTGCTGGGATTAAGGGCGTGCGCCACCACTGCCCAGCACGTCACTGAACTCTTAAAACTGGTATTGTAACATTATCACAATGTTTTGCGCCAATTTTATAAACTTTACAGTGCAATATGTGTTCCTTTTCTTAGGCAAACCAGAGGTATATTTCTCAAGGTTCTGCTGCTATCAGCAGCGTTGATGGAGGATTTTTTATACATTTGTAATAGATAGAAATAAACCAGAAAAAAAGAAGAAAAAAAAAGTGGTGGAGGAAAAGGTGAACACTGCAAGAATACTCAAAAGGGCTGAGAGTTGCAAACACCAAGAATGGCTTTGCATAGTAAATGGAATAGAACAGCTCTGAACTATAGCTTACTTTTCCTGGTTTGGTCTGACAGAATGATTGAATGCTTTTGTACAAAAATCAGAGCCTTAAAAACAAGGATTTGGTGAGATTGTAAAATGGTGTGCCACTTTGGCAAAACAGTTTGGTGGTTGGTCAAAATGCAAAACATTGTTACTCTGTTACTCAACAATTCTACCCTTAGGAATATATCCTCAAACTACTGAAAATGTGCACCTATGAAACATGTACATGAAGGTTTACAGCAGTATGTTGTTAATAGTAAAAAAGTTAAAAACAACTCAAATAGCTATCAAATACTGGAGAGAAATAAAACGTGGCTTATTCATACAATAGAATATTATTAAGACATAAAAATGAATGAGAAACTGACAGATTAAATGACTTTGGTGAACCTTCATAATTTCATTTGTAGATCTTTCCATTTCTAATTTATAAATACATTTGGGGTTATAAATTATAAATGTACTGCCTCCTGTCAACATTGTATACTTCTATTTGATGATTTCTGTGTCAAACAGTATATGGAAATGTTTCCAAGTATTTTCTGTATTAACTGTGAATGAATAGAACAAAATAAATTGCCTGTGATGGGAAAAAAAAAGATTTTCCCAGATTAAAAAAGAAGAAAGAAAGAGAGAGAGAGAGAGAGAGAGAGAGAGAGAGAGAGAGAGAGAGAGAGAGAGAGAAGAAAGAAAGAAAGAAAGAAAGAAAGAAAGAAAGAAAGAAAGAAAGAAAGAGAGAAAGAGAGAAAGAAAGAGAGAAAGAAAGAACAGAAGGGGCACCCACCTCGACATCAATATGTATATACCCTATGCACCAAGGCCCAGAAATCATGCAAAACTATCTCTGTTACAGAGAGGCCAATTCTAAATCAATCTTTTGAAATTGCAGTTTAAGTTTGTCTGGCAAAAAAGAAAATTTAGAAAATTTCTTAGCACTTAAGAAGACAATTTTAAGAATTGAATCACCATTTAAATTTAAGATAGTCCTCATCTCTCCAGTCCACCCCATAACAAGATACTTTCACAGCCTCAGTTTCCATAACTGACAATTGAGGGCACCAAACCTAAACCTGTGCAGCTGGAGGGAAGCTTGAAATTCCTCTGTTAAGCAGTCACCATTTTAGTGGGGCTTGCCAGAGGAGCGTCTTATATAACCAGTTTTCCTGACATCTTGAATTCTAAGGAAATGATTTCAATTCTTCTGTCTTAGATGAACATCCTTTCAAAGGAAAAAAGGGGGGGAACTAGGCAGAAGCGACAGTTCTTATGTATTAAATATGTAATCTAAAGTCATTTCCACACACCCCAGTCCATCAGGCACACACCTTTCAGCCCAGCATTCTGGAGGCAAAACCTCACCACCAGCCCCTCCTATTGTCTATACCATGAGAAAAATCACGTCAGATTCTCAGCTGAAATACAAAGGGAAGCCCAAAGCTGGGGACAATTTAAAACAACCTTAAAACCTGTAGCTGTAAGTCTAAGCATGACAATTGTACAAACCAAGTATTCCTACATTTGCTTTAGTAAACACTTTTAAAACGTGAAAACCCCAAATTTAAACTTTTCACTTCTTTCTCTTTTTGTAACATATTGTATTGGAAGCAACTTGGATTTAAATTTTAGACTAAATCAAATTTGCTGAAATACTCTAAAATTAATCTAAACTGAATATTAGCCACTTTCCATTCTTATAAAGGTTACAGAATTTGATGGGTAAAAGCTTTCTCACTAGCTGTAAAATCAAACTAAAATTCACTTGTTAATGAAACTACAGGACAACCAACAATTGATAAGCTGATGAACATATGTGATTCAGGTCCTATAAAAAGCTGGTGGTCAATAAATATTTTACTAAATCAATGTCTGGGAGATTGCTTTCATTGTGCAATCTTGCCACAGGTTAGATAATATGTATTAAAATTAATAGTTTTCATGTGTTTGTAAAGCATCTTTGTAGTTAATGGAACTTATCTATTTTCTTCTAGAGTTGGGGATGGTTCACTCATTTCTTCTCACTGTGTTTGTTCAAGGTCCCTTGGTATCTAGTGGGCAAGGGCTTCTTCAACCACAAAAATCAATTGTCCTAAAGGTTGTGTTGAGAGGTGGCATCATAACTGGTGTGTGAATTTCCCTAATGAGTCCATCTGTATTCATCAGGGTTTATGTCCCAGAACACATAGGATCAAATTTACCTTTGAATGAAGTCCAAATGAAGATGGGCTTAATCCACTGTCTGTAACCTTAATGGTTAAGAAGTTTAGTATATTCTCTGAACAGGGTCAATGTCTGTGCATAGTGTTATCAACTGTCTAGTGTAAAGGAAATCATTAAGTACATGACTGAAATGTGGAGGTTCATCTCTGACACTTGACTCCATCCATTACAGTTGGGCTCTGATTAGAGTAAACGATAGCCTGTAATTTTATTTATGGTTTTATTAACAATGAGAAGAATTATGATTACTCTAGTAGTTAAATTCATGTCAAATGTTCTCCATTCAATATTTTATAATGAACATTATTATGTGGGGAATACAAATATTTCTAACATTTTGTTTTGTTTTTTGAGACAGGATTTCTCTGTGTACCCATGGCTGTCCTAGAACTCACTCTACAGATCAGGCTGGCCGCAACCTGACAGAGATCTGACTAGCTCTGCCTCTCAAGTGCCGATTTAAGGTATGTGCCACTACCACCTAGCTGAATAAAAGTATTTCTTTTCAAGCCTATCCACCATCTTTATTCAATACCACATCTAATTTGAATGTATTACTGAAGAGACTAGGGCACCAGGCTGGTAGCCAACCCTGCCCATTCTCTGAATTTAACAAATAATTCAAAAGAGTTAAGAGCATTGTAGAGTGACATCACTAGAATGCACAGTGTAGAATGCACGGTGTACATTCAAGTGTCAAAAAGAGGAGCAAGTTCACACTTAGGCTAAAGCCCTGATTAAGCTGTGTGTGGTGGAGCACACATTGAATACCATCGCTCAGGAACCAGAGGCAGGCAGATCTCTGAGAGTCTGAGGCCAGCATGGTCTGCATAGTGAGGTCCAGGCCAGCAAACTGGGACTCTTGTCTCAGAAAATCCCAACCACATGGTTACAATTTCATGAGTTTGTTGAGAATGAACTATCGACCTTTATCACCTGCACATAACCACCTCTTCTTATCACATGCCCCCCCCCCATGAGTGTAACAAATGAGTAAGGAATTAATTTCCTGGGTGTTAATCAGAACTAGCATCATCTGTGGCTCTGTGGACCTATGTTTCCAATAAGACCACCTAGCCCCATATCTACTCCTCTTAGGAGCTTGAACCCCCTAGCAGTTATAAAATTTCCTACTCTCTTCTCTCTCTGGCATCTAGGTTCAAAAAAATATCTAAATATTTCCTAAACTTTATGGAATAAAGTTCTATGGGTAGGTTGGTAATGAATGCCTAAAAGTCTCAGGAAGGGATTGGCTTCAAAATGCAGTTAATGAAAGGTTCATGAGCACAGTAAGGTCAGACACTTGCTGTTGGCCATCAGGGTTCTGACCCATTCCCTAGTCTCATCTCTTCTCTCAGCCTTACTTCACTCTCCAGTCAAACAGGTCTCCAAACAGAGTCAAACCCTCTCCTTTCTCTGGGTCTTTGCAATGCATATCTGGAATGTTCTCCTGGCTGGTCATGGGACATATGCCTAATTCTCAATGACTTATTAAAATAGTAACTTCTATCTTGGCAAGAACACTCAGTGGGGGAAGGCACTTGGTGAAAGCTAGGGTTTCCTCAACCTATATCACAAAGCTTTTTGACTTTTCTACCACAAACCTTAACTAAAGGCCTAAAAGACACATGGTCAGAATTTCATAGTAAACACTGTAATTCTTGACATAGTTTATGCTAATTTTCCCAGCACTCTGTTAGAGTATGTGATAGAAGCGGCTTAGTGGATGAGAAGTTGGTTGTGACTTGCATCTTAAGGGGTATAGTCCATCATTTAGATAATGCTCAGGACTTGTGGCATCATCACATGGTACTAACCAGGAAGAAGACACAGAATCAGAAGCAGAGGAAATGTAGGATCTCAAAGCCTAGACCTAGTGACCTTCATTTATCAGCTTGTCATTTTGTCTCACAGGTTCCACAACCTCCTGAAATAGCTTCACCAGAGAGGAACCACGTGTTCATTCACACAAGCCCCTGGGGGACAGTTAACATTCAAACTATCACCCCCCCCTCATGGTTTGTAGTTGGGATGGGATCTCTATGCAAAAGAGTTTTTGTTGACAATGTTATTTAGGTGCAGGTTGTGAAACACCAATCTGTGTTTCATTTCTGATTGGTCTGGAAAATAAAGAACCAATGTAAGCCACATAAGATCTCCATGTATGTATGATATACTTAGCAGAAGCTCTCAATACCAACATATTTTGCTATCATGAACTATACCTATAAATCTGACTAGTTTATTAACCTAGGAACCTTTTTAGCGATTCATTAAAACTGGGGGTAGTGTAGGAGTCCACTGACAGAAAGTGGGAGAACATTCCAAACCCAGAAAATACCTAATGCAAAACAGCAGAAAGGAATGCAATTAAGATTTAGATAAAGAGCTTTCAAAAGACTCTGTCCAAGGACACACATCCATGTGGAAGATGGATGACCCAGAAGGTATATCTGCTGAGCCTCACCTAAAGTTTTCCTCTCAAACAGCCAAGAATAATGAACAGGCATCCAGACAGCCAAGCAGACTTGATCTCTTTTCCTTCAGTGTACATGTTACAGGTCTATCCTCAGTGGCTGACAAGAGGAATACATGAAACATGTTCAAATACAATAATCACTTGTAAACTTCATTTAAACTTTTTGTAGGTTGTATAAAACAGTTGCATTCTTTCATTCCTCCTCCATCCATTATACCATTGACATGACAAATTACATCTTTATATATCCTATACCAATTACGGTTGACATTTTACCCATTTCCTTTTGTATCTTATGAAATGATGAAGAGGGGAACTACCAACCCAAATTATGGGAATCTGTTTTGAGATTTATTTATATATTTAATTTTACCAAAGAATTTTATGTTTTCTCATAAGTTGATGTTATTCTCTAGTGAAAATGTACACATTGCACTCATTGTACCCCATTAGAATAGGAGCAGAGTGTTTGACGGCCCATTCCTCTTTCCTGGAAAGTATCTCCAATCTTCTGGTGTCACTACAGTCATGTCATCATCAAGACTAACTTTTCTCCCAGATAACTTAATGGCTAGGAAGACATTTGAATTCAACAGGCTTCCTCTGGCCTTTCCTTTGGCTAGCATAATTTTGGGGTATGTTGTTGACCACTTTTCAGGACAATTAGAGTAGTCACTAAGGAATCCCAACTTTATTTAATGCATCTGCCTAATATTCATTGATTAATATCTGAATTTACTAAGGATTAATTGTTCATTGAGGGATTCTTGGTATGATTACATCAGTGAGACACTACTACAGAAAAACATGAGGTACATGTCATTATTAGTGGTTTTCCCACATCTACCCTTTGGGTGCATTTAAACATACCTTACCTGGGGGAAGCAGTAAAAGACATGACTTCCTGAGGCCAGCAGTACAGTTGTTATTAAGTGGGTGCACCTGGGCTGAGCCAAATCCCTGTTGTCAGAGTTCCCAACACAGAGTGAGGACAAACTGAAATTCATGAAGTTCATGTGGTTAATTGAGGTCTCTGTTTAATATTTAACAGGGATTATTCCAGTGTGATAATGCTGCAAGTCCACAGCCAGTAACTGTCACCGTCAGTAACTTCACTCAAATTGCAACATACTCTACATGGCAGACAGCTTCAGTCACCTTCCTCACACTGCTCTCCTTCCTCAAGTCCACATGCTTGCTATTTTTGAACTTAGCTCATAGTATGCTAGAACTTGGGAACTAAGAACAGGTAGTTCCTTGGGCAGGACAGGGGAAGGAGAATAGTAATTTCTTCCCAAGGTGAAGTGAGTGAGTGACAGGTGTGGAGTGCTTCTCAGGTGTCAGAACTCCACTGGTGACTTCCTTTGGACAGTGCTGTTAGGTCACCCTACCTTTTTTCCTTAGTCTGAATTCCTGTCTTAAATCTCTCTTGGTGTTGCTTCTCTCCAAGCCCAGAGTGGTATCTTCACACTGGAGTATGGACACATCCATGATAACACACTTCTGCCCCAATCATTGTGCATGATTATATAAGGCCACCTTTATGCGCCTATATAATGTACTTTGATCATAGCCCACATAGTGTGCTACCCTTCCCTTTCCCCTCCATTTTCCCATTTCTACCCTCAGTTCTCCCAGACAGCTTCACTTTGCTTTCACATCATATGTACATAAATAATTTTTTTGTGTCCACCAACCCTAGGACTCACAAATAACAGAAACATCCAATATTTGTCTTTCTGAGGATGACTTAATATGTTTAATTTGCTTATTTCTGGTTGCATCCATTTTCTTACAAATAATATAACTTTATTCCCCTTTTTATGACTGAAAAGATTCTATGCTATATTTTCTTTAAAAACTATGTTGGTTTTATAACTTAGCAATCATGAATAGTGAGTACTTCAAGAAACATTGATATATAGGTGTTGCCGATATTGAG
Organism: Peromyscus maniculatus bairdii; assembly: GCF_049852395.1. Taxonomy (NCBI): domain Eukaryota; kingdom Metazoa; phylum Chordata; class Mammalia; order Rodentia; family Cricetidae; genus Peromyscus; species Peromyscus maniculatus. The sequence continues at coordinate 36,307,181 of NC_134874.1, read as the reverse complement.
ACTTTGGTGTATGAAAAATAATTTTATTTATCCCATTGTTTTGGAAGATCTGATTCCAAATAGTTTATCACTGACTGTGGGCAGGATCCCTGAATCTGGGAAATCATGGCAGGGTGTGTTGCGGTGGGAGCATCATTAAGAGGTAGAGATCCACAGTTCATTGACTTCCACTAGTTTGGCTGGTCATCTCTGCATGTCCTCCCATCATGATCTCTACATCCCTTGCCTGTAGAATTCCTCCTTTCTCTCATCAATTGGATTCCTGGAGCTCAGCCTGGTGCCTTGCCATGGATCTCTGCATCTGCCTCCATCAGTCACTGGACAAAGGCTCTATGATGACAGATAGGTGGACCACTACCAGCAGACCAAGGTGGAGTCATCCTTGTGGATTCCTGGGAGCCTCCCCAGCACGCTGCCTCTTCCTATTCCCATGATGTCCTCATCTATCATGGTATCTTCCTCCCTGCCTTCCCACTCTGTTCCTGTTCCAGCCTGACCCTCTCATTTCCCTATGTTCTCATCCCCCACTCCTCATCCTCTGCCACACCCCCACACCCAGTCCACTCCCCCATGGGACTGGACTAGGCCCTCTGGATATGGAAGACAGTTGTTTGGCTCAAACTGTTTTGGGGGGCACCCAGGCAGTGGCATCGGGATCCATCCTTGGTACATGGGCAGGCTTCTGGGAATCCAGTGCCTGTGGTGTGATGCCTTGCACAGCTTTGGTGCAGTGGGAAGGGGCTTGGACCTGCCTAGTTTCAGTGTGCTGGTGCTGTGGGATGTTCTGTATGTGCTGTGGCAGCCCGTTCTTGGGTTCCTCATGGCTTTACTCAGCAGGTCCGCATAGAGGATGATTAGGACCACGGGCCTGAGTGCAGGTGTCTGAGATGATCGGCACTTGGCTGTGCTGGGGTATGGTCTGTATTTCAAATTGCTCTGATTGGTCAATAAGTAAAACCTGATTGGCCAGTGGCTAGACAGGAAGTATAGGCAGGACTAACAGAGAGGAGAAATAAAAGAACAGGAAGGCAGTAGTCACAGCCTGGAGCCGCCACCAGGACAAGGAAGATGTAAAGTACCGGTAAACCACGAGCCACATGGCAAGGTATAGATTTATGGAAATGGATTAATTTAAGATTTAAGAACAGTTAGCAAGAAGCCTGCCATGGTCATACAGTTTGTAAGCAATATAAGTGTCTGTGTTTACTTGGTTGGGTCTGAGTGACTGTGGGACTGGCAGGTGAAAAAGATTTGTCCTGACTGTGGGCAAGGCAGGAAAACTCTAGCTACATGCCGGGCTCTGCTGACTCCCCATGAGAGACCTTGATTTGGGGGATGTGGGCGTGCGGGGTGGCTTGGGAGAGAGGGCTAGTGGAGTGGGAGGAGGGAGGAGGTGGGATCTGTGGGTGGTATGTAGTGTGAGTAGAAAATTTCTTAATAAAGAAAAATGAAAAATAGAGGTATAGATCATATGGCAGGGCAGGAATCTAGAGCATAGGATGGAAGCCAATATCCACTTCCCATTATGCTTCTTCCCTGAAGTTTCTACCACCTCTGAACACCACCATACAGGAGTTCAGTTCTGACGCATGAACTCCTGGAGTTCAAACTATATCCAAACTGTAGTACTGTGATTTTTAGTTAGGAGTGATGGTAAATGCGTTAATGAAATGTGTTGTTTTCTGTCTTGATACAGGTTCTTCCAAAGCTAGCAATTTCTATTGATGTCACATCAAATGTCAATCATGAGTGACCACATCTCACACTCTCAGAATCCAGTGGCTTCTGTGTAAGGTGGTGCAGGAGGAGATTTGCCTGGAGGAGGAAAGAATCTCGGGGTGATCAAGACTAGATCAGGTGCAGGATAGGAGAAGGTTGGCAGGTCAAAAGGCAATCTCCTTTATCATAAGAGAATGCTTGGTTGCAGTTGAAATGGATGGAGGTAAGAGACAAGAACACAGATCTTGGCTGCTGGAGGCACTGCCATGCAGGGCATCTATGCAGATGGCCATGGAGACAGAGTGCTAGCTGTGGTGTCTGATGGCCAGTGTTTGTGTCGTTCTCCAGCATGGACCAGCAGTGTGACACAGTGGTGGAGGGACAGTTCCTTCAGTCTTCCTGGTCTCAGTATTCCTCTCCAGAAAGTAAGGTTGCTGACCAACCACACCTACCTCGTAGCACATGTGGAAGGGTCAGCGGGTTAAGCACATTGCCACTTAAATTAGCCTTCTGCAGTGATGGCAGGCCAGGGAATGTTTTCCTCTGCTGACTTACTCTCTGTTATGAATTAGGGGGGAGTGGTACCACAAGTGACAGCAGGATCAATTGTGGACACCATGTTTCTAGTTTACATGCTCAAAAAAAAAAAAGCTAGCTTACCTCAGGCCATAGAAAGCAAACTGTGCCCTCTCAAACTCTCAATCTTTTAATCCATGCAAACTTGAACTCTTATCTCTTGCAGACACAGTAAATACATCATGCAAGGTAATGTTACTGTATAACTTTTGCCCTCTGATACCCTACTTGAACTCTTCATCTGCAGTGAACATTTGTGGGGGGAATGGCAAGTCTTGGGACTGGACTAGTGTCCCATTCTCACTAGATAAAGGCAGCCATGAACCCATTTTGCCATTTTAGGTCCTAAGTCCAATCTAGGTCCAATATTGATTTGGTCTGTTGTGAGGTCATTGTGGAGGGAAAGACGCTGTCATCAGCATCTGTTTTGGAGATTAGATTTTTGAGGGTAAAGTTCAAATCTGTATAGATTCTATGCTATAGAAGAACCTGACAAACACCATGCTAGGTGAAACATGCCAGGTGTAAAAATTGCATGTAGTGTATGATCTTCATGATTTGAAGGACCCAGAGTGAGTCATCCAACAATGACAGACACACAATGGGGGGGGGGTCAGTAATGGGATAGAGAACAGGAAGGAATCCACACAGTTTCAGATTAGCAGGAGTGTGTGCATAAAAGTGAGTGTGCTGAATAAATTGCACACTTAAAACTAGTTATTTTCTGCCAGACCTGGTGGCACACACCTACCCTAGCACTCAGGAGGTAGAGGCAGATGGATCTCTGTGAATTCAAGGACAGCCTAGTTGTACATAATGAGTTCTAGGACAGCCAGAGTTATATAGGGAGACCCTGTCTCAAAAAACTAAAAGTTACCTTTCTGTTGCACTAATTTTATCATAATACTTTACATTTTGGGTAATAATAGCATGTTACTCATAATAGAAGTCCATACCATATGTACTGCAGTTTGGTCACACTCACCAATCATGAACCTCTCTTCTCTGTTCCACTCCACACAGCAGTTTCCCAGCTGGTTTCCCCCCAACACACATTTCTATGTCTGTCTTTTCTGACCCACTGAGATTCATTCAGCTTCCTTACAGGAAATTGGATGAGGGCTCGTGAAACAACTGCTGAGGACCAGGAGACATATCATCACTCTGGTGCCTACAATAGACAGAGATGCTTCCAGGGGCCGTGCCAATCTGATGCCTCTTGCCAGCTGGTCCAGGATTAAGTCTTAATGTTAGAAGCATGTAATCCATAGCCTGTTATATATTCTATTATCTTTCTTATATGCAGAAAATTTAAAAACCAAACACCACTATTGTAATTTGGTAAGTGCAATTTCTCTGATTTAAATGCATACCCTCAAGTTTATGTATTAGAAACTTAGTCTAAATGTAACCCAACAAAGAGGCTGAACCCTCAAGATGGATAAGGCTGTGGAGGGTCTGTTTTCATGAGTAGATTAAGGCTGTTTTTACAGACATGAGCCAGTTGCTACAGGGTTGGGGTCTTGAGGAAATGATGGATTTCACCTCTTCCTTCTCTTTCACGCTCCATTGTCCTCCACACCTTTGTTATTCGGGGTTTCCTGCACATTTTCCCACCAATCTGTGAGATAGTCAAGGAATTATTTAGGTATTATTCACTGCTCTATCTGTAGGCCCTTGCTGAATATTTTGTATGTGGTAGACATCCTGACAGGTTAGTTGAACGGGACCTATGGACTTAGTCTGACCATGTTAAACTTCCTAACTTGCTAATGCAAGACGGATTGCCTCTGTCAAAGCCACTCTCACTATAAGCTCAGGATGATCAACCAGGATTCTGTTGACATGTGGTCCCTACAGGAAAGACCACAAATGGATGGATGGTGTGGAAGCTGAGGGATCACTAGGCAGTATTTAGCAGCCTTTCAAATGACCCTGACATAGACTGCAAACTAGATAGATCATTGGCCAAGACATGTACCCATCCATCCGAAAAACTATCTATCTAAGGCCAATGGGTACAAAAGAATCAAGCAACAGCATTCATGTCCAGAAGGAGGCCAAGCACATCAGCCACCAATGGTAAGGCAGTTGTCACAAAAGACAGATGCACAGCACCCCAAAATAGTAGTAAAATTTAGAGAGGAAATTGATCCATTTTGTACAGAGGAAAAAAGTAATCCATAGTAGGGTGTCCTAGTCAGGGTTACTATTGCTGAGATGAAACACCATGACCAAAGCAACTTGGAAAGGAAAGGGTTTATTCAGCTTACACTTCCATACCACTGTTCATCATCAAAGGAAGTCAGAACAGGAACTCAAACAGGACAGGAACCTGGAAGAAGGAGCTAATGCAGAAGCTGTGGAGGGGTACCACTTACTGGCTTGTTCCCCATGGCTTGCTCAGCCTGCTTTCTTATAGAAGCCAGGACCACGTGACCAGGGGTGGTCCTATCCACAATGGGCTGGACCCTCCTCCATCAAGCACTAATTAAGAAAATGCCTAATAAGCTTACTTGCAGCCTGGTTTTATGGAGGCATTTTCTCAATTGAGGCTCCATCCTCTACATTGATTCTAGCTTATGTCAAGTTAACATAAATAACTAGCCAGCACACAGGGTGATTCTCCTTGTTGGGTGTGATTGGTGAGAAATGACTCCACCAGGTTCATATTTTTTTCTGAGCTGTGTTTTGATGGATAATTTCAAGTCCTAATGGGTATAGAGGAACCTTATAGGAAATGGAATTTGGGGCTATGCAAATGACTCTGAAAAGTTGCTGTGAAGGAACCCAAGTTAAAATTTCTAGTACCCATGTATTATTCACTGGGCTGCTGGCAAATGTCTATAATGTCAGAAAGGGAGGAAGTATGTGGTAGAAAAGGTGGTCCCTAGGGCCTTGCTTCCTGGGCAGTCTTGTAGCTAGAATTTTCCTGCCTTGCCCACAGTCAGGACAAATCTTTGTCACCCGCCAGTCCCACAGTCGCTCAGACCCAACCAAGTAAACAGAAACTTATATTGCTTACAAACTGTATAGCCGTGGCAGGCTTCTTGCTAACTGTTCTTATAGCTTAAATTAACCCATTTCTATAAATCTATACCTTGCCACGTGGCTGGTGGCTTACCGGCATCTTTACATGCTGCTGGTCATGGCGGTGGCTTGCAGTGTCTCTCTGCCTCAGCCTTCCGCTTCCCAGAATTCTCCTCTCTCCTTGTCCCACCTACTTCCTGCCTGGCCACTGGCCAATCAGTGTTTTATTTGACATACAGACCATCCCATAGCACTTCCCCTTTTCTTTTTTTAAGAAGGAAGGTTTTAACTTTTATACATCTCCAAAGCCAGGTTGGTATATTTGGGAATTTGGGCGTAGCTTCTCTTACTACTTCCTGCTGGAGGGGGGCGCTGTATCTTATGGGGACACAAAGAAAATTTAAGGATCATGGAGTAGTCCGTGAGGCTGTATCGTCTGAGCCAGTTGCCTTGAAACGATTCTGGATGTTGGATCATCTGGACCATGGTGTCATCAGAGACCTTTCAGGGGGTCTTGGCTGGTCAAACCTGATGTATCTTAATCTGGAACAAATCCATAGCCTCTGGCTTTCTGTAGAAACAAAAGCAGAGCCTCTTTTCCAAAGCAACATATCCTTATAGCCAAATTTTGAAGTCAAGGTACCTTTAAAATACACATTTTGGCATAACTCAACAGCTTTTGCAATCAAATGTTTATCTTCAGTTACAAATATCAAAGAGAACATAATCCAGATTCTCTGTGTGGTAGCCATCTTTACATGGCTTATTTTTTATATTACCTTGAGCCTATTGCTTTAAACTGCAGCCTTTTAAGCCTGAAACGGCGCTGTGGCTGCTGGCTCCGCCTACTTCAGCTTCCCAACATGGCGGTGGTACGTTTTCCGCCAACTCTGGGAGCCATCAACTCTCAGAAATAGTGGGTCTATGCTTCTTATCAAAGCAGCATATAGCCCAGAAACCTCTTTTTGTTTTGTACTAGCAAAGGCTAAATCCACCATGCAGCTTAATGTGCCACTTGCAGAGGCCTCATTCCCGCCATACTGCAGGTTAAGCGCACACGCCAGGAACCCGCCAGTAGCTCAAACCGGCAGGCTGCCGCTCATTTGAGAGAGACAATTAGGAAGCTGTTTTTAGCTCCATTTTAGAATCTTTTCTCAGGTTTTAGGTAGAAACTTTTGCCCCACGTTGGGCGCCATTTGTAGCTAGAATTTTCCTGCCTTGCCCACAGTCAGGACAAATCTTTGTCACCCGCCAGTCCCACAGTCGCTCAGACCCAACCAAGTAAACAGAAACTTATATTGCTTACAAACTGTATAGCCGTGGCAGGCTTCTTGCTAACTGTTCTTATAGCTTAAATTAACCCATTTCTATAAATCTATACCTTGCCACGTGGCTGGTGGCTTACCGGCATCTTTACATGCTGCTGGTCATGGCGGTGGCTTGCAGTGTCTCTCTGCCTCAGCCTTCCGCTTCCCAGAATTCTCCTCTCTCCTTGTCCCACCTACTTCCTGCCTGGCCACTGGCCAATCAGTGTTTTATTTGACATACAGACCATCCCATAGCACAGTCTAGCTGAAATGACAAGCTCTAGGTTCAGTAATAGATCCTGTCTTGAAAAATAAGGTGGAAAGTGACAGAGGACGACACCCATTGTACACACACACACACACACACACACACACACACACACACACACACACACACTAGAAAAGGAAGCCTAGCACTGGTGAAGATCAGTACATACAGTTTCTCTGCATGTTTTCAACGTGTTTTGGAATGAGAACATGGATGAAAGAGACCTGCAAATTAGAAGAAATTTAGTGCCAATGGATTTAATTGAGTTTCTGGAAGAACAAATATTTACCTAGAATATGTATTCAAAGGAGGTCAGAGTAGGATTGTGCATGAACTTTTGATAACTATCATTGAAAAGGCCATCTCAGTTCTTTGAGTTCAGGCAGTGCAAGGGAGGACTTTCTACTGGCTGAATCCCTGACCCCTCCTCCTTTCTCAGCACATAAATACTGCAGACTGGTCTCATTGGATCTCAGCTGGGCACAGCAGGGGTGCCCTTCAAGACTCTCAGCTGGGAGGGAAACTTGGAGCCAGAACTGCTGAAGGAAAGCTGAGATGGAGCTGATCCCCAGCCTTTCCATGGAAACCTGGGTGCTGCTGGCTACCAGCCTGGTGCTCTTCTACATGTGAGTAGCTGTCCAAGATTCTCCCTATCTGTAACTGGAGTTGGAGTGATACACAGGCCCCCTTCCCTTTCCTGTTGGAACATCCGAAGAGAAGATGGAGGAGAAGTTGAAATCGAGGCTTTGGTAGTGCAGTTCCTACTGACATTATTGCCAATGACATTATACACTTCTGACTCCCTCCAACTCTTACCTTATGGCTCAGAGGGTTTTGACAAGACTTGCTCCTGGGAAGATGGAGTTGGCTCTCAGTCTGTACCCAGACTAACCAACATCAATCCAGAGAACTCATAAACAATTCGCCACCACAGACCTTCTGAGTTTGGGGAGTCCCAAGATCATGGAGGTGCTTAAACTACTCACTGTTCTTGCCTCCTTGCGTTTGTTCCTTAGCATGCACCGATGACATGTGTAAGGCTTCTCCCCTGGGCATACACATGTCTATTGCTCTCTCTCTCATCCCCTAACATGCTTTCTACAAATTCCCATCATGCATCCTAGACATTGTAGGAGGGTCGGCATCTACTCTTCCCTCTTTTCTGTAACCCTCACCTGACACACCCTTCCTCTGGATAACTCAAGTTGTTTTATGTCTTTTGGTATCCAGAACCATTTCCTATTCAGTGCTGTGTTTTTAGAGCAGAGGACAGATAGCACTGATCCTGAGGGAGGGTCTCCATTGCTGGTTGGATCATGATAAAATGTTCTTGGCTTTTTCTTTTACTTTATAGATATGGGACCTATTCTAATGGGATTTTTAAGAAGCTCGGCATTCCTGGACCCAAACCTCTGCCTTTTTTGGGAACCATTTTGAGCTACTGAAATGTGAGTACTGTTTGAGCTCTTTCTTTTCTTCTTGTGGTTGCGACTTCTTGTGTATCTGTTTATGGATCAGTTCCATAGATGCAAACACCAGTCCTAGGGAGAAAGTTTTGGGGTGTCAGACCACTGGAAACTGTGTGTGTCCATCCAGGAGAGTTCTCGGGCTTCCCTTTAAGATTTGCTGACATATTTGCAGCTGTGGTTAGAAAGCTGTGACTGCAGACATATCAGAGCCTGGTGTTCAGCACTTCACACTCAGACTGTGAACAGGAGCAGGAGAAGTCCGGGTTTTTCCTTAGTGGAGCCTCCAGGAAGGCACAGGTGTCCTTAACTCACGAGAAAGCGCCTGGTCACAGTAGCACCGCAGCAGCCTGTGTGCACTAGACCAGACTTCACACTGGGCTCAGGAGCAGCACTTTTTCTCTTCCTGCTGGCCAGCTCTGCAGCATCCCTGCATCAGGACGCCTGTGTGTTGACTACAGGGAATTCCCCTTTACCAGAAACCTCTCAGGGACTCCTGTGTCCCCTGCAGCTACTTCAATGGCTCCATACTGTCTTAATACCCAGGACATCTTTGAGGGTTTGAGAAAATAATGGTGTTCTGCATTGGTTCTTTTCTCCAAGACAGCACCCTCAGGGGCAGTCTGAGTAGGATGTGGCTGCAAATGAAACAAGTTAGTGCTTGTCTCTCACCCTCAGATACCATAGGACAAAAGAATTTTTGCTTTTCTAAGTGAAGGCAGATTCCTTTATAGAATCATCCCAGGAAGGATGATTTTATCAAATCTTTAGAGACACTGAAAGTGCACCATAAATGCAACAAGGACCATGAATGTTGGCTGATTCTTTGTGACTTCGGTTGATCGGCCAAGGCTGGCATCTGGCTAGATTATAATGAGCTCAGATGCTGAAGGCCATGCATCAGCAGAGCCTGCGAGCCGGCTGCTCTCTGCTAGGATTTCCTTCCCCACATACTCCAGTTGCCTGTCAGAGTCCAAGTTTTACAGTTAGATGTTTACTGCAGGCCTGAGATCTAAATGAGACCTCTCTTGCCCCACAGCTGCCTGAGAAGGCCTTAAGGCCATCCCCCTTGAAAGCGGAACACTTTTCATAATCACCCCAGCACATTTCCCTTCCTGAATCTTCTTTTGCATTAAGTCACAGATATGATGTCATGACAGAACATTTCCTCTTTTCAACTTTGGCATTGAAAACTCAGAGCTAGTGTTTCCTTCGCTCTGTCCTGCTGTAGAAAGGGGCCTCTCACTGATTCCTGGATCCCATCATGATTTCCCCATCATCTCCACTCACCCTCAATCTTCTCTTGCTTTTCTTTTTTATCACTTCTTAATTTTTTGATGATCCTTTTTATGTTTTCTCAATTTGCATTAGTTCTCTGAGATTTTCAGGCAATGCGTTTTGATTGTATTCACTGCCCACCCCAAGCTCCCCCCACATCCCCAGTCCTTCCCTACCTACCCACTTTGTGTATTTTTCTGTAACCCATGGAGTCTGATTTGTGCTGTCTACACACTCTCAGTTGTGTATATAACCACACACTGGATCACTGTTGATCTGTCATGAGCCACACCCTTAAGGAAAACCAACTGTTCCTCTCCCAGCCCTGAGCAATTGCCAAAAGCTGCTCAGATGGGGGGGTACTTCATGTCCTCCTCTCCTCTCTGTGCTAGGGTTTGTCTGGTTTGTTCTTGCTCAGGTCCTGTGTACACTTTCACAGTCACTGTGAGTTCATATGTGCAAATGCCCTGTTGTGTACTTGAAAACATTTTTTGTTGTAGTGTTTTCTGTCTCTGGCTCATGCAATCTTTCTACCCCTGTGCCAAGGGAAGGAGATTGTTATACAGAGGCAATGTCCCATTTAGTGCAGTTTCTCAAGTGTCCTATTCTCTGCACCTTGGCCAGTTATCATTCTTTTGTTTCCCCTCGTTTAGATGTTGAGATGACATCCATCCTGGCCTCAACTTTTCCATCTTCTTGCTTTTTCCTGAGTGCTAGGATTATAGTTGTGTGCCACCAAGTCTGGCTTTACTCTGTCACTTTTGTACTAATAAAACAACGGGATAATACTGAACCAGGATATAGAAGAGCATACACCCGGGAGGTTTGTTCATATTCCCCTAGTTGGATTCTTGAGGAACATTTTAGAGTGTTCTAGGATTTCAAAGACAACACACACACACACATACACGCACGCACACATGCACGCGCGCACACGCGCGCATACACACACACACACACACACACACACACACACACACACACATACACACACCTCAGACATGAAGTCACTTGGTATCCATAAGTAAGAACAATTCCTTCAATAGATACAACACTGAGAAAATTCAAGGCCAGCCTTAAACTCTCCATTCCAGACAATTCTTCTAGTCTCCCCGGCCCCTTCAGGTGTCTCTAATAAGAACTTGCCTCTAATCCCTGGTGAGGGATAGGAAGCCTGATTTCACAGAATTTGAGTCATTTGCACCCCAGTTAGAGAAGGGATCCACTGTATGCAGGCCAATAATGGATTGGACTTTGTTTCTTTTTCCAGGGTTTGTGGAAATTTGATATAGACTGCTATAAAAAGTATGGGAAAATATGGGGGTGAGTATTCTGGAAACTTCCACTGGGTAGACTTGTTGAGTGAAGCACTCCACTGCATGAGGACAAGGCCTTTGGAGGTTGTCCTGCCAGGGTCTAATACATCACAGTTGTGAATTTGAACAGCAAGAATTCCATGGGGGTATTCCCTACTGGGACATCCTCTAGACTGATTAATCAAGGGCTCCAAGACTCAATGTCTTTGCACCTAATGCTCAGAACCTTCTAATATGTGCTCAGAAATGCATGATCATCTCAACACCAACTCAGTTTTAGTCAAACCCAGAACTCCTTTATATCAACTTAAAAGTAATGTTCACTTTTGAAAGATACACTGGGAGATGTACGAAAATAGATTGGGAACTCATCTATATCCTAAAAACATGTGTAGCAATATTTAAATTATTAAATTTACTAGAAAAACATGGGTATTCCCCGTATATCTAATTCTGATGACTTTGAAGAAGAGATGTGAGGTATTTGTAAAGCACTGTGTTCTCCTTTGAGCCTCTATGTCTTCAATGGTGCCACAGAGTAGCTGACGGTTTGGAGAGAGGTTGAAGGAGGTGTCACTGTTGTGCTGTGAGACACAAGCAAGTGGAGGAGCCTCTGTCTCTGCGTCTCCTCTCATTCATCCTCAGAAACCACAGGCCTGGTCACAGGGTCTGCAGAGGTCACATAGAGACCATGTGAACCAATGCCAAGCATGGGTTGTGCTGCCCTCTGGTGGTCCCAAAGCAACCGCTACTGCAATAGTATTAGGAACACTGAGTTCTTTGTCTCTAAGTTTTGAGTTCGGAATCATTGACCGTTTCTTCTGGATTTTTTATATCTCTGGAGGTCAAACCCAGTGCCACACACTTGATAGACGAGGGCTCTACCACTGAGTTACACCTCCAACCCAGGTACTGAACTATTTACACAAAAGAATAGTATTGGCAATAACCATGTGAGTTTGCCTTGCCTTAGCCAATGTTTCAGTGTTCATTCTTACTAGAGACGTCTTTGAAGAGCTGTTTTGTCCTAAGTGTCTCTTCCCTGCTTCAGCCATACTATCCTTCATTCAATTCCAGTGTCTTCTATGGTCAGAACTTGAAGTAGGGGTTCATGTTGCTGTGCTTTATAGAGCTGGCAGTGTGGCCTGTACAGCCTCAGGGGTAGAGTCTGGAGTCCTAGGTGTAACTCCAACTGTAGAATCCATCTTCTGAGGTTCAGTCCACCCTGTTTTCCCACCTCAGGTTTTATGATGGTCGACAGCCTGTGCTGGCTATCACAGATCCAGAGATCATCAAAACTGTGCTGGTGAAAGAATGCTACTCAGTATTCACAAACCGTTGGGTAGGTGTCCTTTTTAGGAAATATAATGATTTATTTTCATTAAATTTTAATTTGGAAAGAATTATATGATCACAATAAAGAGCCACCACCATGCTCAGAATATTTCTTGATTTTTATAAATGGTAATGTCTTACATGAGTATAAATATATTCTGGCCAGTATACTAAGATGAAATTAGCTTTGATGTCATTGGGAGTTTATTTACATTTCCTTTGAGTGGCATTCCCTTCTCTCTCTCTCTCTCTCTCTCTCTCTCTCTCTCTCTCTCTCTCTCTCTCTCTCGTGTGTGTGTGTGTGTGTGTGTGTGTGTGTGTGTGTGTGTGTGTGTTGGTGTGTTGTGTTGTGTTTTGGACATTGTTACAATCCTGTTTAGTGTTGAAGCTACACAGTGAAGACACAGGACTGTCCCTTCACCATGGGACTTCCTTCTAAACATGTGGTGTGATCATGAGAAGCCTGTCTTTTCTTCTTGGCAGTGTCTGATGCATTTTATGGATGTTTTCAGGGTCAAATTTGATAACATTTTGCTTAACTTTCTTATTTTTTAATGATAATATGTAGTTTTATATTTTAGATTTATGTCTATAATCTATCTGTAATTTTTTTTTTTGGTATGAGAAACAAAGGTCAGCTAAAGATTTTTGTTGTACCATGCATGTTCAATTGTTCCAATGCCATTTGGGAGAAGTTTTTTCCTCCAAAAATTACCAGTCCTGTTACATGTGTGGGACACTTTCTCATCTGTCTCTTCAACCAATCGATCACAGTGTTTTCCCTCTATGGCGACCATTTCCTCTTGATGAGTGACCTCATGTGGATTAATTACTCCTTCATTTTTTTAAAAAAAATTGTTTGGTTGGTTCTTAGACCTTTGCTTTTCTATCCAAATTATGAATGGTCTTGTCTGAATTTAAAAGCTCAGTGTGATTTTGATAAAAATTGAAACAAATATAGGGGAAATATTGTTACTGTGTTGTGTCTTCTAATTCATGGCTAGCATGTACCTCTCTGATTTTTAGTCTGCCTTTGCTTGCCAAATAGACAATTTCAGGTGAAAGACCCAACACGTATTTTGTTGTACTCGTGCTTTAAGTATTTAATTTCTAGTTATTGCTATGACATAATTTTCTCAATATTTCTCCACTTATCATTGCAATTATGTAAAAATTCAAATGAATTATGTGACGTCACTGTGTCCTATGACTTTTCCAAACTCACTTCTTTATTCCCTGTATTCTGTATGCTGTTTGGTATGCTCTACATGGATAATGGAGGTGCCTGAAAATCAGAACACTTATACTCATTGCTTTGCAATCTGTATGTTTCAATTGAATTTTCTTACCTTATTGTTCTAGACGGCATTTCTAGGATAGTACTGAATAACAGTGGTGAGAGGAACCTTCAGAACTGCTCCTGTTTGGAGGGTCAAACATTCAGGCTCTCACTATCAAGTGTGAAGTTGGCTAAGGCTTTTGTATAAATTTTCTCTCCATCATCAATTCTGTTTTGCTTATTTGTTTGTTTACTTGTTTTGAGACAGGGTCTTTCTCCATAGACCTGGTTGGCTCAGAAATCACTACATAGGCCAGGCTGTCCTTGAACTCACAACAAGCCATTAGCCTCTGCCTCCCCAGCACTGGGACTAAAGATGTGTGCTACCATGCTTGACATCATTCCCAATTCTTAATCTTTTCTACTTGCCATAATTTAAAAAACAACAGCTCTCCAATTGATTATGCTGTTGGTAAACATATTGCAGAACTACCCTAAGATAACAGTAACCCAAGACTATGTAATTTTTTAAAAATTTTATGTGTATGGATGTTTTGTCTGTTTATACATATGTACACCACATGCATGTGTGAAGGTCCAAAGTGGGTGTCAGATATCATCGAACTACAGATGGCTGTGAACTGCCATGAAGGTACTGGGACCCAGACATGGGTCCTCTGCAAGAGCAACAAGTGCTCTTAGCCTCTGAGCCATCTCTCTATCTCTTGGTTCTAAGGCCAGTTGAGTCCATTTCTACTATAAAAAGCTGTAAAGCTTTTCTTTTCTGCTCCTTTGGAAGAACTGTTAAGTCCAGCTTCAGTGGGGTTCAGGTCCCAAAGAGGAAGGGGACTGAATGCACATCTGACTGTTCAGCAGCTCCCTCCCTCTCTCTCTCTCTCTCTCTCTCTCTCTCTCTCTCTCTCTCTCTCTCTCTCTCTACCAACCAGAGACATACTTTATTTACATAGCATATTGTCTACATTAGGCATTTGACTAGCATCAGAGCCCTGGATTTCTTTTTCATCTCCTCATTAAATGTCCAACATGAAAAAGCAAAATATAAAACAGACGGTCTTACCTGAAACATCTTTGGACAGCATCTGTCAAAACAGGAAGTTACAAATTCAGGGTCTGCAAAACATAGGACCTTTTATTTTTACAGTCTGTGTCTAGGTTGGCTATTCACAGTAGCAATATGTTAGACAGTCTGAAATCATTTTTACCTTAACCAAGTTATGTATAGAAGTATAAAATGTTTTCTAAAATACAAACTTTAGAACACACCGCATAATAATCATTTAACTGTCTGAATTACAACATTTTTTGTTGTCTTCAGTTTTATAGTAGGGGCCTGTTGCTTTCATATGTTCCCAGAAAGGAAGATTCTGGTATCTCAGTTTTTTTCCATCAACCGACACTATTCCTGTTCCTTCTGTGTAAGCTCTAGTGTAGGGCAATTGATAAACTTGTGACATCTTGTATTCAGATCTGAACAAGAAATTTCACAGAATCTATCCTATTGGTACCATGGTCCTTCGGCCACAAAGAAGACTCTTTCTTCTGTGACTCTCAGGGCAAGACCGCTGCCTTCAAAGTTTTCTGCCCGGAACTTGCATATATTTCCCTAGGGGCTGCATAAGCAGAAAACTCCCCACTATGTAGACAACTGCTTCTAAAAGCTACCACAGCACCCTCTGCCTGAGGACTTGAGCCACCCCTTGTGCTGCAGCCTGCTCCAAACAACACTTTTTCCCTTACAAGAGGGGTTTCCATTTAAGAAGAGATTTTGAAAGAAAGATTTGAAGCCATGCTCTGATGATAGGTGACACTCATGATTATATAGGCTGTGAAGTGATTTCAATGAATCATAAGTGGGCGTGCCACTTAGGATCAGTAACTCTCTGTTAAATGAATGATGTTTGTTTGATATATTTTTTGTAGCTGTGGACATATGCATAACTTCTGCAAGATAAATTGGCTTTCAATTTGAACTCTAGGCTTTTGGTCCAGCAGGACTTATGAAAAAGTCCATCAACTTATCTGAGGATGAAGAATGGAAGAGACTTCGAACACTGCTGTCTCCAACTTTCACCAGTGGAAAACTCAAGGAGGTGATGAGGGAGAGGGCATTTACTTATGGAATGAATCTGGGGACAGGTAGAAAACAAGTCCACGTTCCCTTTCCAAGGGTTGGTCCTCTGAGTTACAATTCCTATAAAATGACCTCCTGTCTTCATGCCCAGAGGACTCTTTATAAAATCCACTGTAACATCCCACTCATTGCTTCATGACTGGGGATGATTTGTCTTTCTGGGACCCGAGTTTCCTCATTTAGCTACAGATGTTGTGCTTTGTGCTTAGATGTTCCCCATCATTGGGCAGTATGGAGATACATTGGTGAAAAACTTGAGATGAGAAGAAGAAAGAGGGAAGCCTGTCAACGTAAAAGAGTAAGTGGTGGTGTAGGTGATGGGACTGTAAGTACCTTAGTGTCCCTTCAACTCTAGGAAAGGGGCATCTGCAAACCAACACCAGGTAAAGGCCCCATGTGTGATTGTGATAGAAGCCTAGCCCCCACTGATGATCCAGCATGTGATTCTGTGTGGCTTCCTGCCTGGGTCGCTTGGAACTATGAGCTGCCTCAGATGCAGACACTGATTCCCATGTCTCTCTCCTCAGTATCCTTGGAGCTTATAGCATGGATGTGATCACTGGCACATCATTTGGAGTGAATATAGATTCCCTCAACAACCCAGAGGATCCCTTTGTGCAGAAAGTCAAGAAGATAATTTAACAAGTGTGAATTTTCTTGACCCATTTCTTCTCTCTGTATGTAAGTATCTACTTCCTCTCTTTTTTCTTACTCTCTCACATGCTACAATCAAAATAATATCATTCATCATTACTGAAATACAATTCATATATAAAAATAATGTGCCTGCTTACAATGTGTAATTCAGGTTTTGCTCATACAAGGTAATGTATATCCATCACCATTGCCAAGCCAGGGAACATTTTATCCAAGAAAACCTGTACCATTTCTTTCTCATCTTCCATTCCTCCTTGTCATAAGAAACACCAGTTCACTGTTCTGTAGATCTGCTTCTTCCCACATTTGCCATTAAAATACAGCATAAAAATGTCGTAGAATACATACAATTTAGTGACTAGCCTCTTTCAGTTAACACAATAAATTCAACAGAAACATTTGTTCCCACACCCATGTTCTGTAGACAAATCAAATTCCATGCCATCTGATGGTCCTTCAAATTGTTTTCAGATTCGGGATGCTGCCAATAAGCTATCATGGACATTGACACCCGAGATTATGATTGAACACTTGTTTTCATGTTTTCTGGGTAGGTACTTGGGGGGGGGATTAGTAAATTACATAGGACTTCTGTGTTTGACTTACTGAGCAAGTGAGTTTTTTCTTTGATAGAGGCAGCATTTTATTTTCTGGTTAGGAATTCATGAGGACTGCCATTCAAAACTTGGGGTTGTTGTTATTTCATGATGTTCATTCCAGATGCCCTAGTGGACACTCAATAGTATAGCACCATGAGTGTTGGGTTGTGTTTTTTCCAAGTGGTAATTATATTCCCCCACTTGGAAGACATTATTGTCTTTCTTAGATAAACATCTGTTCAATCGTTGCTCCTATATAGCTGAATTGTTTACGTGTTTGCCATTGAGTTATAAGATTGGCATGTGTATCATGAATAACAGTCACTTTCCAGACATATAATTGGCATATTTTCTGTACTTTGAGATGTTGTTTAATGTTTTTGATGGGATCCTTTGAAGTACACATTTTTAAAATTGTATGATGTACAATTTTATAATGTGCTATGTTTTAATCTCTAAGTCAAATGGTCAGAGTTGAGGTTATGAACATTTAACCTCCCTCCAGTTTCATCTTAATTGGGCAGTACATTCCTTAAGCATTTTTTTGATACAGGGTCATGTAGCCCTGTGTGGAGGCCCACAAATGTTTCCTAGTGAGATCTGAGCTTGCTTTATCCAGCAGGACTGCATTAGAGGATTGCTTGACTATACATATGGTTACTAGGTGATTGGAAGGGTCTACAGTTGGTGAGCTAGGGGAAGGTCTTTGTTCCACCCCTTGGCATTCCTATAATTCCTCTTTAGAAGAGACAGAAGATGCCAGTGGACAAAGATCAAGGCTATTCTTTGATTCTATCTGTTTCTCTCCCCTCTATCCCTCTATCTAAATATTTCTCACTTCACCTTCCTCAAAAGCACCCTGGAGGAAAAATGAAGGAGATGGTCTCCCTCAGATGGTGCATGGAAAAGGGACCAGGGACTTGATGAAAGGAAGGGAGAGGATCCTGCAGGAAGTTTGAGCATGTACAGTTATGTTGAAAAATTAAGGCGGAGGTATTCTATTTTCAGGAGTGAAAGTAAGGTGGCTAAAAGAAATGCCAAAGTGAGGCTGCAGTGAGTATCGCTCTATATCTAGGTTTCTTTTTTTTCTCTCTCTCTTAATTTCTATCTAAAACATTAAGGAAAAAACGTAAGGTAGAATGTAGAAATACAGTGTAGAAAAAATTAGGGAAAACTGGGCAGTGGTGGTACACACCTTTAATCACAGCACCTTGGAAGGCAGAGCCAGGTGGATCTCTGTGAGTTCAAGGCCAGCCTGGTCTATAGAGCAAGATTCAGGACAGACACCAAAACTACACAGAAAAACCCTGTTTCAAAAAACAAACTTAGGACAAGAAGGAAAAAAAATATAAGTTAGACTGTAGTAATGTACTGTAAGAAAAAACTTAGGATAAAATAAGCACAAGACAGAGGAACTATGTCCTTGATTTTTCCAACCGGGACTATGAATGCAAACTCCTGGGAGGAATAAGAGTTATAAAAAAAATAGGATGAGAAAAATGGACAGAATAAGATTCATGTGGATGCTTTTTACCTGTATGTAACTTAAATCTGAGTCCTGAGTGTCAGAGGAATGAATGTTCCCTGAGACAGATGTGGATGAAGTAAAACTCAACTCTGCTCATAGTGTTACTGCATGAAAAAATCAAAGTATCAGAATTAGTTTCCTCTTGGCCATGAAGCGAAAGTTTAGGAAACAGAAGTCTTGGAAAAAACTTAGTTATCTTTCTCTCAAAAACTAATTGCTTTCTTGGGAAAAACTTAGTAATCTCTCTCTAAAAAACTGGAAGAATTTTGGGTCTTTCCTTCTCAGATTTTTTTCTCTTTCTCTAAGGGCAAAAATTTAACTCATTTGGAAACAACATCTATCAGTATGGGAAAATCACCTGTAATTGCTCTAGAAAAAAAAAAAAAAAAAACAACAACAGAAAACCTCTTGGAACAGGGCAAATCCTCCCTGCTAGTCCTATCACCCCTTCAAGCCAGTATCAGAAAAACAGCAGATACTTTAGACACTAGCCAGAATTCCCTGTAGCTAGAGCGTTGTGAAAGACACCAAGGAAAGCACAGGGGGAGAGCTGATCAGGGAACAACATCCCCCCATAGTGGAACAGCTGCTGAGGACAAGATTCTGGCATGAATGTAGCGGGTGAGGCTTTGAAAGCCTCCTTGCAATAAGGGAGGAAAGGTCTAAGTTCTAGCACTAATGACAGCATGAGAAAAGCTGAGAGTAAATTTGGCCATACAAAGAGGTCCATCAGGAACAGGGAGAATTGCCTGCTTGACTGTGAGCTCCGAGTTGGTAGGCGGGGCTACACAGCACCCGCAGCTGCCAAGAAAGCTCTTTCTTTTCTTTTTTTAATCAGGGAACAAATTCTTTAAAAAAAAAGTATTTTTTCAAGTATTCTCATTCCTTTTCACTGACCTACTGAGACAGAGGTTTTTGCTTCTGGCAACAAATGCCTGCCAGAGAGCAAGGGACAGGCTTAACCCACTCTGGGATCAGTATGAGGTGAAAAAAATCTGATTAGAGAGGTACACCTGTCAAATGATAGTGCAGGGGTCCTAATGTAAGCTTGGGGAGGAAAAAAATCTCCTGTGATAAGAGCAAAAATTTGACTTTGGTTTCAGCATGAATACAGATTGTGTAAATTGATGTTTTCTCATAGCCCCAGAAAGGCAGCATGGGGTATGTAGTTCATTCATAACAGCCTGACAATGTAGAGAAGGGCAGCTTGGGAAATGTAGTCCATAAGGCAGTTTGTAACAATGTGATGATGTACAGAAAAGCAGTTTGGGAAATGAAATCTGTAACAGAGATACCAGTACTACATGGCCCAAAAACTGTTTTTTCAGTGTTTTTTTTTTTTCCAGCTCAAAATGCAGTGTTTTTCCAAATGATGTTAGAAAGCTTCCCCTTCACTACTGAGAACTAGAAATAGGTGAACAGCTTGCTTGTCAGGAGACAATTAAAATGTTAATACAGTTTGTCAACAAACCACTTTAAAACACTCATGATAATATTAAAAAACAACTTCTAAAAATTAAGAAGAGGGAGCTGACCTCAGTAAAGCTTAGAACCACTGATAAATTAGTTTCTGACTTCAAACTCTCAAACTTTCAGAATAATATCAAAGCTAACTACAAAATACGGACTTTAGAAATGATTTGTATACTTGCTGTCTTGTTAATAGGTCAGTTAAGAAATCTCTTCTAGATGTTTGCTAATAAAGTTTGCTTTTGAATATAAGTATGGGTAAATAGTTCTGTTAAGAAATCTCTTCTAGATAAGTGCTAAAGTTTGTAAAATAGTCCTATAGAATTTCCCTTTTGAATATGTTTGTAAAAAGTGTAAATGTTGGATGTAAGTCTGTAAAAGTGTAAATGTTGAATATAAGTTTGTAAAAACTAAATATGTATAGTCATGTTCATACTAAAATTGTCTTTATTATTCCATCAATATCTCTCTGGACAAATTAGGTAAAATTAATTTTTAAAGGAATATGTTTTATCTTCAGATAGATTTGAACATTTTTATGATAGCTCAAACTATAATTTTATGGTCTTAGTGGCCCCTAGAAAACTTAAGTGTCATAATTAAGAGAGCTTTTCTATCTTCTTCCTAAAAGTTTCCACTCTTCCTCTGTTTCTGTTTAGAAAGAAGTAGGCCACCCACAAAAAGTTAGGCTTTCCATGATTGAGTTAGTTTGTACAGAAATTCTCCTGCTAATTAAACAGATAAAAGTGTCTTTACAATTAGCATGGGTTTTTGTTTACTTGAGTGGATACTTTGAAGTGATTTGAAATGATTGCTTTTTCCTGGGAATCAAAATAGTCTCTTGAAAATTTTATTGAACATCTGTTAGGAAAGACATTGGATTTGGAAAAGGTCTTGGGGCAGCTAATACTGTTGTAGTCACCTTAGACCCATTCCAAAGAGGATATTCCATCTTTACTATCCTCTACTCCTTTACTGTGAGGTGGATGTTTGCAAGCTCAGCAGGGACCTGAGTCAGAGCTGAGTTAGGCTCTATACCCACTCCTATCAAAGGATGGTAGTCAAAGACAGGCAACTTTCTTCTTGATAGCTTCCAGCATAAGGCAGAATATGCTTGATGGAAAGTATATCTCCATGATAGGTAAGGAAACTAATCAAGAAGGATGACCTAAGACAGGCACAGTCTATCTGAGGGGCCTGGGAGGCACTTTATTATATCTAGAAGAGGGATGTGGAGGCCCACAAAGATTTCCTAGTGAGATTTGAGCTTGCTTTATCCAGCAGGGCTGCATTAGAGGATTGCTTGACCATGTGCATGGTTACTGTACTTGGCTGAGCTTAGGGACAGTCTTTGCTCCACCCCTTGGCATTCCTATAAATAACCCTTTAGTAGAGACACAAGGGACCAGTGGATAAGGAAACAGATCCTCCTGAGGGTATTCTTTGTTTCTATCTGTTTCTCTCTCCTCTATTCTTATATCTAAATATTTCTCACTTCACTCTCCTCTAGAGCATGCTGGGGGGGGGGGAATGTGGGAGTTGTTCCCCGATAGCCCTGGTTGTTCTGGAACTTTCTATATAGAGCAGCTGGCCTTGAGCTCACAGAGACCCACATGCCCCTCTCTTCAGAATCCTGAGATTAAAGGCTTGTGCTCACTACACCCATCTTAGACCTGGATCTTTGACTCACTTTTAGTTAAATTGTGTGTACTGTTATCAAATTTATTCCTATTGAAGAGTAGATACAAAGAATGTAAACACTGGAATGTGAGGAGGAACATCATCTTCTGGACATGCATGGCTATCACACTCTCAAACTCAGAGCAGTTACACTAGATCAAGCCAACCAATATTCCCTCCATAGATATGGGAGATGCTCTCAATGTCCCACCCCTTTCTGAAGAATGTTTGGCAGTTGATAGCTTCTAAGGAAGAGAGAATCATCCTTCTTTGATGGTGTGGCCACTTGTCAGTTTCCCATGCTTCAGTGGATGGCTCCACTTCAGTCTTATTAAACAACAACATAAAGCTGTGAAAGGGATGTCTTGAGGGGGATGTGGGAGAAGTTGGAGAAGGAATATAGGGAGTGGAATGAATATGTTATTTCATTGCCTTAATGAAGTGATCAAATAATAACAAATATTTCTTCCTATATATATTTTTAAATTTTGTTTATTTTTAATTACACACACACACACACACACACACACACACACACACACACACACACACACGAGTGCCATGCCTCTAGAATCCAGTAGAGGGAGTTGATTCCTTAGAGCTGGAGTTGTAGTTTTGAACCATTCAATGCCAAGTACTGGGCATCGAACTTGAATCTCCTGTAAGCAGCAAATGCTCTTAACCACTTAGCCATTTCTCTAGCCCATATCTTGAGTGTTTTACATCTTGATGTATTATAAATAGATAACTATTTGTTAACATCAGTTTGGTACTTCCTTTGAGTGGAATTGAAATACAAGTGGATCCTGGAACTTAGCAGAAAGTGTGTTTGATTTCTAATAAGTGAATAAGAATTTAGTGCAGATTTTCATTGCACGTTCTCTTCTTTTCTCTGTAGTTATGTTTCCATTCCTTACTCCACTATATGAGATGCTAAGTATCTCTATTTTCCCAAACGGGTTAGTGGACTTTTTCTATGAATTTGTAAAGAAGATGAAGCAAAATCGCCTTGAAACAACTCAGAAGGTAAATTATGGTGTTTTGTTAGAATGCTTATTGTTTGATCATGTATCAGGCTGTGAACATGTCAGTTGTACCCTTTTTCTAATTGCCCATTGTGGAAATTTCTCTTTCTGCTTCCAGACTCGAGTGGATTTTCTTCAGCTGATGATGAACACTCAGAACTCCAACAGCAAAGAGTCCCTGAAAGGTAACTCTGGATGCTTCACCATGTTTGGAACAAGAAGTCCAGAGAGAAGAGGGTGTCGGGACATGTGCAGGGGAGAGTGGTCCAAGATGGAAATTTCTGCCAAATTTCAGAAAGCCATGCAATGAATGATGTCTATGATGTCCATAGGAGCTTTCTAGAAGCACACTGGGGTAAAAGGACCAGAGCTTGTAGGGAAGCCACAGAGAAGCATTTCATGCCCAGAAGTCCTCAGTTGTGCTGGGTCATCTGTCAGAGAAGAGACAGATTCTCAGTCCCTTTCAATCCCAATGATTCTGGATCTCTGCCTAGATTTTGCATCTAGGCCCCAATTAGGAAGAACACTGTCCAGCATTCAGGATGGTCTCTGGGAGTGAATGGTGGAACAGTGTTCAATAACTTCATCTGTAATTTATTCTGCTCTGTATAAATAGCATCTGGGAAACTATATACCCTGCTCTTCCTCATTCTTCATGCTAGCTTTGTGTCATAGACTATTATTACTGATGTAGCCACAGAATGACCTTAAACTTCTCATATTTATTCCATATTTCTAGTCATTATCCATCATAGGAAGGATTTTCAATACTTACTATTTGCTTTATAAAATATCATTCAAAAATATATTCATTTGTCTCTAGCAGTGTGATCTTTTGCTTCCCCTGTTACTTTCTTCTTATGATTATTTAGTTTGCATTTCAAGTTGTCAGGCATGTCCACTGGAAGCCCTTTTATGTGGCCTCATGAAGCCTTCCATTGTCTGGGCTTTCATTTCGATTGCTACAAGAGACTTTAATTTTAGGGTGTTTTCTGGACAAAGCAGAGCTTAGGGTAAGTACAGAGACTCCCTATACATTTTTGTGTACACTCCTCCACCAGAGTGAAGCATTTGCAGGACAGACACTCAACCATTTCCCACCTGTTTTGTCTCACATCTACTAATATTAAGGTATTTGTCTTAGTCCCTCATGCTGTTATAGTGACCAAATAACTGAGGAAACACCTTAAGGAGAGGTTTATTCTGACCCACAGTTTAGTGATTCAGTCCATCATGGTGGGGAAGTCCTGGTACAGCAGGCTACTGGTCACATGGCATTAGTAGTCAGGAAGCAGAGACTATCTCACAATCTTCTTTTTGCTCAGTAAGGGACCCAAGGCCATGAAATGTCCCACCCACATTTAAGATGAGTCTTCCCACATCAAGCAACTTAAGACATCTCTCAAAGGAATGCCAGTCTTGTCTCCTAGGTGATCCTAGATCCTCTCAAGTTGTAGGTCAATGTTAACCCCTGTTTTTCTTTTATGTTTATAAGAATGTATGAGGACAATGTGTGGTGGGTGGATCTACACATTTGTGGTGGTGAGTCTGGTCTATCAGGACAGATAGGCCACAGATTTCACCAGAGTGGAATTCAGTCCCAGGGATTGTGGACTGCCTTTCTCTATTTGTTTCCAGACGGCTGGGAGCACCATTTGAATTTCTTTTCATTTCAACTGTGATGTTCTGTTTTTATCTTCCTTATCTGAGATGTTCATTTCCTTTTAGCTCTTTCTGATATGGAGATCACAGCCCAATCATTTGTTTTCATTTTTGCTGGCTATGAAGCCACAAGCACATCCATTTCCTTCGTGATGTATCAACTGGCTACTCACCCTGCTGTGCAGAAGAAACTTCAGGATGAGATTGACAGAGCTCTGCCCAATAAGGTGAGTGGGTGGTACCCAGCGAGGGAGGGCAGAGGTAAAGGATTCACAAGAACATGTCTCATCACTTGCAATGAGAAATTTTACAGAGAGCCATGCAATGGTTCTTCCACCAGCAAGAGTCTAAAAGAGAAAGAAAGGGAGGGACATAGGAGATGAATGCAATCTGTAGAAATACATGATCTTTTTAAAAAGATTTTTATTTATTTATTATGTATATATAGTGTTCTGCCTGCGTGCATGTCTGCAGGACAGAAAGGAGGACAGATCTCATTGTAGACGGTTTTGAGCTGCCATGTGATTGCTGGGGATTAAAATCAGGACCTCTAGAAGAGCAACCAGTGCTCTTAAACTCTGGACCATCTCTCCAACCCAGAAATACACAATCTTTAATACAGTGCCGGCTCTGGTGTATCTATATCTATTATAACAGTTATACAAGTAAGAGACACCAGAAAACCTGTGTGACACCTAAGGGTAAGCACCAGTCCCTCAGGTGTCTGGACAGTTATCTCTGCTGATGTCCTCGGGTGCTGTCCATGCTACCTATGGTGCTAGGCTGGCCTTCCCTGGTCTTGGCAGACTGATTTGACACTACTGTCAATGGCTCTACTGTCCAGTCCAATAGCATGGTGTGTGTGTGTGTGTGTGTGTGTGTGTGTGTGTGTGTGTGTGTGAATTAGGGTAGTCTTTTCTTTCTTATGTGCAGATAGCATCACTTTTGTAATTTCGTTGAGTGTCAGTGCCCTCTGCTGACCAGAGCTGGAATTGCAGGCAATGTGCTGGACAGGTTTTCTCAGGGAGTCTCCAAGTCCAACCCCCTAAGGTGGCTAATAGAGATCTGGTCAGGACAATGGTAGGGATACCTATCTGTGAGCACTTTACTTCCTCAGCCTCCAGCCACATGTACGTTTAAGCATCTAATCCTGCCTCTTTCCACAAATGTCACTCAGCTAATCTCTTGCCCTAGGGTTGTGGAGCATTAAGTTCACCCTCCCTGTCCTGTGATCAGTCCCTATTCTCTGCCTCCATGAGCAGTTCAGTTTCCAATGCAAGGTTCTGTATAAAGAGGTTAACTGGCTTCTCGTTTCTGAATCATCCAGAATGAGAGCAGGATTCCTCTTCACAGTTGCAGGAATTCAGTTTCCAATGCAAGGTTCTGTATAAAGATGTCAGCTGGCTTCTCCATTCTGAATCATCCAGAATGAGAGCGGGATTCCTCTTCATGCTTGCAGGAATTCAGTTTCCAATGCGAGGTTCTATATAAAGATGTCAACTGGCTTCTCCATTCTGAATCATTCAGAGTAACAGTGGGATTCCTCTTCACAGTTGCAGGAATCAGCCCCCGTCTCACCACACTCCTCATTGGTTTGAAGTCTGTGGAGGCTGTGGGGGTGTCCTGGAGGGAGGACTCCCTGCCCCCTTTCACCAGAGCCTTTGGTTTCTTTGGGAGAGGCTTTGCGTTCCCCTTCCCCTGGAACTGGGGAACAGGGCATCCAGAGGCATCTTCAGTTTGGTTTCTTTTCTATGAATCATCCATTTTCCCACCATGTGTTTTCATTTCTTATTACTTCCTCATTGTTTCTGAAGCTCTTCCTCTCTCCTTGACATAGACTGTGTTTTGTTTCTTGTTTTCCTGTTGCTTTGACTCTTTTTCACACACAGGCAGTTTCTAGTGTGGGTAGTTCCAGAAGTCTCCATTGTAACTTTCTTTCCAAATTATTACACCTGCCACCCTCCAGGGAATTAGCAAGCAGGAGTTGCCTAGTGTGAGAAGCTGGGGACACAGCTCAATCATACAATGCTTGGTTTGTGAAGACCTGAGTTTGAATCCCAGAACCCGTGTGGGGAAAAGGTGTAATTGGAGCACTGAGGAGACAGAGACAGTGTGAGCCTCTCTTCCCCGGGAGCTCACTGGCCAGCCAACCCATCCTGCTTGGTGAGTGTCAGGCTACTGAAAACCTGTTTCAAAAACATATATAAAGTGGACTCCCAGAGGAAGGTTGGACTCTGGCTTCCACATATGGGTCAGTGCACAGCAGTTATCCACATCCCATTAACATGCGCGCACGCGCACGCGTACACACACACACACACACACACACACACACACACACACACACTTATGCAAAACCAGAACAATCCAAAAACCCTGATATGGACCAAGAGTGGGTGTTGTTCCTTGCAATGGTGTGATTTCCTTGGTGTAGACTGGTCTATGCAGATGAGACAGTGAAACCATTGCATTTTCCTGAGTGTATCTGTCATATTGGTCATATGTGCTCACATGGAAAACAAATCAGAGTACCACATTGATGATGATGAGGGGATCTGGACAGGGGAGTGTCCCAAATGGCTCCTGGGCTGAAACTTATACTTCACATCCTAATGGGCCATCATCAGGACAAAGGTCATCATCATAGGTGCAGAATGATTTATTAAGGCTAAGATCTACTAATCGAGGTCAGCCCTAGCAGCTTCTGACATGCAATAACATTAGAAACTGAGTCAAAGATCAAGTCCAAACCTCATCTGGAAGCATCTATTTCTTCTTCCCAGGCACCTGTAACCTATGATGCCCTGATGGACATGGAGTACCTGGACATGGTAATGAATGAAACTCTCAGATTGTACCCAGCTGCTAACAGGCTAGAAAGGATCTCAAAGAAATATGTGGAAATCAATGGAGTGTTCATTCCCAAAGGGACTGTAGTTATGGTACCAACCTATCCTCTCCATCGGGATCCTGAGTACTGGCCAGAGCCTGAGGAATTCTGCCCTGAAAGGTACAGAGACCTCGGAGAATGGTCCCCACTAGGAATCAGGCAAATTAAACATATTATGCTGCCTACTGGAAATTGCATGTATGTGATTTTGTGTCCCTTTTCATCTGTATGAATTTTGGGAATTAAACCTTTTAAAATTACAAAGTGATAATTCTTGATGCTGCAAAAACAGACCAGAAGAAAAGTATTCATGGCCATTCAGAGTCCCAAAATGTTCACCTTAGCTCCATTAATAGTGAAATATATCCTCAAGGATTTATTTGTATGTATGTAAAGGTTTTGCAAAAGCTAGTATATTTTACTTGTATTACGAATCACTAATTACTTAAACACTAAACTGTTGTGGAATATTACTTTATATAAATGTGTGTTGCATTTGTTTATGTTGGATTTGTTTAATGATTTGTTTAATTTGTTTAAAGAAGTGCTACATTTGTTCATGCTGCATTTGTTTAACAATGTAAAGATGTATTGTTTTGCCTGCCTAAAGCACCTGATTGGTCTAATAAAAAGCTGAACAGCCAATAGCTAGGCAAAAGAGTGATAGGTGTGGCTGGTTGGCAGAGATAATAAGATAATAAGGAAGAGGAATCTCAGCTAGGGGAGAGGGGAGAAAGAAGAGAGAAAGAGAGGAGAGACAGATGCTCGGATGAAGCCAGCCAAGCAGCCACCAGCCAGTAGGTCACGAAAGAATTCATGGAAAAGTAGGACACATAGAATGAAAGCAAGGTAAAAAGCCCCAAAGCAAAATGTAGATGAAGAGAAACAGGTTAAATTAATTATAAGAGCTAGCGGGACAGACATAAGGCTGAGTGTTCATAACTAATAAGTCTCTGAAACATGATTTGGGAGCTGACTGGCAGCCCAAAGAAAGCCGCTACACTAACCTATATACCACACCTTGTCATATACATATATGTCTTATTTGGTGACTAGGTACTTGATACAAGTGATATCTAAAGTCACATATGTAGGATTTTTGTTCTTTTTTCATGTATTCTGTGCTGGTTCCAAATTTACCATTAGCTTTAAGAACTTTTCCCATTGTCTGTTTGGTTAGAAACCACCTTCTTGAAGGTTGAGGCGGTAGCATACTTTTCACTCTAATTCTGACATGTCTTTCAGAATGTGAGTATATACCCACCCCAGACAGAATTTTGGTATTTAAAGATGTATTTCCTCTCTATAAGCATTCAGCTCAGCTCAGCTCAACACCATAGGCTCCTCTATTTTAAGGGACATAGAAAGACCATTAGCTTACAATGCCTTTATTTTTATTCTTTTTTTTTATGTGTATGGGTGTTTTTCTGTATGTATCTGCATCACATGTACCTGGAGCCTCAGAAGGTCACCAAAGAGTGTCAGGTACCTGTGCTGGTCATCAAATCTAGGCCCTCTGGAGAAGAAGCCAGTACTCTTATCTTCTGAGCCATCTCTCCAGCTCCTGACTTAAAATTCTTAAAGTGAGACATCCATAGCAAGAGTTCAGTTGCAAGTCCACAAATGAAAGCTGGTTGAGGGGTGTCAGAACTCCAAACATGGAGCTCTTGGGTCTTTATGTTTCATAGCCTCATTTGTATCCCCACTCTGTCTCCAGGTTCAGCAAGGAGAACAAGGGCAGCATCAATCCTTATGTATACCTGCCCTTCGGGATCGGACCCAGGAACTGCCTTGGCATGAGGTTTGCCCTCATCAGTATGAAATTCGCTGTCATCAGAGTCCTGCAGAACTTCACCCTCCAGCCTTGTGAGGAAACACAGGTGAGGCAGGAAACTCTCTCTATAAATCATATTTAATTGGGAGTTTTTTGTTTTTTAATTTAGAGTTTCACCTACAGAAAGGGGAAATTGATCATTCATCATATTATGCTGCCTTGTATGAAATATACGATTTGACATGTAAGCTTAAGGACCTCCCATTCTGAGCTGCAAATCTGTGTCTGGATAAAGCACAAACAGAGAAATTATTTAAAGTTCATGCAGATCAGCACGACATGATTAAGTATAGTGTCTTTGAGATCAAGTCCAGGTTTAAATTGTGTGACTGACTGGAGATGGGGAAACTGTTGCACACGCTCATAGCTCGTAATGATCACCTTGCTGTGGTTTGTGAATGGAGGGCTTCCCCGCACTAGCTCTGCTTTGAACTTGGTAACTTTAAAAATTCACTATGCCTAATCACCTCAGATACCTGGAAATGATTTACCCAGAGCATGACTTTAAGAGATCCATATTGGCTGCAGTGAACACTGATTTCAGACACTACTATAGCACATAAAGAACTTCAACCCTTCAGGATCATCCTGACCATTTGATCTCACATTTTCATCACTGTGCTACATGAAGACGTCTTTTATGTTCTCTGAAATCTGTCTTCTACTGTCTCGCCTCTTCATTCTGTCCTTATTCTTCAAGTTGAAGTAGGTGACTAAGCCATTCACATGAGCTGTCTGGCCATGGCCCACCTACTCCTCTGCTCTAGTGATGTCTGAAGCCTCTTTTCATCACAAAGGCAATGCACCCAATTTTGTTCTCTGCACTGAAAATTATGTCTTTGAATTTCACTTTATTTTTGTTTACTTACTCTACCAAGACTGCTTTGCTGGGAAGTCTGTGAATGTCTTAGTTATATTTTAAGGAGTATTTTACAACTGTTCTGGAGTTCTTAAATATACATTTAACCTATTTTTATATTTTAAATTTGCTCCTGTAAGCATACAAGGGCATATATGCCAATCTTTCTGTGGGTGTATCTCTGGAGAGAATAGATGCATGTTGTTAAAACACAAACAATACACTTAGAGAAGTTGACATGTTGCCCCCTCTCCAAACTTAAAGGTCAATTGTCTTTACTTCCAAATAAAGCAATGAGTGACAAAGCTGATTTCTAGTCCTGTGTGTCCTTTCTTCGTAGTCTTAGAGAGGTCGTTATCCCCTCATTTTTCACCCAGGGTAACTGTGTAGCTGTCCTGTCTACACAGTGCTTTAGAAAGATGGACAAAGACTTTAATCTTGAAAGCTTTCCATAAGCTGACATTCTTCAGTTTCCTTGATAACCTGTTTCCCCACCATCTACAGAGACCAGATGTTGGCAGCTTCTCTCCTCCCATAAGGTGGAAGAGACTGAGGTAAAATGGTTGGTGGAAACACTGAACGATTCAGAAGTTCCCCATTCACAATACCCTCCGGGTCTAAGAGGAGATCTTAGGAAAAATCACAAGTTCTTGCCTGCCATTAAACTGGACAGGCACAACTGGCCTGAGAAGTTGAGTTGTGCCCACAGAGCTGCACTGTCTGACATGTGTTCAGGATTACCTTCTACGTGTCAACAAATGTGAATTTACCTTTATACTGCCTATCAAAAACAGTCTTCCACATACTTAAAATGTGATCCAGAATTTTAAAACTCAGCCTTTTCACTTAAATTCAAATCAATAAAGAACATGGGTCGGCATCGTCTCCCCCCTCAGGTTCTATATACAACAATTACTCCATAATGACTTTATTGCATGAACAGTAGACCTGGGTGTTTGGACTACCCAGTCCTAATGAAGATGTATGTATGAAGAATTCAAGACATATGAAGCCAAAAGGGTTTTATGTATATAAAATACCACTGTCCTGAATGGATTTGTTCTGCATTGCTGTGGTTGCTGGCTCATTCATTCCTTCTCAATGTGCTTCTTCAACTACCACAGATTCCCTTGAAGTTAAGCAAGCCAACCATTTTTCAACCAGAAGAACCCATCATCCTGAAAGTTGTGTCAAGGTGAGATCACAAGTGGAGCTTGAGTTTCCAGCAAGATTTCTGCTGTTCTTCAAGGAAGCTGTGCCACCCAACATCAGAGAATCTAATTTGCCTTTGAATTAAATCAGCTTAATTGCCCTTGAGGATTAGGTGTTCAGGAATTCATTGAGCATGCTCAGTGTCTGTGCTGAGTATCATGTATTGTGTGATTTACAGGAAATCATTAAGTCAATGTAGAACTGAGATTTTTCAGATTCTAGGGGCCATCCCCATTGAGCTCCAGCTTGCTTTCTGCATTCTGATTGTACTAAGCATTTCTCTGCTATCTTATCAATCATATTTTAATGAAATGGGAGGTACTGTGGTGATTCTGGTGAGAAATCTGTCTCAAGTGTTGTTTTAATATTTTATAATATTACCAATAGAAATCATCTTTCCAAAAATATGTGATGTCTTCCTTTGCATTAATAAAACTGAGACACAGCATTTCTGATCATAGTCACTCATTGTTTGAGTCTGTTTGGGTCTCCGTTTGACTTCTCAGAGTTTGATGATGTTCACTTGGGTTTGGTATATTTTTTGGAAATTTTATTTACAGTTTATTTAATTTTTAAACTTTTAAAATATAACTAAAATGGGAGGCAGGCTGGAGAGATGGCTCATTGGTTAAGAGCACTGACTGTTTTTCCAGGGCACCTGGGTTAAACTCCCAGCACCCACATGGCAGCTCACAACTGTAACTACAGTTCCCGGGGACCTGACACTCCACACAGATATACATGGAGGCAAAACACCAGTGCATATCAAATAAGAATAGTTAAAAAGTATATCTAATAAAATCACTAAATGGGGTGAAGTTTTTCTCACTCGGTTTGCCTTATTTCTACTTGATGTTTATAAAGGGCAGAGATATTGTTTTCCTTTCAGAATCCATCATGACAGTCAACATAAAATAAAAATGGCTGACTGGTCAATGGATTGGGCACCAAAGGCTAAAGTGTTCCATTCTTATCTGGCATCAGAAGCTTCATGGGTTCTTCCACTTTAGTTTACACCCTTTTTTTCCCTTCCTGAGTCATTTAGTCTAAAATCACTGCATGGGGCACATGGAGGTGTCTACATATTATACTGGAAAAGAAAATTATGGCAACTTCAAATGAGATCCAGTAGTACAAGGAGGGTCTTGCCTGCCTGGGTGTGGGGTAGACAAGGGGGTATCTACACAATCAAAGAGTAGGATGCAGAAAACCAAAGTTAGGTAAGGAAAGCATCGATGATTAAGAAGGATGCATGGAAGTTGGCTCTATAAAAAAGAACTTCCCATGAATTCACTTTGTAGACCAGCTGGCCTTAACTCAGAGATTCACCTACCTCTGTCTCCAAACAGCTAGGATCCAAGGCATGAGCCACCACCTCCCAGGCAGCTAATTTAAAGGAAAGAATTTAATTGAGGGCTTACTTAAGTTTCAAAGACATACTTCATTATCGTCTCAATGGGGAGCATCACAGCATGTAGGCAGACATGGTGCTAGAGAAGAAGCTGAGGGCTATATCCTGATCCACAGGCAGCAGGCAAAGAGACAGAGATGGCTTGGCGTGAGCTTTTGAAACTTCAAAGTCCACCTCTGTTGGCACACATTCTCCACACCAAGGCCACATCTACTCCAACAAGACCACACCTCATCCTTTTCAACAGTCCAGCAACTGGGAACCAAGCATTCAAATATATTAGTCTATGGGGGCCACTCTCATCCAAACTACAACAATATTGACAGGAGAATGACAAAAATAGTAGTCACAAACAATACTTGATGATACTAGAAAAATTCAAAGAAAATACTAAAAAAATTTGTAAATCAATATTAGAGCAGCCAGGAAGCTACAAATCTCAAAATGCAAGTCTTGAGGATAACTACAGTCTAGTATAGAGCCCCATCTCTCCAGACATGCTGCAGATCACATGTTCAAACAATGCATCCAACCATGAGCTTCTTCCTGTATTAGACCCACAGAAGACACAACATTACTAGAGGGAAATCATCCATAGTTTTACAGCCTTTGGATATGCCAGCTTTGTTGCTTGGGAAATGAATGGAAGTATTTCAGAAAACCCTTGTGTGTTCTCCACTGCAGTCAGTATCAGTTGATCAACCTCATTCAGCCACACTGACCTCCAGGGAATCTCCCAGACAGTACCCACCCCTCTGTGTTTCAAGTGCCTTCTTGAAACCCCTTCTAGTGCTGTTAAGGCCATCCCATCTTACAGTTGATGTCATGGGACATGGGAAGCTGATACAGGTGGACTGTGAGGACAACATCAGCCTAACTTACCTAGGAAGACCTTGTTTCAAAAAATGACAGCAAAAACTAAGTCAGGCAAAATACCAGTTTTCTTTCTTTCTTTTTACCACTAATTTTAAATTTATTCTCATCATTTTCCAAACTGATCAGGTTAGAGGAGGTAAAACTTCCAACATTCCACATAAGAAACAGATGCTGGATTTAATCTCTACCCTTAGAAAGGACACACTGAGTGTCCGTGTGAGCTCTCTGGGACTTTGTGCAAGGTATCTAAACTGGATCCCTGAATCTGTGGTGTCAGCACTCTTTCCTCCACGCGGGGTGGCTGGTTCTAGTCTCTCCAAGAATATGTGAGTCTCTCTACCTTTCACACTAGACACCAAATGTCTTCCTGGAGAAAAACTGAAGGTCATCTTCTTTCTAGTTCCTGTTATCACACTAACTGATGAGTGTAAGTGACAGAATGATGGTATTTTGGTTTGGTTTTTATTTGTTTGTTTTCTGAGACAAGGTTTCTCTGTGTAGTCCTGGCTAACCTGGAACTAGCACTGTACACCAGGCAGTCCTTGAACTCAGAGATCCACCAGCCTCTGCCTCCCAAGTGCTAGGACTGAAAGGTGTGCTCTACCACTATCTGGCTAGTTTTTGTGTTTTCATGTGTGTTGGTGCTCATTTATGTGGAGGCCAGAGGTCAACTGAAGTGTCTTCAATTGCTCTCTGCTTTATTTTTGAGACAGGACCTCTCACTGAATCAGTTTGGTCAGATTGGATGACCAGTGAGCCCTGTATGGTGATATTTTATTTGTGCTGAAATGTGATTTTATTTGTATATTAATAAATAAAGTTGCCTGGAGATCAGAGTTCATAGCCACTAAGCAGAAGTCTGGCAGTGGTAGCACATGCCCTTAATCTCATCACGTGGCAGGCAGAGTCTCTGTGTGTTCAAGGACACAGCCAAGCACGGTGACACACATCTTTAATCCCAGTACCAACCATAGAGACCTGGAGATATATATAGATAGGCAGCGATGAGGAAATCATGTGGTTGGGTTTAGAGCCAATGAGAAGGTAGAATAAAAAGGCAATAAAAAGACAGACACACAGGAGAAGGTTGCTCTGAGGGGAAGGATAGCAGTGTGTGGTAAGCTAAAGGCTGTGATCACTTGGGCTATTAACTCCTCATTTGGCTCTGTGTTTCTTATTTAATAAGACCATTTAGAATTTCATCTACATTTGGTGCCCAATGTGGCACAAATTCATTAAAAACTATTGATGGCTTCACAGGCCAGGGGTTTCAAACCCCAGAGCAGCCAGAGTTTACAGGCCCCAGGCCCGGTCAGAGCTACCGGTCTGGCTGCACGAGGTCAGAGCTGCACTCGACTGCAGCTGCAGCAGCTAAACGCAGGCTGCAGCTGGAGTTGCTTGCAGCTGAACCACCAATTCACATGGTCGGAGCTTAAGGATGCCAGAGCTCAGGACCAAATTGGCTCAAGTGGGAGCATGTCGCTGGAGTTTGGCTTTTAGCCAAAATAATACGTGGCTACTCTTTCTTTCTTTCTTTCTTTCTTTCTTTCTTTCTTTCTTTCTTTCTTTCTTTCTTTCTTTCTCTCTCTCTCTCTCTCTCTCTCTCTCTCTCTCTCTCTCTCTCTCTCCCTCTCCCTCTCCACAACCACACTCAGTAGCTGTTTTGAAATTCCCTCAGATTTCTACTGTTCTACACAATTAAGATATCAGATATTTTAAAGGGTAAATCTAATTAAAAGAGAAAATTTTCTTCACATTAAAAAATGGGTAATATCTGTAGAATAGAAGGAAATAGATCTTTGTTTGAAAAACATTAGGCAATCTGAAAATGGAACAATTACATGAGAGGATTAATGTTGATGGGCTATATGTAACATCATTTATGCATATTATTAGTTTACTTATCCTTATTTTACAATTTAAAAAGATAGTCAATTTAAGTGCCAGGATAAAAGCTTTAGAAAAACCTGTTAAAATGAATTATAGAGAAATTCAGACTCAGAAGAATTTAAGGGTAAAATTATTTCAGGATTGGATTATAAGGTTACAGAAAGAAAGCCTGTTTTCAAACAATCAAACTTAATTTATCCAGTAACTGTACAGCAGCTATCTGATCAAGTGAATGTAGAAACTAATTGGACTCCAGTTGAAATGTTAGATTTAAGAAGGTTTAAGGAAGCAATAGTATCTTATGGCATGCATTCCCCATTTGTAAAGCAAATGTAAAACTCCTGGTCAACTTGTAATAGGATTATCCCTCAAGACTAGAAAGAGCTGGTAAATGCTGTCCTTGAACCCAGAGCACAGCTGCAGTGGTGGGCATTTATTACTGTGATGAGGCTAAGATGATAGAAAGTCAATGGAGGGCTAGAGGTGTGGAAATCCCAGGATCAGCTTCTTGGAGAACGCCAATATGCTGAAATACAAAGAAAAATTTTATATGATAATCAAACCCTAATTCTATGTTGAATGGAAGCCATGAATGCATAGGGTAGAATTGAGGAAGCAGGAAAGAAAACTGAGTCATTCATAAAAGTTGTAAAAGGCCCAAAAGGATCCTTCATGAATTTCTTACAAAGAATGTCTTCAGCAGTAAATAGAATGGTCCTGAATTCAGAAGCTAGCCAGATAATAATCGAATCTTTGGCTTTTGAGAATGCAAATGCAGCATGCAAGAGAGTAATCAGGCCAGTAAAGGCAAGATCTGCACCCTTGGAGGACTGGATTAGAGACATGACTAATGTTGAGTCTCATGGCCATGATGATATGGAGATAGGAGACGCAATTTCAAGAGGTTTGAGGAATGTCAGATGTTTTGGATGTGTAAAGCAACATCATTTGAAAAGGGACTGTAAAAAGGGCATTCCTAGAAACAATATTTCTTCAAGGAACTGAGAAAGAATTGGCCTTGGTAGAAAAGAAAGTACATGAAGGGCACATGGATTGTATTGATCCAAAGCTGGATTACATTTTGGTTATTTTACCCTCTAGGCATTCTCCTACAGAAATTTTAATGCAGAGGGAAGATGTTATATTGGAATGGATATTTTTTACCAAATAAACAGAGTAAAAATTAAAAACTTATGTGGAAAAAATCTGTGACTTGATTTTGAAAGGAAAATTGAAACTTCATCAATTAGCAGGAATAGACCCAGCAGAAATCATCATAGCTTTAACTAAGGAGGACATTGAAAAATTATGGGCAGTAAGTGAACTTGCCAAAGAGCTTGCAGTAATTTTTGGGGTTTAACAGCTAATATCCCCAAAGTGATAGATTTGGTCTTATAAAGAGAGCTGATTGGATTTTGCCTAGAATTATATGGGAAACACCCATATCTGGAGCTTGTACATTTTATACAGATGCAAACAAACAAGGAAAGGCAGGTTGCAAATCAGAAAATTTAAGTAAATGGTTCAAAGTCCTTATAATTCAGTTCAAATATCGGAACTGTATACTATCCTGTTGGTATTAATGGATTTTTTAGAAACTTTCAATATAGTAACTGACTCTCAGTATGCTGAAAGAGTGGTATTAAATATTGAGATGGCAGAATTTATCCCTCATGAATCAGAATTAACTTCACTATTTATTCAGTTACAAGATATAATCAGGAACAGGAATCATCCTTTATATATAACTCAAATCTAATCCCATATGGGTCTGCCAGGCCCTCCAGCACAAGGTAATGATGAGATTGAGAAGTTATTGATAGGAAATGTGACGGAGGCCTCAAAATTTCATAAAAACATCATGTCAATAGTAAAGGTTTAAAAAATAGTAAATAGTAAAGTAATAGTAAAGGTTATGATTTTTCCATAACCGGGCAACAAACCAAGGAAATTGTAAGGAAATGTCCTACTTGTTCCTTTTACAATGAGATTCCATTACTAGCAGGATGTAACCAAAAGGGTGCTCAGAGGAATGAAATCTAGCAGATGGATGTGTTTCACTTTGCAGAATATGAAAAATTGAATTATGTACACCATACCATTGATACTTATTCAGGACTTCAATGGGCAACTGCTTTGAGTTCTGAAAAAGCTGATTCTGTAATCATGTATTTGAGGAAGTTATGGCCATCATGGGTATACCTTCACAAATCAAAACTGACAATGCTCCAGCATATGTCTCTGTTAAAATGAAACAGTTTTTTGCTTATTACAATATAAAGCATATTACAGGTATGCCACATAGTCCTACAGGCCAAATGGTTATAGAAAGCTCAAACAGAACTCTAAAGGATATGCTAAATAAACAGAAAGGGGTAGCAAAACCCCCCAGAGATAGACTGCATAATGCTCTATTAACTTTGAATTTTCTCAGTGCTAATGAGAAAGGAACAACAGCTGCAGAGAGACATTGGATAATAGAAAAAGCTACTGAATTAAATCAGCCTATATACTTAAGGACATGCTGACCTCAGAATGGAAACCAGGGTATGTGTTACGTTGGGGACAAGGTTTTGCTTTTGTTTCTACAGGAGAAGATAAGCTGTGGGTATCATCAAAATTGATAAAGGTTCAATTTGAACAAGACAGACCTCTTAGTTAGAAGAGGTGATAGTTCATCAACCAGCATGACCATCCAATTTAAACTACCTTAAACCATTAACACATGCATTTTCATTTAATCAGATATAACTTGTCAAAAGGGAGCATCCCCAAAGTTAGTCTTAGGGAAAGGTTTTTGTTTTAGTCTTTTAGCGGAATTAAAGCTAAGGAATCTGAAGAACACTGGACAAATGAGACATTTGAAGAAAAAGGACAAATCATCTAGAAAAAATGTCCCAAGAAAAAGAGTAAAATGTCCTATTGGTATATCATCTATAAAATTTCATGAGTTTCCTAAATGTTTGTTTCTGCTCTTCTCTAAAAACATTTAACACAAATGGTCTTCTTGTAGTCCCAGTTCAATTAAAAATTAAAGCTGGCTTTGGAGTTGGAGAATGGTTCTCTTCTTCTTTAAACCCAAGCATGTTGTTAAAAGGAAAATACAAACTCCCTGTATCATGTCAGAAGAAAGAACCATCTTCTGATATGGGACAGAAGAAAACAACAACAACAACAAAATAAGGGACTGTTCTAATACTACTAATCTCAATTCTTTGATTCTATTCTGATTCTTGAAACTTTTCTTAAAGTATGAATTTTATATCAAAATTTACAAGATATATATATGTATATATATATATATATATATGTATATTAAATTTTGTTAGGATATTAATGGTCATATAGAGTACTAATTCTAGAAAAAAGGCTTCAATTAGCTGCTTATACATGTCTTTGTGTTCAAGTCTCTATCAGTTTTCTGTAGGAAATCACCACCAGACATCAACTGAAGTTTCCAGGAAGAAGATGGGGCCCCACAACAACAATGATTCCATGCGGACAATAATAATACCACTAAGCTGACAAACATCATCTAGAGATCAGCTTTGGACTACAAACTGCTCAGAGCAATTTTGAGATGACTAGCTGCGATGATCCAATTTCACAGACTACTTGAATAAGGACCTAAGATAAGCCCTGAACTTTGGCATTATGCAGAGACTGGACAACAAATGATATAGCTACCTTTCCTAGAATTTGACAATTAACCCAATTTTTTTCTTTTCAGAATAAAGATGCCTTTGCCCATATCCAACAGGAAGCAAATTTAAGAACATGACATACACATTCCCAAAGAGGTGGTACGGGGCAGGTAGTTTTTTGGTCTTTCAATGGTTTTGGGGTCTGGGATAATTTTCATTGTTTAGGAGGGTTGGTTACAAGTTTTTGTTAAGGGTTAGAAAATGTGCTAAGCAAAGGAGATTAGATTTAAGGTTCTCATTTTTAAAAAAGATATATAGAAATGATGGACTAGAGGGTAGATTATTGAATCTACTCTGAAAGTAAAGAGAAGATATAGATACAATATAGATAAAAAGATAGATTATTGAATCACTTTTAAAAGTCAATTACTAGTTTTAAATACTTTACATTGGACTGGATTTTTGTATATTGTATACAAATTATATATATTGAGATTGATATTGTTAGAAAATGCTATATGTATATTTCTAAACTTGTTCAAGATATTGTACTTACACAGTTCATTTAACTATGTAATGCAATTTGCTAATTCTTGAATGTTATTATTACCAACTATTAGAATATAAAGAAATGAAAGTTAGTAGTTAGAAATTACAGTTAAACTGGTAGTCATATTAGGTATGATTTCAATGTCAAGCAGATATATTTTAGATAGACATGTCATCTTCAAACCTTTCAGAGATCTATAGAATAGAGCATTTAAAATGTTTTAATAACTTAGAATTTTTTTCTTTTTTTATGACATTGAGACATGTCAGCTCCTGGCAGCACCAATACTTCAGAGAAGACTTGGGCATTCAAGAAACTGCATATGGAGTTAACTTTCATTACGGTAAAAGTTAGCCACTGGACAACAAAGTGTCCTCTAATTGACTGCTGACAAACAGGAAAAAATGGACAGAACATGAAAAAAAGGACTACTGATTCTTGCCAAGACAAGTGTGTTTGTGGCTTTAACAATAGGCATTGTCTGAGGCCAGGACAATATGGCACCATCCCTGAAGTGGCCTTTGCAATCAGGAAAAGGTACAGTGCCCCTTTCTTCAAAGGCAGCTAAACTCTAAACTAGCAGTGGACCAATGGCTTCTGATGTGCAGTGGAACAGCAGCTAAAACAGTTATTCTTGAAAGAGTAACTAAGCTGACAGAGTCTAACCTCTAAATGGTAGACTGGCATTTAATAGAGATGAAGCCACCCACAAGCCGAGAAGAATGGACGGCTGAATTAAAAAAAAAAAAAATCAACAATTTCCAAAATTTGAAATCCTGAATCATGACATGACACTAGTGGAATTCAGGTGTTTCTGGTACATGGACTATCCTCACAAAATGTGAGGTCAAACTGTAGGCCTTGTGTACATCCTAATTCACAAATGAGTCTGTTGGATATGCTAAGCCTATAAGCTGAAGATGATGCCCCAATGTTGTGGAGAAATCTTGGGTGACTGTCTAGGCAGCTGGCTGTTTCTGTCAACTCACTTTTTTTTGGAAGCTGATTGCTTGTACTTCCTGGTTTTTTTAAGGTAATATTATTTCCTTCTTGGGTCTCTGAGGGAGTTGAAGTTTAGATACTTATAGTTACAGTTATAGTTAAGGATTAGATAGTTATAGTTTTCTTTGTTAAAAATTTCAGAGAAGAAACTCACTAAAGAGGTGTAAGTGTATAAATTTGAAAGACATTATAAGATAGTTCTGTCAGTTATATAAGTTAGGATAGAAAGTGAATCAGGTACATTTTGGACTTTCCAAAATAGGATAGATAAGGGAATATTTTCTCTGAGTCTATCAAATACAAATGGACTAGACATTGTTTAGGTATTTATTGCTTGTACATATTGTATATAGTTATTGTACTTATTGTATATAGTTTTTCTTATATTAGTTATAACCTTTTTTCCTTTTTTCTTTTTATTTGAATAGAAAAGGGGAAATATGGTGATATTTTATTTGTGCTGAAATGTGATTTTATTTGTATGTTAATAAATAAAGTTGCCTGGAGATCAGAGGTCAAAGCAAACCATAAACAGAGTCAGGCAGTGGTTGTACACACCCTTAATCTGATCACATGGCAGGCAGAGTCTCAGTGTGGTCAAGAACAGAGCCAAACATGGTAACAGGAGCCTTTAATCTCAGTACCAACCATAGAGACCTGGAGGTCTGTATAGACAGGCAGTGATGAGGAAGTCATGTGGCTGGGCTTAGAGCCAATGAGAAGGCAGAACAGGAAAGCAATAAAAGTGCAGGTTAGGCAGGAAGAAGCTTGCTTTCTCTGGGGAAGCTACTGCTGGTGGTAAGTTAAGGCTAGTTGTGGCTATTGCTCTGATTTCTTTGGCTATTTCCTCTACATCTGCCTCTGTGTTTCTTATTTACTAAGACTGTTTAGAATTTTGTCTGTACTTACCATATTTGTCTTTCTGAGTCTGGGTTACCTCACTCAGGATGATTTTTTCTAGATCCATCCATTTGCCTGCAAACCGTGTGATGTCGTTGTTTTTCTCTTCTGAGTAGTATTCCATTGTGTATATGTGCCACAATTTATTTATCCATTCTTCAGTTGAAGGGCATCTAGGTTGTTTCCAGGTCCTCGGGGGAGACCTTGATCTGGAGGAGGTGGGAATGGGGGGTGGGCTGGGGGGAGGGGTGGGCGAGAGGGGGAGAACAGGGGATTCTGTGGCTATTATGTTGAACTGAATGGTGTTGTAAAATAATAATAATAATAATAATAATAATAATAATAATAATAATAAAAAACAAAAAAAAAAGAATTTTGTCTGTACTTATAGCCTAACCAAACTGACAAAAATCTCAGAACCTGCTAGGAATATAACACTATATTGAAAAGACCCACATATGACTAGAGCATCATGTCCTCCTCAGTATCACCTTCCCTCAAGCAAAGTTTCAATTACACATTCATAGCTAGGTATCACTTAATGCTAGGTACCTTAAACTCAACCACCAATGTTACAGGTACACAAAGAGATGGTGTTAGGGCATTCTAACTGCCCCCTGCCTTACAATCAAAGCGTTCTCTCTCTCTCTCTCTCTCTCTCTCTCTCTCTCTCTCTCTCTCTCTCTCTCTCTCTCTCTTTCTCTGTTTGTGTGTGTGTGTCTTTCTCTGTCTCTCTCTATCTCTCCCATGCTCTCTGTCTCTTAAACACACACACATACATACAAACAACTATGTATCTGTCTGTTACTTCTAGAAATTTCCTCCCCACAGCAAAAGTCCCACATACACACACAGGGCTAGGTTTCTACTCCTGCTAGATACAATCTCCCTAGGAAGATCTCAGAAGAACCGCTAAGAGGACATGTTATCTAGCTGTGGAAGAGGAGTATAAAAGCTAGATGTCAGGTACTTTTGGTATCCCCTCCCCTCTCTGTACCTCCATGTTTTATATTCATTTCAGAAATTTGGGAGCCAGATACAGTTGATGGAGATGACCTCTGACATTTGTCTTCCTGGATCTGGGTTCTCTCACTCAATATCATCTTTTTCACATCCATCCATTTACACAGAAAGATGACTTAAAAACAAAGAGGATTATTGTGCTGAGTGTCTGAAACTAGGCCTGTGATTTTGCAATTGCATGCAGTTTACAGGACTCATTTCTTTATTAATGTGGGGCCTAATGTGGGAGCTACAGGCCCAATGTGGGTGCCTCCACCCCTGTGTGTTGGTCCCTAATTGTGTAAGAAAGTAAACTGAAGTAGCTGTGAAGAGCAAGCCAGTAAAGAGCTGTCCTCTGAATCTGCTAGAGATCCTAGAAAACTTCCCTAATGATGGACATTGAACAGGACATGGGGACCAAATAAACTCTTTCAATCACATTGAGTTATGTCAGGATGTGTCTATTAATAATACAATGTATACTAGAACAATATCGCAGGACTGGCCTTAATTTGTAATCCTCCAAACTTCACCTACTGAGTGCTGGCTTTAAGAATATAATATAAACCAGTATGAACAAATGGAAGTTTAAAGTTGACTAGATCTCAGGGAGAAAACAAGTCAAGGACCAGTACAATACAATTCCATGAGGTCAGATTATTTTAATGAAGTTAATCATCG
Source organism: Peromyscus maniculatus bairdii (assembly GCF_049852395.1). Taxonomy (NCBI): domain Eukaryota; kingdom Metazoa; phylum Chordata; class Mammalia; order Rodentia; family Cricetidae; genus Peromyscus; species Peromyscus maniculatus. The sequence goes on along the minus strand of NC_134874.1, from coordinate 36,264,083 downwards.
AACACATCTCAAGCAGACAGATTCAATAAATACTGCTGAATGAGGGTGACAGAAGAAATAGTGCCTGATGATATATACAGAGACAGGGAAGGAATCTGAGTGTATTTTTAGTATAAGTACCAATCAGAGGGTATAAACAGAGAAGTGAAATCATATGACTTGAGATAGTTAATCATGGGACATATAAGCAGCAATAGTGGTTGCAGGAAGGTCAGTTTAGGAGGCTGGCAAAAGTGTGAAAACATCATGGCTTGTTCACTTTCTGGATCCAGTGTTGGTGAATATACCCACTGCACTCTGTGGAACATGGCTCATGAGGTCAGAATATATGTTAGCACATTGTGACCAGCATATACAACCATTGTAATACACATAACCTGGCTCATGAGATCAGAGCATGTAGGATATTCTGAATCCTGCCCCAGCAGACAACTCATCTCAATTCCTGTATTCTGGTTGGTGAGTTCAGAAGGGATACCATTTCTAGATCATCCAGCATCAGGAAGTTATCCCACCTACAAACCGGCACTGTGTGTCTCCACACTTGAGCTCAAGCAGAACACAGATGAGCCTAGCACAACCAAACTCTGAACACCAAGCATCAATCTAAACATTCCCCAACATAAAGGAAACAGAAGCACTCAAGTAACAAACTAAATCCAGATGAGCCCATGACAAATGCAGAAGTAACATGAAAAACCCAGGACAACATTGTTGTGGCTACATCTTGAGACCCCTGAGCAAGACCACCATAGAGCTGATATCCGATGCAAAACACACAGGGGTTTATTGATAGCAAGCAAGCCCGGGCTTGGTCCATGTCCAACACTCAACACAGTGGGTGGAGGAGGACAGCCCTGACCTCTCAGGGTGAGGGGTTTTTAATGGAAAAACCACAAGCAGGGTGGCACAAGCCTTGGCATCATATGATTGGGTGAGGGTGTGTAACCTTTGGATTTACTGGTTGGGTTACAGTTATCATCTTGGAGGCAGGCCTGGACAAGTCCCAGGCTTTGTCCTTGAGCTGCCATGGGGGTTGGCTGGCCTAGCATGTACTGACTGTGGGAACTGTCTCAGTAGGCCAGGCTCTGTCCTTGAGCTGCCATGGAGGGTGTCTGACCTCACATGTTCAGATAGACCCATGTACGTATCTCTTAGCTGGTGAGGAGTCCCAGACAGTAAACAACTGGCTGGACCTTGAGCAGTCAGAGTACTTACAGAAAGAGAGCTACTGCAAAAACTATGTCATAGCCCTCCCAGAAACTTCTTGCTCAAGTCTCAGGAAACTGAAATTGAGGCCTGATCTCTGGGAGAAGACTGACAGCCTGTTATGGCATCTGCTTGGTCCTTTCAATGTAACTCCTCCCAAAATGATCAATCCTAAAGTAGTGGCCAACAATAAGAGAGACTTCAACCAAATTCAAGGTTGGGTAACAAGGAAAGCCCAATGGAAGATGCATGGATCTCCCTGGGATTGGGAAAAAAAGAGATCTCCTGGGTGAACTGGGGTCAGGTGAGGATGGGAGCATGAGGGGTTGGGTTGGGAGGTGCATGAAGGGGCACTCTACTGAAATAGGTAACTGGAACAGGGGAGCAAAATGGGGTCAGGTAGAACATGATGCAAGGGGAACTCCCCGAAATCTATGAGGATGAACCCAACTAAGATGTCTAGTAATATCGGATACACAGCCTGAACTGGCCATCTCCTGTGATCAGACTGTTGACTACCTCAATTGTCATCAGAGAGTCTTCATCCAGTAACTGATGGAAATAGATGCAGAGACCCACAAAAAACATTAATCATCTTTGGGTTCAGGGAATTCTGCTGAAGAGAGGGAGGAAAGATTGTGGGTTCAGTGGGGTCAAGAACATCCCAAGATAACAGAAAACAACTAACGTGGATCATATGAACTCAGTCTGAACCAACAACCAGAGAGCCTACTTGAGACTGACTAGGCCCTCTACATATATCTGACAGCTGTGTAGCTTGGTCTACTTGTGAAACTCCTAACAATGGTAACAGGGGCTTTTCCTTGGGCTTTGGCTGGCTCTTGGGAACCTATTTGTGAGTCCCTGCTGTGCAGTGCTCTGTTTCCCAACATGTACTGCTCAATATAATCCCAATTGGACAAGTCCTGACTCACAGAAGGATAGAGTACACTGAGATGAGGTCCTTAGATGGACAAGAAAACATGGCTATTACTCTGGGAATATATTGGTGTCACTGGGCAGATACTGTTGTGGGCTGTGGGATGTGAGCACTTTTGAAGATCTGTCAGATCCAGTGCTGGGTGGTGATTAGGATAACCCACATGGCAGGGATCATGTCAAGGAAGGACTGATGCTCCATTAGTGGAAGCAAACTGCCCATGAGTAATGTCCCCAATGGGTAAGGCTTATTATTATGCATGTCTTTCCTGATCTCACCCAGCAGCTTACTCCCCAGCTTGTCCATTGCTGGGACCCCAGGAAAGTTAAAGCACTCTGAGAGCAGTGGGCTATGGAACCCACCTGGTGAGACTTAAGGAGGACAGATCCACAGTGATGCAAACCCGAGTAAAGCCATATGGAACGCCATGACCATTGACCTTCAGCTGTGTCTTGGCCACAGCATACCTCTCTTCCCACCTTGGGTTTGAATTATACTATGTAGCCATTCAGTGTTATACCTTAATGTCCAAGATCTCATATAGAAAACTACACCCAAATGATGTTGATCCTCCATGGATTATAAGAATGAAGTTAAAGATCAAGACCAAAGGGCAAGTGGCATGGCACTCATGACTATGGGATCTGTTCATTGCTGGTTCATTGCCCACCAGAAAGAAGCAGATGGAATCCATACCATGAGAACTCTTTGGGAATGAAAGCTCAGCAGAGTGGGGAGATTGATTGGAAGACAGTGTCTTCTGGAACATAGAAACTATAGGTATTTCATTCTGGAAGCAACTACATATTTTGAGATTGGAGTCAATTTTGGAATACGATCATTGAAGGAGGACATGACACTTTTAAACATGGTCAGTTCAAGGTCATGTATCCCATGCTTTTTAGTGTAAATGAGAGAGGGCTGGGGGAGAGAAAGAACCACAGATTGACTGTATCAGTCATGGCACCTAAAATGTCACTTGGCATTGCCTGACTAGAGACACATGATTAAGATCACACTAACTACTTGGAGAAGACAAGGATATGTCAGAAGAATATTGAGATGACAAATGCCATAACCAACTGGACAACTCTGCTGATGTCAATGCCATTATTTCCTTCCATTGGGTTGACTTGTGTTTCTATAAATCTGAAGTTAAATAAACCCTGCCTCCTGTAAGTAGATCTTTGCCAACTATTAGACCACACATGAGAAAAATTAGTAGTTGGGTGGCTGGAAACAAGAATGTGAGAGAAAATAAAATCACTATAGCTTTTTGCCAAGCCTTGATTGGACCATAGCATGTGACATCACATGGAGTCCAAGTGATGTAAGCTAGATATCAGCCAATAAAAGGGCGCCACCTAGGGCTGGGTTTTGTGTTTGTACTTCAAAGAAGCAGTTGGTTGATGGAAGAGCAGTTGGATTCAGTTGTTTCTCCTGAATTTGGACTTTTCAAATCCTGTTGGATCTCGACTTAGTGAGTATATTCCCCAGGTTTTCAGTTTAGGCTTTTGTCGTTTGTTATCTATTCATTGCTTTATTTACATCTTTGGTTTGGGTTTTGATTTTTGCCTGTAAATGCTTTTTCCTCATTTCACCTCATTTTCCTTTTATCAATTTCTTTCTTTGTCATTTTTGCCTTTGTTCTTGTGTAATTCACACATATGGTGATATATATTATCTCTATAGCATGAGGAATTTGATCATGACTTCCCATATCTATTTTGCATTTTGATCATATTTACATGGTCTATTTCTCTTACCCACTCATTGAATGTAACAAGTACTTTGAAATGATCTAAGGTTCTTTTCCTCTGCTTGTTCAGGATCCCTAGGAAACAAAATGTGACAGTTGTGTTGGTGGAACTGGAATGTTTGAAGTAACACTTTCTCTAGTTCCAAAAGTTTTCCTGAAAAAGGCATTTCATTCCTTTGATGTCCTATTATAGGACTTACCTCAATGTTGTGTGTACGTTCTGCTTTGTGTCAATTTGTATGTGTGGACGAATCCTAATGTTCCTAGGTTAAGGAATTCTGAAAATGAAGTATGGTCTCCTCCTCCTCCTCCTCCTCCTCCTCCTCCTCCTCTTCCTCCTCCTCCTCCTTCTTCTTCTTCTCCTTCTCCTTCTTCTTCTTTTCATTTTTTCAAGACTGGGTTTCTCTGTGTCATTTTGGTGCATGTCCTGATCTCGCTCTGTAGACCAGGCTGGCCTTGAACTTACGTAGATCCTCTTCCTCCTGAATGCTGGGATTAAAGGCATGTTACAACACCACCTGGCAAAGTACGGTCTTCTTAATGTGCTGTTGAATTTGGTGTGAATTATATCTCATTAAGGATACTCTAATTTATGTTACTCAAGGATATTGCCTGATATTGGCTTTTTTTTTTACCTTTTATTTACTTGGTTTGAGAATAAGGGTAATGCATCTTTTATGAGAAAAAGTTGAAAATGCTCTTTCCCTCAGACTTATAGGGTACTGAAATATCTGAGAACATTGCTGTTAGATGTTGAGATAATATAATTCATCAGTGAATTGTCCTGGTCACTGTATGAGTCTTTCTTGATACTCAATACTTTCAGAGTGTTTTATCAAGTTTTATTTCCTAGACTTTAATTTTCCCTTTGACTTATTATTTCCCTCCTTCTTGGATGTATTTTCTTTTTTTATCAGGGGAGGGAGGGAATGGCCAGAGCTTACAGAAGGACAGTGATGCATGGACAGATCTTCCTTTCAGACAAAAGGTCATTAGTAATGATGCACTGGACATTGAGGGAGTTTTATTCCCACCAGACAAAGTGTGTCTTCATGAACTTCATGGTATTTGTGGGAAAGGAGTTGCTTCAACACCAAGAAGCAGGCTTGGTTAATATGAGACCTATGCTACATGATAGAAAATGGGATCTGAAACTTAGGCTACTTGAAGGGCTCATTGATTATATTCACAGGATGGGTGGGAGGGTTATGATCAATGTGTGACTGTGTGACAGCAATGAATCTATTTTGGCTTCTTGGAAAGTAACAGGAGTGTGGTGGGGATACATTGCAGCCCTCTTTGCTAAGGGCATTAGTCCTTGGGGCAAGAACGTGGATGGAAAAAATAATTTAATAATTTAACTGAAAAATAATTTAAAAAATCACTTTGGTTTTTTGCCAAGCCATGATTGGTCCATTGCATGTGACATCACACAGAGTCCTTGTGAGGTAAGCTAGATACTAGCCAATCAAAGGGCACTGCCTGAGGCTGAGTTTTGTCTGTACTTTGGAGAATCGGTTGGTTGGTGGGAGAGCAGTTGGACTCAGTTATTTCCCCCATATACTTGACTTTTTCCCTGACCTGTTGGATCTGGACATAGTGAGTTTGATTCCCAAGTTCTCAGTTTGGCCTTTTGGCAATTGTCTATTCTTGCGGGCCGCAGAAATATATCATAAGAACTCAGCTGGTTATGGCAAAGTCACTACCTGGAGGGATCAGGGAATTCCTCCAGAGGAAGCCAAATCCCAAGGAGTTTTTGGTGTTACTTGGCTTGTTATATATCAGCTGTCTTCTGTTATGAAAATCATGTGTGCCTTCATAGTTTTCCCAATTGACTTTCCCCTAAGAAGGACTAACAGTGTAGACTGATCACTCTCTGGACATACACATTCCAGGTATTTGGAGAACAGCCTCAGGAAAGGCTTTCTCTGGAACCAGTTATCTCCCTTAACCACTTTCAGGGACTACAGGAAACACCACCCAGGTGGACGCCCAACTTCCAAGGACTAACAAGTGATAGCAGCCCACGTACAAGTCTCCTGACTTACAGTAAATTCACAAGAGGACGCCGACTAGGCCAGGTGGACACTAAGTAATAGTTTTACACAATTTAGCTTAGGCCCTCCTTTCTTACAGCCTTACTAACTTTATAGACCTCTAACTACTTACCTAACCACTTCTAGGAATATTTAGATAAACTTCTGTGCTAACAGCTATGCTCAGCCAGAACTCCCAGTTCAAACCTCCCTGTATCACCAGAGGCATCTAGCTGTACACAGGTTGCCTAGAGACTGAGCACACTTTCCCCCACCCTGCAGTAAACGGCAGACAGCTTGAACAGATAGGAGCCACAGGAAAAAAGAAGACAGTTTTATTTTCTCCCATTGACCTAGCAACTTATAGATTTTTAACATCCTTTACCAAACACATTTAAGGTTATAGTTGTGCACATAAGACCCCTCTTCTTAGATATTACCCATATTTAGCCTTTAGTTAATTCATTAGTCACTTCCCCTTTGGGTCACAAATGGTAATTAACAACTAGTGCCCCTCTTTGTAATTCTTATCAACCCTCCATTTGATCCTGATAGCGGACAATCACTGCCTGAGGAAGTTCAGGCTGAGTGTCCTGGGTGGAGGGGAGGATCGTGATTTTGGGGAGATATATAACTGCAAAGCAGAGGACATTAGAAGAGAAGAGAGAAGAGAATGGAAGAACGAGATGGGTAAGAACTTGAGATGAACAAGCTGAGATGGGGAAGAACTAGATTGAAGAGCTGAAAGAGAGGACTAGAGGAACGAGATGGAAGATGAGGAAGAGCCAGGTGGGGAAGAACAAGATGAGGAAGAGCCAGATGAGAGAGAAGGAGACAGGAGAGGAGCTGATAGGGGAAAGAACTAGATAGATGAGAACCTAGAAGGGACAGAACTAGATGAAGGAATTAAGATAGAACATAGAGGGGACAGTAGATAAATATAGAGAGAAATCAGGCAAGAAAGGAGCTAGACATGAGAACAGAACTGAAGCTGTGTATAAAGGATGTTATGCCAGAGGAAATAAAGCGAATGGATCAAAGAACTCTGAGTGCGTAGACTGATTTACCGACCCTAAAGATTCTCTGCTGGTTGATAGAGCCTTCTGCGGACCCTGGGAGGGGACTATCGAGGGGCTGGACCCCCATAGTCCTCGTTAGTCTATTACTTCTTTCTTTGGGTTTTTCAAGACAAAGGTGTAGCTTTGTGCCTCTCCTGCGTCTCGCTCTGTAGACCAGGCTGACCTCGAACTCACAAAGATCTGCCTGCTTCTGCCTCCTGAGTGCTGGGATTAAAGGCTTGAGCTACCACTGCCCGGCATTTCTTTATTTACATTATTGGTTTTGGTAGTAATTTTTCCCTGTAATTCCTTTTTATTCATTTTAAATGATTTTCCTTCTATTAACTTATTTTGGTCATTTTTGGCTGTGTTCTTGTGTTTTTTAAAAATTTAATGTTATGTAGTAAATGCATAGGTTGAGGAATTTGATCATGACTGATATCTGCCTGTACTCTACTTTGATCATATTTCTCTGTTATACTTCACTTCCTGGCCCATTACATTGGACAATTACTTCCTATTATACAAAGGCTATGCCTCTGCCTGCTCATGATCTGGAGTGAACAAAATGTGATACTTGTGTTTGTGGAACTGGCATATTTGTAGTAACACTTTTACTAATTCCAAGTTTTCGCCTGAATTAGGCATTCCATTCCACTGATGTCTGATTTAGGACTTACCTCAGTGTTGTGTGTATGCTGTGCTCTTTGGCTGTTGATGAATCTTGAGTGTTCCTGGTTAAAGACATCTTGAGCATAAAGTCTTATTAACGTGGTGTTGAATTTTATGTGACCTATCAATTACCCTCATTCAGGTTTTTCTAATCTGTCAGTCAAGGATATTGCCTGATACTACGATAATTTTGAAATATCTTATATAGTTTGGAAATTAGGGGAATAACTCTTTTATGAAATGTGCTTGAAACTGTGCCTTCCCTCAGTTTTATGAACTACTGAAATACTTGCCGGTCATTGTTGCTAGCTGTAGAGATTGGAAAGTTGATTTCCAGTGTGTTGGTTTTGGCTCCTGGGATTTAGATTTCCTGTGTCATATTTATATTTATATTTTTCAGTTTTTCTTTATATTTCATCTTTTTTCATACAGTACATCCTGATTGCATCATTCCCTCCTTCCGCTCCTCCCAGTTGCCCCTCAGCTCCTCTCTCCACCAGATCCACTGCTCCTCTGTTTCCCTTGAGAAAAGAGCAGGCTCCAAGGGATAGCAACTGAACATGGAATAACAAGATGCAATAAGATTATATTAAATTTTTTTGTTTTAGTGATAATTTGTACTTATTTTTATTAATTTCCTCAATAAATGTTACCCAATTTTCATTTTTGAAAATTCAGCCTTTTATTTCCCTTTGGTTTCTTTTCTCCTTTAAAGAAAACATTTTTAAAGTTACTGGACTAAATAAATATATAAAGCAATAAGGTGTATTATAGGTAACATATATGTATAATATAATATTTATAACTGTGTATATTATAATAGATGCTGAGTATATTATGTATAATTCTACTAGTTTAGAGTTTGAATTCATTGAACTATATTACATAATCTTGATCAGCTTTGTTAAGGGGTTTGCCTTGTGGCACATCCTTGTAAAGAAGCAGCTCATTCTTTCAGGGATCTCAGGATTTTCTTTTGCATGCCAACTTTACTTATACCAACACTGATCTTTCTTATGATTCCTCATCCACTGCCTTGGGTTTAGGTTCTTCTAGTATTTTTATATCCTTGAAGAGCATCATTAGATTGTTTGGGATATCTCAGATCTCATGACAGGGAATTCCAAGCTATAGCTTTCCCTCCTTAAACTACATTATTTTTCTTTTAGCATTGTGTGCGTCTGAAATTACCCACAAGATAAAGTGGTTGAAATTGAGCAGAACACCATGGGCAGCCACATGGAAGAGGACATTCTTGAAAAGGATTTCAGGATGTTAATATCTCTAGGGTGTGGTTCATTCGGGGAGGTGAAGCTGGCCTGCCACCTTCCCACACATACACGAGTGGCTGTCAAGGTCCTTGAGAAAAACACCAACAGTGTGGCTGACATCAGTACTGAAGTGAACATACTTCAGTCTTTAGGACACAGGAACATCGTTCGATGTTTTCACATGATCGACACATTGACAACCACTTATCTGATTATGGAGTATGTGGCAGGAGAAGATCTGGAGAGCTGCCTCGGGGCACTGGGCTGTTTTAAGGAGGAGGAGGCTAGAGTGATTTTCCGGCAGGTGGTGTCAGCAGTTCACTTCCTCCATCAGAGACACATCGCACACCGTGATATCAAATTGGAAAACATCCTAGTCGATGCAGCAGGAAATGCAAAGCTTTGTGACTTTGGTATGGCAATTGAAATCACAGAGGGGCAGATGTTGGAGGAGATCTGTGGCTCCTTGCTCTATTGGGCCCCAGAGATCTTGGCAAGAAAGCCCTATGATGGACTGGCAGGTGATATGTGGAGCTTGGGTATCGTCCTGTATGTCCTGGTCACAGGGCACTTTCCATACATGGAAGAAACCCTTGAAGGTATGCACAGGGTCATCACCACCACAATGTGTCCCATTCCTTACCATCTGTCAAAACCCTGTTATTTCATCATTGCCCGACTACTCATGGTCCCTATCTGGTACCGATTCACAATCTGTCAGCTTGTGGAACGACCATGGCTGGGCCCCATTCAAGAACATGTACTGCCTGCCACCAAAGAAATCCTGCCCAGGGTCGTGGAGACCATGTGCACCATCGGCTATACCTGTGAGGAGATTGTTTCATTCCTAACTCACAGGCAAGAAGATAATCATGTAACGGCTACATGCAACATTCTCAAACATCAGTTGAGTGGTGGGGACAGCCATCAGCAAGATCAGATGCCCTGGTTAACTAGCAGCCCTCCAGGTCCTGTTTGCCTCCCTCTCCCCTTGACAAGGAGAGCCAGTGAACCAGCATTTACAACCAGTACACAAGCTGGGAAGAGTCACGTTAAGGTGGAGGGTGTGGAAGAAAGAGGCAAAGGATGTAGAAGCTACAGCATGCCTCACAGACTCTCCTTCCTGGAGGCGATGCCCGTTTCAGACAACACAGTCCCAGAAATAGATGCTCTTGTGGCTGATGTCATCAACACTGCTACAGAGGACACTGAAGTCAAAAGGAATTCTGTTGACCCCCTGCCTGGCAATCTCTCTTCTCCCGAATCAGTCTTCGAGGCTACACCCATGGAATTTCTGAACCTGGGCTTCTGTGAAGAAGATTCATCCCAGGGGTCAGACACTCCCAGTGACCAGCCCCAGGTGGCACCCATGACATCTAGATCCAGGACACTCAGGATCTGGAAACTGGTGAGGAAGCAAATTTCCCATGCACTGAGAGCACTGTGCTGCTGCTGCTGCTGCTGCTGCTGCTGCTGCTGCCTGCCCACCCCAAGGTGAGCCCTGAACCCTTGCATCAGGGGTTCAAGGAAAAGAGGGGACAGTGGAGACCAGTTGGTTGGGCCACACAGATGAATTCCTACATTGTATTTTCAATATACTATTTCAATATCCTATTTAAATGAAACGTTGTACCCACTCAGAGGGCCCAGAATTTAGATATGTGGTACATTAGATGGCAAATTCACAGCTTCCTGTTCATGTAAAGTCCTAGAAGGCTGAGGCAAAAGCAGGTAGCATAGCATGGGAAACACAGCATGGGAAGGAAGGGAGGAGAGTTTGGCTAAATAGGGCAATGATTCAGAATGGAGAAATCAGGGGAGGAATATGGCACAGAACTTTGATCTGCCAAAGTCACTAATAGAGGTGCTTTCATGTTTCTTTCTGCTTTGAAGTGTGGAAACTGAAATGGCCCAATAGAATTCAGACCTCGTGAGGAGCCACGGAAGGGACCCAAGACAGATCGCCAGAGTGCCAGCTCCCTCCAACACAGAGCAACAGGCTCCTGCCTGCATTCATCCTCCAGCAACTGGGGCTGAGCTGCCAATCTGCATCTCTTTCAGCTCAATTCAGCTTCAGAACTGTTGTGGGACAATTGGGGGTCATAAGGCATATGGCTCCCATGACCCTCTACCTTCCTAGCTTTGGTTGTGCTTGTAGGACCACTCACACTTCATGGAAAACAGCAGCCTCTACAAACAGGAAGGACTTCATACCAATCACGGGTGCTCATCATCTTTAACCCTCCAACTTACTCTGTGACTGCCTTATGGACAAAACAGCAAGACCTGTGCAAATCCTCTGGAGAATGGAGGTGGGTGAAGGAGATAAAGGGGACTAATTGGGAAACAGTTTCGAGACAGGAAAAGGGGACATGAGAGTTGTTGTAGAATAAGGAGTAGAGTCTGTCCTGAGGAACTTCCTGTCAACAAAATGACATGAAGGAGATGTGTGTGTGCTGACCTGTGACAGGGGCCATGCACAGTCTAGAGCAGAACAAACCTCCCCTAAAGTGCAGAGTGGGAGGGAGCTAGGAAGAGCCAGCAATGTGGAGGAGAGGGCCTGCTCTGATGGTTCCTACCATGTGTCAAGGCACACAAGTAGGATGTTGACTTGGAAATAACATCCTGTTCTTTCCTACAGATCTGGGGTGAAGCAGGAGAAAGATGCCGCACTATTGCTCAGTGGAGTCCTGTCCTCTTATTGCTGAGTAAGTCCTGTCTGTTAAAGTCACTAAGAGAGGCACTTTCCTTTTTCTTTCAGGTTTTTTTTTTTTTTTTTTTTTGGTTTTTCGAGGCAGGGTTTCTCTGTGTAGCTTTGCGCCTTTCCTGGAGCTCACTTGGTAGCCCAGGCTGGCCTCGAACTCACAGAGATCCGCCTGGCTCTGCCTCCCGAGTGCTGGGATTAAAGGCGTGCGCCACCAACGCCCGGCTTTCTTTCAGGTTTTATTTGGTAAAAGTGAACTGGTGTATTTGAACTACAGTCTTGGTGTGATGTAGTGCAACAGGAAGGATCCAGGCTGGAAATCTGTGTCCTGTGTGATGATACGTTAGGACCACAGTTTCCAGTATCCATCATCCAGGTTAGGGTATCAGCTGCCATCTTCCCCATCCTTCACCTCATTGCTGCCCCTGCACTGTTGCTGAACATCCCTGAGAGTCACGTGTAGCATCAACCCAATGAATGTCTACATCCCTCATGGTTCCTGTAGGACCAGGGTTCCACGACATCTAAAAGGGCTGCCTCTGTCAACAGGACAGACTTGCACATAGATCTCAGGCTTCCCTCTTCTTTGATTCATTCATCACCTCCAAACTGCTTTCTGACTGTCTTTCAGAAGAACTACAGCAACTGTAAATCCACTGGGAGATGGGAGAATGGAGATAAGGGGGAGGAACAGGGGAAAGGAGGTGGAAAGGATAAAGAGAGGACCTGTAGAGAGGGGTAGAGTGTGTCCAGAGGAGCTTACCTGAAATGAGTGGAGAAAAGGAGGCTTTGCTGGGGTAGGTTTTGAAGAAGTGAGACCAGGAACGAATGTCTCAAACAGAGCAAAATGTGACCTCAGCTTTAGAGCCAGCAATGAGGTGGAAGGCCTTGCTTGTGCTTGGCATATGTCAAGGTAGAGAACTATGAGGATGCTTTGGAAGGGATTCTGATTCTGGACTATTGAAGAAGGGTGTTGCAAGAGAAGGGTGGCTGCATCATGCAGTGGGGTCCTCTGCTGGTCTTGTCTGTCATGGCCTTTGGCAGATCTGATGACATCTATGTCTTTTTCTCCATAGCCTCCTCCATGGTGCCTCCAACCTCCTGATCCAAAAATTCTGCATCATTTTTCCATCTCATAGAGGCATTTATAACTGATATTTGACCTTACATTAACATTGTTCTACTCCAATGTGGGAAGGTAAGTAGGCATTGCCAGGCCTGATGCTGAGTATTGCCTTTACAAAAACAGCAGCGATGGGAATTCTTTATGACCAATGACCACCATTGGGGTCAGACTCAGAAGGAAACCTTGATCACCATGGATCTCTTAATGACAGCCCCTGGTGCAGTGTGAAGCACTGGTTGAGTTGTAGTGTCTCAACTGTTTTCCAGGACACCTTCCAGTTAGGGAGCAGCTCACTGATTTGGCAAGGGGAAATGAACTTGACAGGGAATCCAGGGTCCTAATCTGTATGAATCATGCACCTGAAGGTAAGATTGAGTACAGTAAGTATCTGTGTGTGGCAGAAGATAAGTCTCTAAAGTCTGGTCTTGATGTGCTGAAAAGGATCCCTTCAAGTAGCATGTGCCAGCATCCCTGACACAGAGGGAAAGTTATCATTGACTTGCTCAACTGAAGAGCAATGGGAGACTGAGAGACTGCAGAGGTGTGACAAGGGAGGAACCAGCTTCTCTGCTGCAGTTGACCTCAAGCTCCACTCTGACCATCTGATCCTGGGCTGTTAGCAAACACTGATGCATGTTAAAGTCTTTGGCCAGATCTTCCCAGTGGATGATAGCCAGCTTGTGTTGTCACTGACTTCTAGAACCCTGACCATCTGGAGAGTCCCAAGTGCACAATACAAGATCAGTCAGTTTGTTCAGGAAGAGAGAGAGAGAGAAATTTTCAGTTTGTGGGTATCACCTGGTGTCAGACTGTGTTTCTGCTGCATATCAGTGAAGGCAGGGCTGAGAAACGGTTGAGGAGTCTGTTGAAATCTGTTAATGAATAGGGAAATTTCCTGAATCCTCATTTTATATATTTTACTCTTTTTGAGACTGGATCTCACCTTATGGCCCTGGCTATCCTGATACTCTCTGTGTAGAACATACAGCTCTGAAACTCATAGAGATTGACCCCCTTTCTCTGCTTCCTGAGTGCTGTGATTACACATGTGGACTCCCATGCCTGGCTTCACATACTGTTTGTATAGCATCAATGGTAAATTTCTCCAAACATTTGAAGGAAAGGAGACAAGTCCTATCCTTCTTTCATCTCAACAGTGTCAGGGATTGAACTGAAGTTTCTTTCATCCAGGATGGACTACAAACAGCAGCAAAGTCCAAATCTAACTTTCAGAATAGAAGTCTATGTCCACCAGTGAACAGATACCTGGAGGTGAGAACTGCTGTCATGAATTCTTCTGGGGACACCAGTCAGTGGGCTGGAGGCGGTATGTCCTAGCTGATACATTCTTGGAAACAAGGCACAGAGCATGCAAAGGCTACTCTCTAATCCTCTTTTCACAGGATCCTCACCTGCAGTCCAGGCACAAATCACATGACTTCAACCTGACCAATCAGGAGAGTCCAGATTGGCTACCTGGTCTGATTAATTGAGTTCTTTCCATTTGAGCCTTGAGATCACAGCTGAGGACTCAAGGTGGGTCACTGGGACAGCTGGTGCCTGTCTTGGGATGTTGAAAGCAGGGCTCTCACTTTAAGGACACCAGTGGCAGAGGCAGTGCATGAAGCCAAAGATTCTAGATAGCAGCTTCCAGTTCTATTTATCTGACACACAGATTCTGTCTGCTTGTCTGCTGACTTCAACGACTCCTCTTGATCATGGGTCCCACAATGCTTTTGCTATTTGTCAAAACCACTTTGGGTTGCTTTTAGGCCACTGAATCTTGTTCATACTCCCTAGCTAATGGAGAGCCAGGGCTGCAGGTTTCTGGATTCTGAACCAACTAGGACCTGTACACCCCACTCTAGACAGTGCATGATGGTAGAGGTGATCAGCCTCCCAAGAATATTGTGGACAGTTTCAGGAAGACCACTGTCCTATTCCATGTCCTGAGTGTTCTGTTGTTCATGTTCTGATGCCTATAACCTGCAGATTTTGCATATGAAAAAGAAAGTGACCTTTGTCTTTGGGACAAGCTTGTTACACGTAATACAGTCATCCTCAGTTGTATCTGTTTTCTGAAAAATGTGTAAATTTCACTCTTTGGGGGTGAGTATGTGCTCTTTCCCCTGTATGCTCTTCATTTATTTATTCCATTTACTTATTTATTTATCCATTTGTTTATTTATTTATCTATTTATTTATTTCTCTCTATATACATATATATATTCATTCTCTGTGTCTTTTACATCAGGTATTTTGATTACATTCATGTCCCCATCATTTCACATCTGCCCTCCACCCCTACAACTGCCCCAATACAACAAAATTTAACAAAAAAAGGAAACATAAGGTAAAATTAAAAAGGGGGAAAAGGGGGAAACTTAAAGGTTTCCTCATGGAAGCTGCAGTGACC
Organism: Peromyscus maniculatus bairdii; assembly: GCF_049852395.1. Taxonomy (NCBI): domain Eukaryota; kingdom Metazoa; phylum Chordata; class Mammalia; order Rodentia; family Cricetidae; genus Peromyscus; species Peromyscus maniculatus. Next base: position 36,248,892 of record NC_134874.1, on the reverse strand, counting down.
GAGTGTGACAGAGTGAGTCACACTGTGAACCCCTCTGTCCACATATCTTCACTTGTTAGTGCTCATTGCAGAGTCACTGGTCTGGTTCCAGGCCTTCAGTGTCTATGACACTAATTTTATGTTTGATACTGTCATCTGTCCTTTGCATTTGGCACATTAACTTTTTTCACTGACTTCAATATCACAAGTGCCACAGTACAAACCCACTTCTAAATAAAGTGTCATGATTGAGCTGGAGATGGAGAGCAGAGGAAGATAACCAGGGATTGCAGAGGCAGCAGGAAAGAATTGACTAAGGGAGGAATTTAGAGAGAATGGGAGAGACAGATAGGAGGAGCCATGGGGAGAGGGATGCACAGTAGGTCTAGCTTAAGTGCTGCATATTTCAAATTCCCCAAGAGTCTCTTCCCCATGTTTGTCCTCTTTAAAGTGATGAGCTCTCTACATCAGGAGACACAGGGTGACGATTTGCAGGTGTGGCCTGAGACAGCAGAAGCAGGAGCTCTGCAGGAATTCCAGATGGCAGTGTGCCCACTTCCCCAGCATGAAGGGTCTGTGTCCAGCACAGGAGGAGGTGAGCCAATTACCATAGATTTCCCTCCAGAAAATCCTCATTATCAAGGTAATATGATCAAGGGCTGGTGTTTCACAGCATCCTCCTCAATGGGGGCCATGAGCCATTATCACGTGCAAGCTGCCCTTGAACATGCAGACCCTGTGGACCAGACTGCAGGGGAATAACTAGCAGTACTCATTAACCTGTCCACCCTTTAGGTTTCTGATCCTAGTGAAATGTTTCCCCACATGAGGGGAAGGAAGCTCCTTCCTCTCCTTCCTCTCCCTCCTTCCCTGCTGTTGAATTTGAAGCCTTCATTTATCTCTGTGTCCTGACTATCAGAAAAGACATAGCCCCACTGAATGCTGGTCTAGTTTATATGATTTTGAAGGGGCCTCACTGTACGGAGTTCCATCAAAACCATATTTGTCTCCTAACAGGAAAGTGACAGCAAGCTGGAGGAAAATGGGTACCACTTTGGATGGAATGCTGGGACATTGCTCCACTTTGGAAGTGAGTAGGCCTTAGCTAGCCTAGGTCACAGTGGTCAGAGGTGGGGTCAGCACTCCTAAAACTACTTTGTATCCAGTTCCACTGGGTACAGCGGTCAGGCCTAGACATCCTTGTTGACCATAGAGCTATAGCTTTCTGCTAGGCTGTCTGCTTGCTTGTCCTGCTGGGATAATTGTTTAAACTGTTTTCCCGTGCACCTGACAGGCAGATGGCCTCTCCATTCAGTGAAGGATGGCCACTCTGAATGGAATGATTGTCAAGGCTCATTTCTGGGCAGCACATGGCTGAAAGCATCACTGAGACCACTATCTAACAGCCTGTAGTAGATGATTAGTTTTTGGTTTCTGGTCTAAACTTGACTCTGCCTTAGAGGTTAGGAAGAATGAGGCTTCTCAGGCAGGTCTGCCTCAATCCCAAGGGTAGGTGATCATTTAGCTTGTGTTACAGAAGAAGAGAAAAAGAGGGAGAGGAAGGAGAGGAAGGGAGGGAGGGAGGGAGGGAGGGGGAGAGAGAGAAAGAGAGAGAGAGAGAGAGAGAGAGAGAGAGAGAGAGAGAGAGAGAGAGAGAAACAGCTGAGGCATGGCTACAGAGGATATTGAGATAACTTGGTGTAGGTGGCACATCTCTCCCCTCTGATCTTAATACCATTGAGAAGGAACACTTTGAATCAAAGATGGTGAACATCTTCTCAACACCTGTATGTTGTGACATCCATTCTGTCCCTGGACAGTGACTTAGTCTGTGTTGTTTCCAGAGACTGGGGCATGGGGATTCACACAACCTAGCAAGGGAAACCAGCCAAGAGACAATGACCTGCTTGCTCCTCAGCCAATGCCTGGTCTGTTGGTCAATGAGTAACCACTCCGGCAGGCTTCACCCTGATGCACTTAATCGAAACCAGGGCTTGTAGAAGGGAGTCTTGGGTACTATGGCCAGGCATGCAAACTCTCAGGAGACAGCACATGTACACCAGGGCCCTAAACCCTGGTAATAGTCTTTGAGAATGTGGATGTCAGGAAACAGAGTTGATGCATAAGAGGCCAGGTGAGTATAATGTGAACTTTTTATATCCCTGGCCACTGCAAGGAGCATGTGGTCGCCTTTAGATAGTTACATGAGAGAAGTCAGCTTATGATCAGACTCACACACTCAACACCCTCCTTCCCCCACTGCCTGCCTCCTGGAAGCAGTAGGAACAGGTGCAGACAATACATGCTCTTGGTACCAAGAACTTTCCACACACTACCCCAAAGTCGCTCAGTAGTGTTCACTTCCTTGTGGAGAAAAGAGAGTCCGCTTGATCCCGGGTAGCTTGCTCTTTTGCACAGTCTGACTGGTTGGGAATGTTTAAATCACTCTTAGTTCATTGACACAGATTGGATGACTGTTGTGGTAACAGCCTGAGTCTCTTGTATCTGAGAGGTCAACCCCACACCTCTCATTGACATCCTTTCTTTCCTCAGATCTGCAGGTTCTGCTGGATATGTTCTGAGACAAAGCTCATCTTCTCCGTATGTGCATCCTGTCTCATCTAGGCAAGTGTTCAGTGAGCTGGGTGCAGGAAGCACAGCGTCTAGAAACAGACATGTTGGTGAAACTGCATTTCCTTCTTGATCCTAGAGCCCGTTTATGGGACAGTAGCAGAGCAGCTAGGACAAACCAATCCCTGCAATCAGGGCTTCTCAAGGAGACCCCACTGAGTTCTCCCACAGGAAGTCACATGGGAAGAAAAAAGTCATTATCCCTGCCTCATTAGGTCCTGAACTCCACCAGAAATAAACCAGCTGTTATCTGAAAGGCCACAGGTCTATGGTGGTGAATGAATCTTTCTGCCAGCCTCATCTATGGTCTAACATAAGCTTTTTCTTCTAGGTGCCTGGCCATATCCTGAATCGTGGACCCGGAGAATTCCTGACTTGCATGTGTGCACACTGAGCATTGGTGACATGGAGGGAAAAGAGCACCTCTCCCCTCCCCTTCCTGGCAGACTAGCATGCCATTGTCTGAGCTCCAGAAGAACTCAGAGGCTCCACACAGCAACAGGAGGACATGCTGTGGAGGACGATGACATGGTTTCTCTTCCATCATCCAGCTACAGACAACCACCCCAAATAACCAACAAGACCTGGGGAATCTACAGGAGCATCCTTTTGTGGAAGCCTCCCAGTGTTGAATCCTGCCCAACTTAGACCCATCTACATTTTGACAGTTCAGAAAGTCACCTATGCCTCTCTGTCTTCACAGATAACAAAGAAAACCTGCCCAAGCAGTTAAAGAAATATCTCAGAAGAGCCTTGGGAATTAAATGTGCTTCTCTTTCTGAACTCTAGAGTGGATCTCCTGAGAAGGGCAGTACCCATGGACCACCTGTCCCAGGCCTCCAATAACATGAAGAGGCAGAACTTGAGGTCATACATTTGGCCCATCTCTCCCTGGTATAATCCAGAGACAATTTACAAAGCAATACTAAAGTATTTAATTAGAATTCCAACATAATTTCTATAAATTGGCATTCAGAATGCTTTTACCCCTGAAAGAGAGAAATCCAAAGCTATATGAGCTCCCCGCTTCTACCAGTTGTTATTCTAAAGGTGACAGATGTTTGCACTTCATCTATAGACTCAGCAAAACCCAGTCTGATGCTCAAACACAAGATGCATCAACCAATGGGACCTAGACCTGGAAGACATGGCCAAGGACAGGAGAGATCCCTCCACACCCAGATCTTCTTCTTCTAGGACTTCCCACCAAGCCTCAGAGATCCATAAAGGGCTACATGGAAGTAATGGAGACTGGATATGTGGAACAGAACAGAAAGCTCAGAAACAGACCCAGTGAAATCCTGCCAGCTGATTTTCTCATGGTCACCCATGGAAATCCAGGCAGAGAGAATGCCTTGTCCACAAATGATTGTAGAAGAAGATTTAAAATCCAATAAGAAACCCATTGAAAAACTGAACACAGTCAGCATTTCTATTGACCTCAAATACAAACATTATAATGCTCACATAAAGTTATAGAAGAGGACTACATGATTTCCTGCCTTATAGAAAGGAAGATCAAAAATAACACAGAATAGATGAACTGTGGACTCGGGAGCCCTGCTGCCACCAGCCATGAAAATACAGAAGCTGGAGCATGGCTGGAGCAGACACTCCCCCAGGACATCTAAAGAGAGAACCTGGCCCCTGACACACCCCAGCAGACAACAAATCCCTGACAGTGAACGTTGTGTGGCTATGAAGAGGTGGAGGTGTAGTATGTGCTGTGTGGTGTGAGGATGGCTGAAACCTATCACATTGTGTGGGATGGAGATGAGCTGTCCAGCTGATCTGATAACAGCACTGTATTGATGATCCAGTCAGCTGGGGAAAGCAGCAGGTCTGACACCTAGATAATCACATGTGCTACGCATGCCTCTGCCACTATTAACAACTTACATACAGTGCCATGACTGTATATGTATGAAGGACTCCCCTCACCCACATTCTCCACAGAGTTCTCTAGGTATTAGGCCTAGGTATTCAACTCCCTTCTGATGTCCCACATACAATGCTAGATTCTAGACCATGCTAGACAAGCCTCCAACCACAATGTCCTAAGACATGGGGAAATGTACCAGGCCCTGTTGCACACTTTATCTTCTGACAAGGACACACAGTTACTGCTTGGTTCAAACACTCCTGGAATCTTCCTGCACTGACATACAACACTAGGTATAATGCAACGTGGGACACTACAGCCATGCCACCTCACTTGTACTACCAGCTGTCAGACCATGATAAACAACCTCTACAACACACACACACACACACACACACACACACACACACACACAGCCTCTAATACACTTCTAAGTCTTGGGCCATGAATGACTTCTCACCCAACCACACATTGACTGCTAGGTATCCGGCATTGCTAAACCCTCAGACATACCTTACATGTATTCCTAGGTCTGGATCTGGTATGTCACCCACATAATCCTTTATTAACAGCTACTTATCTGGCCATATAGGACACTCTCTTGGTACTGTACCCAAATACTCTGCTAGTATTGGACCCCACTTGACATCTCATCGTCCACTGCCAACCAACTTCAAAATGTGATCAGACCTTGACAGACACCAGCTCAGCCATGAGCTGACACACACTCAGTAGGGATTGTGCAGAGCTCGACACCCCATTCTCCCACTGCTCCCCTCTGACATAGTTATCATCAAACACAATGGACACACCTCCACCCCTGTGACCACACATCCACTCTAGGTACCAGGTCCAGTTTGACCTCACACCCCACATTAATCGACAGCCATCAGACCATGCTGGGAACATTCCCCCTGTCAGGTCTTGCACAATACCTAGCACTTAGCATTGACGGACCCCCTCCTTCTGCTGAAGATACATCCACGCTGCTAGGCATCAGCTTCTACTGGACTCCTTCCTATGCTATACCATGTGCTGGGTCTCAGGCTCTACTGCTAGTTACTGGGCCATGCTGGACATTAACCCCTGTCCAAACCACAGTGCATATAAAGTGATGTGTGTCAGGTTCACTTGAGCACCAGGCTCCATCACATGGGACATGCTAGGTATCCGACAATGTTGACACACACCCTTACCCCCAATATACACTACTGGCCCAGTGAACACTGCAATTTTAAGGCTCTTCTAGACACCTCCATCACTGACATATCAAGTTTCTTGCTATCAGACACTACCACTCTGTGCAGATTTCAGTCATGTATATTGAAGTATATTGTATGCATATACAATAATTGGCTTCAAGTCTTACCCAAAATAGCACCATTCTGTTGACAACATACACTACCAGACAGGGGTATGGGTCTAAGCACAGCTGAGAATTAGCAGGGCTATTGTGGCAGCAGGATGGGTGAGGAAAGAGAAACTTATTAGATGAGGCCTGTTATCCTGCACAACATCCGGGTTAGGACTGGGGAGTCCTGAGGATGTGATACACAGTAGGGCATCCAGGCCTCAGGCAGGTGTGCAGCAAAGCCTGAAACCAAGCAGTGTGTTTCAGGCTATAGTGGCAGGGGTAGGAGTGTCCAGCAGGGCAGTGGTACATGGGTGGGTTTGGCAGCAGGACTAGGGGGCAGTAGCCAACAATGTGCTTCTGCTGCTAGGTGTCCATTACCTACAGCCCATCTCTCTCTCTCTCTCCTCTCTCTCTCCCTCCTCTCCCCTCTCTCCTCTCTTGCTCCTCTCTCTCTCTCCCTTCCTCCCCCTGATTGTCCCCCCCCCACATGTATATATGTACATCTAAGCCACTATACTTATAGGTATATACTTGCCTAGAGACAAAGACTTCCAATACATACGATTTGACTGGTTCTTCAGGGTATTGCCTGCATTATAGGCAAAGCCACCCCCCATCAATACATAAAATATACATACACACACACACACACACACACACACACACACACACACACTAGTGCAGTTATGTGGCAGGTTCTGTTAGATATACACCTGCCTTAGAGTCAAAGCCTTCCAAACAGGGCTAGGTGTCAGCTTCTGTTAGGTCCACCCTTTCCTACAGCCAATATTCCTCTTACGCAGCTAGGTATCCTGACCTCCTAGAGATCCACTGTGATATAGTAAAGTCCCATGCACAAGGCTAGGCATCACATCCTGCTAGGAACCCCGGACACAGGCAAACACCCAGGCACAGCTCTCATATTCATATAAGGCAAGTGTCAGGCTCAGGCACTTGTCTCTAGCCTTACAACCAAAGTTCCACATACACAAACATGGTTAGGTTTTAGGATCTGCTAGGTGCCTTTTTCCCCACAGCAAAACACCAGGTTAACAAACATATAAACATAGAAATGCAAGCATGCACACATGAACATATGCAAACAATCATGCATGCAGGCCTGTGGGAACCCTCTCCAGGAGTTTTTCCCGAAGCCCCATGAATGGAGCTATGGATTTAGGGGAAGGCTAGGACTTGACACCTACCTCTGCATGTGTGGCATTGTTGTAGAATTGGGGTCTTCCTTTTAGGACCGGACAAGTTGTCATGTATGTGTTTATAGCTTTGGCTGTAAGGGTGGGAATACAATGCTACCATTGACACCTAGACCTGTGTGGAGAGCTAGTGCTTAAAATAGAAAGAAGTCCATTAGGACTTGACTTTGTGTGTGTGTGTGTGTGTGTGTGTGTGTGTGTGTGTGTGTGTGTGTGTGTGTTTGTGCTTTAGCAAGGTGAAGTAATACCTAGGTCTTGACATACCTACCTTACAGCCAAAGGCCTTCATACACATATATGGCTCACTATCAGTTCCTGCTGGATAAAACCTTCCTTACAGCCTAGCCAAACTGACACAAATCTCAGAATCTGCTAGGAATACCATACTCTATTGAACAGACCCACCAATGACTAGGGTATCATGTCCTCCTCAGTATCACCTCCCCTAAAGGAAACCTTCAACTATATATTCATGGTGAGGTGTCACAACATGCTAGGTACCCTAATCTCTACATCCAATGTTACAGGTACACAGAGATGGTGTTAAGTCATTCTGACTGCCCCCTGCCTTATAATCAGTCTCTCTCTCTCTCTCTCTCTCTCTCTCTCTCTCTCTCTCTCTCTCTCTCTCTCTCTTCTCTCTCTCTCTCATACACACACAACTGTGTTTCTTTTACTTCTAGACATTTTCTCCCCATAGTAAAAGTCCCACATACACACACAGGACTAGGTTTCTACTCCTACTAGATACCATCTCCCTAGTAGGATTTCAGGAGGATCTCTAAGAGGACATGGTATCTAGCTGTGGAAGAAGAATATATACAGTCAAAGCTAGACACACAAAGCTAGTGTCAGGTACTTTTGGTATCCCCTCCCCTCTCTGTACCTCCATGTTTTATACTCACTTCAGATGTTTGAGAGCCAGAAACAGCTGACGGAGATGACCTCTGGCATTTGTCTTTCTGGATCTGGGTTCTCTCACTCAATATCATCTTTTTCACATTCATCCAATACAAAGAAAGATGCTTAAAAACAAAGAGAATTATTGTGCTGAGTATCTGAAAGTAGTCCTGTGATTTTGCTGTTTCATGAAGTTTACAGGATTCATTTCTTTATTAATGCCTAAAGTGGGAGATCAGGCCCCATGTGGGTGCCTTCATCTCTGTATGTCGGTCCTGAATTGTGTAAGAAAGTAAAGTGAAGTAGCCCTGAAGAGCAAGTCGGTAAAGAACTGTCCTCTGAATCTACTGGAGTTCCTAGAAAACTTCCCTAATGATGGACATTGAACAGGACATGGGAGCCAAATGAACTATTTCTACCATATTGGGTTATATCAGGATGTATCTATAAACAATACAAAGTATACTAGGACAGTTTCCCAGGACTGGCCTCAATTTGTAATCCTCCAAACTTCACCTACTGACCACTGGCTTTAACAATGTAATATAAACATATATAAACAAATAGAAGTTTTAAGGTTGACTAGATCTCAGGGAGAAAACAAATCAAGGACCAGTACAATACAAATCCATGGAGTGAGGTTATTTTAATGAAGTTAATCATAGGACACATCTCAAGCAGACAGGTTGGAGAAATACTGCTGAATGAGGATAGACACAAGAAATAGTGCCCAATGATATATATATAGAGAGCCAGGGGAGAAATCTGAGTGTATTTTTTAATATGATAAGCACCAGTCAGAGGGTATAAACAGAGGAGTGAAATCATATGACTTGAGATAGCTAATCATGGGGCATGTAATCAGTAACATTGGTTGCTGAAACTTCAGGAGGCAGGCAGAACTGTGAAAACATCATGGCTTGTTAATGCTCTGGATTATACACTTTGGTGAATATACCCATGTCACTCTGTGGAACATGGCTCATGGGGTCAGAATATATGTTAGCACATCATGATCAGCACACACAACCACTGTAATAGACATAACCTGGCTCATGAGATCAGAGGATGTGAGCCTTTCTGAATCCTGCCCCAGCACACATCTCATCTCAACTCCTGCATTCTGGTTGGTGAGATCAGAAGGGATAGCACTGCTAGATCATCCAGCATCAGGAAGTTATTCCATCTACAAACCATCACTGTGTGTCTCCACACCTGAGCTCAAGCATAACACAGATGAACCTAGCCCAGCCATACCAAGGATTAATCCAAATACTCCCCAACAGAAAGCAAACAGAAACATTCAAGTAACAAACTAAATCCAGATGAGCAAGAAGTAACATGAAAATCCAGGACAACATAACTCCTCCCCAAATGACCAATCACAAAGTAGTGGCCAACAATAAGAGAGACTTAACCAAATTCAAGGCTGTGTAACAAGGAAAGCCTGATGGCAGATGCATAGATCTCCCTGAAAGGGGGAAATAAAAGAATATCTCCTGGGAGCAGGTGAGGATGGGAGCATGAGGGTTTGGGTTGGGAGGTGCATGAAGGGGCACTCTACTGAGAGATGACTGGAACAGGGGAGCCTAATGGGGCCAGGTAGAACATGATGCATGGGGAACTCCCCAAAATCTATAAGGATGATCCCAGCTAAGACTTTTAGTAATAGTGGATACACAGCCTGAACTGGGCATCTCTAGTGGTCAGTTTGATGGCTACCTCAATTGTCATCAGGGAGCCCTCATTCAGTAACTGATGGAAACAGATGCAGAGACCCACAGCCAAACATTAGGCCTCTTTGGGTTCAGGGAATCCTACTGAAGAGAGGGAAGAAGGATTATAGGTGTCAGAGGGGTCAAGAACATCCAAAGATAACAGAACAAACTAATCTGGCCCATAGAAATTCACAGAGTCTGAACCAACAACCAGGGAACCCACATGGCAATGACTTGGCCCTCTACATATATCTGACAGCTGTGTAGCTTGGTCTACTTGTGGGACTCCTAACAATGGTAACAGGGGCTATCCCTTGGGCTTTGGCTGGCTCTTGGAAACCTATTTGTGAGTCCCTGCTGTGCAGTGCTCTGCTTCCCAACATGTACTGCTCAGTATAATCCCAATTGGACAAGTCCTTACTCACAGAAGGATAGAGAACACTGAGATGAGGTCTGTAGAAGGACAAGAAAACATGGCTATTACTCTGGGAATATATTGGTGTCATTGGGCAGATACTGTTGTGGGCTGTGGGATGTGAGCACTTTTGAAGATCTGGCAGACCCAGTGCTGGGTGGTGATTAGGATAACCCATATGACAGGGACCCACAAGGAAGGACTGATGCTCCACTGGTGGAAACAAACTGCCCATGAGTAATGTCCCCAATGGGTAAGGTTTGTTATTATGCATGCCTTTCCTGACCTCAACCAGCAGGTTACTCCCCAACTTGCCCATTGCTGGTGCCCCAGGAAAGTTAAAGCACTCTGAGAGCAGTGGGCTATGGAGACCACCTGGTGAGACTTAAGGAGGACAGCTCCACAGTGATGCCAACCCCAGTAAAGCAAAGTGGAATGCCATGACCATTGACCTTCAGCTGTGTCTTCGCCACAGCATACCTCCCTTCCCACCTTGGTTTTGAATTATAATGCATAGACATTCAGTGTCAAATGTTAATGACCAATATCTCATATAGAAAACAACACCCAAATGATGTTGATCCTCCATGGACTGTAAGAATGAAGTTAAAGACTAAGGCCAAAGGGCAAGTGGCATGACACTCATGACTATGGGATCTGTTCATTGATGGTTCATTGCGCACCAGAAAAAAAACAGATGGAATCCATACCATGAGAACTCTTTGGGAATGAAAGCTCAGCAGAGTGGGGAGATTGGATGAAGGTAAAAGTTTCCATAGCAGCCCATGCCACGAGCAGCTGAGTGGGTAAGAGGCCTTATTTCCTACACTAACACACCTTATACCTTATACCAGGCAAGTGTTCCCCAATCACTAAGGAGTGACAGGGGATCTGTCATCACCCTCAGGTACTCTGTCTTTTCTGCAGCCATCACTGAGCCAGTCCTGGACACTTCTCTGGTACCCTGACTCACATGTAGACACAACTGAAGATTCTGACTCTAACTTGTATTGATGAATTCTCAGGGATCACATGGTTCTGTGGGTAAGACAAAGGGAGAACACTACCCATTTTCAGTCCTTGTGAGACTTTTGGCCCCTCCTTTCATCTAAACACTCCCCTTCAAATCAAGATTGGGACTGAACTTCAGAGTCTCAGAGCTCAATGAACACTGGCTTGAAAATCTTCTGCTGGTTTTCCCTGGTTCACACCTATCCAGTTCTTAAATTCTCAGAAGACTTTTGGTGATAGGGTGAACATTACCTTTGCATTTAGATTTTACAGTCCTGGCAGGTAAACCAGGAGCCTAGGGTTACATATCCTCACTGCCCTGGTCGTCATCCCTTATGCCAAGATCTGAAAACAAAGTAACCCTGACTTACCTGATACAGGCCCTCAATCTGCTAGGAAAGTCATTGAACTTTCTGATAAGTTTTTGAACCCTGAAGGCAATCCAAATTAAACTGAATCAGAATTAGAAAAGCCCAGGATTAATGGTTAAAGTGTTCCCAGATGAATCCCCCTCCCCTCAGAGAGGAGACAGGGATGGTAGACTGGAAGAACCACATGTCTGTTTTCTGGGATTCAGCTCTGGGGGAGGAGCTGTGTTTGGCAGGCTTTGAAGGGGTGGATTTGGGGAGGAACTGTGTTTGGTGAGCTTTGAAGGGGCAGGTTTGGGGAAAGAAATGGGGGAGGGGAGTTAAGATGGATCTTCCACCAGACTCCTTCCAAACATTCCAGACTCTTTGGGCATAGGGAAGCCAGGGTGCCAGGGGCTGAGGTGGAGATCCCACCCAAATATTCCAGACTCTTTGGGTATAGGGGTACTGGTTCAAGTCTGACTACTTCCTTCAGGCATGGGGCGACATGAGGAAGAGGGGTTGGGAGTTGCTGGGCTCACATACAGCAGAAGGTGTGAGGGGAGGAGCCGCCAGTCAATTGTCATCCTGGAGACATCAGGCATCTGTTTCCTGAGGAAGCAAGGAAGGCAAGTTTCTATGAAATATACATTATTAACATCTGCTCTAGTTGTACTGTAAAGATGAATGTACAGAGCAGAAGAGCAGACAGACCCTTTATTGGGACATCTTGGAAAACAGAGGGTTGCTGAGGATGTCTTTCTGTATGCTGTGAATGTGTGTTGCTTTGATTTGGTTGATAAATAAAACACTGATTGTCCAGTAGCCAGGCAGGAAGTATAGTGGAGGTGGGAAAAGCAGGGAGGAGAATTCTGGGAACAGGAAGGTTGAGTCAGGAGTCACCAGCCAGACACAGAGGAAGCAAGATGACAAGGCAGAACTGAGAAAAGGAACCAAGCCACGTGACTAAACATAAACAAGAATTATGAGTTAATTTAAGTGTAAGAGCTAGTCAATAGTTAGCCTGAGCTAATGGCCAAGCAGTTTTAATTAATATAAGCCTCTTTGTGTTTACTAAGCAGCCTCAGGGCCACAGGAGCCAGGTAGGGTCAGGAAAACTTCAGCTACAGAGGGTGGAGGGACCCAGCTGCTGGACAGACCTTGTATCCTGAATAGGTGCCCATTTGAGCCTGGAGAGATGGTACCAGCATGGATGTCCCAGGAGCTTGGCCTTGAGGGGGTGGTGAGGATCACAGTATGAATGGAGAAGGGATCTCAGGAGAGAGAGGGAGGGGAGGTACCTGGATAGAGGGGGAGTTTTGGCTGGGAGGTAGCGATTGAGGAGGAAGGGCCTTCCATAAAGGATCTCAAAAGGCCTTAAACATGTGGGAGAACATGGGGTGGCCTGGAGGTGGGTAAGGGCAATGGGGAGATGGGAGGGCCAAGATAACCTGAGTACAATAGAGAGCTTGGTGAGCTATTGTTTGATGAGTCCATTGGCCTTCTCAGCCTTTCCTGAGGATAAAGGTGTCAGCCATAGTTAGGGGATAACTGAGTTCTTTATGTGTGGGCATGTGAGTGAAGCCCACCTGCCAACCCTCGCCTAGTTGGTGTCCTCCAAACTGGTGCAGAGGCTGACATATGTGGAAGACCCCAGTGAATTGGCCTGTGAAATATTCAAGAGAGTGTGGGGGCCAAGGTGAGTATGGCCCCCAAAAGGCTGAGAATATTGTGACCAAGCAGAGGTGCAGGGCAAGCAGGTATGACCAGAAGAAGAGTGTGAGAAGAATCACCATGCAAGAATGCAGGGCAGTATCTGGGTCTCAAGTGGGAAGGAAGGAATCCTGTCCACCCCTGAGACAGAAATTGGTGAGGGAACTGTAGGACTTGAGTGAGATGTCAAAACAGAATATGTAGTTCCCATGTCCAAAAGAAAGCCAATGGACTTACCCGTTACCTGCAGCGTCACCCTAGGCTTGGAGAGCACAATGGGAATCAGCAGGTCTAGACTGTGTCAGTTCTCCACCAGGCTTAGGAATTCTCAGTTGCCAGGATGAACCTGTATGGGGGCATTTCCAGTGCCCAGGCTGTCTGCAGACAGGGCATGGCCTCCTGGGTGGCTGGGGGTCAGGGCAATACCATGACCAGTGGCCCTGCTTGCCGCATTTGAAGCAACTTTTTGGCGGGTTGATTTGGGCTGAGCTCCAGCAGGATTGAGCCTCATGGCTGACTTCCCTTGTACCCCTTGTGGGGGCCCTGGTGTCCTCAGAGAAGCTGCTTAGGCTTGGGCTTGGAGACTATTCTGTTACAGCTCTGTCCGTGGGGTTGACTCAGCTGTCATTCTCAAGCATTAAAAACTTTAAAAGCCATTTTCACCAATTCCTGTAGGGGAGTTTGGCGATCCTCCCCAGCCTTTTAACATTTCTTTCTAATATCTGGCACTGACTGAGAAATGAAATGGGTGGGAAGGCAGGAGTCTGGTGAGACCAAGGATAAGAAGAAACCTGGGAAGATTTGGGGGTGTTAGGCCAGTGTGTAGTTTGAGGCATTGGGAGATAGGGAGAGGAGTAGGGGGAGGGAGGACAGGAAGGAAGATAAGGAGGAGGAATTTGGTCTTAGATTTGTGGCCCCTGAGGAGGGGGTTGGTTAGGTAGAGTTTAGGGGAAGGGGGCGGTTAGTGTCTCCTGCAGTGAATGGACCATGCTGTGAGACATTGGCTCCTGTAGGGAGGGCAGGAATGCAAAACCCAAAAAACGTGGATGTAGGGCAGTTCTATTCAATTATATCAAATAGCTCCAACTTGAATAGATCTTGTAAAAGGCCCCACAGGTTTGTTTCGGGATCAGGCTTTGAAAGGCAAGTGCCATTTCTCAAGTCTATGTCGGGGATCCGAAGCCTAGCAGAATGCATCCACTGTGGTAAGTCTTAGGTCAAAAAATGGGTATGTGTGTGAAATTCACTTCAACAGAATATCTTCTGGAGAAGGGGTGCCATGGAACAAAATTCCTAAGGAAATTAAGTGCTGAAATGAAATTCCATAAAACCCCCTCCTTCGTTCAGCTGGAAGCAGTTAATACAGCTGTGTCCACTACCTTGCAAAGCTCAAAGTTTCTCCAGTCTATCATAAGTAAGTTATTCTGTTATATTTATTCATATTGAAGAAGCAAGGGTCCATGAAAGGGATGTGATGTGCAATGTCACCATTGTCACATAGGTTTGTATACTTGTCCCCACCAGACTATGCTCTTGAGGACATAGTGCAATCCATGCAGACAGAACCTACCAGAAAATCTTCGGTGATTGGAGGAACAGGGGATGAAAATGTCATGTAGGCAAGTACATCACACTCCTGATGTACATCCTAGGAATTTCCACATTATGTTTCCTTATGCCTTGTAAATCTGAGGTTAAAGAAGCTCCCCTCTCATAAGTAAATCATTTAAAGCTACTTGATCACAGCCATGAGAAGAATTAGTGTAGTTGTTCAGGATGGAACGGGAGAGGAGGAAACAACAACAAATACAAAATACTGTTGGTTTTCTTGAGCCGTGATTTGCCCATTGCATGTGACATCACAAGGACTCGCTGTGAGGCAAGTTAGATACCAGTCTCAGGACCTCTGGAAGAACAGCCAGTGCTCTTAACTTCTGAGCCATTTCTCCAGCCCAGGTTTTTTTGTTTTTCCATATGAAGTTAAGTATTGTTATTTCCAAGTCTGTGAAGAATTGTGTTGGGATTTTGATGGGGATTGCATTGAATCTATAGATTGCTTTTGGTAAGATTACCGATTTTACTGTTAATTCTATCTATCCATTAGCATGGGAGATCTTTCCATTTTTTAATATCTGCTTTGATTTTTTTTCTTCAGAGACATAAATTTCTTATCATACAGGTCTTTCACTTGCTTAGTTAGAATTACCCCAAGGAATTTTATATTATTTGTGGCTATTGTAAAGGGTGATGTTTCTCTGATTTCTTTCTCAGTCCATTTATCATTTGTATATAGGAGGGCTACTGATTTTTTTGAGTTAATCTTGTATTCTGCCACATTACTAAAAGGAGTTTATCAGCTGTAGGAGTTCCTTGGTAAAATTTTTTGGGTCACTTATGTAAACTATCATATTGTCTGCAAATAGGGAAAGCTTGACTTCTTCCTTTCCAGTTTTTATCCCCTTGATCTCCTTTCATTGTCTTATTGCTCTAAGTAGAACTTCAAGTACTATATTGAATAAATATGGTGAGAGTGAACAGCCTTGTCTTTTTCCTGATTTTCTTGGAAGCGCTTTGAGTTTACCTCAATTTAATTTGATGTTGACTGTCAGTTTGCTGTAAATTGCCATTGTTATATTTAGGTATGTTTCATGTATTCCAGATCTCTCTAGAACCTTTATCATGAAGGAGTGTTGGATTTTGTCAAAGGCTTTTTCAGCATCTAATGAGATGATCATATGTTTTTTTTTCCTTTCAGTTTGTTTATGTGGTGTATTACATTGACAGATTTTTGTTTGTTGAACCACCCTCGCATCCCTGGGATGAAGCCTAGTTGGTCATGGTGGATATGTTTTTTATTGGGTTTTTGGATTCAGTTTTCCAGTATTTTATTTGTTGAGTGGTCTTCAACATTGGTATAGATAGCAACCCTTCAGCTGAGTCTTCTTCTAGCTATTTACGAAGTTCCCAAGGTAGAAGAAAACTTTGCTGCTCTGAGCATTTCAAGGAAGTATTTGGTTATGAGTGTTCCTCCTTTCACTGAATTATTGCAGGATTCCTATGTCTGGATGGTGACATTATATGTCATAGTCACTCATATTAAGTCCATTTATGTATGGGGTGAACTTTAAGGATGAGAACATCATCCTGAACGTTCGGATCCTGGTATTTTGTCAAACATTGTCAGGTCTAGAGGCAGTTTCAGGTAAATGAAGGTTCTAGATTGGGTTCATACGTCAGTGGGAAGTTGTGACCACCTTTCCAGCAGGGGCCCCATTCATCTGCTCTTTTTTATACACAGCAGCATTTTCCATGAATGCTCACAGAAATGGATGTGCAGAGAAGCCATGCCAAGAATCTTCTCAAGAAACACATTTCACGTGGAGGTGCACACCCACAGTGCCATTTACTCTGGAGGCCCAGGCATGTGTAACCCTTGAACTCGGGGCTTTGAGATCATCCTGGGCATCATAGTAAAGACCAGCCTCAAAAAATACACATGATAAACTTAGTGTTGAAATACATTTTTTCTTCCTATTGTATGTTTCTTCCCTAGTCTAGGGATGAAGGTCAATGGGTCAGTTGTTTACCTAGCATGCACATTGTCCTGGGCACCATCCTCAGCACTCACACAATAGGGCATGGTGCTGCCTGCCTGTAATTGAAGGACATGGGAGGCGAAGTCTGATGGATCAGAAGTTCTAGGTCATCCTTGCTACACAGTGAGGAGTAAAAGGGCCAGCCAGGTGTACATGAGACCCTGCCTCATTAAAACAAACAGTGTACTGTCTCTCACACAGGTATCCTGGCTTTGAATATTTTCTTTTGTGTGTTTTTGGAGTACATGTGGAAGCCAGGTAATTAGAGACAGGCCATTGGGGATGGACTCGTGAGAGCAGGTGGGTTTAGTAAAATACAGGTAAAAAATCAAGGTAGATAGGCGAAATGCTCAGAGTGGAAAGGTTCAAACATGGATTTGGAAGGGACACATTCGGAAAAGACTTAACTAGAATGAAGGGCATGTGAAAAAGCTATAAGAAAACCTACATCTTGCGGCCAAATAAAAAAATACAATCAGAAGGGATAGTAAACACAGGTGGCATGCAAGAATGGGGGAGTACACTCCAGGTTAAAGGCATAAGTTTGGCTGGCAGCAGGCTGGTAGGGGAGAGCGGGGTGGGGAGGGTAATCTGTGCAAGGGTGAGTTAACAAAAACTAAAGATGTCGGAAGAAGCCTTTTGACCATCCAGTCTTTGTAAGCTTATTACAAATGAAACGAAGATAAAAGCATGTTGGTAAGGATACTGTCCCCATGTCATTTCCATTCCAGTGCAGTAAGAGGCTTAGCTGTGAATGAAGCAGATGCTGAAACAGTCAGTGAGGAGGTTTTGTAATGCTGGTCCTTTAAAAGCTGGAGATCCAAAGGTTAACAAAGCTACAAGTTTCACTAGGTGTTGATGTCCATTTCTTAATCTACAGAACCTGTGATTTCAGTGCCCACAATGGAGCTGAATGAATGAATCGATTAATTGAATAAAGCATGCAATCCGGGAGACATCATGAGCAGAAGAAAATGAGACTGAATGGGTTTTCCCGGTTGGTGGTCATTAGGGACTTGCTGGATGA
The DNA here is from genome assembly GCF_049852395.1 of Peromyscus maniculatus bairdii. Lineage (NCBI taxonomy): Eukaryota > Metazoa > Chordata > Mammalia > Rodentia > Cricetidae > Peromyscus > Peromyscus maniculatus. Next base: position 36,231,105 of record NC_134874.1, on the reverse strand, counting down.
ATAATTACAGTGGAACAAATATCCATGTGTGACCTAGCTACAATTTAACAGCCAGGTAAATCGTGTATGGAACAAGTTAAATACACCTGAACAGCAGGAGTTACAGTTCCCTGGGTCTGATGATTCACACCTGTTTATCAGGGTTCGGGAGACTGAGGTAGGAGATTACAGGCATGCAGAAGATATCAAGTTTACGTGGGTGCTGAGGATTGAACCCAGGGCCTCATGTATGCTACACTTCTAGTCCCTGGAAGGAATATGAAATTTAGATAAAACCCTTTAAATTTTTAATATGGATTTTTGTGCAAATTTGAGGCCAGCCTGGGCTACATGGTAAGATCATGTCTAAAGAGTAATTGTTCAACGACATCATGGGAACAAGTCAGAAAAGGACTAAAAATATCCTTTGAATTCAGCAAAGGGTTTAGATACCAATTTTAGGTGATAGATTTGCTCATTACTTTGACACAGCTATTCTTACCTCTAACACTGTGCATAGCACAAGGTAGTTCCTAAAGTAACTTATTTGATATTGTTATCATTTGGCAAAAGTCAGTTAACTTACATTCATATTTCAGTGGCATTAACAAGACCAATTTCAAAATTTTAATGTTACCCACTGCGTGCAGATTCTGGGAGGAATGACAACAGAAAGAACTCACACTATCCGTTGTCTATGCTGGAATAAGAAGCTCAGGGCCACAGTACTGTGCTGGAATTCAAGAAGCAGTTCTCAACCTTTGGGCCTTGACCCCTTTATGAACCTCCAAAATAGCTCCAAAAATATTTACAATTCAAAACAGTAGCAAAATTACAGTTATGAAGTAGCAATGAAAATAATTTTATGCCTGGGGATCACCACAATATGAGGAACTCGGCCTGTTTAAGGAGGCACTGAAAATGCCTGAATGGAAAGACATTGAATGACAGAGAGGATAACACAGGCGTCCAGGAGACAAATGTAAATCACGTGCGGACAGGAACTGGGAAAGAGCATCATAGATTTGATCGTGAAGCTCGCCTTCAATGACTTTAAAATGTTACATCATCTCCATAAACACAATGTGATATCCTCTCTTAAGGGGAGATGTTCAACCAGCCACGGCGGATCGTGTCTATAAGTCCAGTCCTCAAGAGGTTAAGTCAGGAGGCTTGCCTGGAGTATTGAGGCCACGGCCCATCTGAGGGCACACCAAGGATGCTCCCTGTGGTTGGTGCCTTCCCATTTCCCAGCTCCATAGAGCTGAGAGAGGCGGGTGCTGCAATAGTCCTGCCCCACCTCCTGCTAGCATTTAGTGCTTTCCCAGTGGGGCTGGAAACCTGCCCCTCTGAGAGCAGTCTTGAAGGTACGCTCCCTTTCACCGCCCTTTGCTGGAAGATCTCAACCAAGTGTGAGCATAGTACTCACCAGGCATGCTGGCTGCGGAGACACCCTCCAGGTGCAACAATATGCGGTCCTCTCTGCCTCCTAGCGGGCAAGGCCGAGAAGCTTGCAGAAAACTGGCAGACTCCTCCGAGTGGGGCGTGGGATGAGTTGCGGGTGCAGCAAGGCAGAACTTAGGGGCGCACCCAAGCCTGGGCCGACGGGTATTCGAGCCAGAGAACGGGGATCCTTAGAGCGATTCCCTGAATCCCTCCCAGACTGGACCAGGCTGGGACTCTCTCTGAGGTCTTCTGAGCGTGCTCAGAAGGTCTAGGTTTCTACAGAATATCACCGCTGCGATTCATCCTTGCTAGGCAGCTTGGGAAGTATTGGAGCATTGATCTTTTCTTCTCAGAATTCGAGTTTCCTTCTTTTCTGAAAGGAGTTTTGTATCACTGATGGGAAGAGGAAGAGTCGGGGAGTTACGAAATAATTGCTTGAGAGTAATGTCTGGAAATTGATACAAGTCTACACCTGGGTGTTGCTAATGGCATCCACAAGTACTCAGTGAGAGTCAAGAAACCAGGTGTAGTGAAGCCTGCCGGTCAGCAGCACAGGGCTCGGGAGGTGGAGGTGGGAGGGTCCAGAGTTCAAGGACAGCCTGAGTTACTTGAGATCCTGTCTCAAAGAAACCATTTTTTTTTCTTTTCTTTTTTCTTTTTTATATTAAGACAGGGTCTCAGTTTGTAGCCCTGGCTGTCACAGAACTCCCTATGGAGACCAGGCTAGCCTCTAGCTCACAGATCACAGAGATCTGAATGAAAAATGAGGAGTGGCTGCTCCAAGGAATGGTCGACAACAAGGTTTATTGTACATGTGAGGGAAAGCCAGTGACATCTGGAAGAATCCAGACTGGACCTGACCAGAAGACTGAGCAGCAGGAGAGAGAGGGACAGAGGGAGAGGAAGAAAGAAGGAGCAAAGACAGCACATGAAACCCAACAAACCAAGCAGGCAAAATGCCTGAGTTATATAGAGAAGAGAAGCTGGGGGAAGGGAAGGGAAGCTCAGGGACTGGAGAGGTGGAGGGTAGGGGTGGGGTGTGTCCTCCAGAAGGACTCTGTAACAGGTACTTGGTATGCTGAGAGATTCTGGGAGAACCTCTTGGCCAGTGTCTACTTTGATAAGTTAAATAGGCACCTCAGACAGACACTTGTCCCAGGGTTCTTTGAGACCTAACAAGATCCACCTGCCTCTGTCTCTGCAGATTATAGGCTTGTACCACCACACCCAGGCCTGGGCCAACTTTCTCTACTATGGCTCTGTCATTTCTAGACCCACATCTAGAACACCTTACAATTCCAGCAGAGGCTGGATTCTGACCTGTAGGTCTTACGTGTGTGTGTGTGTGTGTGTGTGTGTGTGTGTGTGTGTGTGTGTGAGAGAGAGAGAGAGAGAGAGAGAGAGAGAGAGAGAGAGAGAGAGAGAGAATGTGAGAAGAAAACTAATAATGACCAAGATTAGCCTGGTGATCACCCTGGCACAGATAGTGCCAGACCCACAGCAGAACCCACAAAGGCAGCTCAGAATAGAAACAATCACCTGGTCTTTAGTGAGGACCTAAGTGCCTCCATTTACCTTCTTATCTTTATGGCAAATTATGATGGAATCCAGAGCATATTGTAGAAAAGGCATGTATAAATATCACTGAGCCAAGACAGAGCATAGGGTGGGAGTGTGTGATTCTAGGCAGAGGCTCCACCCATGAGCCACAACCCCAGCCCCTCATAAGGGGATCCTAGGGAGGGGCTATACCCCTGAGCAAGACCACCAGCCTCTCACTGGGGGACTCTGGACAGGGGCTCTACCCCTTAGCCACGCCCCAAGTTTCTCACTGGGGGATCCTCGGCAGGTGCTCCAACCCTGAGCCATGCTCTAACCCTGAAAAGAACTATTTTTAATAAAATACATTTACTTCTGAAGGCTATAAGAACAAAGAATGGGTTGATGCTCCTAATAGACTGTCTGGCATCTTGCAGAAAGAGACACAAATGCCATATAGGTCAAGTGCATGAGACCATTCTGCAACAACTGAAGACAAATGAGGCCTTTGCTCCAGGCCAGCAGGAGAAGCTGGTCTATAACCCAAGAAAAAAATGAAACACAGTAGGAGTGTCTCTTCCAGATCTGACAGGCACTCTACAAAAGGTATGGTAACCTAAAAGAGGGGCTCTGAAGGATGAAGAGGAGTTTGTTCATGATATTGGCCAGTAGAAGGAGGGTGTGGTAGTTTTCACTGCCTGCTTTTATAAATATTTATATCAAGGCAGAATATTGCATGTGGCCACTTTTGCTACAATACCAAAAAATGAATAGTCACAAGAGAGGCTGAGGGCTGACAAGGCTGTGATATTTACCTCTTGGTCACTTCCAGACATTTGAGGCCTCTGACTTTGCAGAAGTGTGACTCAGCACCACAAGCCTGAAAGTCCAACAGCCTAGGGATGACATCAGCTCTGGGATCCTGTGCTGTGAAGTAGCAGGAGGGACAAGGCTGAAAGAAGCTCCCCATGACAGGGGGGGGGACACAGCAACAGTTCCCACAAGCACCATGGGCATGCTCAAGACAGACAAGACACAAGCTTCAGTTTTCTGGTCTTTCCCCACATTACAAGGAGCCATCTTTTGGTAGAATATGGATCATTTGAGGCCGAGGTGCAGCTCAGTGGTGGGGAACTTGCCTGGCATGTTTGAGGTCCTGGATTCTATCCCCAGGCCCCCCAAATAAAACACTTGGTTCAATACAGACAGGCACACCTGACTAACAGCACACAATGTCACCCTAGCTACTGGGGAATCTAAGGCAGGAGGATGTGAATTTAAGGCCAGTCTGGTCTACATCGTGAGTTGCAGGACAGTCAGGGCTATACAGAGAAAGCCTGTCTTTTATTTTTCAGGATTTAACTGCCTTTATTTTATGCTTAAAATATACATATAAAAGAGGGGTGGGAGAGATTAAGGGAAAATAAATAGACTGTGCCAAAACAAACACTTGAAGTTCTAGCCAGAGGTAAGACCCATAATAAACGACCAACTGATGTTGGAAGGAGGTAAATTCGAGAAGTCTGATTCAAGCCTGTATGAGTGGTGTCTCATTAGTTCCAACTTTATTGTATCTTCAAGAACACTGGCATTCACAGTTGTCAGGTCCACTGCCACATGTGGGTGGGTGAGTGTGAGAAATGGCTCTCCATGCCTGGGGTGATATAGAGAGCTCCTATTGGAATTGGGTGGAGAACTGAGGAGACACGGGCACAGTCGTCACCAGCAGCTCACTTTACTTCACCTCCACTGCTGAGACCAGGCAGATTGGATTCGCCTTGTGTGCCAGCTCTTTCCTTAGCCTGGCTAGCTCCTCCTCTTCCTGTGCCTCTTCCTGCTGCCTGACTTCCTCCAACTGCTGCATTTTCAAGGCTTTCATTTCAGCCATTCTCTTTTCCGTCTCCTGCTGCTCCTTGGCTCTCTTCTCCCTGGGCAGTTGAAAGGGTTCCTGAACTAGGGAACCAGAGAGGTTCTCAGCAACTGATTTCTTCTCTTTCTTGGGAAAAAAGGGCTCCTGGAAGATGATGGTGTTTGGACCAGCCTTGAAGCAGGTGGCTTCCTTCCTGCTGCTTCAGTTCTTCCTCTACCTGTTGCTTGCTCATCTCAGCCTTATAGGCACCTCTCTTGTCTGTCTCCAGGGAGAAAGGCTCAGCTTGAGTCACATTCTTTACCTTTTTCTCTGGCAAGTTAATGGTGTCACAGGAAGGGCCTTGAACTTGGGCACCTCCCCTTTCTGCATTTCTTTTATTTTCTCCTTCTGGAGCAACTGGCACTCTTTGTCCCGGGTATCAAAGGAGAAAGGGCACACCTCCATGTTTCTTGCCTCTGGGAGGTGGGGCTTATAAGGCGCCCCATAATGTGGCACAGTTTGAGCTCTTTTCTATCCTATACCTCTAAGTGGATCTTTTAACCATGTGTAATTTTTCTATTGCTATATTTTATTCTTTTATAAAGTATTTGTAAACAAGTCTCATCATGCAATATTAGAGAAACTCCTTGTATTAATGTTACCACCTTCCTCAGAAATGTAGTTAAGTACCAGAAACTGCTAAAATTCTGGTGAGAGATGGTTTTCCAAAATTGTTAATATTTTATATTTAATACTTTAGGTATTTACTCATTTATTTTTGAGTCATGGTTTTATTATGTAGACCTGGCTGGCAAGGAACATGTTATATAAACCACACTGGACTCAAACTCACAGAGATCCTCCTGTCTCTGTCTCCTGAGTGCTAGGATTAAAGTAAAGGAATGTGCCACCAACCCTGGATGGAATTCATTTACCAAAATATCAATTTTTAATAAAAATTTTAATTTAACAACTGTCTAGTCATTTGTTGATTGTTTTCCTTAAATACCAACTCCTTCTCAGCACACAATCAACAGGAACCAGATCTAAGAGTTGGGAGCAGAGGCATGGGCTAATATGTCAGATTTTCTTTTAAATCCACCTACCTATGTGAAAATTTGATTCAGTGTGTTGTGCCCTGAGTAAGACCACCCCAGAGCCAATATCTGATGAAAGCACATGGGTTTGTCAATAACAAAACATGCCCAGGCTTTGTCTGTGGCCCACACTTAACATAGTGAGTGGAGGAGGATGCCCCCCAGCACTCACTCCAAGGAGTTTCCTATAAGAAAGATTTATGTGCAGAGAGTTACATATCTCGGGATTGGATGAAGAGGCGAGGGGTGAGGTAGTTCTTTGAAGTTACTGGCTGAACTATAAGGTAACTATGAGGTTACTAGTGGCTAACAGGATGCAGGGTATCTACAGAGACATATATCTTTTACTCCCTATGTCCTGCTTTTGCTGAACCCAGGATATATACATTCAGATTTATTGTTCCAGTCCTATTTTTCCATAAGTTCAATTTCTGGTTGGTTGAGTCCATTACTCCTCATATTCTGTTTTGCCAAGTCTGGGTATATAGATTTATTGTTCCAGCCTTATCTTCCCATGAGTTCAACTTCTGGTCAGTTCTAAAATTGCTGGTCAGCAAATACCTTTAGAGGAGGGGGAGGGAGCATCTCTCAAGAGGGCTGCTGATTTTTCCCTTCAATTCCCTCCTCTCCTAGTAACTCAAGGACACCCAGTCATGGGTTGTCAATACCTAGTTTGCAAATATGTACCCTAAGTCAAGCGGGCCATTTTTATATCTTGGTTGAGGATCTGATATTGAGTTTGAGTCCTTTGCACCATTATTTGGGTGGTCTCGAAACTTTTTCTGATGAATTGCATCAGCCTGTTTATGAGGAAAGGCCCAAATTAATTAATTTGATTTGATTTAAGTTAATATGAGGGCTAGTAGCATTAGGGGTCCCAAAAGAATGGAGGTTAGAGTTGTTACCCAGAGGGAACTGTTATACCAAGATTCAAACCATCCTTGGCCAGCTTCCCTGTCCCTCTTTCACTTGTTGAGGCCTTTTCTTACTTTGGCCAGAGAGTCCTTAACCAGCCCAGAGTGATCTATATAAAAATATCATTTCTCTCCCAGGGCTGCATATAGTCCCTCTTGTTGTAAGAATTGGAGGTCTAGCCCTAGCCTATTCTGTAACATGACCTCTGAAAACAAGGTGAGGGATTCTAGCATTATCAGTTTAGTGGCATCCAAACAGGAATTATTGTTTAGATAAGACTTCAATGAAGTAAGAGCCAACAGTAATTAGCAGAAGCAGAAGGGCCTAAAGCCCTGTGATGGCTGACAGAGTTCCTTATCCTGAAGGAACTTGGAAATGAAAATAGGACCAGTTATTATTTTATCTCAGGTTCTCTGTGACAAGAATTTTTTTTTGACCTAACATTCCAGAGGGAATAAGGGAGATGTTTTCATTTCTGTAATTATTTCCTGCTGATGATGTTGGTACATTGTTTTCAGGGCCCTGAAAAGCAAGAATATTAGCCAAAAGCAAGGAGGGGGTTTAGAAGCATCTGGTTTATTGACCAGCTGAAGAGACAGCATTTAAATTGGCTGGATTGGTCCATATCAGCTTTCAGCAAGTCCATGTGCCGAAGGTTGAAGTCAGTAGCCAATGCCTGGATCTATCTGCCAGCCAAATGGAAGCCCGCTGAAACAGATGTAGACTAGAGACAAAAGTTAACTTATTTGGAATTTTTAGGCCCACAGCCTTAGTAAATATATTAGTATTATCCATCAGTACTGAAATACATATTGTAGAAAAAGCAGGTAACAGGAATCTATCTGTAAGTCTACATTCAGAAGATAACCAAAAGAAACCAAAAATTTTGAGCGCATAATCCAAACAGTAAGCAGTCATTACTCTATTATCTTATCAGAATCCTATTAATGTTAAATTCTGAACTTTTTAAGTTTTAATGCATAATGATAGTATGATAAAGGAAAGAAATTTTGTAGTATCTTTTATAAGAACAGCCATTCAAATTATGTTTAAAACCTATTTGTCCCTTAATATGAAGCATGTAATGCAAACCTGTTTGTCTCTTTCTTTTTTTTAGGAGACCTAGTAGCTTTAATTATTTATTCATTGTTCAACAAATTAATAAGGTGGCTGCAACCCCATGGAAACTGGTTGCTTGATGTTGCTAAGCTGACAAAGTTGTAGCTACCTAATCGTCAATGCCATCAGAGATCTGAGAAGGATAAATTTTACCTGAGTACAGACTTCCAAATCTATTAAAGAATGGCAGAGACTATCCATTGCCCAGACTGCCATCATCCCAAGCTCCTGTTGTCTTCATAACCTTGGCAGGACAGGTGTCAGGACAGCATCAATCTTGGCTGCTGGGCCCATACTGTGAAAGTTCTTGTGAAGGGGCAACTTTGGGAAAGACTGAGCTTATCTTGTCAGTGTCTCATATGTCCATTCTAGGCCAGATCCCTGGCAGTAGGTGTTGAGTCTGGGTGTCATCTTATCTTGTCATTGTTCCATGACTTCTTGGAAACCTTGGGAGTTAAAGCTAGGAACTGGGAGTCTCTGTTTGTTCTAGTGAGCTAGTAAGCTTTTTATCAAATAATTTAAATAATATATTCATTAGATCTTTGACAGGTTTGAGGACCATTGTCTATTAAATATATCTGAGCTAAACAAGTCTAAGCCTAATCTTGAAAACATCTCCAAGTTTGGTAACAATAACCAGGTCAATTTGTTATCCTGTAGATGCATTAGTCAAATGGACCTCTCAGGTTGTTTTCTTTTTTAATAGCTTATTGTTACATAAGAGTTAACAGTTTATGCTTTAAACTAGTACCTGGATAGCTGGGTGACTAGCATTAGCATGTATTCCTTAACAAGGAGGACATACAAACTCAGACATTCAAAATCAAACATACAAGTGGCCCCGTTTTTATCCATACCTATAGAGTACACAGACATTTTTAAAACTATAAACCTTTGGAGTCTCAGTGTAACAGCAGAATAGCAAAAGCAAGAGATCCAAAAAATGTTTTATTTTTCATACATCTCAAATCATTTTTTATCATTACTTAAGTCTTTTAATGCTCAGAATTTGATAAATTTCTTTTACATATTCTAATAACTTGCATTTCATATATTTTCCTTCTTCCCAAAACATTCTTTTTATATTCCCATACCTAAAACCTTTATATTTTAGACCCCATATAAACTTTATTTATATTTAAATCTCATAACTTATTTAAAATTTAAAGTTTCATATTTTTATATCTTAAACTACTTCCTCAGACCCAGTACAGTATGTATTCAATCTCTAATGACATACTTAAGCCTTTAAATTTTTATAAAAATATTACATCGTAAAAATATCTTTTTTCTGCTTAATTCACTAGTTATCTTCTACTTGGAATTTGATATGTTTTTTTCTTATCTTAACCAATAATAATTTGTAACTGATCCTCCTCAATGATGGCAAGTATTTGTAACCCATTTAACTGAAATGACCAAAATCCATGTATTTTGTGTGTATGTGTGGAAACAAAATTGCCCCGCCTGCAGTACTTCAACGGGTTCTCAACCACCCTAAGGAGGGAATGTAGGGACAGGAGATCCAAAGGAAAAGACACCAAGTCTAGATTCTGATCAAGGTGCTACTTTATTTCTCTTCCACAAAGGTTTATATAGTTCCGCAGGGTGGGGGGAGCAAGAAGCTGTCATCTGCATAAGGTGGGGCAAGCTAACAGGATGTTTGTATAGGATGTTTACAGGGTGAAAGGGTCAAGGGCTCTGACTCAATGTCCTGTTGCTAGGCAACCTGACTGTAAGCTGATCTAGTTCCCTGTCTTATGGGGGTCTGTACTTTTCCACTAACTAGAGATTCTGTCCTTGTCCCTGACACAAAATCAAAATTTTTAAAAACATAATGTATCTTTAACATTTTTTCTAAGCATTACCAGGACAGAGAAGGTTTAACATGGGAAGCTAATGATGAACTTGGCTTAGGAAGGAAGGGAGGGGGATTTAGATTCAGAGTGTGCAGGCAGTAAACTCCCCACCTTACCTATCTCCCCCACCTCTGCCTGCCTGTAGAGAGAATGCATTTCCCCCCTCTGTGAGAGCCACAGGAGCCTCTCCTGCAGGCTAATACCAGCCCTGCCCATCCTGGCCCTGAGTCTGTTCCAAGCTCCTGTGAGGAAGGCATCTGCCCGCCCACCCAGGGCCTCTCTTGCAGGGTCTGCCTGCTCTGGGAATTCACCTCCCTGCTTTCTTGGGGAGGGCCCAGTCTCAGAACTTCCAAGTGATAAGCACTCAGCATGTGGCCCTGCTGATGAGCTTCCCTTGCCTTCCAGTGCTGTGGGCCTGATAGCAATAAGGGAAGCTAGTAGACAGAAACAAGAAACATTTACATAGACATAAGTGCCAGAAGGGCCAGTGGTGAAAGGGTTGATTCCCACCTTGATCAAGGAGAACAGTAGCTCTTATGGGAAAGGCAATCTAACCAGGATCAGGAGTTTCTCCTCTCTGCCCCTGTGTACCTTCACAGCTGGCACAGCTGGTCTTCCCCCTAGGGCAGGGTTTGTGGGAACCACAGGGAGCTCTTCCTTGGCCAGCATCAAAGGTTCCCTCAGGAGGCCAAGTAAACATTGGAAGAGACCCATTCTGCACCATTACAGCATTCAATTGATAATAGAACTTTATTCAATTATTACATTAAATTATAAATAGAAATAAGAAAACACTTATCTCTTTAATGAATGCATTCTCATTTTATTAACAAATTGAAAAAAAATACCATTTCTGTTGAATTTAATAATTTTATATTTTTTAAAGCTGAAGGGCACTCACACTAAGACCAGTCTCAAATTCATGAACCTCCTGCCTCAGCATCCCAAGTTGGTAGCTTTGGAAATATGCACCACCATACCAAATAAAATGTATTTCTCAAACTGGATAGTCAGATCTATGTACTTACATTTATAAGGTATATGTAATTGGAGTTTATATAGCTACTGCCAGGTTGCCCTCTCTAGAAGCAACTGCAGAGTTTAAAATGAAACATAGGTCTGTTTTCCAGTTTCCTGTCTCAAACCTTGCACTTGTGTCTTTCATAGGGCCCTACTGTTATTGAGTGGAAGTTTGCATGAACAAAGCTCTAGATAGATACTTTGATGAAGGTAGAACTTGCTACCTCCTTTCAATATTATCCCAGCCCAAAATCATTCTTCTATCTTGGCAACTGATTCAACAACACCTTTGTTGGGGATTTTGCTGGGCTTCAGCTGCATGACCGCACATGCACAGTTCAGGAGCTACACAAGGGGTCTGGGGTCTTGTGTCTTAAGTCATCACTATGCGCTGGTGATTATGTATGCCTCACGAAATCTAGCATGCATGGTGTAGCTCTGTAAGCTCATCTGCACCCTTAAAGAACCAGACACAGACCTCACCTCCTCTCTATCTGTTTTGTTCTCTCTCTTCACCCTCCACCCACCATCTTTCTCTCTCTCTCCTTCCCCAGGCCTGGTTCTCTTGTCCCCCCCAACCCTCTTCCTCCTAATAAAGCTCTGATACTGATACTGGGGTTTGTCATGGCCATGACTTTTCCTCACAGTAACCAGTGCTGGTAACGGGCACAGATTATCATTATTCCAACCTTCAGAACCAAAAGTGACCCTGATGGAAGACAGAGGAGGCACATCTTGAGAAGCCTCACAGTAAGACTAAAATAAAATCTGTTTTCATGGACACAAACTGTTTTCCTCCTTTCTCTTCTGCATGACAGTTCTTATCTTAGATATGATAAAATCACTCAAACATATGCTTTTGACATTTCTCAGCCATGAGCCACTAAGCCATTTTACATGCCAAATGTTTACCAAACCACGTGGGCAAGTGAATGATAAGGGTGCAGTCCCGCTGATGCAAGCTCCTTGTCCATGCTGAGTCACAAGAATGCCAAGCTGATGACCTGATACAAAATCAACATTGTTAGGTACCACTTCCTCACTGGGACTCAACACAGCCAGTTCTGCGGAATAGACGTCAACTCTAATCTAGCTGTCTGTGGAATTGACTTGACTAGGGTCCCTGTCCCATACCAGCAGCTGTGTGATTTTGAGAAAGAGACTATTTGGTTGTCATTTTAATTTTCTCCTTTTTGCAATAAAGCAGCACAATCTGGTGGCCTTTCAGAGGGCCAAATGGGTTTTCTGCTAAGGTAAGAGGATGTGAGGCTAGGTCAGGTTAAGATGAGGCAAGGTGAGACAGTACAAGAACTATGGGATGGTAGGTGTGCAGCTCTGGCCACAAGGCCTCCCTCTGTCATTTATGAGCAGACTACCTAGGCCTGAGTATCCACTTGTCCTGTGCTGATCTGGAATTCTGAGATATGCAGACCCCAGTGTTGAGAGGCTCCACAATATCTGTTCCTTTGAGACACTGTAGACATTTCTCACCAAAGCCACATCCCACCAGAAAATGCCAGCCTCCAAATAGAGCCACATGCAACACATCCAATCATAAATGGCATGTGAGGCTTAAGCCCACCCCTGAAGCACTCTGGCCCAATGAGCATCCGGGCAGAGACTCTAATCCTCCCCCATTCCACCTTGGTCTTCCTGCCTGGGACATTGAGCATGCTCAGACTTGAGGACGTTAAGGAAATGCTGAGGAGCTGCTGAGCCGTTGTGGAGGAGGTCTCTGGAGTTTATCTGGTGAGGGCAGTTCCAGGCCAGGGTGGCCAGGCTCAGGGTCTCTTCGGAGTCTGGACTTCCTCACAGACCTGGTTCTGGGGAGGCTGAGGTGAAGACAAACCTGCCTTCTTGACAGCAGTCTCCTCTTAGACCAGGTCTAGTGAGGCTGTCTTCTCGAAGCCTGGAGACTCCTCACAGCCCAGTCCTCATGAGGCTGAGATGGCCTCAGTGAAGATCCAGGATGGCAGGATGCAGTTCTGAAAAAAATTATAGGCTTTCATCCAGATTATTATGGGCTTAATGTTTTCTGTATTTCTTTATTTCATGTTAGTACCTGTGGGATCTGCAATATCCCCTTTCTCATTCCTTATGTGAGTAACTTTAATAATCTTTCATTTTTCTTTGCTAGTGTGCCTAGAGATTTATCAGTGTTGTATAGATATACGTCTTTTTCTTTCCTTTGTCATGTTTATTTTCAATTGATTGAATTTTAAAAATTGACTAGGGGCTTCTTATTCACTTTCTTTTTAGTATTTATATAAAATTTATGTCATAGATTACAAATCTACTTAAGTCAGGTGTTAAGTATTTCATATCTATAACCCAAGCCCTTGGGAATCAGTATTCTATGAGTTTGAGAACAGTGTGGGTCACACACATAGCTCTGGATACACTGCTACAGAGTGAGAGATCTTATTGTAGAACATACAAACAAAATCCAAATGTATTCACTTTCATATAAAGTCATTTAATGTTTTAGTTTTTTCTAATCATGGTTTAGCTTATTCCATAAATTTGGTTATATTTTATTTCCACTTCAATACTTTTACCTTCGCTATGACTTTCTATTTTAATTAATTGATTATTTTAAGAATGAAATATTTAATTTTCATTTACTGGGGATTATCAAGATACTATTCTGTTCTTAACTTGCCTTTTAATTTCACTGTATTCAGATTGCCCACATCACTTTATATCAGGTTTTTATGTTTATTTAAACCTGTTTAGTAGCTTGTAACGTGGAGTATGTTGAAAAGTGACTTGTGTGTTCTGGAAATGCTGTCTTAAGCTGTCATTTGAGGAGGTGTTCTGTAAATGTCTGTCAGGTGAAATTGATTGACAGCAGTGTTCATGTTCTCCTTGTCCTTAATGACTTTCTCTGCTTTTCATTCTTTCTTTTCTCTTTTTACTCTAAAAGAACTTAATTTGGTTATAATTTAAAATTTTCTTATTACCAAATCTTGTCATGTGGATATATCAGGAGTTAAATGGAATTTTCTATTCCAAATACAACATCTTAAAGCCTTGTTATATAGGAACTTCTGTCCCTATGTCAAAATTGCACTGAGTTACTCAATATGTTCATGTTTTTTAAAAGTCTAAAACCTCCTTCATTTGACAGCTTCTTATTGTTTAGTTCATATCAACAAATGGTAGAAAGTTAAAGTCAATTTTTTTATGCATGCATTGTATTTTTTATTGATTCTTTGGGAATTTCATACCGTACACTCTAATCTCACTCCTCTCCCAGACCCTCCATATTTGCCCCAACCTCTTGTAGAGTCCCGTCACAAAGGAAAGCAAAAAAGGAATAAAAATAAGATAAAAAATAAACAATAATAAAAAAAGAAGAAGAAAACAGTAAAGCACTTTGGTCCCCCAGCCCCCATCTTTCCCACCTCTCCATCACCTCTCCATCATCTCTACACCATCATAGTGGCATTGGGAGCTGTTGTGTGTCATGCAGGTCTAGTATTGATGGTGTACTGAAGCCACGGTCCTTGAACCTGACCAACATCCCATTACACAATGAACATTTGCAAGGGAAGCTGTTGGACTTTCCCTCCTTTTGTTCTGTCGACTCCCATCTCCAACTTTAATTGTGGATTTGTCAGTTTCCATCCACTTTCTCATCTAGGTTGTAGGATTCGTAGTTATATACTTCTCAAGGGGAGTGTTCTGTCTGCCTGAGAAATTAATCCCCTTTCAACACACACATGTATAATATTTGTGTTATTCAGAGTAGATACTTTCCCTGGTAAAACTTACTGTTCAGCAGTTTACTTTGGTAGCAGCATGGGTACTAGAGTGTTTTTAAGAATTCTGCCTTTTCCTGCCTCATTACTCTGACACTCTGCCCATACATTTGTTTTCTATACATCATAGAGTGAAATCCTGTGTTGTTGTTTATATTCTCTGGTGATTTCTCCCATCTAGAACTTTATGTTTAATGCAGTTACATGGTTAGTTTGAGTCTTCTATCTTGATTGTTTTCAGTTCTCTGTTTCTGTCCAAAATGTCTTTTGTGTCTGGTTTTGGGTTCAGTTTATCATTCTATTTATCCCCTCACCAAGTTTGTTATTTAGACATCTTTTAGTGGTGCACGCCTTTAATCCCAGCACTTGGGAGGCAGAGGCAGGCGGATCTCTGTGAGTCCGAGGCCAGCCTGGGCTACCAAGTGAGTTCCAGGAAAGGTGCAAAGCTACACAGAGAAACCCTGTCTCGAAAAACCAAAAAAAAATAAAAAAATAAAAAATAAAATAAAAAAAATTAATAGCTGCTTTTCAGGCACTGAAGTCCTGAGAGCTACTAAACTCAGAGCTCCTTCCTTGCTAAAAATGCCAGAAAGCTGCCAGACCTCTGGAGCTCATCCATTATGTGTTATATCAGCTGAGCCAAATAATAGTTTATATTTTACAGATTATTTGTGCCAAAATTTCTGTCTTTTGTTATGGTGGAATTCAAGACTTTTGTAAACCTCTCTTAATTAAATACACATGATGAATGACAATATGGTGATGGAACACTGTGCCTTTTAGTGACTGAAACTAATGAAATGCTAAGAAATCCTTATAAAGTTTAAATTTTATGCAGATTTATTTGTATCAACTCTGTACAACTCAGGTGTCTTGCATGATCCAACTATTTTATATTTCCCTGGCACTATCTTTTTATGGTTCTGGGTTCCAGAATGACTTTATGGTACTTACATTCTGTTTGGTCACAATCCTTTATTCTTACAACTGAGAGTATGAGATGAACTAACATCATGTACTGCATGGGTGTAAGCCTCTCTGCCTCCCTGGGTCCATAAAATAAACTGAGAAATTATGAAACAATGATTTGAAAATTGCACATATGTATTTAGACATGTAGGTATGTACACATGAGTGCAGTTCCCACAGAGATGAGAAGAGGCTCCAGATTACCTGGAACTAGAGATATTGGTGTTTGATTTTGGGTCACGGTGATGGGTGATGGAAACTGAACTCAATTCCTATGAAAGAGTACAGGGTGCACTTTTCTGTTAGGCCAACTCTAACACCATCATTCAAAAACCTTAAGAGAAGTTTGGAAGATAGTAAAAATGTAGTCATTATGATTAGTTGTATAAAAATATATGAGCCCTTGTGCAAATAAGTAATTCTTTTTCTGTTTTGTTACTTCTAAAATTAATCTTATTATTCTGTATATTTTAATTATAAAAAATAAGTCATTTATTTCTGTACACCACCTTGTTTCCCAGTTATACTCCCTTCATTTAAAATATTTCCCCTCACACTTCCTCAAAAAAATTTAACCCCTTTTTCCTATTTTTCTAGATTCCATTTATGAGAGAAGATATGTGTTAATTGTTTTTGGAGAGTTGTCTGTTTCTCAACTTGATATATAGTTGGAACAATTTTCTTGAGAATTATGCAAATTTTTTCTACAATTTTTATTTTGAATTATCTTGCATTATTTATACATATTGTGTTGTTTTTCATCATTCATATAATGGTGGTCATCTGAGCTCATTCCCTGAATCATCTATTGCAGGTAGTACAGTGGTAAAAAATTACACACAAACTCACCTTACATATTTAGTGATTCACTGTCATTAATTTTGATCACTATGCACACCCAGGAGTGGTACAGCGGGCATGTCTATGTTAAATTTTCATTCATAACCATCGTTATAGCGTCCACAGTACCTGTAATGTTTTAGTTTACAATGGACATGGCGTATATGTTCTTGTTCCACCTCCTTTGCAGCATTTAAAAAATTATATTGGGTGAAAAATGTAATCATTTTAAAGACACTTAAAGCTGGAATTATGGGGCAATCTGAATATTATTTTACTAATGTGACAAATGGGTCTGGGGCCCAAGAAAATGACCACAGAGTCTATAGTATTTGAGCCAGGCTGTAAGTCCTGCTGACAATTTATTCTATTGAAATATTTGTCATGCATTGTTCTGAGTGGTCAGAGCTGGACCTCATATTACTTCATGGCTGGTGACCTCAAATTGGTCCATTTGGTAAGAAGAATGTACTTGTGAATACCTACTTTAACTTTGCACCCATATTTGTAGTTCATATATTTGTTGGCATGTGAGATACTGTCTCAGATATACTGATTGTGAAAAATTGTTTTCATCATGCAGAAAATGAAACTCTGCTCTCTATCTTCTACCATACACTAGCTCTGCACCAAATGTGCCATAGACCAGATACCCTGAAAATGCCAAAGGACACAGTAGAGAAAATACTCCTACTGCTAAGCACAGGTAAGGATTTTCTGAATAGGACTCTTGTCCAATAGTAAATGAGACCAAAAATCAACAAATAGGATCTCATGAAATTAAGACATTTTATTTCAGCATAAGAAAATATAATTTAAGTGGTAGCATACAGAATATGAGAAAGTTACTCGTGTAATGGTGGCATGAGCGTTATTGTGTAATTAACTTCCTTCTGATCTGGTGAGGCCTTCACTATAGGAAGGAATTGGTACCTGCTACTGTGTACCTGGTCAAAAGACATTGGCTTGACAGGTCATAGCCCTTTAGATGGTGCTACCATTGTTACTTAGTGTAGTAGCAACTGCTTTGTAAATATTTTTGTTTCACACATAGATCTCTTCAGCTCTCAGTCTTGGCCAGAGGTTCTCTTTCTGTGGTTTGCAGCAGCAAATGCACAGCCTCATAACTTCAAAATGTTGAAATGACCATGAATGCTCATTCCTAAATGGGACCTGTAGATCAACCACTTCCCCTAGGATAGGAAACATCCTGGAAGTTGGTCCTGAATGTCCTGACTGAGCATGAGGGAACTGCTGTGACATGCTGTCCTTTGGACATAACATAGCCATTCCTCACTCACAAGAGTTGTGATCACCTGCAGCTTCAGGTGACCGTGTTCAGGACTGACTGTGAACATACCTATCTGTCCCAAACCAGACAGCTGGAAGAGGCAGCCTGCTGGTGGAAGATAAATCCTACTGAGCCTCTGTCTCAGTACAGAAAATAAAAAGGAAGCTAGAAGTTGGCCTTTTGTATTACTTATCATTTCCCCTTTCTTTATGTGTCTGCCTCCCAGGGAAGACTGTGATTCCTATTCCCTCAAATGAATGAGTTTATTGAGGTTAATACAGGTGTATAGGTATGGGATCACTTATAGGAATATGAATAACTCTAATGTGTGGCATCACAAAGGCTCTCATTAGAATGGGTGACTCATGAGGACTAGAACTCTGAATGTGTCTCCATGACTTGTTTGCAGCTGAATGGGACAGAGGGTCTCCTTTCTTCAGTTCTCCTTAGTTATCACCCATTTAACATTGGAAGTGGAAGGGCCTTGTTAATCCTGTAAGTTTCAGCTTTCTTAGCCATGGTTTAATTGCTGGATATTATGAACCTCTTCTCTTTTTTCATAAAACTTTCTGAGACTTAAGGGAATAGTCCTGCCCAGGGAAGAGCACACCAGTTGGATACTCAATATCAAATGGTCATTCCTGAAAACATATATGCTAGCCATACAGAATGATTGGTTTACATTTAGGAAATATAACTATATGTATGTATATACATATATCTTCATACACACACACACACACACACACACACACACACACACACACACCTGGGTTTAATCCTGGTCTACTTTCACTTTAGGTGCTTAGCATGGGCTTTTTCAGGGGCCTTGTTGGCCTGGGGTACTTTCAGGGTGTGTCTGTATCTAGTCAGCTTTTGTGTTAGAGTTAAGCTTGGTTACATTGATATTCGGGGACTGTTGGTACCTGTTTCTCTTCAGGGTTGAAGCGGGGGATACTTTTGAGTGGAGGTTTGACTGAAGCTATTTTGTATTTGTAATCTGCCTTGGATTATGCTCAGCCGTTCTGAATAAAAATAATATGTGGATATTGATAGAAGACTGTATTTATTGTGTTTCTCTTACATCTCAAGTATATTCTGAGGAACATTGGCTCTTTCAAGGGAAATGGGCACAGACACCAACACACAGCGCAGACTCTAGATGAAATAAACTACATATTACACAAATAGAAAGGTGAAGTAGGGAGGAGACAGTGGTGCTTGGGGAGTCCTTTCTGCTGCATTGGTGACTGTGGCCACCATGTGCAAATTGTTGCTTCTCAGTAAAGATAACAAAATAGAGTCCCAACAAGGACTCTGCTGCCTTTCCTTCCTTCTGTGGTCTGCTCCCATGAAGGCATATCACAGGCAGTTAATTTAACAGCAGAGGCTGGTCCTCCTTTGATCTAGAGGCTGCCTTGATAGGCACATGAGGGATGTACAGATCTTCATGATGCCTCTTATGCAGTGTGGGTATGGTGTCCTGTCCTATATGTCATTCATGGCATGCACTATGAGGGTGTTCCTCTTGTCCTTGCTATGGAAACACTTCTCAAAATGTCATTTGTCTTCTACCTTGAAAACCCCTGGAACAATGAACCAGTCCTTTGTGATCCCTTTTAAGAATCCCTTTCAAGATCCCTTTCAAATGTCCACTCACTGATGTGAGATAATGTCTTCCCACAAAGAATGTTTGCACTGACTTACCAGATTGATTCCTGTACATGTTATTATTGTTGTGACTCACAGCCCACTTTAATAGAGTGAGCTGCCAACCTGTTACGGGCACACATGTAACCATGACAATGATTCCTTGTGTAGTGTCACAGAGGCCAGGCCACACTCTGTTCAGTGAAGCACAAAGGTGGTCAAGCTATGCAGATGTCTTTGTACTGGTAATTAGGGAAGGTGCCCGAAGGCTACAGTTATCATCATTGCTCAGGGGCAACATCCCACCCAATTGTCATGTCCTACTACAGAAGCTCACTGCTGAGAAGAGGAAGGTCATTGGAGAAGGGACAGACTCAGTCCATATGTATATGGTTCAAATACTGGTCTATCATTGCTGAGACTCAGTTTATTATCAAGAGTCTCTCATTATGAAGCTATTATTGTGCCATCCGTAGTACCTGGGTTTGGGGAACAGAGCTGTTTGAAATTTGCCCTCCAGCCTGTCCCTTCACCATCATTAAACACACCTTGAAGTGGAATTGACCAGAAAGCAGAAAGCCATGAGGTTTTCCCTACCTCCTCTCATCATGGTAATTGATGACTTCTGAGGCTGTCACTCACTGGATAGCAGTGTAACAGCAGTTCATCCTGTCCCATTTGGAAAGTGGAGTCCTGGGACAGGTGCTGACTCTGCCTCAGCTGTTGTCATCTTTTCTAACAAACACAAGTGGAAATTAGGAGTAGAAAACAAGGGACATATCCCACTCTGGGCATACCCCTTCCCAATCTCCCACTGTCCTTTGACTTCATGCCTCTGTCCCTCCCTGAAAGTTTATCCCTCAAGGCTGGTCTCAGATTTCCAGCAATCCTTCTAACTCAGGGTCCTCATTATTGGGTTTGTTTTTATTCTTCTTTGTGGGATGACTCATCCCTAACAGGCTTGAGGGCCACCTGCCCCATGCAAGTGAAAGATACTTTCTGAGAGCCAGCCTGGGTCTGCCTAATGGTCATGGCAACAGCAGCTGAAACATGATCTGGAAATGACCTGGATCAATGAGAGACAGCATGTCACACCAGCTGATGCATATTCATCAGACCTCCCCCCATGGAGGGGTGGAGGGTATATAAGGCTTGCCTCTAACTGAATAAACTGAGCTTGTTGGTTCCACATTCTCCCTGATTCTGTGTGATTTGACTCTGTGTCTACTTGGCCCCTCCCACAAAGGGAACAACAGCAAAGGACCCCGCTACACTTCTTTACCATGGATGCTTTTTTCTTGCCCTAACGCGACATTTGAAGGGTAGTGGGAAGGAGGCATCTTAGCTCTCTGAGGAGTTAGTCAAGATATCACAGTGTTCCATTCGTCTGTCTTATTGCAGATGAAAACCTACAGTTAAGAATTGTGGCATGCAAAAAGAAAGAAAACAAAACTGAGTTAAATCTTTTTCTACTGGTCCTCAACCAATCAAATCTCAGTTATAAAAGAAAAACTGTGGGGAAATTGTTCCTGTGATTTCTAGATGAAGTGTAAGCATTGTGCTACCCTCAAAAACTAACAGGATTTAGGGAGGGTGGCCTCAATTAAACCAGCTATCTAATCACAGAGCTTGAAATCCTTTTCCTGTCTGCAGCAGCAGAATCTGGAAGAAGAGAAGTTATACAGTTGCCCAGCAGAGATGCCCCTTTGCTGTCTCAACCTGGATGCCTGTTGCAAAAGTTGCAGTAGGAACAGCCCACTGGAAATCTTCTTGTCAGCATCATTGGAACCTGGGAACCCACAATTTCCTGCTCTTCACCAAGTTCTGGATAGCTAGTAAGCATTGTTAGACTTACTTGATGGGGGGTGATTTACTATAATCTGAAAGGGCAGTGGAGGAGGAAGGAGAAACTGAAAACTTACCTGTGCTTGGTGTCAAATGGTATCTGAGGAACTTAACATGTGACATAGATTGTAGATCTCCATCTAAGAAAGATGCTGAAACATCTACACATTGTTAGTAACATCTTAGACAACATCAGTGCTCTAGAAGCATGGAAGTTCCATGCACAGAGTGAAGCATGATCAAGCATGCCCCACCTCACTGAAATAGTGCTATTACCCCATCATAAAAGATGAGGGCACCATCAGTGTTGTGCCACAATACACACATGCTTGTTTCTATACAACATACACAAATATGTGCACACATTTATACATTTAAAAACATGTATGTGTCTACACCTTTGCATGCACACACACAGACACAGACACACATACACACACACACACAGAATTATACTTTGAATTCTATTTAGATGTATAATAAATTGGCATAACAAGAAATTAAAAAGAAACAAACAACCTTTGTGGCATTGGTATGCATGTGTATGGTATGCATGTTGTATGCAGAACTATGAGTATAGTTATGTGCATATTTTTATAAGTATCTATATGATATACCTAATATGTAAAACCATATCTAACTGTATATACATGTGTATATAAATATAAAGATAAACTGAAATCCCAACTTCCAGACACCAGCCAAGGAGGCAGCAGAACTTTCCCAGTGGCCAGCTTGATGTGTCAGCTCTTTCCTGCCTTCAACTCTGAGTGCCTGTTATGTTTATTAACAGTATCATTCATTTGAAACAAAATTCTGCACAAATTTTTCACAATGCCCTTTAATATTAAAATATTCTCTAACTTTCAGAACCACAAGAAAACACTCTAAGGCAGAAAGCCACGAGTTGATCATGAAAAGTACCAGGGAATGGCCAATGAGATGGCTAGTTGGGTGGAAGGAAAGAGCTGACTCCTCCTAATTTGTTCATTGTCCATATGAACAGAATGACAGAATGGCATGGTGTGTATTCTATGTTCATTCTCTCTCTACCATATGTATGTATTTATTTCCTCATCACAAAATAGATAGATGTTATTATATTAAATACCAATCAGAAAATGTCTATACATTCATCATATGAAATACTTATTTTTAAAATAATGAAAAAAAATCTTATGCAGCTCACAACTTTTGTAACTCCAGGACCAGAGTTTTCAACACCCTCACACAGGCATACATGAAGACAAAACACCAATGCACATAAAATAGTGAATAAACAATTAAATATTTGTAGGAACTAGTGGGGTCAGGAGCCCTACAAGCATCCCACAGAACTTACTGACCTAGGCTCATAGTGACTCAGAGACTGAACCACAAACTTGGGAGTATGCATGGGACTGAAGTATGTCCTCAGCATATATTTTACAGTTGTATAACTTGGTCATCTTGTGAGACTCCTAACAGCGGGAGCAGGCTTGTCTCTAATGCCTGGTTTTGGGACCCATTCCTCCTACTGAATTGCTATGTCCTGCCTTAATTTAAGAAGTCCTGCTTAGTCTCACGACAACTTGATATAACTTGGCAGGCAGATATGCCCTGGAGGTCTGCACATTTTTGAAGAGAAAAAAGAGAAGGAGGAATGGATGGGGAGCAGGAAGAGTGGAGGTTGGGGGAAGGACTGAGAGGAGAGGATGGAGGAGAAATTTTGGTTAGGATGTAAAAAAATAAATAAATAAATAAATAAAACTAAATTTATTCCAAAAGTGGAAGAATATTGATGGTTATCATATTTAAATTTGAGATACTAAAAGAATGTCCCTCCAGAGACAATGCCACTTATTCTAACTTTATAATGTGTTTGCAGTTGTACAGCGATTGCTGGGGATGTCTTTCTGTATGCTGTGAATGTGTTGCTCTGAGTGATTAATAAATAAATGCTGATTGGACAGTAGCCAGGCAGGAAGTATAGTATAGGCAGGATAAGCAGAGAGGAGAATGCTGGGAGTGGAAGGCTGAGTCAGGAGAAGCCACCGCCACCATGAGAAGTAAGATCAAGATACCAGTAAGCCACAAGCTAAATGGCAACTTACAGATTAATAGAAATGAGTTAATTTAAGATATAAGAACTAGATAGCAAGAAGCCTGCTGCGGCCATACAGTTTATAAGTAATATAAGTCTCTGTGTGTTTACTTGGATCTGAGCTGCTGAAGGAGCTGTGTAGACACAGGAAAACTCCAACTACAAGGGATAATTAAATCATGTTAGGCATAATTTTGAGCTGGTCTAATACATAATGTGTTTGTGTTGTACTCTGAATAATTATATAATGTTTAGGCAATATTAAGACCTGGATATTGTTTTACATTTGGAAATTAGTCATGACATCAAAAGATATAATTGTGTGTCAAGTTGACAAGTGTGCAGTTGTGATAGCTATTTTTGTTTGTCAAATTTATTACATCTGAAATTCATTAAACCCCAAAATGGAGGGGCATGCCTGTGAGGTATTTTTGCTTAATTTGAAGAGAGAAAATCCACATGTAATCCTGATATTTGCATTAGAAAGACATTCTGTTAATCTGGATATTGATGGGGAAAGAAACACCTATAACTCAGATGTTTTGAGCCCCAAAACCCCACTTGTAATCTCAGCCAGGCCTTGTGCTGGAAGCCCATATAAAGAAATGGAAGAAGGGAGTTTTCTCTTTAGCTGCTTGCTCTCACCTTGCTAGCATGTCCATGCCTTCACTAGCATTGGAGCCAACTGCTTTGGGATTCCAGACTATACTGCTGATGGGCTGAGACATCAATCATACTGGACTGAGCAAGTACTGGATTCGAGGACTTTGCCATTATAGCCAGCCAATGTTCAATTAGCTGGACCACAGCCTCTAAGTCATTCTAAAACATAGCCTTTTGTATATATGTATAGAAATTCAGTTACCCCATAAAACCCTAACCAATGCACCGGACAGGTATAGAATTTTTAGAGTAGTTTGGGCCTGAAATTAACTCTGAGTCCCATGGATGGGAAATCCTTGTGCATCTCAAGTTTCCTGGAACTTAATGAGATACATTCCAGCCTGTGAGTTCAGGGTTTACAGGAGTGTGAAACCTCACCTGCCTAAAGAAGAGTCTCAGAGTGAAGTTTGAAATTGCATTTTATTCATAAATTACATTCATTTTACTCAATGGGTCTTTCAAAACAGCAGTCCTTATATACAATGTATAGCCATAGCAAACTATTAAAACAATGACAAGAATATAAGACATAACAAATATTAACAAAACCTTAAACCAAAATGAAAAAAAACAAAATCTAAAGCATAAATATCCCAACATATAAACAAAAAAATTAAGCACATTTCAGGATCACTTGGAATTTCATTACGGGAGAGCAAATGATGTGAGGAACTAGCTTATTCTCTGCAGTGAATTATCTTCAGCAAAACTTGCACATGACATGGCTTCAAGTCAGCTTGCACAAGTCAGCTTCAGCACTGCACTGGAGAGAATCTTATGCTTTTGGGTGAGGTCTGTCTGGATGGCAGTGTGATGTTAACACAGTCTTCCTTGTCAGATTTCCCATCACATATGGAGTCAGCTTGTCAAAGCCCTTGATAGTAAGCTGACAGAAGAACTCTTGCTCACCCACATGTCCTCTTCATTTTGTTTTGCCCGTCACTGGGGCCACGTGCTGATGGATGTCAGGGTTCTTAGTAATTTGTGTTGTGCCCTCTGAATCTCAGACAAAATGTGATACAATCTTTTCTCTGGGAATAGTGAGCCACAGATGTGGATCAGATTGTGGCTGGATCGCCTGATGGTAGGTTGATATTTACCTCACTAGTGAGTTCACAGCTGAAAAGAGGTGGCATTTTCTGAGGAGGCCGAGAACCTGGAGTGTAGAATGTCATGCCTTCAAGGTGTCTCTGGCTTCTTCCAGCCTTCTCAGTTTTCTGAAGAGGTGCTGTTAGGGAAAATCAACAAAGAAAATATTCAGAATCAGTTTTGCTGTGCCACTGTCAAGAAAAATCAGGGACTATTTATCCCTAGTAAACAAAAGTTAAGAAAGAAAACACACCCCATGAACACCCTGGCTGCTGGGGATGGGGCTCAATGGTGGCTTACTTGCCTAGAACATAGTGTTTCTGCACCAGCAGCTCCTTCTGCAGGAGGCTCTCTTCCTGGGCTGTGGTCTGCTCCAGTTCCACCTGGAGATTTTCAAACCTAGGGGAGGAAGGCAGCTGGGGCACAAGCCTGGTGGGGACCTGCCATGTCAGCTTTTGAGCCCCCACCAGCTCTACTCAGCTAAACAGTCGAGCATTACCTTTCAGCTGAGTTCATTCCTTGCTTGCCTAAGGGAAAAGGGTCAGAGAGCACCTGGGCAGGATTTTTTTCTCAGCTTTTAAAAACTGCTAGAAGTTGGACTGGTAAACATACTGTGCTGCATTAGAAAAAAAAACAGCATATTTCTCCAACAGTCCAAAAACATCATTTTGGAGAAATATCAGTATGTTAAAGTCTTACGCACAGTTCAGGAAAGATATCACTGGCCTTGAATAGATACCAGGTGAATGTCAATATACTGGAAAACTCTATGCCTGCCCTCTAGTGGAGTCTACACGGCAATGCAAAGAAGGCTCTGGTTATTCCTACAACTTAGAGCCCTGCATGGGATTAATTTGTCAGCTCCTCCTCTGTTTATGACCAAGAGTAAATCTTCTCATGAGAAACTTATAAACACTGCAAAGAGCCTGCAATCCACGGGAGTGTGCTTTATGCAAATTAGCAAAAGGTGGACACTTCTCTCTAAACGTGATGTTCCTGATGGAAAAGATGCAGGAGGACACACTTTCCTTCATGATCAATGATCCTCCTTTCTAGGTTTCTGGCTGCCATGGGAATATTTGTTGGGAGATCTAATCTAAGAGATGAGATACTAGAGGATACTAGAGGTCTCAGAAAGGAAGAGGAGGACACAGTCCCCATCAGACCAAGGAGAAAGCATATTGCTTCCTGTTGACTGCGCCAGCAAGGACACTCTGAGGGTTTCTTTCCCTGGGGTGGCTGGCAGCTTTGCCAATTGACAAAACACAAAGAGGACAGAGATCCAGGTACAGTGGACCCACTTGGATCCACCTGCTTCTGGAAGCCTGGGCTCCTACCTCATCTGGGACACAGTGAAGTGATGCTGCAGCTTTAATGCCAAGTCCCTTTGCCGGGTGAGCAGCTCCTTCTGCTTCAGCAGAGACTGAAGATTTTCCTCAAGTGTTTGATGTTCCTGTTCATTAGAAGATTGTGTTTTTAGTGGAGGTTTCCTCACCATGTACATAAACATGCATTCTCTCTCTCTCTCTAGGACATACATGTATATAGATGCACACATACAAGCAGACTACATTCCATCCACACTTAGTTTCCCAGATACTCTTATGTAAGAAGAGATCACCTGGGATACTATGGAGAACAAAGTTACCTTTCATTAACCTAGAACCTGTCTACCCATATTCCTGCCCGGAGGCAGGAAACACAGGATGCTCTGAGCACAGGGATGTGGAGAAGATCATGTACTTTTACTAAGTGTTGATAATTTTTCAGTTTATTTTTAATTTATATGTGCAGATGTACAGCCTGCTTTTGTGTCTGTATAACATGTGCATGCCTTGTGACCTGGTAGAAGAACTCAGTGTGCAGATAAGTCAATGCAGTGCTTGCCTTGAAATCCTGTACACAGACAGGTGAACACCAGGGTTCCTTGATCTGTAATCTAAGCTCTCCTAGCAAGTTCCCCAGTCTGTGCATTGAAGGCTTAGTTCTCCAGCACAGGACCACTGGATGGCAGTGGACCAGCCCCTTGCTCTCACTCAGTGCTTCCCAGTACCTCAAGGAGGGCAGCTTTCTCCTAAAGAAGTTCTGTATACCACAGGTTGCCTCCATTTAGGCCCAAAGGAATGAGCTCAGAAAACTAGAAAATCTCTCCAATCCGGAGTCTATATTAAACTTTCCTCCAAGTAATTTGATTGTGTTAGGGATTTCTTTGAGTAACAGAAGGTTGACTAACTCACGGCCAAAAGACTGCATATATTATTCCATACTTAACAATATCCCATGGACCACATTGTATGTTTGCACTCATCAGTGATGGGTATCTGAAGAGTTTGTAGCTGGACTGTTCTGATGAGTCCTGCTGTATCCCTGTTGTCCCCTATTCTCTGTGGACAACACTTTCCATTCTGGAATCATTGCTCCACCTGAAGTCTGTAGATCCACTTTCTGAATAATTGCACATAGCTTCTCACAGGGCTGCACCATTTTACACTACTAGCAATGTCTGAGAGATCACACTTCTCCCAACTCTCCATCAGGCTGAACTTAACTCAGTATGAAGAAGTTTGGAATAAAAGCAATTTCTGAGTGCTGCAGAAACAACATGGAGTGGGTACTTGAGAGTATGATAAGCCTAAGCAGTGCCCTGAGACAGCCTCTTCTCACACTTCAGCATAGCTGTGGGACTTCTGCTGGGCTGGGATGCAGCCACAAGCCCCTCTGCAGTTCAGAATTTCTCTGAGAATAAAGTCCAGGACAGCTCCAAGGGCAAGGTTAGCTGAACCAAGTTTAGTCAAAGGTGAAAGGAAAATGGCAGCATGCGAAGTGGAGAAAAACAAAACAAGTGCAGGGAAGTCATCAGTGGTCAGCCTCCTTTCACACAGAGGAGAGGGACACAAACCTTTCCTGCCTTTCCTGCCTCTCAGTAGCCTCTCTCTCACCATCATGGACCCCATTACTTTGTTTTTTTCCAGAGGATTTCTTTGCAGAAATATAATTCTTCCCCTACAAATACCTGAAAAACTTTAGCTTGAATCAATTTTATGTCTTATGTTGTAATTAGTTGTGTGGACATGCAGAAGGATGGGCAGCTCTGCTTGTTCTTTGACTGTGGCAAAGTGGTACTAACAAGATTAGGCACAGTACTTTCTCATTGAAATCCATCTCCATCATCCTTAAAGATGTTCCATTGTTTCGTGACAGAGTGAACATACACTTAGAGGCTCAAACACACATTCTCATTCCACAAAGATACACATAGAGACAACACACACACACACACACACACACACACACACACACACACACACACACACACACACACACCTACCTTTCTTGAATCCAGAAAGGCAAGGTAGAAGACTAGAATGTTGCAGCACCTTTTCTACTCTAGGGGGAGGTAGTGGGTCCTCCCTGCAGTCTACAAGCCTCTTAGACCCAGCCACGCTCTTCTGCCCTGGCCTGAACTTATTTCCCTTCGCAGGGAAGTTCTTATCACCAGACTCACTGATCATACAGAGAAGTAACAACCTCTGCACAACTGAGTTGGACCACACAAAACCAAGTGCTGGGGGAAGAGGGTCGGACATGAAGCCTCCCGATAGATTTAAGTTGAATCATCATAGTCTCCTCACTAAACTTACCTAGACTCCTCCACAGAAGACATTAACAGCACCAGAGACTAGAAGTCACCCATTGTCAATACCAAACAGGTTTTGACCAGATTACAGTGCACATTACATGAAAACAGGCCAGTCAGTGGAAGGCTACTTAGATCATCCACAGGACTTTTCTAAAATGCAGCACTCTATACAACTATGAGTTGGACTCTGTCCTAAGAGTGAGCTTCAAAATATCAGGTTCCATGTTGTGAAGCCAGTAGACAAAACAGACCTTTTCAGGGAAGTTACCTCTATGGTGTGAAAGAAAACAAGTCTACTTCTTTATTTTTAAAGTAGCTCCATTGTTTGATTTTTGTTATTTATTATAAGACACATTAATTCCAAAGTAATAAAAATGTTTAAAAATGAAGAGAAACCTATAAGTCAGTTCTTTTTCTGAACAAATGAACCATTTAACAATGAAATGAGACAGAAAAAGACAGGCTGCTCTACTGTGAGGAGACAGGAGATACAAAGATCTGTGGCTATCCAGCTTAGCCAGAACAGAAATTTTCAGGTTCAGTGAGAGACTCGGGCTGAAGGGAATAAGGGAGAAAGCCACAGAGGACACTTGATGTCATCATCACACCTTCGAAAACACGCACAGATGTATGCGCCCACACACAGGCATACTCACACACAGACACAAATCCCTCAAATCATCACTGATCAGAACTCAATGAGGAGGACATGACACTGGATGAGGATGACATTGCCAGTTGGTTTTAGACTCCTCACAGTAGCTGTTATAAGTGAGTCCCACAGTTCTGCATCATTTGGGACTAAAAATGCCTAGAGAAACATGCTGTGTCTCTGCAGGCTATGTTGATGCAGTTGGCTCAAATCTGTCACCCTGATCCCCGCCTTTCATAAGCCCTTGTCACATCCCTGGTCATCCATTGAGCTTCTGAATGTAAGATCCAGGATGGGAGAACTGGCCAATGCCACTCACAGCAAATAGTACTGACAAGCTGTTAATTTAGTTTCTGTCACTGTGAACCAAGAGCTTGGCCAGGTAAAGAGAACACCATGGCAGTCTGGGAACAAGAGGGTAAAATGTCATATGACAACCCAAAAGCTGTCTAGGAGCCCTGGTCATTTGGCTTTTTCAGGGGGTGTTCCTCCTTCCATGCTGTGTCTGCCTCTGATCTCACATGACCCCTGCCAAGCAAATGAGACCCAGACCCTTGACCTGACTCACTCAGATCTCTGTGGCTCCCATCATAGCACGGCTCCTCCCATACTGACATACAGGTGAGTGGTATGTGATTGACCCATCTCCCTCAATGGGCTGTGGCTTCCAGCAGAGCAGTAGGGTTTGCTTGCTCTAAGAGACTAACTCCCAGAAAGACTTGTGAATGATCACAGAAGTGAACTATTGGATGGGATGGGTCAGGTGGAGGAGTGAGTAAATGGTTGCATGGGTGTGAATATATGTGTGTGTATGGTCAGACTGGTGGCAAGGTTGGCCCTGCTGCTTCAACCTACCTGCAGCTGCCTTGTCCAGAGGTCATAGATCTTCTCATGGGCCTCTTCACCGAGCCTCTTTGCCTCCTCACAGGACTCTTGTAGTAAAATCTGTTCCCCCTGCAGCTTTTTCTTGTCATCTAGCAAGATTCTTACTTTCTCCTTCAGCTGAGTCTGTTCACTCAGGTGCTGACTGTAGAGGGTGCTGAAATATCACCAAAAATGATGATCTCTGCCTCCATCTCCCACTCCTGCCTCCTAATACCATGATTCCTGCAAGGTCCCATGTCCCCATCCCCAACAGACCTGTGCTGGAACCCACATTAGTCATGGCAGCATCACTCAGGTGCAGGCCAAAGCCAGAGAATAGCCCATTCCAGAAAGATTTACACTACTTCTGAAGACCCTGACAGCAAAAGGGATCCATGTACCTCTGAAGACTGGATCTTCTGCATCCCACAAACATACCCTGGTACTTAACTGTTCACAGTATTGGGAAAATATTAGGATGTAGAGGGAAGCCATGCTCTGAGGGAGACAGAAGACACATCAGGAATACTTTCCATCCATGTGTCCGAAGAAACCAGCTCTCTAAGTTCCTGCCAGAGCCACAGAAACCATTCATGGTGCAAACTATGTTTTCTGTCTAGAAGTTCCAGAAGCTGACCGGCAAAAGTTGGGAGGGGCTATCAGACTCTTAACACTTAGGAGAACTCAGTCTAGGAGGGACAAACCCAAGAGCAATAAGGCAGGCTGCTTGCTAAGAGGTAAACAGACTAGAACCACCGCCATCACTTTGGTTTAAAGGTGGAGAAGGGAAGAAGATGCTGTGGGATGTCTTTCTGTATGCCGTGAATATGTATTGCTTCCATTGGTAAATAAATAAGCTGCTTTGGCCTTTGGCAAGGCAGGAAGGAGCTCGGCATGAAAGTCCAGGAGAGACAGAGAAGAAAAGCAGAACTGGAGGAGATGCCAGCTGCCACCCAAGGAGCAACATGCCAGCAGCCTGGCATTCAGCAGCCATGTGGGAAAACAGTGATGAATAGAATTGGGTTAATTTAAGATGATAGATATAGCTAGGCTGAAACTTAAGCCATTGGCCATATAGTTTGTAAGTAATGAGTGCTTCTGTGTGTTTATTTGGGATCATTTTGCTGCAGGAGGCA
Source organism: Peromyscus maniculatus bairdii (assembly GCF_049852395.1). Taxonomy (NCBI): domain Eukaryota; kingdom Metazoa; phylum Chordata; class Mammalia; order Rodentia; family Cricetidae; genus Peromyscus; species Peromyscus maniculatus. The sequence continues at coordinate 36,199,796 of NC_134874.1, read as the reverse complement.
GGTGGGACAGATTCCTCCTGGCAGCAGGGTCAGGCAGGACTGGAGAAACTTCAGACAACAAGAAACACTCCTTAGCAAGTTCTGGAGTCCACCCAAGTCATGCACTCAACAGTAAATTTTGGTCTCACTCAGCTCTGTGCATTTGTACAAGGCCTCACTAATTTCTTTGGGTATTTTCTTCACATCTGACATATCCTTCTTATGCTCTGTGTTCTGCATCTCATTATCCGAATTCAGCCTGTGGTAGGGCATAGCCCCAGGAGCAAAGAACCCTGTGAACACAGGCCTCAGGGACCCCATGAATTAAGGTTGCATTTTGCACTACCCAAGTCTACTGGATGTCACATCCTGAATCCTATGTACTGGGAACTCCTCATGTGCATTAGACTTTCTACCCTGCCCCAGGGCCAGGAAAGGCTGGGTGTCAACAGGGAGGGAGACAGGGCTCCATGAGCTCCCTCAGTAGGCCTAGAGAGGTAGACTAGCACTCTAAAAAGGTCCATCAGTGTGGGCATACCTGAAAACTGTGATGACATTTCCACTGGCATGAGAACAGAAATGCTTGTCCTTACAAGGATAACCAGAACTCATCATCAGTATTGCCATGCATGAGGCACTCCATGAGGATGGCTTTATAAACTCACAAGGGGATTCCAATGGGGCACCAGGGTGAGCACAAAGACTGAGAACAGTGATGCTCAAAGTGGAGCTCCCTGGTCTCAGCCCTTATATCACCTGAAATGTTTGAAACAGGCAAATCCTCAGGCCTACTATCAATATGCAGCTCACAAGATCTGAAGGGACACACACACACACACACACACACACACACACACACTTTAAGCGAGCCTCTCAGAGACAGTACAGAAGACACTGACACCAAATCCTGAGCACAAAGAGATGCATTTCCCCAGCAGGGCAAGCATGGCATTGGGAGCCTGCCTCTGGATCAGGCAAAGGCAGACAACATGCAGCAGGCTTTTTTCAGCAGTGGGATTTTAAATAGAAAGGTTAAGTCTGTGCTAGGGTGAGTTGCTGAGATCTGATTGGACAGGTTGGCAAGTGCAGCCGAGTAATGAATTCTGATTGTTGCACTTTGGTGTTCACTTTTAAGAATGAGCCAGTGTCCAAAAAAGGGAATGAACTTTGGGGACTAAATTTAGGAATCTAATCTAATGGTTTATCAAGGGAGAGGGAAGTGAAAAGGGCAAAACCTGACACTGCCATGTTTGCGATATTTGGGCCCCTTAGAGGGCAATTCACATGCACACAAACCCACAGTTAGGATGTCAGAGAAATGCAGGTGGGTGGCATTGTCTCACAGTACAAGGAACAAGACCAGAGAGGAGCTGGGATGGACAGCAGGCCTTCCAGACACACAGAGATGGACCAAGTATGACCACCAGGCCCTTCAAGCTGCTCCCAGAGCAACAAGCAAAACTAAATATCTTGTCAAATACAGAGACTCAGGTTAAACTCAGAGCACCCAGCATCTCCTACAAGCCAACACTGTCAAGGTCTCTTGAAATGCATGTTGTGATCTTACACCCTACTGCCCCTCTCTGTGGATTGTGATTCAGGCCACAGGCTCTGGTTTTCATAAGGAGGAAGCAGAACAGCCTGTGTCCCTTCTCACTCCTACAGACTTCAGTTCTGCCTCTCAGATGCATTCAGGAAAATTTGTTTGTGCAGGTCACCCTGCAGGTGCAGTTTCCAGTGACCTAAGGACTGCTGGAATTGACACAGGAGGGTCAAGGCATTCACCAGAGAACAGGCACGATGAATACCTGTTGTTCAATTCATTGTTGTAATGGGCCAGGAATTCACGCAGTTCATTCCTGTCATTGGTCATCATCTGTAGCTGAAGTTTCAGTTTTTCCACCTGGTTCAGCTGCTGCTCCTGTTCAATGAGGTAGAAAGTTGTGGATGATGCCTTCCTAGCAGCCCCTGTAGGTACATAAACACAAGTGATTTTCTAGAGATGAATGGCATAAGCCAAGATCATCATGTGCAGTCCCAAGAGGAGGCCTGAGGAAGAGGAAATGCATGGAATCCATTGAAGCCCTCAAAGATCAGAGCAGATCCTTAAGCTGGTCCTCATATGCCATGTGTCTGACTCCAATCACTATGGCTAGATATATGCCTCAGCCCCTACTGCAGCCCCACTGGCCCTGAAATAGATAAGCAAGGCCAGCCATGTTGGTTTGGAATTGTCATCTCATACCTGATGTGATGCAAGGAAGTCCAGGAGTCCCTAGTGTTCTTCGCCTAACAGCCCTCATAACCTGTGTCCATGACTAAAAGGAACTGAATGTCTCAGACCTGGGTACATGGATGGAAACTTTCCCTTCCTAGTATTTACATCAGATATAAAATGCAACAACATCCCATTCTGATACCACATTAGTGGTTCTGGGCCTCCTGTTGCATTCTTTGCCACTCAGAATGAACTGAAGGAGGTCACAGCACAGCAGCTGCAGCTTTGACCATCCCTGGCCCTCTGCCAACTAACCATCAGGAATCCTCCACCTTGAATCTGCTCTTTAAGAACCAGGATAAGCAGCATAGGCCCATTGCTTCATGATCACAGCTACTGAACCCCAATACTAGAAGGTCAAGTTCTAGCCTCACCTCCTTAGAAAACTCTCTCTGCCAATCAGTGTGATCAGTCTTGCCAACATGTCAATTTGGTGAACTCTATAAGTACTTGGTGAATGCCTCAAGGGCAGTTGGCATTGCCCAGACTCTGGTGATTTCACAGACGATGCCAAGGGCTCTCCAGGATACAATAGAATTTCCAGAGAATGGACTGTTAGGGCCACTGCCAATGGTCATCACCTATCTGATAACAAGCTCTTCCCCGATTCACCAATAGCCAACCTGCCCTCTCCAGGAGCCTTTCCTGAATAACAAGGGAAGGCCTTCAGCACCTCCTCCTTCCAATCCTGAGATCTCTCTGATTCATTAGAATCTAGTTCATTCTAATTCAACAGTTCATCATGTGTGGAGAGCAAGAGTCACTTTCCAAACACTGCCCAAAAATGGCTCTTCTCATTCTTATAATCCCAAGCTAATAAGATGAGAAATTAAGGATTCTAAGAAAATAGCTCAGGATAATGGGGTAGGAAGATCTGTTCCATGAGATGAACAAGAACATTAGAGAAGATCCACGGGGCAGTTACAATGTATTGGAAGGTGGATGATTATGTGGGTCCTGTCAGAACAATGATAAGTCATATTGGAAATGATGGAACTTTTGCTAAAACCTTCAGCAGAACACATTTCAACCATCATGAAGGTAGCAAAAGTGTTATCAACTACTAATAGGTATGACTGAAAATAATTAAGGACTGGGCATCCCCAGGTGAGCTGTCAGTCACCAAGAACAAATACTTACAGGAAGAGTGATGTCCCAGTCCTGAACTCAAGGTAGAGGAAAGAGGACTGGCTAGTGAGAGGGCAGGAACTTAGAAACCTTAGGGGTCACTGACATGTGGCAATACTTGGTGGCTCCTGCCCTGCCAGTGGTTGTTATTTAAAATGTGAGACTCTCTAGCTCTGGCCAGAGGACTTTACTCTCTCTGTTATTAGTGACACACACCAAAAGAAATCCAGTGTGGGTGAAGTGCAGGGCTGGAACTGAAACCTCTTTAGTCCCTCTGTGCTTCCTTCCCACTCAGAGTGAAAGCAGAGGGCCCTCAAAAGAGCAGCTTCAGCCTTTAACTTCCCTGGCTCTCTGCAAACTAACCATGGAAAATCCTCAACTCTGGGTCTGCTCTTGAAGAACTCAGAGGACCAGGATAGGCCCATTGCTTCTCAGAAACTCTCCTCTCCTGAGCTCCACTCCTGGAAGGATCAGCTGAAGCCTTCCTCCTTCAGGAGCTCCCCTTCCCTTTCCCAGGACTCACTGTGCTTTCCCCAGAACCATTTGTTTCTTGATGTGTGACATGGTGACTGAAGGCCATCTTCCTTCTGCCTCCCTCTGATCTCCCTTTGCTCGCCATCCTGTCTCCCAAGAATCCTGTTCAGTCTAGTCAGCATGTCTGTCGGTGAAACATGAGACACACCACAAAGGCCCCAATGACAGTTGGTGTTGCCACAACACTGGTGACATCACATGGAATGCCAGGGCTCTCCAGGAGACAGTAGAATGTCCATATGCTGATGTCACATGGTATAGCTATTTCATTCCTGCTACATTCCTCACCCCAAAATGACTTGAAACCAAGGTGCCATTTCCATGAGCTTCTGTGGTCACAATGGGAGCCTTTAGGTAGATCCTCCTTCTAAAGTCAGAAATCTAGCCCTCTGCTTCATTAGAAATTTTATCTAACTGAAGTTGTATTTCATATATATTCCTTCTTCCCAAAATATTCTTTTTATATTCCCATACCGAAAACCTTATAGACCCCATATAACCTTTAGTCCCATATAAACTTTATTTATATTCAAATCTCATAACTTATTTAGCTTTAATGTTCCATATTTTTATGTTAAACTACTTCTACAGACCCAATACAAAAATTATACCATCTCTCAAGACATACTTAAGCCTTTAATTTTTATAAACATATTACATCTTTAAATATCTTTTTCTATTTAATTCATTGAGTTATCTTCTGCTTGAAATTTGACCCAGTTTTTTCTTATATTAACCAATAATAATCTGTAACCAATTCTCTTAAATGATGGCAAGTATTTGTAACCATTGAACAGAAATGACCAAAATTCATGTTTTTTTGTCTCTGTGTATGTGTGTGTGTGTAAACAAAATCATAATTTTTTAAATCATAATGTATCTTTAACATTTTTCTATGCATTACCAGGACAGAGAGGGGTTAAAATGGGAAGCCAATGAAGAACTTGGCTTAGGAAGGAAGGGAGGGGGATTTAGATTCAGAGTGTGCAGGCAGTAAACTCCCAACTGCCCCTATCTCCCCCACCTCTGCCTGCCTGTAGAGAGTGCATTTCCCCCCTCTGTGAGAGCCACAGGAGCCTCTCCTGCAGGCTAATACCAGCCTTGCCTGTCTTGGCCCTGAGTCTGTTCCAAATTCCTTGAGGGAGGCATCTGCCCACTCAGAGCCTCTTCTGCAGGGTCTGCTAACTCTGGGAACTCACCTCCTAGCTTGGGTAATTAGGGGAGGTGCCTGAAGTCTACAGTTATCATCATTGGTTGTGGACAACTTCCCTTCCAATCATCCTGTCCTGCTCCAGAAGTTCACTGCTGAGATGAGGAAGGACATGGGGAAGGGGCAGACTCAGTCCATATGAACACAGTTCCAATACTGCTTCTATTCATGAGACTCACTTTATCATCAAGATTCTCTTATCATGAGGCTTTTATTGTGCCATCTGCAGTACCTGGGTCTTGGGGAACAGAGCTGTTTGAAATTTGCCCTCCAGCCTGTCCCTTCACCATCATTAAACACACCTTGAAGTGGGATTGACCAGAAAGCAGAAAGTCATGAGGCTTTCCCTACCTCCTCTCATCATGGTAGTTGATGACTTCTGAGGCTGTCACTCACTGGATAGCAGTGTATCAGCAGTTGATCGTGTCCCATTTGGAAAGTGGAGTCCTGGGATAGTGCTGACTCTGCCTCAGCTGTTGTCATCATTTCTAACAGACACAAATGGAGATGAGGAGTAGAATACAATAGACATATCTGACTCTGAGCATATTCATTCCCAATCTCCCACTGTCCTTTGCCTCATGCCTCTCTCCTTCCCTGAAAGTTTATCCCTGAAGGCTGGTCTCAGATTTCCAGCAATGCTTCTAATTCAGTTCCTCATTGTTGGGTTTTCTTTTTATTCTTCTTTTCCATAGATGCTTTTTTTCTTGCCCTAACATGACATTTGAAGGATAGTGGGAAGGAGGCATCTTAGAGATCTGAGGTCAGGGTATCACAGTGTTCCATTCCTCTGTCCTATTGAAGATGGAAAACTACACTTAATAACTGTGGCATGTAAAAATAAAGAGAACAAAACTGAATTAACATCTTTTTCTACTGGTCCTCAACCAATCAAATCTCAGTTATAAAGGCAAAACTGTGGGGAAATTCTTCCTGTGATTTCTAGATGAAGTGTAAGCATTGTGCTACCCTCAATGCCAAACAGAATTTAGGGAAGGTGACCTCAGTTAAACCAGCAATCTAATCACAGAGCTTGAAATCCTTTTCCTGTCTGCAGCAGCAGAATCTGGAAGAAGAGAAGTTATATAGTTACCCAGCAGGGATACCCATTTGCTGTCTCAGCCTGGATGCCTGTGGTAACAGTTGCAGTAGTAACATCCCACCTGGAAGTCTTGCTGTCACTATCATTGGATCCTGGGCACCCACAATTTCCTGCTCTTCACCAAGTTCTGGATAGCCAGTAAGTGTTTTTAGACTTACTTGATGGGGATGATTTACCATAATCTGAATGTGCATTCGAGGAGGAAGGAGAAACTGAAACTTATCTGTGCTTGATGTCAAATGGTATCCGAGGGACTTAGCATGTGACATAGATTGTAGATATCCATCTTAGAAAGATGTAGCTAGAGTTTACCTGCCTGGCCCACAGTCAGGACAAATCTTTATTACCTGACAGTCCCACAGCCGCTCAGACCCAACCAAGTAAACACAGAGACTTATATTGCTTACAAACTGTATGGCTGTGGCAGGCTTCTTGCTGACTGTTCTTATATCTTAAATTAATCCATTTCCATAAATCTATACCTTGCCACATGGCTCATGGCTTACCGGCATCTTCACATATTGCTTGTCCTGGAGTCAGCTGGCAGTGACTCCTTCTGCCTTCCTGTTCTTTCTTTTCTCCTCTCTGTTAGTCCCAGCTATATTTCCTTCCTAGCCACTGGCCAATCAGTATTTTATCTATTGAGCAATCAGAACAATACATTTGCCATAGAGAACATCCCACAGCAGAAAGACCCTGAAACATCTACACATTGTTAGTAACATCTTAGACAATATCAGTGCTCTAGAAGCATGAAAGTTCCATGCACAGAATGAAGCATGAACAAGCATGCCCCACCCCACTGTAATAATGCTATGACCCCATCATAAAGCATGAGGGCACCATCATATTGTGCCACAATACACACATGCTTGTTTCCATACAACACTCACAAATATGTGCCCATATTCATACATTTAAAAACATGTACGTGTCTACAACTTTGCATGCACACACACACAGACACACACATACACACACAGAATTATACTTTGAAATTAAATTAGATGTACAGTAAATTGGCATAACAAGAAATTAAAAAGAAACAAACAACTTTTGTGGCATTGTTATGCATGTATATGGTATGCATGTTGAATGCAGAACTATGAATATAATTATGTACATATTTTTATAAGTATCTATATGATATACCTAATATGTACAACCATATCTAGCTGCATATACATGTGTATATAAATATAAAGATGAACTGAAATCCCAACTCCCAGACACCAGCCAAGGAGGCAGCAGAACTTTCCGAGTGGCTGGCTTGATGTGTTTGCTCTTTCCTGCCTTCAACTCTGAGTGCCTGTTATTTTTCTTAATATTATCATTCATTTGAAACAAAATTCTGCATAAATTTTTCACAATGCCCTTAATATTAAAATATTCTCTAACTTTCAGAACCACAAGAAAACCCTCTAAGGCAGAAAGCCATGAGTCAATCATGAAAAGTACCAGGGAATGGCCAATGAGATGGCTAGTTTGCTGGAAGGAAAGAGCTGACTCCTCCTAATTTGTTTATTGACCTCCATAGGAACAGAATGACAAAATACATGGCATGGCATGTATTTTATGTTCATTCTCTCTCTATTGTATATATGTTTTTATTTCCTCATCACTAAGTAAGTAAATAGAGAGATAGATATTATTATTTTAAATACCAATCAGAAGATTTCTATACACTTATCATATGAAATAATTTTTTTTTTTTGGTTTTTCGAAACAGGGTTTCTCTTGTGTAGCTTTGCGCCTTTCCTGGAACTAACTTGGTAGCCCAGGCTGGCCTGGAACTCACAGAGATCGGCCTGCCTCTGCCTCCCAAGTGCTGGGATTAAAGGTGTGCGCCACCAGCGCCCGGCTTGAAATAATTTTTAAAAGAATGAAAAAAATCTCATGCAGCTTACAACTGTTGGTAACTCCAGGACTAGAGGAGTCAACACCCTCCCACAGGCAAACATGAAGGCAAAACACAAATGCACATAAATTAATGAATAAACAATTAAATATTTGTAGGAGCTAGTGGGGTCATGAACCCCACAAGCATCCCACAGAACTAACTAACCTAGGCTCATAGTGATTCACAGACTGAACCACCAACCAGGGATCATGCATGGGGCTGACCTAAGCCCTCTGCATGTTTTTTACAGTTGTATAACTTGATCCTCTTGTGAGACTCCTAATGGTGTGAGCAGGGCTTGTCTCTATTGCCTGCTTTTGGAACCCATTCCTCCTACTGCTGTGCCCAGCCTCAATGTAAGAAGTCATGCCTAGTCTCACCACAACTTGATATAACATGGCAGGCAGATATGCACAGGCGGCCTGCCCATTTCTGAAGAGAAAAAAGAGAAGGAGGAATGGATGGGGAGCAGGAAGAGTGGAGGTGGGGGGAGGGACTGAGAGGAGAGGATGGAGGGGAAATTTTGGTTAGGATGTAAAACAAAAATAAACAAATAAATAAAACTAAATTTATTAAAAAAGAGGGAGAATATTGAAAGTTATCATATTTAAATTTGAGATACTAAAAGAATGTCCCTCCAGGGACATTGCCACTTATTCTAACTTTATAATGTGTTTGCAGTTGTAAGGGATTGCTGAGGATGTCTTTCTCTATGCTGTGAATGTGTTGCTCTGAGTGATTGATAAATAAAATGCTGATTGGACAGTAGCCAGGCAGGAAGTATAGTATAGGCAGGATAAGCAGAGAGGAGAATGCTGGGAGTGGAAGGCTGAGTCAGGAGAAGCCACCACCATGAGAAGTTAGATGTAAAGTACAAGTAACCCACAAGCCACATGGCAACTTACATATTAATAGAAATGGGTTAATTTAAGATATAAGAACTAGATAGTAAGAAGCCTGCCACAGCCATACAGTTTATAAGTAATATAAGAATCTGTGTGTTTACTTAGGTCTGAGCTGCTGAAAGAGCTGGGTGGACACAGGAAAACTCCAACTACAAGGGATAATTAAATCATGTTAAGCATAATTTTGAGCTGGTCTAATACATAATGTGTTTGTGTTGTACTCTGAATAATTACATCATGTTTAGGAAATATTAAAACATGGTTATTGTTTTACATTTGGAAATTAATCATGACATATTAGATATAATTGTGTCTCAAGTTCACAAGGGTGCAGATGTGATAGCTATTTCTGTTTGTCAAATTTATTACATCTGAAATTCATTAAAACCCCAAAATGGAGGGGCATGCCTGTGAGGTATTTTTGCTTAATTTGAAGAGAGAAAATCCACATGTAATCCTGATCTTTGCTTTAGAAAGACATTCCATTAATCTGGATATTGATGGGGAAAGAAACACCTATAACTCAGATGTTGTGAGCCCCAAAACCCCACCTGTAATCTCAGCCAGGCCTCATGCTGGAAGCCCACATAACAAAATGGAAGAAGGGAGTATATTTGGTAAGGTAGTCTTGTAGAGTTGCCTTAAGAGTATAAGCTTGTAAGAATATAAATAATTATATGTTGAATGTGAGTTTGTGTAAAAGTGTAAATGTTAAATGTGAGTCTATGCTTAATGTATATGATGAAGGAACCTAGGATACAGAAAACAGTGTCCATAGCGAACTGCAAGCTAGCAGTCTGGGCTGTTTCAGAAACTTCAAAAGCTCCTAAGAATGGTAGATGCCAGAGCCACCACAATGGCCATGGTCAGGCATCCACAGCTGAGACCTGTGTAATATCAACACAGCACTGAAAAACCTGAGCTAGCAGCAAAAGCATTGCAGTTTCTATTTGATAGCTAAAAGAAAGTCTCTTTTGAGAGGACTTTGCACCAACCAGCACTTATGGAACTAACAGCTTTCACCCTGAAGGAAAAACTGCCATAAAATGCCGCTGTAACTAAAAATGTCTCTGGCCTGAGAACAAAAGTTGCAGAGATGCTTGTTTGAACTAATTGTTAAATGCAAAAAGTTTTTGACTGTAAAATGTTTCTTCATATTTGGAAGTGGAATTCTAGTACCAAATTTGTTTGAACTTTTTGAACTTACAAAAAAATAAGGTAAAACTCCAAAAAGGTTTTGGTTATGGGTTTCTTCATATTTGGAAGGCTTTTACCATAATTTATTATTTGAATTTTTGGACTTAAGAAGTGACTTGGACAGTAATGATTTCTTAAAAATGGGACAGTTTTAATTTACTTATGCATATAGACTGTATCCATGGTGGTGACTTAGGAACAGTTTTATGGAATTGTGTTAACAATGGAAATGTTTAAATGGAAAATTTTATTTATTTTTTACTTAGTCTCAAGATTTAGCTTTGTGAATGCATATATGCTTTACTAACTGTGGTGATTCATGAATTGTTTTGTGTTAAAAATGGAACTGCTTAAAATGGAGCTATTTAAATAGAGAAATTTGTTTTTTGTCTAATAAATTATAAAGAAAAGAAGGAGTATTAATATTCCTCAGTCTATTTAATTTAAAAATATTTTAGTGTTACTTGAGTGAATTAATGTTATGTTTTGTATAGTTCTATTAAGAAATTGTTTTTGTACAGTGTTTGTAAGAAAGTATTAATGGCAATAGTTAGAATATTGCCTTTGAATGTATGTTCGTAGGAATAATAATGGTGTATAGTAATGTTCATGTAAGAATCATTATGTTAATATAAAATGTTTATATTAAAATGTTTACATTAAATTAATTAAATATAAATTTATTGATATTAATGCACCCTTCTTTGGTTAAGAAAGTATTTAAGTTTGATGTGAATACATCAGAAGTTTATCCTATGTTTTGTTAGCAAGAAATTCAAATGGTTCTAATAAGAGTTTGCTTTAAGATGTAAGATTGAGAGAATTGTTAATGTGTATAGCAATATTCATATTAGAATTATGTTAACCTTTAAATGTTAATGATGAAGCTATTGGTGTTTTTAAGACTGATGCAGTTGCATCAGGAGTTTCTGGATTTAAAGGGCTTGTGCAGCCAGGACTGCTTTAGTCACCTTAGTCCCATTTTGAAAAAGAAATGCCATCTTTATCATCCTCTACTCCCATACTGGGAGACCTGACAGGTATGGATATTGCTGTGAGCTCTTAATGGGGGCTCATTGTTTTTTATAGATTAAGAAGGGGGGACACATTGGAGCCCATTTTTAGGTTTTCTAGTGGCTTTACCTAGCAGGTATGTGTGGTGGTATTGTGTTCCCCAAAATATTGTGTACCTTAATAAACTTATCTGGGGTCAGAGAACATAAAAGCCACTAGATACTTAGGATAGGCAGTGATAGCACACGCCTTTAATCCTAGCATTTCAGAGGTAGAATTTCTCTGGATCTCTGAGTTCAAGGCCACATTGGAAACAACCAAGCATAGTGACACATGCCTTTAGTCCCAGAGAGCAAGCCTTTAATCCCAGGGAGTGATGGTAGAAGGCAGAAAGATATATAAGGCATGAGGATCAGGAACTAGAGGCATTTGGCCTGCTTAAGCATTTGGCCTGCTTAAGCATTTGGCTGGTTAAGCTTCAGGCTTTTAAGCAGCAATTCAGCTGAGAGCCATTGGGATGAGGACACAGAAGCTTCCAGTCTGAGGAAACAAGACCAGCTGAGAAGTTGACCAAGTGAGGCAGGCTGTGGCTTGTTCTGTCTCTCTGATCATCCAGATATGTTTATTAAGATACAAAATATTTTAGGGAACACAATACCACCACAGGACTGCATAGAGATTGGACCATGGGCCTGAGTGCAGGTGTCTGAGATGGTCTGCACTTGTCTGTGTGGGGGCAGAGGGGAAACCTTTTGCTCCACGCCTTGGCATTCCTTGATATACCCTAGGGCAGAGATAGTCGACTATCTTGCATTTCTCTCTGTTTCTTCCTCTCTATCCTAACTAATATTTCCTGCTGCTCCTACTCAAGAGTACTCAGGAGGAAATGAGGCAGTGAGGGATGGTTTTTCACAGAGGGGCACTATTAGGAGGGGCACTATTATTAATGGTTTTGTTGGTGTGGATGTGGCCTTAGTGGAGGAAGTGTGTCACTGTAGAGGCAGGCTTTGAGTTCTCATGTATGCTCAAGATGAGTGAATCAGATCACTTCATGTTGTTTCCAAGTCAATATGTAGGGACTTTCAGCTCCGGCTCTAGCACCATGTCTGCCTGCCTGTTGCCTTGCTTTTTACCATGATGATAAAGAAGTAAACCTCTGAACTGTAAGAGAGCCACAAAATTTAATTGTTTTCCTTTATAAGAGTAATAGAAACCCTAAGTAAAACAGAGAAAAAAGTTAATATTACAGAGTTAGCAGGGAAAATAACATAAAAATTCCTCAGTCAGTTAAAAATAGAGAATTCACTGTATACACTAAGTGGGTAATTCCACCATCATACATATGAAAACAACACATGACATGTGCTGGTCAAGAACACATCTCCATTCATGTTTACTGAAGCATAATTTAGAGTGCACACAATTAGAAATGACTTGATTGTCCTTCAACACATGAATACAAGATATTGCATTATTTGATTTTTTTAATGCAGAGAAACATTTTTCTTTTGGTTTTGAGATTGTAATATAATCATGCCTGCTCTCACCTCCCTTTCCTCCCTTCATATTTTCCCATACAGCTCTCCATGGGCTCCTTGATTATCAGAAGTTGTATCATTAGTAACTATTATTACATACATCATATATATATATATGTGTGTGTGTGTGTGTGTGTGTGTGTGTGTGTGTGTGTGTGTGTGTGTGTGTGTGTATTCCTACATACATATAAGTAGCAATCAACCTTTCAAGAAAGGCAATCCTATTATTTTGAACATATAGATGAATGCAGAGATTATGTTCAGGAACATGAGCTAGACACAAAAAACCAAATGCTGTCTGACCTCATTCAAAACTGGATCCTAAAGTCAATCCCCTGACCTAAGTTTGAATGGTGACTGTGAGAGGCTGAATATCAGGGTGTTGAGGAATTGCTTGTCAAAGGACACATTTCAGTGTCAAAAGAGGGGTAATTTAAAGAAATACTTCAAGCTGTGTGCAGAAGAGCTAATAATAATAATAATAATAATATACAGTGTTGAATTGAAAAGTAATTTGTGTATATTTTAAGGACTCCAGTAATCAAAATTTTGTAAGGTTATACATAAGAGACATCCATCCATTTATTTATTTATTGAATATAATTACTTGATTTCTCCTTCCATTTATGTACTCCAAATTTTCCAGTGTAGTCCTCATTGCCCCTTGAAAATCCATGACCTGTTTTTTCATAAATTGTTGCTATCTAAGTAACTTATATACATATATAAAAATTTGATTTGTGTTATACGATATAATAATTATCTGTAATATAGAACAAAATCATGAAATTATATCAACTGTATTTCTGATGCATAGTATTACAGGAGAGAGGGAAGAGGTGTAGAAATTAAGCATGATTCTATTTCATTGTGAATTTTTACAAAATATATATAGAGAGGGGAAAGGAGGTACCAGAGTGCACTAATAGCAGAACACAGATTACTGTTTTGGAACCTTAATATTTTGAATATTTGAGGTGGGAAATGATCTTCTGGACTTTTCTGGACATCCTTACTCCTTTCTTCATCTTCATAATTATTTCTACAAGGAGGAGAGAACAGACCAGGGAGTCAAGATTGATACAAGTTCACTGTACTTTTGAATGGCAGACACTAGAAACTGACATCACCACTTCACTCTCTTGTGAAATCATTGTATGGAATATTACAAGTGCATGCTTTGTTGCGGCTAGCTATGGCTTTTTCTCAGTGTTTATGATTTTTATCTGTGTCTTCCAAAACAGCAATCTAAATCAAACCATCTGGATTGATGACCCACAATTCTGTCTCAGGCTGTGGTGCTCTTGAAAAGTCACTGTGGACAATTATGAAATCATAGAGGTGGGGGAAGAAAGAAAGAAACAAACATGTTTTCCACCAGCATAGAGGATGCAGGTGAAGAGCCCCAGGACTAAGATCCCCAGAGCATATATGCATGAGAGGGAAATAGAAGCAAGAAAAAGCCAGCAAATTCAGGGCCACTCTAGTTACAGTTGGGGAGAAGCTCAGCACTCTGACTTACCCTCAGTTGTCTGGACTTTGCTACTGTCTGTGCCCTTGTCTTTCATGAGAACAATAGATTATGTGCAGCCTGAGAACCTGATGCAACATCAGGAACAGCTGTAGCATACAGAGTCTCCTATGACACTGTTGAGGTCTGAGCCTGTTCCATGACCTAAGCCAATCATCTCCTCCACAGCTCAGTCTAGTTGCAGGACATTGTCTCTGTGTGGAGCAGACCCTGACATGTCCCTTTCTTTGCTTTGTCTCTTCCTACTCCTGCAGTCTTTGTTTACATTAGGTGAAATGAATCATCAGAGATGCTTTGATTACTGGAAGCCCAGCACCTACATGAAGACTGACATCATCCTAGGTGGATTTGTCCCCATTTACATCACAATGGAAGGATTCTACAATAGCCATATATTTTTTGATACCAAACCAGATATATTTGATAAATTTCTGTAAGTATTTGTGTGACTGTGCTAAGGGTATTCTGGCTACATGACAGTGTATGCTCCTCTGTGCACATGTAATTCCTTTGAGTATAATGAACTGTATACACAGAAATGTGAAACTCATTTGCAAACTTTCCTCCTTCATTATGCATCTTACAGACCTTTGCTTTCCTTTTGTTTATTTTTTAGTCAGGTAGAGATCAAAGAGGGAAAACAATTTTTGTGTCTGTCCATTCTGTGAGTCCACAGACAGTCTTATATTGTTTTCACACATTGACTCTAACCTGACAAGGGGAGGCTCCACCCTGTTCTCATATTTTTGAGAATCTAAATGACTCCTGTAGGAATGTCTCTTTCTTTCTACAGACCTGGATATTTTCTGCTAAAACCCCATGTCCTTAGTACATGGTTTAGCATCTCCTCTCCCTCAGGTTCTTGCATTGGTCTCTTTAAAATATCTCAGAGTTTGGACACTGTGGTCATGTTTATTACTTATTAATTCCTTATTGATATTTTAATGCAGTGTTTTGAAATCACATCCTTCATGCCTGATAGTCTGTCTTCTGCTTAGTCAGTTCTCCTGGGGTCACTTTCCCCTGTGTTTTTATTGGAGGTTTTGTGTTTTTCATTTCCAACATTTCTATCTGTTCTCCCCCCTGGAAGAATCTCAGTTTCCATTTAGGATTTGACTTTCTTGGTACTGAGTCTTTGATATATATGTATATGTACAATTACTGTTGTCCTTGTCCCTCAGCCTTTGTTTTCCTGTACAGTGTTGCATCTTGTCTCAATGCCCAGTTGGTTTTGCTTGCTTGTTTCTATGTTCTTTTAGGACATCATCTTTTTGCCTTTTGAACTACTCATCTGGCACTTGGTCTCTCTCAGTATCTTTGAGTTCATTTGTTGGTTTCTTATGATATTGTGGAGGATTTGTTTGGCCTTGCTTTTCCATATTTCCTACTTTTATCTACTGTTGCTATTGTTGGTACCTTTGTTCATTTAAACATTAATTCTAGATTAAGATTGTCCTCTGCTGAGAAGTATCTTCTTGAAGGTCCAATCCATGCACTGCTCTGTGAACAGGAAACAGTCTTCCAGACCTGTAGTCCTGGTAGTTGTGGTATTATGGAGTATGTGAAAAGAAAAATGCCAACATACATGCCTAATTTATTTAGCACTTAAAGTTCTCTTAGGAATGCTTTTACAGGATGGAAAGACTGTATGTAGTTCAGTATCATGCTACAGCAGGAGGCAGATTGAGTCCCAAGGCCAGGAGAAAGAGAGAGTCCATCCTCAGGGATAGGCAGTAGAGAGGAAAGCTGGAACTGTTAACTGACAGGAGCTTCTTTCAGGAGCCTGTTTGATCTGTCATAGGTGGATTCAAGTCACGACTTCCTGAAGCTTACATTAATTTTTTTAAATTTACTTTCAGAGATAAAAGTTTTAAATATATTGTCATGAACACTGTCTGTAATCGGTGCTTAAGTCCTCATTGTATAAAAGAACAAAACCAGTGTTTGTGTACAGGTGGGGTAGACTTGTACTTTATAGACTTAGTAAAAACTTGGGGACCCAAAGGATGGTGCTCAGTTACAAACATGAATACTTTTTCTTCTGGCCAAGTTTTATACTCTCTCTTTCTCTCTCTCTCTCTCTCTCTCTCTCTCTCTCTATATATATATATATATATATATATATATATATATGTGTGTGTGTGTACATATACATATATATGTCATATGTATATGACATGGATATTTTCAGCACAGTCAGCCAGCAGCACTTTTAAGTCTATGTTTAGTAAACTATGAAAGAAAATTAAAAATTTTGGCCTGTGACGATAATAATAGTAGCCAGTGTTTTGCCAAGCCTAGATTAATAGCTTATTAGAACTCCACTAACTACTAACATAAAACTCTGAAGCTTAGAAATCTTTAAGTCTTATTTTCACATAGCATAAATCACTTCCTCAGACCTTTCCAACTTGTGTGTACATAATATATCCCTTCCTAAGACCCTCAAACTTATATAAACTTTAATCCTTTTTTTCTATCCAATCATTTACCAGAAGACATATATGGCTGGTTAATAGGAAGAATGATTGAAAAGCAAGTTCCTTTAATAAATGAATAGTAAACAGTTTTTTCTTTTTTGCTGAATAATAGCATGATAGCTTCAGTTTGGTTTTCATTTAAACCTAGTTTGTGAGGATATCTTTTTCAGTATGAAGCCTGTCAGCAAGATGACCCTGTCTTGAGTCTGCCTTCTTCAGCAGATGACCTATTATTTAAAAATAAACAACACATAATTTTCACATATTATGTGGACTGATCATGCAGCTGTAGCCTTGTTGGGAGGTGCTGTGGATATTGCTATATGTAAATAAATCTGATTGGCCAATAGCCAGACAGGAAGTATAGGCAGGACTAACAGGAAAATTGAGCTAGGAGCAAGGAGAAGGGAGACTGCCTGGAGCTGCCGCCAGGACAAGCAAGATGTAAGGTACCAATAAGCCGAGCCATGTGGCAAAGTATAAATTAATAGAAAAGGGCTAAATATAAGAGTGAGAGCTAAACAATGATAGGCCTGAGCTAATGGCCAAGCAGTTTAAATAATGTAAGAGTCTGTGTCTTTATTTTACAAGTGGGTTCTGGGACTGGTGGGACTTGGGAGCTGGAGAGAAACTCTCCAGCTACAGGGAGGAGCTGGGTAGGTCTGCTTGCTTCTGCTAAACTTATAAAACAACAACTTGTTAGAAATCAGAGAGAAAAATTTGAGCAGGAAGTATATCAAAACTACCCCTGTATCAGTTAAAATGACAGAGACTTACCTGATACCTAAGCATCCATCTGGAATTCTCCATGGTGGTCTCTATGACTCTGTTGGGAGCAGGGCTGTCATTTCTTGGATGTGACACACAAGACACTATTAAGACGTTGGTTGCCACACAGGGGAGCATCTACCTTCAAACACCAGACTCCTGAGGTCTGAGAGATGTTTCTGTGAAGGAGGAACTAGGGAAAACTGTCCTACCTTGGCTGGGCAGAGTAGGGCATCTAACTCAATAGTGTCCACATTTTGGCACGGACCTGGTGGTGGGTAAATTGTGTGCCAGGTATGAGCCCAGTTGTCCACATTAGCACAACTGAGGAAAGGTCAAGGTGGAGTATGTTCTTCCACCATATTTGTGAATAGTCTTAGAAGCTGATTCTAGAAGCTAGTATTTTTGTGTATCAGGGGAAGCTTTTTTGTTAAATAGTCTACATTCCATATTCAGCAGATCTCTCTGAGCAGTGTGTGGGACATCATTTAATTAATTAACTATACCTGATTTTAAACAAACTTTACTTATTTTCAGTTACTTGCTTCGTGCTTGTCCTTGATAGCATGTACAGAAGGCTATGGCTTGCCCCTCTGTAAATGAATTACATTTAAACTCAGCATTACCAAAACCACAGTTTGGAGCACAGTAAAAAGTTTGATTATTTATAAAGTAACTGACTGTTGCTTAGATTCTAATGGCTCCCTTGGGGGAGGAGGTGAGATGGCACAGCATCATCGGCACAGAAACCAAGAGTCCATTGAAGGCAAATAACAAACTCTCTTATTCAATAACAGGGAAGCCCTTATATACCCTCCTCCCAGTGCCTAGTCTGTGTGGTCATCCCTCATTGGCTGGGCATGATCAGGAACTTAGACAAGGACTGTTGCTAGGTCCTAGGCAGACTCTGCATGATCAGGAACTCTGACAGTAGTCAGAACCTCTGACAGTGACCAGGAACTCTGATAGCTCCTGTTGCTAGGCCCTCATGCAGACTCCAGGTTTGCTCCAGGTTGGAAGTACATTGTGTGCATGCCTTGGCTACTGGTCTGAGCCAATTTCCTCGGCCCTATGGGCCTATCTAACTACAACTGACCATTAACTTCCGTGTCTTATCTTCTACAGTTTATACCAAGTTCATAGTTTGTATAAGATTAGAATTTTATAGTTTTATCCCTGTCAATCTGAGCCTTAAAATTTTTAGTTAAAGATTTATTTGAAGATCCTTTAGCATCAAAGTAAAACCTTAAACCATAAATACAGTCCACATTGTACAGTTTAGCTTCTTTGTCAAAAATCAGATGTTCATATTCAAGTGGATTAATGTCAGGTCTTCAGTTTGATTCTGTTGGTCCACAGATCATTTTTATGCCAATACAAAGCTGTTTTTATGACTAAAGCTGTAGTCAAACTTGAGATCAGGGATGGTGGTGCCTCCAGAGGTTGCTTTACTGTAGAGGTTTGTTTTATCTATCTTAGGTTTTTGTTTTTCCATATGAAGTTGAGTATCGTACTTTCCAGGTATGGGAAAAATTGTGTTGGGATTTTGATGGAGACTGCATTCAATCAGTAGACTGCTTTTGGTAAGATTGTCCTTTTAACTATGTTAATCCTACCTATCAATGAGAGTGGGAGAATTTTCCATTTTCTGATATTGCCTTCAGTTTCTTTCTTCAAAGACTTGAACTTTTTGTCATATAGATCTTTCACTTGCTTAGTTAGAGTTACCCCATGGTATTTTATATTATTTGTGACTATGGTAAAAGGTGATATTTCTCTGATTTCTTTTTCAGCCCATTTATCATTTGTATGTAGGAGAGCTAAATTTTTATTGAATTAATCTTGTATCCTGCCACATTAATGAAAGTGTTTATCAGCTGCAGAAGTTCCCTGGTAGAATTTTGGGCGTCACTTATGTATACTATCATATCGTCTACAAATAGAGAAAGTTTGACTTCTTCCTTTCCAATTTATATTACTTTGATCTCCTTTTTTGTCTTATTACTCTGGCTAGAACTTCAAGTGCTATATTGATTAGATATTGAGAGAGTAGACAGCCTTCTTGTTCTCATTTTAGTGAAATTGCTTTGAGTTTCTCTCCATTTAATTTGATGTTGGCTGTTGGCTTGCTGTAAATTGTCTTTTTATGTTTATGTATGTTCCTTGTATTACTGATCTCTCCCAGACCTTTACCATGATGGGGTGTTGGATTTTGTCAAAGGCCTTTTCAACATCTAATGAGATGATCATGTAGGTTTTTTTCTTTCAGTTTTTTTATATGGTGTATTACATTGACAGATTTTTATGTGTTGAACCATCTTTGCATCTCTGAGATAAAGCCTACTTGATCATGGTGGATAATTTTTTGATGTGTTCGATTTGGCAATATTTTATTGAGTATTTTTGCATCAATGTTCATGAGGGAGATTGATCTGTAACTCTCTTTCTTTGTTGCATCTTTGTGTGGCTTGGGAATCAGAGTAACTATAGCCTCATAAAAGGAGTTTTATAATATTCCGTATGTTTCTATTGTGTGGAACAATTTGAAGAGTATTGGTATTAAATGTTCTTTGAAAATCTGGTAGAATTCTGCATTGAAGCCATCTGGTCATGTGCTTTATTTTTGGTTGGGAGACTTTTAATGACTGTTTCTATTTCCTGAGGGGTTAGTGGTCTATTTAAATTGTTTTTCTCATCTTGGTTTGACTTTGGTATGTGGTACCTAATTAGGAAATTGTCCATTTCTTTTAAATTTTCTAATTTTGTGGAATACAGGTGTTTGAAGTATGACCTGAGGATTCTCTGTATTTCCTTGTTGTCTGTTGTTATGTCTCTCTTTTCATTTCTGATTTTATTAATTTAGATGCTCTCTCTCTGTCTTTGGTTAGCTTGGATAAGGGTTTGTCTATCTTGTTGATTTTCTCAAAGAACCAACTCTTTCCTTCATTGATTCTTTGATTTGTTTTCTTTGTTTCCATTTTAATGATTTCAACTCTCAATTTGATTATTTCCTGGCATCCATTCCTCCTTGTTTCTTTGCTTCTTTTTTTTAGAGCTGTTAAAGTGTGCTGTTATGTCACTAGTGTGAAATTCCCCAACTTCTTTATGTGGGCATTTAGTGCTATGAATTTTCCTCTTAGCACTGATTTCATAGTGTCCCACAAGATTGGGTATGTAGTACATTCATTTTCATTGAATTCTAGGAAGTCTTTAATATCTTTCTTTATTTCTTTCTTGACCCAGTGGTGATTCAGTTGGGCATTATTCAGTTTCCATGAGATTGTAGGCTTTCTGTAATTTTTGTTGTTAAAATCTAACTTTAAGCCATGGTGGTCCAATTGAATGCATGAGGTTATTCCATTTTTTTGTATCTGTTGAGATTTGCTCTGTGACTGAGTATCTGGTTGATTTTAGAGAACGTTCCACGGGGTGCTGAAAAGAATGTATATTGTTTGTTGTTAAGGTAGAATGTTCTGTAGATATCACTTAAGGCCATTTGAGTCATAACATCTGTTAGGTCCCTTATTTCTCTGTTAAGTTTTGATCTGACAGATCTGTCCAGTGGTGACAGTGGGGTGTTGAAGTCTCCCACTATTAATGAATGGGGTTTGATGTGTGATTTAAGCTTTAGTAATGTTTCTTTTACATATGTGAGTGCCTTTGTATTTGGGGCATAAGTGTTCAGAATTTAGACTTCATATTGTTGGATCTTTCCTGTGATGAATATGTAGTGTCCTTCCTGATTAATTTTAGTCTGAAATCTATTTTATTAGATGTTAGGATAGCTACACCAGCTTGCTTCATATGTCCATTTGATTGGAAAGCCTTTTCTCAGTCTTTTACTCTGAGATAGTGGCTATCTTTGAAATTGAGGTGTGTGCAGCAGAAGGATAGTTTCTGATTTTGTATCCATTCTGTTAGCCTATGTCCTTTTATAGGAGAATTGAGTCCATTGATATTAAGGGATGTTAATAACCAGTGATTTTTTTGGTTGTAGTGTGTGTTTATTTCCCTTCTTTTGCGGTTATCTGTTGTTTGTGGTTTTGAGTGTACATTTGACTTCCTTAGCTTGGAGTTTTCCTTCTAGTGCTTTCTGTAGGGCTGGGTTTGTGGATAGGTATTATTTAAATCTGGTTTTGTCTTGTAATATCTTGTTCAGTCTGTCTATGGTGATTGAAAGTTTTGCTGGGTATATTAACCTAGGCTAGCATTCATAGTCTCTTATTGTCTGCATTACATCTGTCCAGGATCTTTTGGCTTTCAAAGTCTCCATTGAGGAGTCAGATGTTATTCTGATTGGTCTGCCTTTTTAAATCACTTGAATGAGAAAGGAGAAACTTTGGTGCTCTTAATATTCTTTCTTTATTCTTTATGTTTAGTGGTTTAATTATTATGTGGTTAGAAGACTTTTTTTTGGTTCTAGTCTATTTGGTGTTCTATAAACTTCTTGTATCTTCATAGGTATTTCCTTCTTTATGTTGGGAAATATCTTTCATGATTTTGTTGAATATATTGTCTGTGCCTTTGAGTTGGTATTCTTCTCCTTCTTCTATCCCTATTATTCATATGTTTAGCCTTTTCATGGTATCCAAGATTTCCTGGATATTTTGTGTTATGACTCTTTTGGCTTTACTGTTTTCTTTTACCAATGAATCCATTTCCTCTGCTGTATCTTCTATACCAACGATTCTCTCTTCTATCTCTTGTATTCTGTTGGTTATGCTTGCATCTGTGTTTCCTGTTTGTTTAATCAGATTTTTTATTTCCAGCATTTTCTCTGTTTATGTCTTCTTCATTGTTTCTATTTAAAATTTCAGGTCTTGAACTGTTTCCTTCACATGTTTATTTGCTTTTTCATTGTTTTCTTGGCTTTCTTTAAGGGATTTATTGATTTCTTCATTTCTCTTTCCCTCAGTTTCTTTAAGAAAAAATTTCATTTCCTCTTTAAAGGCCTCTAGCATCTTTATTTAGTTATTTTTAAGGTTACCTTCTTCTACATTGTGATATTCAGATCTTGCTGTTGCAGGCAGGCTAGGTGTTGGTGATGCCAGATTTCTCTTTATGCTGTTGTATGTATTTTTGCACTGACATCTACTCATTTCTTCCTCCAATAGTTGCAAGAGGTGCTTGTGTCTGATCTATCTGATCTTGGTCCACTCTGTGCTTGCTGTGTCTGTGTCTCAGGGGGCCCTTCTGGGTCCAATCTTAGCTCTTGCTCTAATTGAAGCTGGCAGATTCTGTATGTCAGGGAACTGCTCTTGGTCCAGTCCAAGGTAGCTGATTCTGAGACTCAGGGAGCCTCTCTTGGTCTTATTAGAACTCTTGGTCCAGTCAGAGCTGGCAGATTCTGTGTCTCAGGAAGCATCTTTTGGTCCAATATGAGCTAGCAGATTGTATGTCTCAGGAAGCTACTGGTATCACAGGGTGATGCTATTGGGGTAGGGCATGGGTCTTGTAGATTGCTGGGTCCTGTGGGGAGTTTTGGTGGTGGTGCCTGACACCGGAATCTTACCTCCTGGCCAGCAACTCTTTCTGCAATGAGAGCTGGCATATTTCCATGTGTCAGGAAGTTACTGGTGTTGTAGGTAGATGGTTATTGTGGTAAGGCATGGGTCCTGTAGAATGCAGAGTCTGATGGGGGTTTTTGGTGGAGGAGCTTGCCCACAGGAGTTTTTTCTACTGGCTGGCAACTTGGGCAGTGTTGGGTGGGGGTTCTCATAGACAGGCTGTGTCCTAGGGCCTGGATCCTTGAGGCAGTTCTCTTTGGGTGGGAGAAGAGTTACTCACCTCTTGGTCTAATGAGAGCTGGTAGATTCCTTATCTCTGGAAGTTACTGGGGTCACACGCAGATGGGTATTGGGTAGGGCATTGGTCTTGTAGATTGCAGGGTCCAGTGGGAGATTTTAGCAGGGGAGTCTACCCACAGCACTTTTTCTTGCTGGCCAGCAACTAGGACAGAGTTGGTTTGGGGTTCTTGGAGACTGTCTGTGTCCCAGGGCCTGGGTCCTAGAGGCAGGACTGTCTAGATGGGAGAAGAGTCCCTCACCTCTTGGTCCAATGAGAGCTGGTAGATTCATCAAACATTTGCTGTTAAGTTTTGTTTTCCACAAACAGTAATTGAATGAAAGTCACATATACAGTGTGCTGTGTCACATGGGTCTTCCAGAACAAGAGTTAAATTACAGTTACACAGAAGCATGATGTAGATTTTATCTCTCAATCCTTTTTTTAAAATAAATTTTACCATAACTTTTTGTTACAGATTTTACAGATTTTTCAACCACATTCAATGAATTTACAAACCCTGAGATAGAGAAAGTTTACAGACTTTTCTTACAAACATAAAGATAAACTTTATACTTTAGTAAAAGCTTTAGGGATGTAAGAGAGGGAAGCCGATTAGCATCCCTGACCTGTATCAGGAATAACTTACTTTTTAGCTGTTTTTTAAACACACAGCATTGTTTTCTGTTCTATTCTGCTTTCTCTACTTCTCTTGTCACAGGTTGAGGTGGCTCACCTAACACAGAACAGATTTGAACGAAAGCCTTAAACAGAATGCTCAGGTCTGGAGGGAGAGAACTAAAACCCAACCCCACAGACACTTTATTTATAGAACACAAAAGCATGAAACAATTTTAATATTATAATATTATCCATATCCCAAATATATGTGAATGTTTGTAAAACTGTATCTAGTGGTGAGAGAAGGGACTGGAGCAAGCAGAGAAGAAGGAAGGCTCTGAGATAACACAAGAGCAGGGAGCTAAGACCCAGAGACAAGAGATTTTTGAGATAGGAGGGAGGGAGGGAGGGAGAGAGAGAGAGGGAGATAGAGAGAGAATTTAGTTTGGGATCATATGCTTATGATAACAGAAATTGTTACAGTCTGTGGGCATGGGAAGTCCAGTGTGCCATCTATGGTCACTGAGCTGTCCTGAAGCCAAGTCATGTTCAATAAGACAACTAGGATTAATGGAATCTCCAAGTCTGAGAAGGAAAAGAGATTGGAGAAGGCACATGAGGAGTATGCAGAGCAAGATCCGGGTGTAAGGAGGGAACACACTAGGAGGGAGAGCAAGGATGGGAGAGAGAAGGGTAAGTGTCCCGGTGACAAGAATTTCAACCATGATGTCTCCAAGTGACCTAGAGATTTGTCAAAAGGAAATGTCTGAAATAACAAAGGAGCAGCATCCCTTTCTATGTGACTGACACACAGGCTACACACACTCTAGACAACTCATTCACACATCAACATGGAGTGGCCTCAAGACTGCGTCTCAAACATTCTCACTTCATCTAAAACCAGAGAAGTTGGGATAACAGGAAACAGAGATCCCAATGTCTTATCAACAAGCATTGATTTAACTCTAGATAAAACAAACAACCCAATTTAAAACACATGGCACTGAAATGAGAGTGCAGAAAACATGGAATACAAATGCCTGAGAAAGATTTTAAAGGTGTTCAATCTCCTTAGCAACCAGTGAAATAAACATTGAAGCTTCTTTGATATTTTGTCTTACCCAAGAACGCAAATTACAACAAATGCTGGCCCTTATGTCGGTTAAGGGGACCACAGACTGCTGTAGGCCCTATGTAAATTAGTGTGGAGGCTTTCTAAAAGTGTGGAAAGAGATCTACAATATCATCTATGTTTATCAATCCTGAGTATATACATAAAGGCCTACACATCCTACTAAAGAAATTCTTGATCATCCATGTTCATTCTTGCTATATTCACTGTAGCCACGAAGTGAAAGCAGCATAGATGTCCCTCTACTGATGTATGGATATTGAAACTGTAGTACATGTACACCAACTGATTTTATCCAGCTGAAAACACAAATAGAATTATAAAATTTACTTGTAATGGATGCAGCTGGAATTACCACTCTGAATAGGGTAACCCAAACACAATAATACAAAGCTAAATGCTCTCTCTCATAAGCAGATGATAATTTTGAATCTTGAGTTATCTCTACTTACTGGTGTACCCATGTAAATCAGGGAACTAGTAAGGTGCAATAGAAAAGGGATTTCACTAGCAGAGGAATGGAGCACATGTGGTATGAACAGGGGAATGGAAATACTGGAACAGGAAGGGTAGGCTGTGAGTTCTGGGAGTGCAGATAAGCAGAGGGAGTGTGTGAAGGATTAACAGTAAGACCTTGGAGAAAACTACATGGGAATGTACTAATATTGAATCATCCTAAAATACATACATAAATAATTTAAATATCATTATTCTATAGCTGCAGAATAGTGCTTCTCCTAGATACCGTGGGCCATCAAACAAAAATCCCATCGCTAGGTATGTTTCAAGTTGTTTGTCAATGCTGTCAATACACACCCAAACATTACAAGCTATTTCTGTTGTTCGTGGTTACCCTCCAGAATTTGCTGGTGTTTGCATACTTGAGTTATAGGACTTGGAGAAATCAAGCTGGTGCTTACATGGAAACTTTATTCCTACCTGCTAGCATCCACAGAGCTGAAAAGTTTTATGCACATTAATAAAAAGAAAACATAATCAACTGTCTAACACACCAGTGACACCCGAAACCTACAACTATGACTGGCAGGGAAAGCTATGCACACTGGTGGCATATCTTTATAGTGGCATGAATATTACAAGGGTAACTCATAATATTCTTATCATATTTAAGTCCAGTTCCATTAGACAGATCTCATGCCTCACTCCCTTAACTGACCTAAGAAACTCTGGCTAGTCATGCCATTAATCCAAAATGAGAACTACTATAATTATTATGCTAAACAGACAAATATTGTACCTGCCTCCTCAGTTCTTACCTTTATATGGGCAGTTCAATGAATACTTCTTTCATATCTTTTCAGAGAAGCTTCATTTTCCAATAGCTGTTGGTTACTACATAGACCTATAAGTGGTCACCAACCAGATAATAAGAGACTGTGCTCAGCTCTACATGGGGCATGTTTCATGCAGTCTTTACAAAATCTCAGAGACTACGTCAGATTATGGGTAGACTTTTCTAAGAGTAAAAAGTAGTGCATGATTTGGGGTGAAATTATTCCTTACATCACATGGTCATGGCACACAGGAACCTACTGCACAGGACCTGCAGGAAAAGACCCCCCAAACACATTAATGGGATAGAGGATCATGAATACTTTTCTGCCTGATGAGCCTTTGGCATTTAGCAGCTTCTGGGAATGAGAAATACAGTTTTCTTTAGGGTGTAAACACTGAGAGGATTCCCATACTGCAGCAGAAGGCCTTACTGCAATGTATATGTTGGTAATGCAGAGTGGACTCTCTGGGGAATTACAGAGAATGCACTTGAATTTGGGTGGAGAAAGTGTCAGGAAGAATAAGGGAGGAATATGTGGTAATGGGGGTGGTGCAGATTTGATAAAAACATATGCTATGCATATAAGGTATTCTCAAGTAATTTAAGTATACAAACTCTGCTAAATGGGGTGGAGAAAATTTTAATCAAGTATAAAAATAAAGAAAAGAAGATGAGGACTAGCAGAAAGGAATCCCCTGTCCTTAGTAATTGCAGACTGCCGGCTGAACATATAGAGGGAGGTCAGCTGACAGTGTGGACTCTTGTCTTTTCTTTGGCTTATGTTGTTCTTGAGTCTTTATTAGATAAGAGTATGATGTCCACCAGCCTGTGCTCATAGGCACCATTTTCCCAACTGGTATATCAGAGCTATGTAGCCACTTTGAGCTGTGAATTCTGGGTACTGGCTCTATTCTCTCACTCTTTGGGGCCAACCCCAACCATACTGCTCTGGTTACTGTTTAGCTGGAGGATGTCTCCTTGGTGACTTGAGACCGGGAAGCCACCATATCATGAGAACATTACAGGCAATGACACTTGAAAACCTGTTCAGTATTAATCACCAGGTGAGAGGGCAGCTGTGTGACTCTCAGACTGACAACAGGATGTCACAGTCTTGTCCTTCACTGCAATGACCAACAGGTTTGCAATTCTGTATTTTTTACTGACCTCGTAGTTTCAGCGGTTTCATTCAAATCCCAGGATAACTCTGTGGGGAGAAGCTTGGTTTGTGATTGCCCTGGACTGGGCTCTCTTTCTTATGTCCTTCCTGGAATAGCTTGCCTGCTGCCTAATCCCTTTGGTCCATAATTTTCCTACACTCCTTCTCTCTAAAATATACATTCTATACTTTCTATCACTCAGGACATGAGGCAGACTAAATACAGTACTCATAAAAATATCTCAGACAATATATTTTGAACTTTCTGCTTCCCAACACCTCAATATTTAAGATGCAATTCTATCGTTTCCTCTTTCATTTTCTACCTCCAACTCTATCCTGTCCTCCCAGCCCTACTCCCTCTCAAATTAAATTTGTTTTATGATTTTTATGAAGAAGGGTGCATACATATATAAACAAATGAGTACACAAATTTAACCAACTGAACCAACTGTTTCGTGTTGAGTATTACTTTTGTGTCATAGGAAAAACCTCAACCCTCAGATCAAACAGAAGAGACAATTCATTCTAGAACCATATTTCAGTGACTATGGCTGGTGACCACAGATTTGGCTGACCCCAGATTACATGTTCCAAGGTGGGGGCAGTTTCATGAAGTTTTTGTAGTAAAATATAAGAAATTTGTAAATCAAAAGATTAGTGAAAACAACAGAGAGGAAGTCACAGGCAAGATGTGAAAACTTATCCCACAGACCCAAGATGCTATGCAATGTCATTTTTAGCTTTTAGGTTGTTGGAAGTCAGTTGTCTCATAAGTTAGTAGATTTCAAACATCTTTAATTAACTAGTTATAGGAGGTTAGCTCACCTGCAGACATGTCCAAGAAATGGCTGTTCAGGGTGCTACAGTTAGCCTGGAATAAGTTAATGAGTCTCTAGACATACAACACTTCAACCTTCCATATCACAGAAGTTCTATTCAGTCAGTTTTTAGACATGGCTCTTTCCAGGGATTCTCATGTATGTATTTATAAACATGCATACAATTATACACATGTATGCATTTAAACACATCTAGGAATTTGTACACATGTATGTATTTATACACAAGTATGCAATTATATTTACATGTATGCATTTATATACCTATATGCATTTATACACATGCTTATACTTCTATACATGTATATTTATACACATGTATACATTTGTACACATTTATTGTATTGTACACATGTATGCATTTATAGAAATTCATAATTCATACACAATTCATTTATACACATACATGCATTTATACACGTGTATTCTTTTATAAGCATGCATAGACTATAGCATGTTATACATGCATATATTTATACATATGTATGTATTTATAAACCTGCATGCATTTATACTCACGCATACATTTATATACACATATGCATTTTATACATGAATACATTTATATGCATCTATTCATTTTTACAATATATGCATTTATATACATGCATACATTTATATACATGTATTCATTTATACACATGCATGCATGTGTACACAGGCATACATTTGTACACATAGATGCACTTATGCACATGTATTCATTTATATACATGCATACATTGATACACATGTATACATTTATAGACATGTATACACTTTTACTGCTGAATATTTGGTATTAGATAATCCCTGGGGGAAAATAATTTCTCCCTCCCTCTCTCCATAGCTTCCAATTACCAGGTTTCGTACAACAGATTCTCTCTTAACATAGCATCTAGCCGTAGATCCCAAATTAACACAGTGTAAACAAACTGCATTTCTTCCTGCTGCCCTCAGGCCTCTAGGTAGATTCTGCTTCAACAGAACCCAGGGGACTTGGGCCTCATGAATTCTCTGACTTGTCTGCAGTGGGACTAGGCAGGCTCTTGTCAAGCAAAGTTTTGAAAGCACCCTCTAGAGACCGCTCCCCAACCACCAAATGACATGTGTGAGACAGTTCAGCCCAACTTCCTGCATCCAGAGTTTCCTTTCCTCTCATTCTGAGCACTCTTCACTGCCTTCATGGATGTGGGAGCTTTTCCTCTTTTTCATATTCTATTTTCAGGAACTTTGATTCTTTCACTGGCTTACACAGGAGATGCTATCACTCATTTAATCTGCAACCTTAGAGAAACTCTCTTTTCTTTCTTTATTAGTTTTTCAATTTTTAATTTTTTTATTTTATGTCTATGAGTGTTTTCCCTACATGTCTATCTGTGTACCATATGTGTTCCTTCTGACTGAAGAGGCCAGAGGAGAACACATGACTTCTTAAAACTGGTATACACTATTGTAAGCCGAAGAGTAGCTTCTTTGACCTGTTAGAGCACTCCCCAAGAACAGCAAGTAGTCTTAACCTCTCAGTCACTTCTCAAGCCCCAGAAGCACTTCCAAAAAGGTTTATTTATTTTTATGTCAGGTGTTTGAGTGCTTTCCTTATTATATATGTGTGTATGCTACATGTGTGCCTGGGGCCCAAATATGCTAGGAGAGGAGCTCCTGGCTAAATCTACAGATGGTTCTGAGCCACCATGTAGGTTCTGGGATTGTTGCAAGGTTTCCTACAACAGGAGGCAGATGCCTACTGCGTAGCTCTCTGTCTATGTCCATAAGAAACACTTTAACACTAGGCATGCATGGAAACAAAATTATTACACTTTTCAAGAATGAGTATGAAATCAAATCATTACAAAATAAAAGGATATGAAACTCTTATTCACAATCCTAGAGAGAACAGTAGTGTCTTCCGTTGCCCAATGCTTCAGTGTATAGATACATCATAAGCACCATGTACTGATCAGCCACAGGACACAGACAAGTGACACTAAATCCACACTATGCTCTTCAAGAAACCAAGTACTGAGACTTTGAGTCATTCCATGATGTTTCTGAGCTGTCAGGGGCTCATTCACACAAGCTTTATGTGTCAGGAAAGAAGTCAGAACTTAATGACGTCTAATTTCTTGAATTTGCTAACGAGTTTCTAAAAACAATGGCCTGACTGTACCCATCATTCTGCCCCTCCTGTTTAGATGGAGATGGAAAAACTATCAATATTTGCTGGCATTCTACTTTGCCATTGAGGAGATCAATAAGGATGTCCACCTGCTTCCCAATGTGACCTTGGGTTTCCACCTCTACAATGCCTTTAACTCCCACCGGAGAACCTTGGAGGGCCCTCTGATGTGGCTGTCTGGAAGGAGTGAGTTTATCCCTAACTACAAATTCAAAACTCAACACAAAGCTCTTGGAATCATTGCAGGAACCAGGCCTGAATTTTCTGCTGCAATTGGAACACTTTTAGAGCTCTACAAAGTTCCACAAGTAAGTTGGCAAAGTTTTGGTGTCCATAATCACATAAAACATCTGACCAAAAGAAAATGAAGAAGTTTTCTATATTTCCTGCTGGTGACTTCAAATGTAAGTGAAAGAAGTACGTGCATCCTGCTATGATCAACAGTGGAGTGTGGTGAAAAACATGAGCAGTAAATACTTGGATTTCTATGAAGATCATTTAGTAATATTCATGATTCTATCTCCAGTCACTGGCAAGATGTACTTGGCAGCTCATAGCTGAGTGCTGTTCATAAGTCAAACATACAACCCAGATAACTAACTGCCCAAGCTGGGGTATAACCATCTTATAGTTAACCCTGTGTTCAATGAGTGACAGATAGAGGAATAGTAAGTTCAGGACATGTAAACAAATCTGGGACAATCCTTGGACCATCACAAATGAAAATGTTCCAAGGAGTTTATTTTCTCATTCTGGAAAGTAGATCTCTGAATAGCACTCACTGAGAACATCTACTTAGATACATCCTGACAATTGGCTCTTGCCAGGCACTACTGAAGCGAAGCAACCATCAGTAGGCATCACTGCAAATAGAGAAAATATTCGGTGAGTGACTTACTCATGGATAATCAAGATTAGAAAATCAGACAATGTAAAACTGATCATTATCACTCAGTGAAACAATTCATACATTTATTGTATCCTAAAGTAAGAAAAATTATATACACAAGAATTTCCATCTATCTCAGAGATTTGCATTTTAAATTAGTTTCTTGGTAATGACTTTGTCAAACCTATCATTTGGGAAGTATGATGCAACAATGCTTGGTGAAATTCCCCCAGATATTCATGATTTGCTCTTTTCTAAAACAGGAGCGAATCTGTGACGAAAAATGTGTTATTTACATTCTTGAAGGCAGAGGATCTAGGGAAGGTGATGTCCTGTGGTCAGAGTAAAGCACTTGGTAATGCTTCTGCAGTCTAACTCTACATCCCATACTCTGTTCCATTGTTATTGGAACAAGAGAAATCCATGGTGCCTTTAAAATCTAACATGAACAGAATATTGTTCACTCAATTGCTTCAGAGTTCTTAGTAACTCTGTAGCCCATAGTACTTGACAAAGACCATATTCCATCACACAATGAGAGAGAGAAGCTAATATCACAGAAGACAGTCTCCTTACCAACATTCAGTTTCCTGATACCCTTATGCGAATAATGAACTCACTTTCTCTCTAAGGGTGAGGAATCCAAATACCTAGAAACTCAGAATCCCCTTTTTTTTCTGTTTGCTTCTGCAGGTCACATATGGAACTTTTGATTCTATGCTAAGTGACAGAGATACATTCCCATCCCTTTACCAGATGTCTCCCAAAGACACAGCTCTAACCCAAGGGGTGACCTCTCTACTGCTGCACTTTGGCTGGAAGTGGGTAGGGCTCATAGTGTCTGATGATCTGAAAGGAAAGGAGTTCCTCTCTGACCTGAAAGCAGAGATGGTATCAGAAGATATCTGTGTGGCTTTTGCAGAAAAACTCCAGGCTAATTGGAAGTTTCAGTTAACATCTGATGTTGTGTTGGTGAATTTGATCCAACATACACAAGCAAATGTGCATGTATTCTATGGTGATATAGATGACTTAGTATTTTTCTGCAGGCAAAATGAAATCATGAAAGCCAAAAGGAAGGTGTGGATCATGGCAAAGTGCCACTTAGTTTATTTAGAGTCTGTATTCTATGAAAAAAACGATTTTATGGACTTTTTTGAAGGAAGCTTCTCATTTTCAAAGAAGAGAGATATCCCTGGCTTCAAGCCCTTTCTAGAGGCACTTACACCCTCCCGGTACCCAGGTGAGCTTTACTTTAATAAATTCTGGATTGACAATTTTTATTGCTCACCTCCTCCTCTGCTATGTGGAAATCATAAACCCTGCCCACTGAATATATCCCTAAAGACAAAGCAAGAAATAAATGTGATGATCACTTCTGAGCCTAGCTTTTCCATATGGAATGCAGTGTATGCAGTGGCCCACACCCTCCATAAAATGCTTTTGGGGACAACAGGAATAAGATCTCATGAAGACACAAACCATGACAGGCTTCTACCCTGGCAGGTAAGCCTATCTCAAAAGCAAGGGAAGCGCTGGGAACTAATTAGTAGTTGAGTCATTGAAGTCAAACGTACAACACATTTTCATCTTATAATAAAAATAAAAGGCAAAATGGAAAGAGATCTTTCACAGTGGGTAAGTATGTGTCTGTAATTATGGTGCACGATTTGGGCTACTGTAGCTTTGATTTCAAGACATGAAATTTGTGCATATTTTAAAAAATGTTTTCCTTTTATGTAATGAAATTCTGTTAAAATATTCAAAATCAATTATTGTCAAAGTTAGCAAGTTCAATAATAATAATTTATATAATTTCATGGAATATATCTGGTGCCATCAGATAGAGACATAGTCACCATATCTAACAGCAGCTATTTCACATAAAATATAATATATATTTAACCACCCAAGACCATAGGGAGAAACTTTTATGGAAAATAAAAATAGGCTGTCATAACCTCAAAAGTAACTGAGAAAGAAATTGCTTTTTACAGACTATTTACTCTTAAATAAGATAAAATTAAGGAGAAACCAAAGACTATGCCTCCATTATTAAATATTTTAATACAGATTGTGCTCATGAGCCTAAGCCATATCACCTTTTTATAGTTACAAGTGGGTATGTTTGGGCTTAAACCATCCTGATATAAACTTCTGACTCAATTATACCTATGAGCCTTGATGTTCCCGTTCAAATAGGTGATCCTCAAGAAGTTTGGTGAACAAACTTTTCACTTTTATTTCATTTTAATTCAGTCTAAAGTAGATAAATAGAAAATGAACTCTGAATGTATAGTGTACTATGTAGCTTTTAGTATTATGGATAATAATATTTGACATAGACATGGACACAGTTTGTGAACATGGCTTCCAGAGATGTGATATTAGGTAAGTTAGTGTGTCTCTTGTACAGATAACTTAATATCTAAAAAAAACGGTTCTTTATGAAATGAGTTGTTAAATAGTTAACACAATAGTGAATCTCAGAATGTGAAAAATTAACCCATTGTATTAATTTAAATATGTAATGAAATCAAGCTGGAGGGATGGCTCTTTAGTTAGGGGCACTTGATGCTCAGTCAGAGGAACTCTGTTTGGTTGTTAGCATGGCAGCTCACAGTTGTCTGTAACTCCAGGTTTTAGGAATGTGTCACTCTCTTCTGCTCTCTGCAGATATCAGGAATACAGTTTGTGAATATACATACATATACATAGGCAATACGCAGAATTAAAAATAATACAAATCTAGGGACCAGAGAGGGATGTGAAGTCAGATGTAACTGCTGCTCTTGACAAGATGCAGGTTCAGTTCCTAGTATCTACATTGCAGCTTACAAATGTCTCCAAGTCCACTTCCACTCAGTCCAGCACACTCTTCTGGTCTTCACGGGCACCAGGAACATGTGTAGTGCACATACATATGTCCAGGAAGGAAATTCATACACAAAATAAATTAATATAAAAATATTAGAAATCATTTTAAAAATTTAGCTTAATCACAGAACATTTAAATTTTAATTTTGACTCCAATATTGTTCTTATCAAAGTTGAAAGACAAAAGTTGTGACCCAAACTGAATTAAGGATTGGAGGCAGGCAGTGGGTCTATTTCCAATTTCCTGTAAAACAAATTGCATACAAAATTTCTGCATATTAATATATATTGTCAAGAATATGGAATTTTGAATAAACCCCTGCTAATATTATCAAGTCCAGACACTCTCTCTATCTACATGTACACATATCTACCTACCTAACCATACACACATAGGTTCATGGTGTGCCATAAAGAAGGTAAATATCTTAACACCTATAAACAAATAGACTAGTGTTGCTTCCATTTTGTTCCAGATTCACTCAGAAATCATCTGTATTTTCTAATTAGAGACATTTTTTCCTTGCTGGGGAGAGACACAGGGCCTTGTTCCCACTAAAACATGGTCCACACTGCACTATGTTCCACCCCTTAGACAACATTTTTCTTTTTGTTCAGCTACTTCCACATTAATTTCATAGGGAGAAAAGTTCATCTCACTGGAACAAGTGGGGGAGACAATTGCTCAAATGAAGTCTCTTCAAAAAGAAAGCCAGCGTAGGGAGAGAGAAAGAGGATTGCTCTTAGGGACCACAAGTGAGAGATTTGCATACACTACTCATATCCAATTGATGTCTCTCTCCAGCTTCATCCTTTTCTGAGAAAAATTCAATTTACAAATGCTGCTGGAGACCAAATATGCTTTGATGAGAACAAGAATCATGTGGAAAAGTATGATGTACAAAATTTTATGGGACATACAAATCATTATTCATTTCTAGTTAAAGTAGGAGAGTTTGTCTCCAGGAGTCCACAAGATCAAGGCCTTTTCATCAATGAAGTTATGATCAAATGGCCAAGCAACTTCAATCAGGTCTGGCTGAATTTCAATATTTAATATATAGACAAATATCTGCAAAGATTTATGAGAACTGATTGTGATGTCTCTTTGAAATTTTAAATTATTTTTATATTCTAATTTCTTAGCTTCTGTTGTGAGGTTGTGTATGAATTCTCCTGCATGTCAC
Source organism: Peromyscus maniculatus bairdii (assembly GCF_049852395.1). Classification (NCBI taxonomy): domain Eukaryota; kingdom Metazoa; phylum Chordata; class Mammalia; order Rodentia; family Cricetidae; genus Peromyscus; species Peromyscus maniculatus. Next base: position 36,164,286 of record NC_134874.1, on the reverse strand, counting down.
TGCCTGTGGTTGTTGTGGCGACAGTCAGCACTGGTTAACTTCCTCATTTTTTCTCCATTTTATTGTGAACATAGTCTCTCTCTGAACCCCTTGCTTTATGATTTAGCTGTATTCAACGGGACAGTGACACCCTGTCTCTATGAATGCCATATTGGGAATACAGAAACACAGTTCTCCACCTCACGTTTCTATATTTCCCTTCTGCATGATCAAATTCAGGACCTCATGCTTATATTGCAAGTACATTAAGTACTGAGCCATCTCCTTAGTTCTGTTTGATATCTTCAATTTAGAAATAAATCAATCTTTTGATTTTGACTTTGATATATGTATAGATATGCATATACATGTTCAGGTACATATACATATACACACAAGCACACACATTTCGATGGATAATGCTGGTAGATAGAATTAGTTTAAATTGAAATTCAATTTGGGTGTGTTCATTCATGCTGCAGGGAATGAATAAATCAGCGTTCATGACTGTATATATGAGTGTGTGTTTCTGTGAGTATTCACATACATGCACACAATCATGTGTATAAATATATACATATTTTCCTTATATATATATGCATGCTGATGATTAATTTTCCCTCAGTCTAAGATAACTCATACTCAAACATGCCCACAGGTTTTACAAAGAGGAAATAAATTACCAATATTTATGCAATTTCTCATTATAACTGATGTTTGTGAGCTGCCTGGTTTGTATACTGGGAGCTGAACTCAGGTTTCTCTGTGAAAGCAGCCTGCACTCTGAATCACTGAGCTGGTTCTCCAGCCCCATGTATCTATTAATATGTAGATATTTATGAAACAGACACTGACTTCCAAATCATGGCAAGAAGCATGTCTAAGGGAAGGAGAGAAATATATCCTTGCATATACAATTTCCAAAACTATTAATATTAAAATTGTATATAGTTGTTTTTAATATAAATATATTTTTAATTCCTTCTTTCTTCGTTTATATTATTGAGAAATTTTCTATTCAATTTATTATCAACCACAGATCCCCTCTCCTCCCTCCTTTCGCCCCACAGCCTTCCCTCCCAACCTACCCCCCCCCAGTCCTGCCTCCTCCAAGGTAAGCCCTCGAATGGGGAGTAAGAAGAGCCTGGCACATTCAGTAGAGACAGGTCCAAAGCCCTCTCTGGACTGCACCAAGGTTGTGTAAGGTGTCCCACCATAGGCACTGGGCTCAAAAAAGCCTGATCATGCACTAGGGATGGATCCTGACCCCACTGCCAGGGGTCCCCTTAAACAGTTCAACCTATTCAACTATCTCTCCTTTGCAGAAGGCCTAGTGTGGTCCATGGGGGCTCCACAGCTATTAGTCCACAGTCCCTGAGTTCCCACTAGTTTGCTTGGTTGTCTCTGTAGGCTTCTCCATTGTGATCTTGATGCCTCTTGATCATAGAATCCCTCTTTTCTTTCATCAACTGGACTCCTAGAGCTTGGCCTGGTGCTTGGCTTTGAATCTCTGCACCTGTGTCCATCAGTTACTGGATGAAGCCCCCCCCACCCCCCGCGCAAGTTTGTTCATGGAGAGCTCATCTATTTCTCCTTCACAGGGTGATCCATTCATTCCTCTTTGGGTCATCCTCATTAACTAGCTTCTTTGGAACTGCGGGTTGGAGTCTGGTTATCCTTTGCTTTACATCTAGTGTGCACTTATGAGCAAGTACATACCAGGTGCCCTTCTAAGTCTGGGTTACCTCACTCAGGGTATTTTTTCTAGTTATATTCATTTGCCTGCAAATTTCATGTTGTCATTGATTTTTACTGCTGAGTAGTACTCCATTGTGTATATGTGCCACCTTTTATTTATCCATTCTTCAGCTGAGGGGCATCTAGGTTGTTTCCAGGTTCTGGCTATTATGAATAATGCTGCTATGAATATAGTTGAGCATGTGTGCTTGTGGTATGACTGAAATTCCTTGGGTACATGCCCAAGAGTGGTATAGCTGGGTCTTGAGATAGATTGGTTCCCAATTTTCTGACAAACCGCCATACTGATTTCCACAGTAGTTGTACAAGTTTGCATTCCTACCAACAGTGAAGGAGTGTTCCCTTTGCTCCATAACCTCTCCAACAGAAGCTATTATCAGTGTTTTTGATCATAGCCACTCTGACAGTTGTAAGATGGTATCTCAGAGTTGTTTTAATTAGCATTTCCCTGATGGCTAAGGATGTTGAGCAATTTCTTAAATGTCTTTTAGCCACTTGAGATACTTCTGTTGAGAATTCTTTGTTAACTCTGTAGTCCATTAGTGTATTTTTAATTGGATTGTTTGGTATTTTGATGTCTAGTTTCTTGAATTCTTTATATATTTTGGAAATTTAGACCTCTGTCAGATGTGGGTCTGGTGAAGATCTTTTCACATTCTATAGGCTGTTGTTTTGTCTTAATGACCTTGTCCTTTGCCCTACAAAAGCATTTCAGTTTCAGGCAGTCCTATTTATTAATTGTTACTCTCAGTTTCTGTGCTACTGGTGTTATATTTAGGAAGTGGTCTCCCATGCCAATGCCTTCAAGACTACTTGTTGTGGGATAATGCCCTTGTATACTGGTTTAATAAAATGCTGATTGGCCAGTAGCCAGGCAGAAAGTATAGGCAGAGTGAGTAGATGAGGAGAATTCTGGGAAGAGGAAAGGCTGAGTCAGGAGTTGCCAGACAGACACAGAGGAAGCAAGATGACAAGGCAGAACTGAGAAAAGGTACAAGCCACATGATTAAACATAAATAAGAATTATGGGTTAATTTAAGTGTAAGATCTAGTCAGTAATAAGCCTGAGCTTTTATAAGCAGTTATAATTAATATAAGCCTCTGTGTATTTACTTGTGGGACACAAGTGGGAGAGATTTGTCCCTAGAGCTGGCTAGCCAGGACACAGGAAAACTTTCAACTACAACTACTTCTTACTTTTTCTTCTATCAAATTCAGTGTAACTGGATTTGTGTTGAGGACTTTGATCCATTTGGAATTGAGTTTTGTGCATGGTGACAGTTATGGATCTATTTGCAGTTTTCTACATGTTGACATCCTGTTATGCCAGCACCATTTATTGAAGATGCTTTCTTTTTTCCATTGTACAGTTTTGACTTCTTTGTCAAAAATCAGGTGTTCATAGGTGTGTGTGTGTTAATGTCAGGGTCTTCAATTTGATTCCATTGTTCTGCTGTATTTTTTTTTTTTTTTTTTTTACTGTAGCTCTATAGTAAAGCTTGAGGTCAGGCATGGTGATGCCTCCAGGGGTTGCTTTATTGTACAGGATTCTTTTTGCTATCCTGGGTTTTTTGTTTTTCCTTATGAAGTTGAATATTGTTCTTTCAAGTCTGTGAAGAATTTTGTTGAGATTTTGATGGGTATTCCATTTTATCTGTAGATTGCTTTTGGTAAAATTGTCATTTTTACTATGTTAATCCTATCTATCCATGAGCATGGGAGAACTTTCCATTTTCCGATGTCTTCTTCAATTTATTTTTTCAGAAATTTAAAGTTCTTATCATATTTGTCTTTCACTTGCTCAGTTATAGTTACCTCAAGATATTTTATATTATCTGTGGCTATTATAAAGGGTGATGTTATCTTATTTTTTTCTCAGCCCACTTATCATTTGTATATAGGAGGGCTCCTGAATTTTTTGAGTTAATAATGTATCTTGCCACATTACTGAAGGAGTTTATCAGATGTAGGAGTTCCCTGGTAGAATCTTTGGGGTCACTTATGTATACTATCATATCATCTGCAAATAGCAAAAGTTTGACTTCTTCTTTCAAATTTATATTCCCTTGATCTCCTTTTGTTGTCCCATTACTATAGCTAGAACTTTGAGTAATATCTTGAATAGATATGGAGAGAGTGGACAACTTTGTCTTATTCCTGATTTTAGTGGAATTGTTTTGTGTTTCTCTCCATTTAATTTGATGTTGGCTGTTAAAATGCTGTAAATTGCCTTTATTATGTTAAGGTATGTTCCTTGTATTTCTGATCTCTCCAGGACCTTTATCATGAATAGGTGTTAGATTTTGTTGAAGGATTTTTTTTAGCACCTAATGGGATGATCATGTTTTTTTTTCTTTCAGTTTGTTTATATGATGAATTACATTGACAGATTTTTATATGTTGAACCATCCTTGCATCCATGAGATAAAGCCTACTTGGTCATGGTGGATAATTTTTTTGATGTGTTCTTGGATTCAGTTTGCCAACATTTTATTGAATATTTTTTCATCAATGTTCATGAGGGAGATTGGTCTGTAATTCTCTTTCTTTGATGCATCTTTGTGTGGTTTGGGTATCAGGCTAACTGTAGCCTCATAAAAGGAGTTCGGTAATGTTCCTTCTGGTTCTATTGTTTGGAACAATTTGAAGAGTATTGGTATTAGCTCTTCTTTGAAAATCTGGTAGAATTATCTGCTGAAACTATTGGGTCCTGTGTTTTTTTGTTTTTTGTTTTTTGTTTTTTTGTTTTTTTGTTTTAGACAGAATTTCTCTGTGTAGCTTTGGAGCCTGTCCTGGACCTTGCTCTCTAGTGCAGGCTGGCCTATAACTCACAGATATCTGCCTGCCTCTGCCTTCCAAGTGCTGGTATTAAAGGCATGTTCTGCCACATCTGGCCAGATTGGGAGACTTTTAATGGCTGTTTCTATATCATTAGGGGTTATAGATGTATTTAAATTGTTTGTCTGATCTCAAATTAACTTTGGTAAGTGATACCTATCCAGAAAATTATCTATTTCTTTTAGATTTTCCAATTTTGTGGAGTACAGGTTTTTTAAGTATGTCATCATGATTCTCTGGATTTCCTCATTATCTGTTGCTATGTCTCCCTTTTCCTTTTTGATTTTGTAAATTTGGATGCTCTGTTTTTCCCTTTTGGTTAGTCTGGGTAAGAGCTTATCTATCTTGTTGATTTTCTCAAAGAACCAACTCTTTGTTTTCATTGATTTCTTGTATTGTTTTCTTTGTTTCTCTTTTATTGATTTCAGCCCTCAATTTGATTATGTCCTGACATCTATTCCTCCTTGGTGAGTTTGCTTCTTTTTGCTCTAGAGCTTTCAGGTGTGCTGTTAAGTCACTAGTATGACATTTCTCCATCTTCTTTATGTGGCCATTTAGTGCAATGAATTTTCCTCTTAGCACTGCTTTCATGGTGTCCCAGAAGTTTGGGTATGTTGATCATTCATTTTCTCTGAATTCTAGGAAGTCTTTAATGTCTTTCTTTATTTCTTCCTTGACCCAGTGGTGATTCAGTTGGGCATTATTCAGTTCCCATAAAATTTTAGACTTTATGTAATTTTTGTTATTGTTGAAATCTAACTTTAATCCAATGTGGTCTGATAAAATACAGGAGGTTATTCCAATTTTTTTTTGTATCTGTTGAGATTTGCTTTGTGACCAAGCATGTTGCCAGTTTTAGAGGAGGTTCCCTGGGGTGTTGAGAAGGAGGTATATTCTTTGTTGTTAAGGTGGAATGTTCTGTAGAGATCTATTAAGTCCATTTGAGTTATAATATCTCTTAGTTCCCTTATTTTTCTGTTATGTTTCTGTCTGGCTGACCTGTCCATTGGTGAGAGTGGGGTGTTGCCATCTCCCAATACTAGCATGTGGGGTTTGATGTGTGATTTAAACTTTAGTAATGTTTCTTTTACATATGTGGATGCTCTTGTGTTTGGGGTTATAAATATTCAGAATTGAGATTTCATCTTGGGGGATTTTTCCTGTGATGAATATGTAATGTCTTTTCTGATCTCTTTTGATTGATTTTAGTTTGAAGTCTATTTTATTAGATACTAGGATAGCTATACCAGCTTGCTTCTTAAATCCATTTGATTGGAAAATCTTTTCCCAGCCTTTTATTCTGAGGTAGTGTCTGTTTTTGAAGTTGAGGTGTGTTTCTTAAATGCAGCAGAAGGATAGTTCCTGATTTTGTATCCATTCTGTTAGCCTGTGTGTTTTTATAGGTAAATTAAATCCATTGATATTGATGGATATTAATGACCAGTGATTGTTAATTTTTGTTATCTTTTGGTGGAAGTGTGTCTGTGTGTGTTTCTCTTCTTTGGTATTTACTGCTGCGGGGTTATCTATTGCCTGTGTTTTTGTGGGTGTATCTGACTTCCTTTTTTAAATTTAGTTTTTCTTTTTAAAAATTTATTTATTTTTCTATTATCAGCTTGATACAGTATAAATTCTTATCATAATAGTGAAATGTTTCATTGAGACTTGCTCAGTAACTGAGTAAAACCAAAACTTATTATAAGCCACAGTCATTCTAGGGTGCCCCCTGCTATATAGCCTGCATGGTTCTGTGCATTGTAGTCTGATTGTTCTTTGATTTATATCTAGAATCCACTTATGAATGAGTACATACCATGTTTGTCCTCCTGGGTTTGGGTTACCTCACTCAGGATGATTATTTCTAGTTCCATCCATTTGCCTGCAAATTTCATGCGGTCATTATTTTTCTCTGCTGAGTAGTATTCTATTGTGTATATGTACTACATTTTCTTAATCCATTCTTCAGTTGACAGGCATGTAGGTTGTTTCAAGGTTCTGGCTATTACAAATAGTGCTGCTATGAACATAGTTGAGCATGTATGTTTGTGGTATGATTGGGCATTCCTTGGGCATATACCCAACAGTGATTTGGCTGGGTCTTGAGGTAGATCGATTGCCAAGTTTCTGAGAAACCGCCATATTGATTTCCACAGTGACTGTACAAGTTTCCATCCCACCAACAGTGGAGGAGTGTTCCCTTTGCTCTGAATCCTTTCCAACATTGATTGTCATTAGTGCCTTGATCATAGCCATTCTGACAGGTGTAAGGTGATATCTCAGAGTCATTTTGATTTGCATTTCTCTGATGATTAAGGATGTTGAGCATTTCTTTAAATGTCTTTCAGCCATTTGGGGATTCTTCTTTTGTGAATTCTCTGTTTAGCTCTTTAGCCCATTTTTAATTTGATTGTTCAGTATTTTGATGTCTAGTTTTTTGAGTTCTTTATATACTGTGGAAATCAGTCCTCTGTCAGTTGTGGGGTTGGCTTCAGTGCAGAATTCTACCAGATTGTCAAAGAAGAACTAATTTCAATGCTCTTCAAATTGTTCCACACAATAGAAACTGACTTCCTTAGGTTGGAATTTTCCTACTAGTGCTTTCTGTAGAGCGGGATTTGTGGATAGGTAATGTTTAAATCTGGTTTTGTATTGAAATGCCTTGTTCACTCCATCTATGGTAATTGAAAGTTTTCTGGGTATACTAGTCTAGGCTGGCATCTATGGTCTCTTTGTGTCTGCATAACAGCTGCCCAGTACCTTCTGTTTTTCAAAGTCTCCATTGAGAAGTCCAGTGTTATTTTGATGTATCTGCCTTTATAAGTCACTTGGCCTTTTTCCTTTGCTGCTCTTAATATTCTTTCTTCGTTCTGTATGTTTAGTGGTTTAATTATTATGTGTTGAGGGGACATTTTGGGAGGTCTAGTCTATTTGGTGTTCTATAGGCTTCTTGTATCTTCATAGGTATTTCCTACTTTATGAAGGGAAAATTTTTTTTCATGTTTATGTTGAATATATTTTCTGTTCCTTCGAGTTGGTATTCTTCTCCTTCTTCTGTCCCTATTATTCTTATGTTTGGTCTTTTCATGGTGTCCCAGATTTCCTGGAGATTTTGTGTTATGACTTTGTTGGCTTTAATGTTTTCTTTGACTGAGGAATCTATTTCCTCTATTGCATATTCAGCACCAGAGATTCTCTCTTCCATCTCTTTCATTCTGTTGTTTATGCTTGCCTCTTTGTTTCCTGTTTATTTACTCAGATTTTCTATTTCCAGGCTTCCCTCAGTTTGTATCTTCTTTATTGCCTCTATTTCAGTTTTCAAATCTTGGACTGTTTCCTTCACTTGTTTAATTGCTTTTTGGGGGGTTTTCTTTAAGGGATTTATTGATTTCTTCCAATTTTTTGTTTATCTTTCCCCAATTTCTTTAAAGGAATTTTTCATTTCCTCTTTAAAGACCTCTGTCATCTTCTTAAAATAATTTGAGGTCAATTTATTCTGCTTCTTCTGCATTGGGATGTTCAGGTCTTACTGATGTAGAACCACTAGGTTCTGGTGTTGCCATATTGGTCTTTATATTGTTGACTGTATTTTTACACTGGTGTGTACTCATCTCTTTCTCTACTTGGTGAAAGTGGTGTCTGTGTCTGAGGGAGCCTCTCAGTTCAATTCATACTCTTGGTCCAATGGGAACTCTTGGTCTAAAATCGGATCTCTTGGTCTAGTCAGTGCTGATGGACTCTGTGTCTCAGGGAGCAGCTGTGGTTTTAAAGCGTGAGTGGGTTTCAGAGGTGGGGTGGGGCTTTTACTTACAGGGTCCAGTGGGGGATGGTGGTAGTCTGACCTGCCTGCAAGAGACCTGCCTGCTGGCCTCAATCTGGGACTGCAATGGGTGGTGAGGGGGCACAGGGACGAGCCCTTGGGCCCAAAGCCTGGAGGCTGGGGTGATCAGCTATGAAAGTAGACTCACCTCTTAGTCTAATCTGCACTGGTAGACTCTCAGAAGTATAGTTATTAAGTGATTAACTACGAATGCAATTGATGAAAATTCTAAGTAATGAAGCCACTAATGTTTGGAACAAAAAACTTAGCACTATTCTGAATAGGGGGAGTCAAGGATAAAAGTCACAGTAATGGATCATAATTCAGCATCTATGGACTATCAACATATGATGGTGTCAGGAGAAGCTGTGGCCATCCACAAATGGCCATAGCTTCTTTCATGAGAAATGTGAATCAGACTGAATGGTTGTGACTACAAGCTGGGAAGGTAAAGGTAGAAATGGATAGAGAAATGTGTCTGGGTTTATGTCTGACAACTCAGCTGTTCCATAATTCATACAAGGAAGGATTTCTGGCTTTCTGCCTCACAGGAGAGAATATATAGATGTCCTACACATTTCACAAAAGCCAGCAGAAGTTAGTCACAGTTGGGGCACCATAATGAAATTTTGAACTTTCAGCATCGGGAAGTGTGATAACTTCAACTCTACATTCTACACTACCTTATGGAGACATCACAGTGCCTCATAAATATGTACAATTTTCAGAGTCTGCTTGTAGTTTAGGTAGTTTAGCTTAAAAATATTTTAAGGCTGTGACTGATGCTCAAAATTATGATGATTTTTTTTCTGTGTTGCCCTCAGACTCCTCAATCTGTATGTACACAGAGCTGTGGTCCAGGTTTCTGGAAAATTCTAGAAGATGAAAGACCGATCTGCTGTTTTACCTGTATGCTTTGTCCAGAGAGTTACATTTCCAATCAGACAGGTAGAGAATTAATACTTTCCTCAATCTGCTTGTGAATGTAGAAGGAGAAAACTAAGACATGACCGTGGTGTTGTGATGCAGCAGCGTTCTCCATATCTTTCCCACTCATCCCCATATTCATTAGTAATCACTGCTGATGTCACACAATGTGTGAACATTTGAGTGGCAGTCTTCATGTTATTGTGTCATCTGCATCCCTACTTCCCCAAACTGCCTTTCATTATTGGTAGTTTCATTTCAGCTCTTGTAGTGATTCATGCTATGTACTGCCAGACAATATGAGGTGTGCAAGTGTCCAGGATGCATGTGTATTCCTTGAATAAATTAATCCAATGATTCTTTCCTGAAAATAAGTTCTGGAAAAGTGCATGTGGGGCTGTTTCCTTAATGTACCATATAAAGAATTAAGTTTACAACATTTAGAATTGTCATTTGGAATATTAAACATAGTATGCAAAACAAGTCTTTGTAAAGGAAGGTACAGCTGTTGACCTTTGTCTAGGATGATGGTTATCCCTGAGATCATATATACCTCTAATATTATATAGACATAACAGATGGTATTTAGGAATACATGCATTCATGCACACACACAAATCAACAGTTAATGAAAAAGAGGAATAAATTTAACAGAAAATAAGACGATGTTGAGTCCAGGAGAGGGATTAGAGGGAAAAAGAGAAGAGAGGTAATGAGGTAATTATATTACAATTTAAATAAGGAAGGATAACATAAAGAAAAATTGGTGAAAGTAGAATATGAAATTCTAATAATGATGACAATTTACTTTTTAACTACTGGCTTCAATAAAACCAACACTAAGCAACTGTATAACAAATGGAATATGTTATCACAAGAAAATTAAAGACAGGGAGATTAATTAAATAGAATTTAGTTTTCTGAAAGCTAAATTACCATAGGTGAAATGTTACCATAGGTGAAATTATTGGCAGAGCGCGCTGTTATTGTCATCATCATAAGGGTAGGATAACTGGAAATATCTAATTCCTTACTGGACTTCTTCAGATAAAGAAAAGGTCATTAAAATAACTCTTTCTGATTATTTTGATGTGTGTGTGTGTGCATGTGTGCATGCATGTATGTGCCATAGCTGACATATGGAGAACACAGGACATCTTTGTGGAGCTGGGGCATCTTCCTTGACTTTGACATGTTTAGAGTTCAAACTCAGGTTGTCAGGTTTGCATGGTAAGCCCTTTTCCCTACAGAGTTATATATTATACTAACACCTACCCTGATTCTTAGAGCATTTGCTATATCAAGCATTTGTTTTTTGTTTCCTTTTCCTTTGATTTTGAAATTATAATGAAATTGTGTTATTTTTCTTTCATTTTCCTTGATGTGAAATGTGTCATATACACCTTATTACTCTTTTTCACATTACAGCCTTTTTTCATTGATTGGATTACAATTATATATGTATACATATGAATTACTAATATAACTGGATTGTTCTGTATGACATTACTTGAATATATGTTTTTAGGGCTGACCATTTTGTTTTGAGTGACAAACTCTGCTCTTCCCTGGGGAAGACCATTTCTCCCCCTCTCAACATTTTGTAGTTGCATCCTGTTCTTTGGGTAGGGTTGGGGCATTGTGATCATTCACCTGAATACTTTGTCATGTCTGCCCCTTTTGTCTCTGGTCAGTTCCACATATCTAGGTGGTCATGTTGGTAGGACTTATGTATGGGTTTAGCTTATGATTTTACTAGGAGACAAAATCTCACAGACAAACCCTTGAACTTTCGTTTATTATGATCTTTCCACACCCTAATCTGAAATGTTCTGTGAGCCTTAGGTTTGGGAATGGTATTGGAGATTTATCCACTGGAGGTGCCCTCCACAACTCTGCATTTGATTGATTGGTCCATAATGGTCTCATCTGTTGTAAAGAGAAGTTTTCTTGCTGGGGAGTACAGACTACAATTATCTGTGGGAATCAGGGCAAACATTTACAGATTGCTGTTACAGATCATGCTGGTCTAGTAAATTAGTAATAATCATGACTTCACTATCACTGAGTACTTAGGTTTCAGGCATAGGAATGGTTTCTTTATTGTTGAGGGGGTCTTGGGTCCTATTTAAAGAGCTGTTGAATACTGTCAAGGTATGAATTCCACTACCTCACCCTTAGGGTTTTGTGCTATGCTGGTCATTGATATGGCTCTTAGTGGACATAACAGGCTTGGACTGTTGGTTGTCTCAATCATTTGGAAGCTTGCATGATGTCTTCTGGTACTGTGAAAAGCCAGTCCTCAGAGAAAGGGCATTCATATAAGTTCCACCTCAAGGGTCTCTGTGCTCTGTTTCTGAAGTACATGGTGTCATCTGCAGTAGGGACTCACTTTTCAACTCTGCAGGATGAACAAGGGCAGCAGTGATAGGCGGTATGCTTTGGGAACCCTTCAACAACCCTGGACAACAGCCCCAAAGGAAGTTTCTCATGTCTGGTGTTGGGTTTTTGTTTATATCAGTATAAAGAGAATTAATGGTATTGTAGGGTTTTTCTAGTTATAGTAATATTATGAGACTCTGTGGATTTCAGACATCCTTACTGATATTTTACCACCTCCCTCCTTGTTCTGTATTTACTTCCCTTCCTTTTCCCTAAAGTTCCCTCATCCCTTTTTTTCCTTTTTGATCACATCACTCATTCTGGACATCCTTATTGTTATTTCAGTCTCTTCCCTCCCTCACCTGTACTTATCTCTCTCTTACCTCCACGATTAGAGTCTCCCTCTTTTGTATGTCCCTTTTCTGGTCATCTCTTCTCTGCTATTCCATTCTGTTATTCCCCAGCTCCTGCAGTGGTCCTGCTCAGTTTCCTGTCTTCTGCAGTTTCTCCAGGACATGTACTCACATCTGAAGATTTGGAGATAGGAGCCTCAGATGAGAAAGAACATGTGACATTTGTCTTGGTGGGTCAGGATTTTTTGACTCAATATAATCTTTTCTAGTTCCTCCCGTATATCCACAGTGTTTATGATTTCATTTTTCTTTATACTCAAATGGTTTCCATGGATTATGTGTATCAGAGTTTTATTATCCACTAGTCAGTTCTAGAGTATTTAGAAGTTTTTCTATTTCCTAATTGCTTTAAACAAAGCCGCATTGCACATGCAGAGCAGATACCTGTGGAGCAGGATTTGGAGTCCTAGGGATGTAAGACAAGGAGTGGTACTGCTGGGTCATATGGCAGAATTACTTTTCCCCATTTTGCACAGTGGCTGCCCCAGTTATAATCCCACCATAAATGAATGAGGATTTCCTTTTCCTCTGTGTTACTCAAGCATTTGTTGGTTGTTCTGTGGATCTTTATATTCTTCCTGTGGTAACATGAAATCTAAAGTTGTTTTGATTTATGTTTCCATAATTTCTAAGGATGGCAGACTTTTTTGAATTATTAATTAGCCATTTTATTTCCAACTGATAATCTCATTTCAGATGCCAGGATCATTTCTTATAGAATAGGTCATTTGTTTTTTAAGACTTTGTTTTTTTCACTTCTTTGTATATTCTGGATATCAATCCACTGTCAGATATATACCCGGCAAAGATTCTCTCCCATTCTGCAGGCTTTATCCCCACTCAGTTGACTGTTTCTTTGGCTGTAAAGAGGCATTTTATTTCATGAACTCCTACTTTTCAGTTGTTAGAATTAATTCTTAGTCAAGTGGAGTCCTATTCAGAAAGTCTTATCCTGAACCTGGATCATGGAGACTTTTGATTATGTTTTCTTCTAACAATTTCAGTGTTCCTGTTTTCAGGTTCAGGTCTTTGATCCTTTGGAGTTACAATTTGCAACGGTGCTAGTTATGGGTGTAATTGCATTTTTCTACTTGTGGAACTCCAGTTTTTCAAAGAACATGTCTTCATGATGCTTTCAATTCTCAATCTTGTTTTTAGTGTCTTTATTGAATATTAAATGACTAATCTAACAGGTGCTCAAATTTGGGTTTTGGATTTATGTATTGATCTACAGGTATATTTTTCTGCCAGTGCCATATTAATTTGTGGTTGTTTTTGGCACAGCCATATCTCAATGTAATGGCAGAAATCATA